>NC_072459.1:13846500-14514833 GCF_027596085.1 Anoplopoma fimbria | reverse complement strand
CATGATGGGCAGGTGGCACCTTATATGATAGCCCCTGCCATCAATGTATGAAAAAAATGAATAAATATTACGGAAGACGCTGTACAAGTACAAGTCAATTTACCCTTTACTTATTTAATCAACAAAGCAAGTTTAAGTACAGAAGAATGCAAATTGAGACAAAGAAACTGTTAATTACTCTTAAGCTAACTGTTATATTTTACATTTTTAACTTTTACTCTTGTGGATTGTTGTGTATATTTACTAAACACAATACTGTGTTGTACAACCTCTGGGATGTTAGGTTGATCTTTCACAGATGATGCTTTGTTATTAATGATCTCTTGTGGCAGGACAAATCACGGCTGTTATCAGTAACAAAGACAAAGCTATCGTGAAATCGTTACAGCACTTCAAAGCCCTTTAGGGAGGAGTTTGGGGTGGATGGTTGGGTGAAGCAAAATGTGTGACTTTGAAAGCGTAGTTGTTCCTTTTTTTGCTAATTGCATACATTGTTGAACGGAAATTGCTCATATGTTTAGGATGAGACAACATATTTTGAGCTTTAGTTTGGAGATATTATACCTTGTTCCTCCCTTTGAAATGAAAACAACACCAGGTTTAAAGCCTGAGTGTGCTTTGTGTCATTGTGTCGTACAAGCTTGTCTAAAGACAAAAGGGTTTGTCCAGTTGCCGAACGGCCAACTTGAAGGCGTGGTGAAAAGCTAGTTGTCATAGCAACCTTCTGGTTGACTCCCCAATCCCTCTTCAACAATGTTGTGTGTTTTGTCTTTGTAATCTTGACGCACTGAATTGTACACATGGGGATAATGGCTAACACCTTCAGAAAGGGGGTTTCAAACACTGACAAGCAATTCATTTTACTTGACTTTACTCTCTGCTGTTACATCCCGCTGAATCCCAATAAAGGAATATAATAATAATAATAATAATCCGAGTATGTTTACCAAAACACCAAAATGGAAAACCAATGGTTCCTGATGCTCCGGGGCCAACTTGAAAGAGGCCGGCGAGATTTAATTAATATGCCGGTGTGAAATGCCTAAAATGACCGTGGTTCTTTTAACAGGCGAGCGGGCGTGCTGACAGACAGGCAGATGTTCAAACAGAGTTCTTTTGTGAGGGAGGAGGCTGCTGTGTTTGGGCGCTGTTAACGCAGACACCGTGTGATGGAGATTAGGAGCAAGCTGTGCAACGGTGTGTAGTGTTTCGGTCAGGCAGGCAGACAGGGGACAGATTTTACATATCAAAGCCAAGGAGACAGAGGGGAGGAGAGGGAACATCAGCTGTGGCAATGGATACTCACACGTCATGACTCACTTAAAAAGGAAATATTTTTTAAAATTTATGTTGATTATGGAGAAGCCAAGACGATTTTCCGTATTTTGTGGACATTCAAATTTCAAGCAAGCAAGTAAGTTAGTCATGACATAAGGAGCCAGATGAGAGAGGCTCATTGAGGATAATGATTCAAGATTCAAGTGAGAGGAGAGCTGTGCAGGAGACAGATTTATACAACAAGAGTGAAGTGAGCCTCTTTATCACCACCTGGCTTGTTTAGATTAGGTCTTTATCTTGCTTGAAACACCTTGTTTCCTGATTACGATTGAATAAAGGGGATCTTTGTATGTGCAGTGAATCAAATTAGACATTAAACTTTAACTTCGATACAATTCAAAGAAATCGAGGCATTTTCCAAACTTTTTTGTGAACTTCTTAGTATTTTCGGTAAGGAAAACTCAAAAACATGCTGTAACTGTAAGACCTTACTTTATATTAAGTAGAGTAAATTCATTAAGTCAAGTCAACAGGAAAAAGCACAGTGTGTTGAAATGAGTTTATTAAAGTGGGCATATTTATTACATCAGTATGCATCCATAAACAGACAGCAAATGGACAAGGTTTTGGTATCTGAAGCTTTCTGGTTTCTGTATGTAGTTTGTTTGTTTGTTTGTAGTCTGAGTTATATTGACCAAACCCATTTGAGCAGGGCTTTGGTATAATGCAGGGCATCAAATTAACATTTTAACAAATAAAATTAAATTGAAAATAAGATAATTAAATCATTCATGTTTAGTAACATCAAAAGTAATTCCTTTTTTTTATTGTTTAAACTTAAACCTGTAAACATTGTAAACAAGATCTAGGTAAAATGAGTACCAAATACATTGGAAATATATCAAGGAATTAAGCCATAAATTCAAATGCATATCAATTTAAACCAACATTATGAGAATGATAAAGTGGTTAAAATGTTTATTAAATCTTCTAGAAAAATAGCAAAAAACACAGATTGCTTTCTAAATTCTTTCTCAACTGGTTGTTATGTTTCCTAACAACCAGATGAGGTTTCCTAACAAGCAAATGGAATTGACTTTAAATGAGGTTCCCTGGAGAAATGGGCTGTATGCACATTTTTACACTTAACTAAGCCAAGTATGGCAAACTTTGAGCTATTGTACTGGACTTTTACCAACCAATCTTCTCCAGACCGTAGAAAACGATTACTTACCTTACTCGCTGAGAAAAATATATTTACCTGATGCCACTCAATACCTCTATATTTGCAGCCAATGCTAGAAACATTCCCAGGGTGATAACACTGTTGCCTCCTCTCCTTACTGAAACTAACAACCAGGCGGACCTCTGTGACACCATTGTACTCAGTTTTAGACAGTCAGTCTGAGGTGTTTTCAGAGGGTTTCATCCTCCGCTATTATGACCCTGACAATAATGTCTCCCCAGGTTAAAAATACCTGGAACATGAATACTTAATAACAAGACAAGGCATGGAGAGGCTCATTAAGAGCCTGTCTCGCTGACTTGCCCTGGCTGTCTTCCAACTCCAACCCACCTTTGACATGTTAATATCAGCTCCAAAATGAGGGGAGTTGAAAAAGTTCTAAATGAGAAAAAACATCAGTCTTATCTCTGTAAAAAAGAAAAAGCAGTGTACATTAATTTCCCATTCTTTCCCATCAGATGTAAAGGCTGATTCTTTTATAATCCGCAGTGAGCCATTTCTTTGTCATTCACCAACGGTGAATGAATGCCTAATTAGGCCACTTGTGGTGTCTAAAAGGGAGATGTGCCGGACTGAATTACCTCACTGACAAACACAAAGGTGCGTCTCCAGGCACACACACACACAACAAACAGATGCAGCAGCCGTCAATCACATGTAAGCCACTTCTTTGCACTACTGTCTCCACGGCAACATGGAAGTCTCTGCAGTGGAGGCTAAGTATTAAGCTCAGGTAAATATTTATGTGTGTGTGTGTGTGTGTTCTCCCTGTTGCCCACTCTCATTTAGCAAATTCAAATACAGCATTTAAAATCTAAGTGTGTGTGTTTGTGTCTTGGTAGTGCTGTGTGCAGGTGAGTTGGACCGCTGATCTAAACTGCAGATATCAAGCGTGTCATGGATGATTTATCCCGTTCTTATCCATGTAGAGTAAGCCTGTGGGAAACGGGTAAAAGAAAGATAGCACATAACCTCTCTCTATGTTTAATTTCAACATGTCTGCTGTTCAATGGAGATGACCATTGTTGATGTGCTTTGAAAATAATGAACGGCTGACTGCATTGATTTTCAGATACATACATTACCATAATACTCACCCGTGGGCTGTGTGTGGGGAGTGTGTATATATTGGTTCTTAAAACTAGCATCTGTGACTGGACTTAAGTGCTGGAATGAAGCGTAGTCCAAGCATCCTCTGGGGACGTAGCTCTCATTGCTCCGCCTAACGTAACCAGGCTAGAGATCGAAAGGACCAATCAATACTTGTCTCACTGACTCAACCCTACCCATGACTGCAATGCAATACCTAGAGGCTTGGTTAATCACTGGGCTCTGTAGGGACAGCTGGCGTCAGGAGGGATTGGAAGATGGAGGTCCACCTCCAGCTCATAGAGAAGTGTGGTGAAAACCTAGCACAATGACATCAGACATCAGAAATCAATATCTGTGAGCTCTATTAATCACTCAGACACGGACACATGTACAACTTCCTTTCATAGACATTAATAACGTCTCAGACAAATAGCAGTTTTAATTTTTGTGCTCCGTTGTGCGTTGGACATGTCCAGTCGGCTGTGTCATCGCAGATTGCCATGCAGCTGTGTTATGCAATTTATTTCGTGGAAGATTTTGCTGTGAGTGGTGATCAAAGAGAAGGAATTCAAAATTACTCTGTGCAGCTAGCAGCAAGGTGCCACGGCTGTAAATCCAATATTCAGTATTGTGTGTTTTCCAGTTGTACACCTTTAATATTCAGAGGCTGTTCTGTCAGTTGTGTTGGTACTTCTTTTTCGACAAATTTTCCCTGAGCCAGTGCATGTATATAATGTGCAGAAGGGCTGGGCAACACAGCTGAAATCAAGATCATGCTTTAAATAAGAATATATTTCCAATATCCATGTATAGAGATATGGCGATGTTTAAAAAAAAAATACTGCTTATCTGTATCTCTTAAGCCACGGTGGGTATAATCGCTTCTTCTAGCTACACGGTGAAAGACCAATTTATCTTGAATAGCAGTGCATCCATTACAAATTAAGCAGCTATAAAGCTAACAAGAGAGTCACAGGTTTAAAATGGCTCTTATCACAGTTCGAACCATTAGGTCAAATATAACAGCCACCAAAAGTCATTTATTCTGAAAGAAAATACTCTCTTTATGCATAATAAGCACCCGTGACTGATTTAAATTATTTATTTATTTGACAATGATGAAAATCAACATAGAGAAATCCTAGAGTTCCTGTAAAGTTGAACTATATTCAGGCCTTTATTTGTGTGTTTTAGTGCCTTTGGTTGAGTGTTGGGGGTGTGTTTAATTGATAAAAGTTCAAGCCACCAGCATCATAAAACTACCATAAAACCACAAATAGGAAGCACACAATTATCAACATCGTTAACCTCTCCCACACACACACGCACACACAATTTTAGCGTTGGACTAAATGTGTGATAATGAGATGCTTGACAACAAATGGTGTGTGTGTGTGTGTGTGTGTGTGTGTGTGTGTGTGTGTGTGTGTGTGTGTATGTGTATGTCGCACGTCCACTTTGTCAAGGCATCAAATGGACTTCCTGTCAGGAGTAAATCAATGCACTGCTACACCATCATTACATTATACCGAACGTTTCGTCTTCTCTAATGAAAACCTGGAGTCTCAAACCTGTATACATGAGTTATGGCTTTTCTCTATTCTCCATTTATCTATATACTCCCTTTTTTCACCTTATCCATTTATTTCTTTACCGTTCCTCTCTGCTGTTTCACGGCTGCGTCCTCCCTGACTACATTGTGCCCGATAAGCACTTCTCCTCAGACATATCGTTTGTCTGGCGTTGCGTCTTCTGTGAAATTGTGCTTGTCACACGAAGGCGTGCATTTTGAAAAAATATGACACAAAAATTCAAACGCACACACATTTCCGCATCAGAGGCTTGACTGCAAAGGAGAATGAACACCACCCCCCCACCACTCCCCTTATTTCCCACTTTTCAATTCCTCACTTCACAGCCTTCAGCCAAAGCTGGAGAACTTTTTCTGAGACTTTATTTGAAATCCATCTTTAGAAAATGAAAAGTATTTAACTTTTTAATCCAATGAGTTTTAATCATACTGTTCCTGCAGTGTACTATATCTTACTGAGTGTATATATATGTGTGTGTGTGTGTGTGTGTGTGTGTGTGTGTGTGTGTGTGTGTGTGTGTGTGTGTGTGTGTGTGTGTGTGTGTGTGTGTGTGTGTGTGTGTGTGGGGGGGGGTGGAGTGAAGAGGGAAGTGTGACAGTGATGTGGGCAGTGAGTGAAAGCCAAGAGAATAAAAAGAGACCCCATCATTACACGCAGACGTTCTGTCGTTCCATAAGAGAGAACCAAATGACCCTTATTACCCTGTCTTCACTACAGAAACATGATTGGGTTTTCAGTGGAAAATTTCTTAGGACCTAAATTGCATTTGTTCCGTCTCCTTCCAGTGCTGCCCGGCTCAGCCCACCCCTGCAGCGCACAGTCTGTGTCGGCTCCTCTGGAAATGATAATTCCTGTTGTCACTCACTAATGGTCATTGCTGCATAACTGCGTCGCCGCATGGAGAATAATAACATTAATTCTGTAGCAACGGGTGTCATCAACTTATATATGAGGCCAATTTCTTGGGATGTACCGTAAGTAGGATGTGGTTGTAAAATTATTAGGAAAGTACTAAATGATCCATCGGCCATTTGGATTGTCTGATTGTCTTTTGTCCTCTGGTGAGACTTGACACGTGTGGTTAATCACTTCAATTAAAATAATATAAGGATTTACACACACAAGCAGGGAGGTAATTGTGAGCACGGCTGGATAAAACTGCTGACGGGCCCTGGGCAGAAATGAGCTATGGGCCACTATTGATACATTAGGGGTGCATTATTTATGTAATGATTATCATTTTATGTTGGGACATTGACACACATTGATATACGTTCTTTGGAAATTAAATTGGGAATATATATTTAATGACGAAGTAGGGGCCTGTGTTTCCAGCTGTGAATAAAATACCAGATAACTCAGGCTGTGTAGTTCTGCAGTTCTATACATTCAGTATACCTTAGGTAGCTAGCATAGCATAGAAGTGCTAACGCTAGTTTATGTAGTCTGCTAATGTTAGCTCCTTAGGTTTTTACTTAGAAACATAACTTTTAGAAACGTATATAGGGCGAAAAACTGAAAGAAGACTCTGGACTCAAGTCACAGTCACCGCTATCATGAAATAGATATGGTTTTAAAAGTTGTTTGACCAGTTAAATAAACAACAAAGAAGGCAATAACAGAGCAATTTTCCTTAGCAAGAGCAAATAACTGCCTAGAATGGCAACAAGCGTTTGTGAGACTGATGCAGCTATAGTATAAAGACTGTTGTTAGTCCACGTAATGAAGTAAGTTAAAAAATTAATGTACATTATCTGCCCTCAGCAACGGTTAACGAATCTTCCGTGTCATCTGGAAATGACGTTTGTGGGAGACCATGCCACTCCTTTTGCTTGGTTAGGGCAAAACAAAGTACCCCCACCAACCCCTTGTCAGAATGATTGGCATGGTCATTGTGAACATTTTTAATCATTAGTTTGTGAATATCTATCAATCACATGAAAAGCATGCGTCAAAGTGTCATTACTGCTGCTTTTTGAGACGCAAAACTGGCACTTTATCTTTACATCAGGTTTTCTTGGGCATTCACATTTTCACGGCTCTATATGAAAGTGGGTGGAACTGAGTAGTATGATATTGAATAGGTTCATTTTTTATTTTTATAAAATGTGAGGAATACAAAAAAATATTGTAGTGTTTTGAACAGCTACCACCTGATTTTAATAATAGTGGCACAAATGGTGACAGCGGACGGAGGAAAAAAACGTAAATGAGTAGAAGAAGAGGTTCTTCTCATGAAAAAGCCTAACTTTGCTTCTTCAACTTTATTGGTTAATTGAATCTGTAAGTAACAAAATAAGAGCAATAATTCAAGTTTTGTTGATCCGTTGAACAGGTCATCCTCATCATCATACTCAGCCGTATTATTAGCTGTCTCTATGTTTCATCTGAGGTTCTGTGTCTTGTAATGAGCCTATTTCTATTCAATTCGACAAATCATACACATATACATGAGACCAGTGACAAGCCGTGTATGTTGTGAGTGAGTGTACAAACATACACAGGAGGCTAAATTAGAGGAATAGAGTGAACAGAGCAGTTCTGTGGAAAACTGAGAGGCTGGTCGAAATTGCAGATGCATAATGGGAGGGGAGGGTCTCTGTGAGTGTGCAGTTGATGCAGGGAAAATCCCCATCTTCCATTGATTTTCCTGTCTTTGTGCTGCCGTAGTGGTGAAATTAGGGCTTAGGTGTTCTAAGTACTTCAGATACGCTGACCCCGTGGTGCTGAAGAAGCATTTTGTGGAGTTACATTTGGACAGTGTGGTGTGTTTATGGCTTGATTTGGTTCAGCCCTGTGTCTGTTCCTTTAATCTCAGTTTGTTCTTTTGGTCAGGAGCAGGCGATTGTCTTATACAGTAGATATTTAATACAATGTATGTTGATACAAAAGCTGACCAAATATGCATGTACATACCTGGATAAATAAGCACAGATAGTGGGTGTCGGAGTAAAGACCACATAATCCATTGCCTGTTTGTTTGTCTGACCACATTACTCCCGTCTGGAGTTATGGGTTGACTCTAATCAGCCTCCATTCTCCGTTAAACACACTTCATATTTCCCTCTCAGCAGTAGCGTAGCTCATTATCCTCACTTTCTCTCCTATATGCACTATCGAGTGAGAAAAGTGTTGCTTACCAAGGGGACAAAATAAGGGCATTAACAACTGACTATTAACCCTGCATTGCATCGCTGGATTACTTTTTGACGTCTGGCAAAAACTGCTTCACTAAAAACTCTTTTTTTCGGTGTGACAGCAATGAAAACACAAAGAAGAGAAAGATCAACAGCATTTATTATCATCCTTATATAATTCATATTCAGATAAACTAAAATTGACTATTAAGTGTAGTGGTGCATACATGACTTTAGTGTATACATGCACAACTCTTGCAGAATGATCACGTTCGCCCACCCAGTCTCACTCCCAACTCGTCAAATACCTCTGCTTTGTCAGTGCCCCTTACCATTGGAGACTGATGCACAGAGGCCCCTTGTATACAACGCAACGGTCTTTTAACTCCAATGTAAACCCTCCTGTGGCATTAGTAGAAAGTCAGAGCATGTGATGTCGCTGAAGTCTGTGAGAGTCTTCTTAGGCTTAGAGTGGAGGGGTGATGGTGGACGGATCACACAGACAAAGGACTCTAGTCCAGGAGAGCAGTGATCATGTCACGTGCAAAACTAAAAGTTAACATTGACATTTTGTCACCAGTCGTTAGTCACTCCACAGTGACATGAGTAGCTAGACTGTCAAGTTAGCGTCAACTATGGCCTTTTCCTAAACCTAACAAAGTGGTTTTGTCGCCTCAACCTAACTTTCGGAAAAGACAGAAGTTTATTTTGAAAGGACACTATGCATGATACAGGCGTATATTGATACTCCGTCAGGATATGTTGAAAACAAGGTGGGAACCAAGTGCTTTGATCTCCGATGCCAAGGTACACTGACTGAGCGGCTGTATTTGACGAACTGGGGGTGAGAAAGTGAGTTCAAATTAAGCATGAAGTTTGTGTTTTCTTCTTGTTCCGCGTGAAACAAAACCTGCATGAATACCTCCGCTATGCAACACAAAAAATCACAGTAATTCCAATAAATTGTGTCTCAAGAAAAAAAACCGAATCAATTAATTGTCAGAAAAAACATTTGTTTTTATCCTATCAAAAGCCCCAAAAGTAAAGTGCACCTCTGGATCAGTTTCCATGCGCATGTCCTCCAGGTTGCTGTTATCAGAGGTCAGTGGGAGGCTGTTCCTGTGGGACTGTCCGGGTTTCAACGGTCAGCGTTCATCCTCCGTAGCTTTGCTGGCAGGTTGTCCTCCGGCCTCCCTCTGGATGAGAGCAGTGGGCTGTGCATGGGGACCGGAGCAGGGGCCAGTGTGGGCGTGGGCATTAAGCTGCGCTGGTACAGGTCTCCCGTAGACTGGGTCATGGGTTCGAAGCCCACCTTGAGCGACTTGAGTTGCAGTCGATTCTCCGCCTCGGGTTCTTGCGAAGAGCTGAGGCGTTGCAGCTTTAGAGGCAGGTCCCCCGTGCTGCAGGCCTTCTCCGAGTGCTGGGAGCTGAGCAGGAGCACCTTCCTCTGCAGGTCCTCCTTCCCGGACGAGCTCATCCTCTGCAGCTTGCTCGGCAGTCGACCCCCAGTCCCTCCCCTCCTTTCGTCTGATGTGTTGATGCAGCCCACGGAAAACACCCGGTCACGCCGGGCTCCGTGGCTATCAGTCAGTGTGGGAGTAGATAGAGGCGAGGGCAGTGAATTCTTCTCTTCGTACTCCTTCACGCTGTACGGTGGGGTCGGTACCTCGAACGTGCTGTGGAACTGAGAGTAGTCTACCCTGAAAAAGCCCTCCTCCAGGGACATCACTGGCAGGAAGCGATGGCCCCATAAAACCTCGTCCTCGGTATATGACGTCCGTGCCTGGCATGTCATTCCTACAAGAGAATGACAGGGTTACAATATTAAATGAATAAATGGGGTTTAGCAAAGCAATCATTGGCTGATAAGGAGGAATGTGAAAGGGCAGCATTCCCTCCCATTATCTTTTTTTCCCACTCTGCTCTTTTTTATTGCTTATTGAGTCTCAGCTTCATGCACCTTTCTGTGCAGTCTACCACTGAGGCCCATTTGGTCACATACTGGAGATTGAATACAGTCATTTACTGTATGGCTAATACCACTGACTTATATTACCTCTTTATGTCTCCTCATATTTTAAGCATATCACCTCTGAAACATCTGAAATATAATACATTTTTGATATAAAGCATATCTTTTGTACCAATTCAGAAAGTGATGTTTAGCTGACTTTAAATATTCCTTCTTGGAGGTCAAAGCAGTGCTGTTTGTTTCCATGCAATGCTGAGTGATTCCCGTTGTTGTAGGGTGTTGATTTGGATGAGAGGTGAGAGAGGCTTGTAATCAGTGACGCTTGAGTCCATCGTGATAATTACCAGTTTAAATGTGGTCAACATAATAAACAGTCCCCCAACACCATTCACTCATCAATACATCGATGTCAAGAGCCATGGGTTATGTCTGAACATGTATTTAGTGTGACTTGTGATGTTGATTGTGATTTGTGCTGGCCTGAATCTCTGTTCCCAGATCACCTTCGAAATCAATTATCTAACGATATAGTTTCTCTAGATGGCATTGCTCTAGCATCCAGCACTACCGTTAAGAACCTTGGAGTTATCTTTGATCAGGATCTGTCTTTTAACTCTTATATAAAACAGATCTCAAGGACAGCCTTTTTTCATTTACGTAACATTGCGAAAATCAGGCAAATCCTGTCTTAAAGCGATGCAGAAAAACTAGTTCATGCATTTGTTACCTCTAGACTAGATTACTGTAACTCCTTATTATCAGGCTGCTCTAATAGGTGTCTTAGATCTTTACAGTTGATCCAGAATGCTGCAGCACGTGTTCTAACAAAAACTAAGAAAAGAGATCATATTACTCCAGTATTAGCTTCTCTGCACTGGCTCCCTGTTAAATCAAGAATAGAATTTAAAATTATTTTACTTACCTACAAAGCTCTAACTGGCCAGGCACCGTCTTATCTTAAGGAACTTATAGTTCCATATTACCCAACTAGAAAGCTGCGCTCAATCAATGCAGGGTTACTTGTGGTTCCTAGAGTATATAAAAGTAGGATGGGAGCCAGAGCCTTCAGTTATCAGGCTCCTCTTCTGTGGAACCAGGTTCCAGTTTCAGTCCGGGGGCAGACACACTCACCACTTTTAAGAGCAGGCTTAAGACCTTCCTTTTTGATAGCGCTTATAGTTAGGGCTGGTTCAGGTTCGCCTTGGTCCAGCCCCTAGATATGCTGCTATATGCCTAGACACCCGGGGGACTACTTAGAATACACTGAGCTCCTCTCTCCTCTTCTCTCACTCCCTCTTTATGTATTAATCTCCTATTTATGCACATTACTGATTTTGCTTCTTCCCCGGAGTTCTTGTGCTTTCTCGCCTCGCAGGTTCCCAGGAATCGGGGTTATATTTGGACTGTCATCGTGCCACCTGCTGAGGCCCTGCTGACACCCACTACTACTACCACTATCATTATTAGTCACATTACTATTATTATTGCCTGTACTATTACGCTTATTGACTTGCTTCTACCCTGGAGTCTTTGTGCTTTCTCGCTTCGCAGGCTTCTATAAATCGTGGCTGTACCTGGACCGTGGTCGTGCATCCTGCTACGGCCCTGCTGACACCGACTGCTACCACCATTATTATTACTAGTCACATTACTATTACTATTACCTGTACCATTAAGCATTTTTAGCTTTACTTCCACCCTGAAGCCCTTTTTCCTTTCTCGCTCTGCAGGTTTCCATGAATCGTTGTGGTACCTGGACCATAGTCGTGCCTCCTGCTGTGAGCCGACTGACACCCACTGCTACTTCGATTATTATTATTAATCACATTACTATACCTATTTTCATAATTATAATTCTACTATAATAATTGCTGCTGTTATTATAAGTAGTCTTATTATATGAATCATTTATGTCATATACATTGAATGTGTTGTATCTCTGTTATGCTGTTCATTCTGTACACATGACATCTATTGCATTCTGTCCATCCTGGGAGAAGGATCCCTCCTCTGTCGTTCTCCCATAGGTTTCTTCCTTTTTTCTCCCTGTTAAAGGGGTTTTTTTAGGGGAGTTTTTCCTGTGCCGATGTGAGGGAAGGACAGAGGATGTCGCATGTGTACAGATTGTAAAGTCCTCTGAGGCAAATTTGTAATTTGTGATTCTCGGCTATATAAACTGAATTGAATTGTTCATCCCAAACACAATCATCTATTGACAAACTGATGTCATGCTCTTTTTGCAGTGGTTTATCAATCGGCAGTAATTCAAGAATTTTCTATTAACGTTAGTGCCTGTGTGTCTTCTGTATACAGGATTATAACAGTTTGCAAACATCTTGACACACTTTTATTCCATTTGAACTCTCGTCAGATAATTTTCTTGACATTTAGATGTTTGTTGGAGGTCGTTTGTGGTCAATAAGCACCTAGTCCATATTCTTTATGATCCAGTGGCTCTGCTTCCACCTGAGCCTTTGTGTTAAAGACTACAGTTTGCTTTAGAGTAGGAGTCTGAGCCCATCCCTCAGGGGGATGATATGTGTGCTGTTATGTCATAGCCTGATTCTATTCCAGGCTCACTAGTCATCTTCATCCACAGAAAAGGCAGTTGTTAAACAAGGTCATTTTTATTCTTAATTAGCCCAGATGCTTGGCTTTAATCACAAGGGCAAGTCCAGGATAGCTTTCCAGCTGTTTTCTCTTCTCATACTATCACAATGGCTGTATTTCAGCTGACGGTAGATACATTATACATACCGGTGCAGTGGAAGCTTGTAGGTTAAGAGCCTGACGGGCATGTCAGTTTTCTTTCATCATTCAGCATCATTATAGTAGTATTCATACAGCTGGTTAATGTTTACTGCATCTTGCATAAAACGAATGGCCCTCAGCACAACTATGCAAACACTTGGCAGACAGCGAGAAGGACGTCCCTGAAGAAGACTTTATGTAAAATTCCTGGCAGTAGCCTTCACTGGCACTGTTTACGGAGCACATTGTGATGCTTTGCGTTTTATGTGGTACTCTATTTGAATCTGGCCACTTTTACTTGTTATCTAAACACGCAGAGAAGTGTAAATCATTTGCATATTAGAGAAAGTGGAACCTACAGATTGTGTTGATATGCCAGAGCAATAAAGAGTCAAGGGCCTGACACCAAGCCATGTTGTATACCCTCTATTGAAAGGTTTACAAATGTTTGTTCCATGGTACACACCACCTGCTCTGATTTTAGAGGTCTCCTCTGTCCTTTTGGTACTCCCTAGAAACCGGGTTTAAATAATGTGCCAGTTTCAGGTTCAGGTAGGCTGCTGTTTTACTGCCATACGTCTCTGGTCTGTGAGGATATGAGCAGACTTACTATCACTCCTGATCAGTTGGTACGTAGTAATGATCACTGGAAAAAGAATGACATTGGTGACAAGACTGAGAACTGTGACATACAGATGGAAATGGCATTGATTGCTGATCTTCAGGCTCCAGTTGCTCGTTATTTGGTGAATCATGCTGCTACCAGTGTTGTTGTTCTCGCTCTGTTTGTGTCTGTTTGTTTGACTGCATGTTGAAATAGGTGTAACTATCCTCTTATCTTTTTTGGATTCTACTATGATTTGCAAGGGTCCACTTTGGATAATTTAGTACCTTCTGTTTTCTGATGAAGAACATTGAGAATGTTCACATGGACATGAGTACCCCATTCATGATTGGGTTTTTGAAGTATCCGGTTAATGGTGTTTAAGCATTTAAACACCATTAAGGAAAACCGGATAAGCCCATATCCCGTTTATGTGAAACATGAATATGCTATCTGAAGTATTTTGAAAAAAAAACTGTTGCATGTTTACACCTTATCTGTGTTATTAAGCGCCGCCAATACCTGCATAGGCACGGTTTCAAGTGACATGACAGAAACACACAGGGGCAGCGAATGCATCTAATTTCTGAAGCAACATAGAAACGGAGTTTCTGTAATGAAAGAGCCTGCTTATCTTCTAACCACTACTCCCCTGTCCTGTGCGGTGGAAGTTACAGTGACAGGCTGACACCAGTGGAGGACAGTGTTATAAGAGTAGTGTAGCTGCTTTCAGGAATAGCTCAGTGCCTAGCAAGTGTGGTCGTGAGGGAGACGATGGATATTCTGAAAGCAGAAAGCTGTTGGCGATCGGAGCAGAGAGGAAATTAGCAGTAAAGCTTTCAAGTGGTTGAAAATGTAGTGTAGGTCGGTTTGTTTTTGTAAACATCACGGGCCCCTTGCGCAAATACACTGCGGTAATCAGTAGCCGGGATACTAATATTCATGATGTATACAGGGATATAAATAACTTGATTTCTATGTGTTGCAGGTAAAAATCATATCCCAAATATGTCCATCAAAACACACTCATTGATAACAAGACATCCTGAATTGTCAGGACTGGTTTGATTAGATGATGGCTTGAAATAGTTTTTAGTTATTATTTATTTCTCGACAAAGAAATGTTTTAAATCAATAAAGTAATAATGTTTTGCCTAACTTTGACACAGTATTACCTGAGTCCCTGAGCATAAACACTGTAACCTTGGAGGTTATATGTTCTATTTTTATGTACTGAGGAGAAACAAAAACTCAAACGTCAATCTCTTTCTGTTCATTTTTGGGATGTGTACAAAACATAATCGGTACTGCCTCAAAGACTTGAACTAAAACTGACAAATATTAGAGGGACTGCATTATAATCTGTCTGGATGAAACGTTATTGGAATGAGTTAGGGAGACGAGTGGATACCTCTTAATGGGTTGGGGTTAATGGGATGTGTGTTAGTGTGAGGATGATGGGATATCGTGGCCATTGAAGGTGAGACTGCCGGGGCTTCCCGCCATTACTCGTCAGCTCTGAGTGCCACAGCGCTGCGACACTAAACTTGTGGCTGCACCCTGATTTAATGGTATTATCAACAGAGCACAGACCGTGTTGCCTGCATGACTCTACGTTTCCCTGCTGATCCATCTCCACTGCTCTAAGCCTATTCAGCTCGGTAGTTTCTTCTGCAGCAGCAGCAAAATGAGGGTTATGGGGGATGGATAGAAGCAAAGCTAAAAAGAAAAGAGGGAGATGGATTTATTTGTATTGGACTTGAGAGAAGAATCATTCTGTTACAAATGCAACAGAGAGAACAGTGTTGTCACTGAGAGTACTCCAGCATGGCTAACTGTGGTTTACATTGGAGGCTATATAACAATGTCTCACAGGCTCTGAATTATCTTTGCTCTCTGTTGTCATCTGAAAAATGGAGTGGAACTTCAACTAGAACCCAGGCCATTCATCAAAGTGACACACGCATCTATGACCACAGTCTTGTATTATGCATGGGGTGGCCATAAACTGATTCTGAAGTAATAAAATATCCCTCATAATTCTATCAGTGTGTCACTTTCATGTGTTGTTCTCACTTTTTTTTCAGCTCCCACGTTCTTCAAATATGTAAAACTGAGAATCAGGGAAATGAGATTAGGTTACGAGTATCTATTAGACAGGAGTGTTATGTGGTTTCATATTGATATAGGAATTTACATTTAGATTTAGAGGAGTGAAGAAATGTAGACATGAGAATGGGATGGAAGTGGATACCAAAAGCATAAAAGGAAATAGGTGAATGAAGTGATGGGAAAAGGAGTTTAATTCAGGAAGAATCCCTCACCAGTGGTCTCCACGATGCCCTCGAGGATTACAACAATCTCAAACTGTTCGTTCATGAGAGAGCGCTGAGATAAGTCGAAAAAGGGGCTCTTGGGATTGATTTCATGGCAAATGGTGAGAGGGGACACCAGGAAGAGCTGGTCTGCACCCGTCCCAAAACCAACATCCAGTTCACACTGGTCCAGAGGCAGGAACTCGCCTTCAGGTGTCTGACGAGACTGAAAGACAGTCAAGAGAGAGAGAGAGAGAGAGAGAGAGAGAGAGAGAGAGAGGAGTTGACAAAGACAGAGGGAAGAGCCAAGAAAATGGAATAAAGACAGAAGAGAGGATTAGATTCATATCATCGTAAAGGAGAATAAGAAAGATTCCTGTTCTTGCACCATTTGTCTTGTCTAATGAAAGAGGATACATAGTGCATTCAAAATGTTACCTAAGTTAAAGAATGCAAGTACTAGAAACAAAATGGATTAAAAATATCAAAACTAAAAGTACTTATTCTGTCTTGTGACTGATGTATTATTATACATGACATTATTAGATTGTTAATACTGATGCATCAATGTATAAGCAGCCCTTTACTGCTCGAGGCAGTTTTAGCTACTTTTAAACCCCCAACCAAAGTTTAATCTGAGATAAGATACATCAGAGGGATTTTAAGATGATTTATTAAAGAGAAAATAAGACTATAAACAAAGTTCTGATGCACAAGCCCGTTGGTCATTTATCTGACTTTTCCCTGGGCTTTGCTTTCTTGTGAAATATTGGAACATTTCACCTCTTTGGCCTCAAACTCACTATAATAAAACCATGTGAGCTGTTAGATAGATGGTGGGACCGATAACAACTCATAGACATCTGAAATATGACTTTTTTGTAAGCTGTCAGTGCATTGGATTTTATATGCAATGTTATTTAAAGTATAATGTAGCAGAAAAAAGGAACTACAGTTAAAACACCTAAACATTCAGTCTAAAGAAGGAAAGGTGATGAAAGATGGTTTCAGAGCTTCACTCTGATTTCCAAACAAACTTGCAGGTGAAAGTATGAGACAGCCGTGTTTGTGCATTACTTGCCCACAGACGGTTTACTGATGCGGAATAATTTAATTGCCCAGATGACGTTGGAGCTCACCACCAAAGTCCTGGATGTATTTTCTCCTGTCCTGTTGTAGTCTCTCTAATCATTCTGTTCACCTTTTCTCTCCTTGTTTGCTTCCCTCACTTAGCAGTCTCTGTGTTACCCTTTCCTGCACACTCCCTTCAATTTTTGGCCATTTTCTTCCATCCTGCTGTCAGAAAAGAGGCTTGCCGCTTTCTTTGTATATTAATCTTGTGAAATAATTCAATCAAATACTTTCTGTGTCCTTTAAGAAAAAACGATCTGACCTTTAAAGGTTAAGATTATCTTTGCAAATTGCCATAATTGAGATAATAAGGAGATGAGACACTTTCTCACATTCTGTGTTTTTAATGTGCGGTATCTTCCTTTTTTGCTTAAAATAGCATTACAACAATTTTGCATACTTGGGAAACTTTCTTTGTAAGTCATCATTAATTTTAATGTTGACTTACAAACAAAAAATCAGTGTCAAGTTGATGTACTCATAAAGGATTGAAAGGCAATTGCTAATTTTTCTACTTCTCTTTTTCTACATTGTTTAACTGCCAACCAATAATTGGGTAACAGCCACCTGCCACCCACACACACACATGCTATTCCTCTACCACACACAGCTTCATAGTGATCTCCTACACACACACACACACACACACACACACACACACACACACACACACACACACACACACACACACACACACACACACACACACACAGTCCCACCCCTTATCTGCAACCCTTTCAGCCATTTCTGGGTCTTTTGTTCTCGTTAATCCTAAAGTAATCGACACATTATTTCCTGAAAGGCAATCTCCTCTTTCAGCCTTAATCACTGAGTCAGTGTCAAATAGATCTGTTTGTTCAGGCCCAAAATATGATGATAATAAAAGAAAAGTGAAAAATGTTTGACTTCAGCACACTGTTACTTCTATCAGTTAGGTCTGCGTTATATAACTGTACCTCTGCTGCCCCCCATAGTTACATTTGCTACCACAGATTTGATCAGATGTAGCTAGCTAGCTAATTAAGTTGAGTTGGTCAGAAACCCTGTCTTCAGCTGAATTTTTTACATTTTTAGCTGAGTCATTGTGTTATAAGAACCTTAAGGGTCCTAAATATGCTCATGGAGGCTACATCAGTACTGTAGCCTGAGGCTAAAGCAAACAGCTAACAGGCAAATAATCTGCATCCTCACCAGTTGATGCAAAACCTGATGATTCACACTTCATTCACAGTTAGCTTCTCAGAGAGATAAACTGTAGGGCAATGTCACTGGGAGGTCAGGAAATGCTAATTTGCAGTGTTTGTTAAATTACAGTGACCACACTGTTTCCCGTTTTGTGAGGGATTGTACCGGTCCCAAGGTGGTTCTCCTGAGATCCCCCCAAAAAATCTGTAAAAAAATTAAATATCACTAGAATGAAATTATTTCTCCTGAAAATATTAATAATAATATATTTGTTTTCAATGCTTACATAGACGTTTATCATGTTCTGCCCCCCTCTGAATTGAACACAGATTTGCCTCCAGGCTTGTGTGTGTCAATCAATCAATGCGTCATCGTCAGGGCTGTTGCTATGTCGCTTGCATCTCTTTCTGACAGAAACCTTAGCTTAGCTGTCATGCCAAAAAGAAAGTCTTCCTTTTCTAAAGAGCTTCAGGGGGCTTACTCCCTCCTTCTTAAAGTAGGCCAACCAGCAACAAAAATGCTGCGTTCTGCACATAGACTGTATAAAATATTGAGGTAATCTTCAAGATTTCACCAATAGTTTCTGAGAAGCATTTGTGAAGCTGAAAGTGATGGCTCTGGCTGTCGCCATCTTGGCAGTGACAACACAGCCTAACTCCAGGCTGATCCAAAAATGGGCAAAAAGTTGGATCGTCGGTGGAGCTGAAAAAAAAATGAAAAATTTAGGCCAAAGATAAGAGCTGAAATAGTTGGAACAGGAGCCAAAATTTGACATTAATAAGTTTAAAACAACCTTAAGAACTGCTTTGAACCAATGCCAGAATACTTATGCTCCAATTTCATGAAATTGTAATGATAGCAATGATGCCAGTCAAAGCCTAACTTTATCCTGACCTCCCAGTGACATTACCCTATAGTTTATCCCTCCGAGAAGCTTACTGTGAATGAAGTGAATGAAGTGTGAGTAATCAGGCTTCGCATCGCCAGAAAACATTCTATTTCCATCTCCTGTGAATATCAATGAGCTGCTCTTCTGGATTTATGTTGGGGAACCACTTTCATGGCATTGTTCAGGTGCTTACAGGCCTCTGAATGATGTTTGAGTGGATGTGGGTTAACCATTGCTGGCTAAGGGAATTCTGTATTTCACTTTCTGTCATTGCCACTGAAGATTAAAATGATGGATGACTGTATGCAAACATTGACAGGCAAAGCGCCTTACACAGACCCGTTAGCACTCTCCTACGCTTCTTCTGCACACAGATCCGGAGATAGCTGAGCTTGTCTACTGTTGTTTTTTTTCATGTAAATTCCACTCTTCAGCACTCTCCCCGAGCTCTGACGTATCACAACAGGGACTTTATTTTTTTAATTCAATTTTCAATGTTTTGGTGCAAATTGTGCAGCAGAAACACGAGACGTGCACACAAACACATCTACGCATCACGTCTGACTGCTCACCAACCCAGTCAACCTGTCAGCTGCTCATTATCATTAGAAAGGCATCATGGTTTTGTTTCATGCTCACAAAAGGAGCCTTTCACTGTTGGGCGAATGATGCTTATTGATGAAGACAGGTGATAAATAAAATTGATTAGCCCTAAAGTGGCCTGATCTTCCTTCCTACCCAACTCCACTCCATGCTCTGCCGAGCCATCATCAATCAGTAGCCTGAGAGGGGGTTGGAGGAGCTTTTAGGCAATCAGGTCGACTGACAAACCAGTCGTATCACACAGGCTTCCCTTCTACCAGATACCATCTGCCTACTAAGTACATTGAGAAAGGTTGGGCCATCTAACATTTCACACAATTCAGCCAAGAATGAGATAGATGAATTGGTCAAATCAAGAGTCAAATTGATAGGACAATCCAACATGAAAACTCCTGTTCTTATAAACAGGAAAACAAGTCAACAAGTACTGTACATGTGTCAAAGATAACACTCAGGCTGCATTTATGTAGGTGTACAATAAACTGAACATTATAACCTTCATGAAAGTAGGATTTACTGCAGGACTGTTGCATTGGTTTACAGTTTTGGTTGAAACTGTTTTAGAGATTTGTTGATTCAATTATATGATCATATTAGAGGCTGAAGTTTGTGTACTGTTTAATAGAGTGCTGCAGGAATGAATCCTGAAACCCCGAAATGACTCTTTTGGGGTTCCTTAGTCTGGAAGTCAAATAATGTGCTTTGGTTAGATGCCTGTAATAAGGTATGTGGTAAGCAGAGGCTTAAATGACTTTACCATTTTGTTCGACACAATAAAAAACAACAGTAAATATGCCACTCTTGTATTTTTAGGCTTTTACGTGTCTTAAAAAAGGCAGTAGCTAAAAAGTAGCTAAATTTGACAACAAAACTTGTTGACTGGTCCGCCTTTACAGCCTTGTTTTGTATACTTGCTCATGTGTTCGTGGTGTAGTTGGTTTACAACCTAATGGTATCTTTTTACTTCGGCCAATTGCGTTCACATTTTCTTGCTGAACAAAACCTGTAAGTATCATAAACGTTTGTATAAAGTTTTTTCTGCACAAATCCAATGGAAAATTTTTTTTTGTTGAAGGATCCAGGGCGATGCAAACTCACAGGGTTGGCCTACAAAAATACCTCATCCTGCAACACTCTACTGTGTTGTATTTGACTGACGGGTGTTATTATTTTGTCCATTCCATTTATATTAATGAGGGTAGGCTAAATGACTGAAACTGTCTAATGCAATGCAGTTCAATAGCACCATAAAACTACAGCCTCAAAAATAATCATAAAGAGTAACACATTTTGATCAAAAACTGAACATTATAACTTCCATGAAGGTAGGATTTGGTTTGTTTGCATCTTTTGGTCAAAAAAACAATAAAGTAAATTGTGCATCACAGTCAACATCAAAGACACAGCCTGGTTGCTCTGTCATAGCCTCTGTTGTGTCCTCTCTTTTGATCCACACGCATGATCGCCTACACTGTGTTTTTATACAGACAATTTTTTTTCTTTTTTCTGTTGTCAGACATCAGAGCAAGCAGTATGCAGGAATTTGATTGCGGCTCAAAAAAGCAACCTGTTAACCAGGCGAGCAGAAATTCCTGTGCTGCTACAATTCACCAGTTTATGACATAATGAGCTGGAACGCAGCTTAATTAAAACAACTTTGTGATTGGCTGTACTGACATTTACAATGGGTGATCACACGGAAACTCTGAGGTGAAAGAAAGTTGCCCTCTTCGTTTTACTGCCTACACAGCTCCAAACCAGGCTGGGCATGCAGACCATTTCCCACTAATCATCAAATTACGTCCCATGGAAGACCTAGGTGTGCACAGCCATCCACCTGAGGGATGGGAAAGTGAGATTTCATGCTTATGAGGACATCATCTGAGAGATGCTTGGTATGTGAGTACCGAGGTTGATTACCAATTCCCCCAAAAATTCTCCAACAATTTATTTTGTATGTATATGGAGCTTCATACTTCTGAGACATTATACCTGGCCACAACAAAAAATAACTGTAAAACCAAGCCTCTCTGAAAACTTAAACTAAGATGAAATTGAAAGCTCAAGACTAAAATAAAATAACCACTAATTTTTAACTCAAAACTATTATAACCTTGCTTAGAACTGGATATGTCTGTTGTTGTTCATTATACTTTCACACAATAACACAGATAGCTGTAGGCAAATCCATGAAAAAGTGTCTGCTTTCAGGTTTTAAGTGTGCAACAATGAGCTGTTCATGCACATAATTGAGTCTTCTGCTGAATCTCTTCTTCTCTTAGAACTGCTGGGAAATGTCTACATCATGGACCATCCAAATTTGGATTGACCAATTACTGTTCACATTCCCAACTCAAGTAAGAGCTCACTAAGCTGACAGGGACGGTCCATTAAAAGTTTAAGAAAGACCGGCTTTTCAATATTAACATTGGTTTTGGATGACAACATTTTCAACAATCATTACCAATATTATGTCACTTATTTGTTTCTGCAATATGAACACATGACAGTTATTTTAAGGTTAAGGTAAGGCTGAAGTTTACAATGTGCAACACTAATTGTTGTTCATAATTAGGTGGCTGTAGAGGCTTTTGCTGCACCAAAATACAACATTAGACAGGTTAGTTATCAGGACGGTCAAACCAAGTCAAAACTGGTATTAGATGTTGTTTGTAGATACAATGGTTTGCTTCCTTCCACAAAGAGTGTAATTATCCTCAATGTGACTCTTAGTGACTTTAGCGGCTGTTGTGGCAGAAATGGTGTCACAATGTTCTTGGCCAAAAACGTGTTTTCTTGTGAATGTACTGCCTCTGATTTCTCCTTGGGTATTGAAAATACTGTAACAAGGCTCATACATTATTATAGTCAGGAGCCTGAAGATGTAGTGTTCATCCAAAAAATAATAATACATTATTTCTGTGTTCAGTCTAATGGCCCAGACAGAACAAATATTACACAGTCCACCTCACACGTGCCTGCTTTTTAATGCCTTGGTGAGAAAACTTAAGAAGATTTTTTCTGTATATGCGTGTGCTTTGTGAACATGCACCCGACTACAGAAAAACATCCTATTCAACTGTGTGGACTTATTGAAGTATAGATTTATTGAAGTATAGCATACAAATGAGAGCGGAATGTGAGCAGTCCAGAGTCTTAAGGTTTTCTGGCTCTGGGGTGCCCTAATCAATGACTGCAATGGTTCAAGGCCTTTCTCTAGCCCTCCAAAACCTGATGGTATAATTGGGTCTCTATTCTTATTAGATAAGAAATGGAAATCAATTCCAATTTTAGTGACTAGTGTATATAGCCCATCCCGCAATCCTCTGAGGAGATATACAGCCGAGAGGATTTCTCTCCCTTGTAAGTCTCTGAAATAGAAGGCACCACTCACACAATGAAAATATGAAGAAGAAAAAAAAAACTGCTGGTAAATCTTTTTATGTTTCCCTTCTCTTATTGTGAGCCTCTCCCCAACTCTTTCACCACTTTCCATCACTTTCAATCAATTCCTTTGCTCTCCCCACCCTCCCGCTAATACCAGAGTCAGATTCTCAGCGAGGATGTTCCACCAGGACGCCCTCTGAGGCTGTCATGGATGCCCCGCAAAGCTGCATTTCAACTGCTTATAGTGAGACTCTGTATGACAGCTTCCATTGGTCTGTCTCTTCCTTCTCTCTGCTGTCTGCTGTCACTGAGTAATCATCCACGACAGTTCAGCAGAGTTGAAAACTTAGGCTGGACAAAATGAGACTTCCTGCTTCATTTGAGGGTTGTATTGTGCATCTACAGTTGTAGTTTTGTCACCTTGTCTAAGGTGTGCCAGTTAGTCAACATGTGGCTACAGGTTTCCAGGATATAACTGAGTGTTTGGGCTGCTAGGCACTCCCTGTAAGTTGCCTGGAATCGCTACCATTGTCTGACAAAGATTATATTGATGACATTCTTCTTGGTGCAGATATGGAGAGCAGGTCTCTTTTTTTCTGTTACGATTAACTTTGGCAACTAGAAGCTGTCTCCTGTTTCTCCACTGCAGGTCAGCTGACCCAAGAACAGAGCTTTGTGAGCAGTGTGGCCCTAGCTAATAGGCAAAAAACTGAAAAAAAGGAAACTCTGTACCTGGTTGTGGGCAGATTGAAATACATCCAGTTCTAACCAAAGGTCAATGGGGCATTGCATTTAGGAGGTGAAAGACTGGTACTCTTATCTTACACTGCAATGCACTAAAAACATTCTGTGGCAACATCCCCAATTACATGAATGGCGTCATGACAATGGGTGCCTCCACACAAGGAATAGTAAGAGTATGAATAGTCTTCTTCTATATAGTTCAGTTTTGGGTGCATCAGGTTAGATTCTATGTCAGAGAGCTGTTCATTCACTATGGTTTAGATGCAGCTTGATGTACAACTCTTCCCCAAAAAACCTTTTCCCAATCTCTTTCACACACAAACACACACAGTTTCCATACAAGTTAAAATGCTTCCTCTGCCATTAATGCCTGAGTACTTTATATGATGAGGTTTGACTTGAAGAGGGTTGCAGTTCAATAGCACCACCAACATTTCTTCACAGGAAGTGCACTGAAAGCATTTAGTCTAAAATACTAAAGTTTATTTTTATATTTCAGGGTTTTCGTGTGATGTGTAATACCTAAACAATGCCTTTTTGTTCATGCACAATGACTCATTTACTTTTTTTGTGTTATGTACTCTGGCAGAGCTGCTGCAAAAATTCTGTCTCGGTAAGAGAGTCTTTGAAGCGAAAGAATAAGGTTAAAGCCCTGAAGCAAATCTGAAAAAACCCCACCAAGGAGCACACAGTGGATGCTGTATTTATTGTATTTCACAGAGAGAGGGATTGTAAAAATAAATTGAGGTTATCAGAGAGGTCTTGGAATTTATACTGATTGTATTTCTTGCAGTCCAGAAGGAAAGGTAAAGGAGAGATGCTCGACAGTATAAAAACAAATCCCTCAGCCTCAGTGATGCATTCCTTTTTTAAGTAACACAAATCCTGATTTCTCCTTCTTCTGGTGCCATTGATTTAAAATATATATATATCATATCCTTATACCATGAGATTCAGTGTGCTGATAAAATATGATTCCCAATATCATAGGTGTTTTGCACAGATGGAGACAGTCTGATTGACATGCTGAAAGCTTCCGTCTCACAGGAGAGATGAGCGAAGTGGATGTAGACATGTGTGATTGTACTTTATGCCTATGGGGCTGTTCACTCCCTCCATGCTTGTAACTGTGGAATAGCTCGGTCCTTCCTGCCTGCATGCATCATTAAGCTGACCAACGCTGTGCTCGATGTGGCTTTGGAGAGGAGAACGCAGACATAAACAAGCTCCAAGCACCCCACTGATGCTGTTTTTCTTCTTTATGGCCCATTTTGCTCATTGAACATGGATGTGGCTGAGAGGAGCTCTATTACGATAATTAAAAGAGGAGTCAGTCGACCTTGCTGCTGGCTGTGGTCATTTTCGACGTTGTTGCTTGTTTTCAGAGTGTGAGGTTTTTTTAAGCTGTAATACCTTAAAATCTTCATTAGTGGGTAACCAACGTAGTAGCACAGTTAGTACGGCGGATTCACACCCACAACGATGTGACTAAAACAGCTGAGTTTATTGTCCTTTTTTGTTGTTTCACTTTATATGCCAGGCAACAGAAATATAAAAAATCCCCCCCTCAAGACAAGAAAGAAGATAATGCATTTCTTTATGGGAGCCATAAATACTCTTTATGCCTGCATGCTCTCTCCCAGGAGTGCTGTTTTACTGACTCCAGTGATCTGTAGTAGAGTGTGATGCTCCCTCTCACTACTGATTCACAAAGCATAACTTTCTTCCCCGGGGGGGCCATCTCACTGCTACATCCACTTACTGATACACACATATCTTTCCAGGTGTCACCACTGATGCTGGACACAGTGTCGACCATCTACACTGCAGCACTTTGATGTCTTTTATCAGAGTTGCACCAGTCAGCCTCACCACCCTGCAGCTGGAGAGGAATGGAAATGCTACCTTAAGTTTAACACGGTTTAAAAAGTGTAGTGTTTTAAAAAAAAAAAATGTAGCTTTATTTATTTACTTTTCCTGAACTTCATCTACTGAGGTCTTTTAAAAGTGCTGATTGATGCTATCGATTCATTATGCGTGTCCATGTTCATGTTACTCTGTGTAGTTATATTATTTATTTGCTGTGTTGGTTAGAGAAGGTGTGATCTACTTAGTTTTTCAGGGAGTTCTTATCATCAGAGAGTCTCGGGGTATTAGAGCTTACCTTTATGAGTTTGCACCTGATCTGAGCGGACACCATGTGGCTGTTCCGCAGGTTGCCCACACGGAACATGAGGCACAGTTTGCCATCTCGCTGAGAAATCACGGCGTCCTGACTGAACATGAGCGTCTCTGCGCGTTTCTTAGGTTGGGACATCTTTATGAACATGCAGCCGATGAGAAAAGCGTCCACGATGGAGCCCAGCAGCGACTGGAACAAGAAGAGGATGATGCCCTCCGGACACTTCTCTGTAATGTACCGGTAGCCGTAACCGATCGTGGCCTCGGTCTCGATGAAAAAAAGAAAAGCTGAGGGGAAGTTGTAAACATTGGCCACGCAGGGGGTGTAGGACGCGTCGTGGCCGTGATTCAGGTCTCCTCTGATGTAAGCGATGATCCACCACATAGATGCCATGACCAACCAAGCAATCGTGTATGTTAGGAGGAAGATGAGCATGTTCCATCGCCACTTTAGGTCTACCAAAGTGGTGAAGAGGTCAGAGAGGTACCTGCTGGTCTCTCCACCGAGGTTTCCATGCTGCACATTGCAGCGACCGTTCTTGTCCACGAAGCGCTGGCGTTTCTTCTTAACCGGAGCAGAAAAAGTGGTGGCCCGATTTGTGTTTACCACCTGGTAGTCTTCGCCAAATTTTCTACGAAGTGCCGCCATTTGAGCTCCCCTGAAGTAAATGGAAAAGTACTTGCTGTTTTAATCCATGGTGGTTGTTATTGGAGCCTCCAAAACACTGTTTCTGCAGTGCGTAAAATGTGCCATGGCCACTTTAGTGCGCGTAAATCCTAGGAATAAAAGAAAGATCAAGCCTATGTCCGTGCTTTTAAAGCTCTGGTATTATCCCTTTTGTTATATCAAAAACATCCAATATTCTTCCAGTTATTTGACATCACATCAGCAGACCGCTGGCTGTAGCTGTGCGCTCTGCTCAGCCTCCACTCACTGTGACTGGCGTGATGCTCACCAGCGGAGCGAAATATGAGGAGCTGTCTACCATTCACAGCTCCTGGTGGGCTGTGGAGGATGGAGAGGTGACTGTGTGTGTGTGTGTGTGTGTGTGTGTGTGTGTGTGAGGGAGAGATGTGAGGAGAGGGAGGGAAGGGGGAAGGGACAGAGGAGGGGAGTTACGTTTGTGTGTAAAGAGAGAGAGAGAGAGAGAGAGAGAGAGGAAGAGGTGGACAATTTGACTCTACTGTGTAGTTCATGTGGTCAATTAAACCAGCGTAAGACTTAATTGTAATATTCATTCATTAGAAGATTAATGTATTCATTCATTCATTGCTCATAAGTGCTTACATTGCATTCTCATTGAAGCTGATCATCTGTATGATTAACAGTATGGAGGGACACAGAGCCTGAGTGATGAAATCAGAGGATCTGTGCTTTCAAGTTAAACTGTGCCATCTACTGGAAGGACGATCTATGTGCATATTTATTCTAATTCAGGCAAGCACAGGGGTTACACTGGGGGCATTGACTAACTGATTAGGCCACAGTAATTATTTGTGCTTCTATTATCCTTTGGTGTAGTAGCAAAATAAATGAAGGTAACAATGTTGAGTAAAACTACAATAACAGAAAAAGTATACAGTACTTTTTCAGGCTTGGCCTATTTTAAGTCTTACACTAAATCTGTGCTTCTCCTCTTTCCTGTGACGACTTCTTATTGATCTAGACATTGGATTGGACCAGAGAGGAGGATTTCCTGGACAAGTATTCTCCCAAAGGACATTCCCAAAAAGGATGCTATGTCCTTGGCTCTCTTTGTCCTTGTTTTAGTCAGACACAAATATCTGCATTGCTTGTAAGTACTACTATAATTAACTAAGGCATGATTACAGTTTCAATCACAGAGGTGTGATGAAGAAGCCCTTCATAGATCTAATCAACTGACCTTTCTCTCAAGTGTCTCTCAAGTATTCCGGACACCAATCGCATTATTTATTGATGAAGTGCTCTTAAGATACTTTTTTTCAAGGTATTTGAGCACTTCATCAATAAAAGATGTAATGAACTGATTTGGATCTTGGTTTTTAAGATTGTTTGCTTCTGTGTACTTTTTTAAATTGCTGTTTTTAGGGAGCTGTATTTTTGTAATTTGTACACTATTTGAAATCTCACAAAAAAAAGAGAGACTGGAGCTTATGGTGATTAAGTTACTTAAACAAAGCTGCTTTTCTTTTAAACTCATTAACTGAATTATAGAGGGGTAACTGTGCATTAATAAACTGGAAACTGGTGTATGTCTGGCTTTAAAGTGTCTTTTCGTGTTTTGTTTGCAATTAAACATAAACTAAATTACTACCTTGTTTTTTTTTTTACTCGTGTTGCATTGTGGGCAATAGGTGCCAGAAAGAAAAATGTGTTGAATATAAAGATGATATCTTTGGTTTTGCTCCATCAATTTTTATCTTTTTTTTAAATAATCTGTCCATATAGAGTCGATAATGTTACAGAAGTGCAATGCTAAATAGGTGTCCACCACCAGAAGAGTAGTAGATCAAATATTTTTACTCATTGGAACAATAAAAAATATCTCTGCATTATCTTTAAGTCATGAATAAAAGAGGAGGATGGCTCCCAGAGAGACAGATGCTTTAGACAGAAGATGAGAAAGAAGTGCTGAAGACATTTGGGTATTTCCAGATTATTTTGGAATATTTCATACAATGAATGCAGATTCATTTTGTGATTTAAGTGTATCACCTTTAGTTATATTGTAAGACGTGATGTTTCATCATCCCAGCAGGTAATAAAACACATCAAACAACAAAATTGTATTTGAATTGTTACTATCAGACTGATCTATCATCTATTTTGAAAGGATTAAAACAGAAGCTAGCCTGGCTCTATCTTAAGGTAAAACAGATCAGCCTACCCAAGCTCACTAATAAAAATGTTATATCGTGTTTGTTAAATCCATACAAAAACTCTATTGTACAGCAGTTTTACAGTTGTTATTTGCTGTTTCTCATCAGGGTGCAGTAACTTCCTGGAGTCTCTGTTGGTTGCATGGCAACCTCCCTGTGACTGTTAACAGATTTTATGCTTAGATAAGATAAACAGCTGCTGGTCATAGCTACTCATTTGGCATACAAATATGAGAGTTGTTTCGCTCTTCTCATTCAACTCTCGGCAAGAAAGCAAATAAGTGTATTTCCCAAAAAATGAAACTATTTTCTTGCTACTTTAAACCTAATCAAAAGTTGTAAGCCCATTCAGACATAATAAGCTAGTAGAAAAAGACACACAGGGTTTGATCAGTCGCGGTTTGACCTGTCTACTGTATATACCACCTAATTAAACGGGTGTAGTATTGACAGAGTTTCTAATTTGTAGCATTTTCCACCAAATAACAACTATCAGTTAACCAAATAAAATCATCCAAATGTGATTTTATCCCCACAGTGCAAGTCTCACACTTCACAAGTTTCTAATAACTGACAAGGGACTTCTATCTCAGTCGAGGGAATTCGTACACGGCTGTGATCCTCCTGACAATTGAGGATTAGAGTGTAGACGGCCAGGATCGCCATCTGTTATGTGTAGGCATCAGGCTCTCCTAGTGAGAGGAATCCAAATCACCACACACACACACACACACACACACACACACACACACACACACACACACACACACACACACACACACACACACACACACACACACACACACACACACACACACACACACACACACACAGGCAACCACTCCACCCCAAATGTTCAGTTTTCTTGGCCGCCAATGCTGGATGAGAAAGGAAATTCAGCCTTTATATCATAAATATTTGTTGTGTGTGTGGGTTGGTGGGTGCATGCAATCGTGTGTGTGTGTGTGAGGTTGGGATGGATTCAGGGGAGGAGGGAGTGGGAACAAAGACATTCTGCACAGGCTGAATTATTAATGAGGAGTTAGAATTGATAACCACATGTGTTATATGATGCACAAATCACCCAAATTTTCTGGGGGTTTTTTATGTTCATGATCCTTTGTAGCTGTGGTCTGTGTCCTCTGTCACCTTTGCTATGAGGGCAGATTACTCCATTCAAAGAATAGATTCAAAGTCGAGTCAATTACATGTGACGTGACTCAAAGTGCAGGAGTCGTAGTGTCTCCGTCCTAAATGTCCCAAACACGCAGCTGATAGAAGGGACTGATGGAAAGCTGAGCCACATAATGACATTTCCTAACCTTGGATTGACATAAAGAATCAGAACAGGACATTGAAGTAACAGCACACTCGCAGGATGTCCCGTCTTTGTGTCTGTTGGTTTATATGCTTTTGTGTGTTTGTGCTCCAGCTTGAAAGGATTTACTACAAGTTTGACTGAACGATAACTAACTTACTACAAAAAGATGCTAAAAGCAACCCTATAATGAATATTTTTTATATCAAAAACGGATAATGTCTTCTTGGAAAAACCAAAAAAGAATCACTCTACAGTTCCTCTCAGATAAATCTAACTGTCTTTCAGCTCATTGTTTTGGCTTAACAGATTTGAACTTTGCTGTTTTTGTTCCCTACCTCTGCTCTCACAGTGTCATTTTCAGTCGCAGCAGTCAGCGGTTTTCAGCGACAAAAGTCTAAAAACGTACCGAACATTTCTTGCTAAGCACCAAACAGTAGATGTACGGTGACTAGCTTGTGAATACAATGGAGCATTTAGACAGATATTTCCCTCGGAAGTTGGCGGAGATCCCCAAACAAGAAAAAAATGAGAAACAAAACTCCAAATGAATTATAATGTTGCTCTTTGTCTCACATATTTGGACATAGGCAATTGTTTGCTTACAAAGTGCAAACATGAATACCTTTATTTACTTTTAAAAGCCATGCATGTTTGGATTTCAGAAACACTTCATCAAATCCAGCCAAGACACAAACAGAAAAGTGTTTCAAATGTTATTTGTACAGTTAAGGATGTTCAAATCTTAAAATTTCCAAATAATCCCTAAAGATGCTGTATAAGATAAAATATAACTTAAATAATATTAGCAATCTAACAATGGTAAAATATAACTTGCTTAAAATCTGTTGATTGGTTTGCATTCTAAGATGATGAAAATATTAACCTTGAACTAGACTCAGTTCATCAGTCGACCATCATACATATTTAAACACTCCAAGATGAGAGTGCTTTCAAAGATATCACTGTCAGCTGTGTGGGTTGTCATCATGGATGATATGAAAGGAGAAGGGACATAAAAAATGCACTCACTGACCTTTTTTTGCATTACTTTACTGTCTGCATTTCAATTATGCTCTGCTTTCTGAATTAATTGTTTCATTAGCAAATGTAATTAGGAGTGGGGGTGTGAGGCCTGACTCTGATGTGCTCTTAGATGTAAACATAGTCATTCACCTGGCCGTTCTAAGAGCTTCACATCCGAATACATCTGTCATGATCATCTGAACGACTGGTCTGATACTGGTTTGAACAATTAAGCAATATTCATTTTTTGAAGGAGTTGGTTTTTTCTTCCTTTTCTCATTAATGGCTGAAATGAATGACTATGTTCAGGTTATTAGTGAACAAAAAAACAAAAAGATTGCAGCCTACATTAACATTGCTAAACTAAACACACCAAAACAAGGCAGTTACAAAAGAAAGTGACCATTAGTTATTGTTTTTTAATATGCAAAAACACTATGCTCAATGTGATTTGCTGTAACATGTGCTTGATGGTGCAACTAAGTGCATTTACTCAAATACTATACTAAACTAGAATTAAACTTTATATAAGATAAAATACACGTTGAGGAATTTGTGGCATTATGGCATTCCAGAAAAGGATCTGTTTAACGATCTTATATTAGAATCTGATGAAGAATCTGAGTAAGGTATGTTAAGATTTTGCAATTGCTTTCGATCCCTCCATTTTACACCTTACACGCCAAACTTTGCAGATTGAAATGCAAGAATTGCATAAAAAGCAGGACATTTAACCCATCGAATAACCATGAAATGGTCAAATGAAAATTAATTATTTGTACAATGTATTTTTATAAATAAATCAATATCTGTTTTTCAGGATTCCTGAAAAGATTTCTTTAATTTCCTTAATAATGAAAAATGATATGATTTTTTTTTAATTTCTCTCTCTCTCAGGACGCGTCCGCCTGCAGGACCCAGAATCCTTTGCGGCGAGGCAAGATGGAAGAACCCAGCAGCTGCGGGAGAACAATGTTTTGGCTTTAGATATTGAAACGGACAGCTGAGGGTGAACTACACGAGCCAAAATAGCAGGTCATGGTCCTGCACCGGTAAGATCAATTCATAAAATCCAACTTTGGGGGCAGAGGCGGCCGCCGTAGCGGTTTAACTCCTCGCACGGGACAGACAACAAAGCGCGGCGCACCAGCGTTACCGCTAGTTAGCTGCTAAGTTAGCCGTCTCGGCTAGCCCGGACGAGCATCATTGTTCGCTGGAGTTGTATGGGCCGTTTGTTATGGGTCACGCTTGCGTTGTCGCTCTATCACCTACAGTCGGCTCGCAGTACAGGAAACGAAAACCCAACAACTTGGCGAATAACAGCTTTGAATAAGCACAAGCGATGCAGGACTAGTCGGGTTGATTAGTTTTATTCTTCAGGCGCTAAGCAGCGTTCGTCCTTGATCATTTCTGCTGCTCGCTGATTTCACGTCTTGTGTAACGCCAGTGTGCGGTGCAATCTGCTACTAATTCTTTAATTTCAACTAAAAACAAGTACAGAACTAACTTTTCTTACTTGTCTTAAAAAGCACAGCCTTTTCTCATGCTTTGTGTGTTTTTGTTCTGTTCATAATTGCTGGTTTATTGGTGTTTATCAGGCTCAGGTCTGCTGCTCTTATTGCATGGCCATATTAATTATTGCCTGATCCTGCATCACAAAGAAGAAGGGCCCCGCAAGAGTGGTTAGCCAAATGGCTAGCTAGGTGGCTAACGTTAATTGCTTAGCGAACAAGCTCGGTAGTTTATATATATGTGTGTGTATGTATATATATATATAAATATAAACGCAGATCAAGGGTCCTCTCCACACCTGTTTGTGTAATTGAACACATTTGAGAAAGCTGAAGTCAGTCGGAGTGGTTGAAGTGTGGTTTCATCTATTAAAAGTTGTCTTTGTGTTAGCTGAGTAGGTTATTGCTGCTAGCTCACATCAGAGCTGAAGGCATTTGGCTGCATTCAGGTAGCACTCATTAGCTGGATGGCTCGTTCAAGGAGCGACCAAAGACAATTGTAGAAAATGTAATTATTATCTGTTATACATCATATTGTAACTTAAGGGATAAATGCAAAACAATTATACTTAAAAAAAATACACCTTTTCCAAAATTTGCCAAACTTTATCATTTGTATTCATCAAATCTAATCATATTTCATTTTGATGTGAACACTTCATAACATCTTATCAAAAGTCTACGTCAGACATCACGCTCAGAGCGATTACAAAATATGCATTTGTTTATCCAGCAACTGCGTAATTACACCAGTCTCTCTAATGCAGTCTGGGCACTCTCATTGGCAGATAAGCTCATGCAAATAGGATGACTGGGTCAGACAGGCCCATCAAACAGATTAACACTACTTCAATCCTCTCATTCCTCAGCTCATGTTGTGTCTAGCATTGCAGCCAGTGACCTTTTTACCCTGTGAAATACTGTACAAACACACTGTAATCAACCAGAGAGAACTGTGTACACTATACACCCAGTTTTGTCTGTTTTGCTTGTTTCCACATGTCATGGTGCCAGACTGCAGCCCTTTTTCTTGACCCATAAACAGTGGGTTTTAATCCGACTAAGCACCCAGTTGTTAGATCAGAGGCCTTGGCGCTGATTCCTGAAGACTGAGATTAACTGGCTCTGTAATTGTTATCTGTTGTCTATTATTTGTCTGTTTTGCTAGTTATAGTGCCTCCCTTAAACTAATTTCTGTTTTAACGTTGACTTCTGCTTTTATTTTATTTCTCACAGGAAGACACTGATTGCCAGCCCATAATTATCCTGACCGCCGGCATCCACCATGAACATCGTTCAAGACAAACTAGGCAATGAATACCTGCGCTCCAACGGGGGCATGGACTCAAATTATGGCTCCGGCATGTTAATGTTCAGCCACCTCCCTCCAGTGACCAGCTTCACCCGGCTGGCCGCCCACTCCGTCATGCAGGACCTTCCACCTCAAGAAATGATCTTGAAGAAGGAGCGTGACTCGCCTGACTGCAGCATGGGCAACCAGGGTGGCCGCATGGGGTGTTCGGGGCTGGGAGACTATGTTCACTCCATGGGCATCAAGCAGGAAAAGCTGTCAGAGCACGATTATCGCCTGCCGGTTTACCCCGGAGGGCTGGGGAAGAGCACAGAGCTGCTGGAGGTGACAGTCAGCAACAACCAGAGCCTGCTGGTGCATGACCTCAACATGGGCAATGTAAGTACCACTGGTAGGAAAATGGCTGTGCTCGAGCTTAGAGCTGAAACAAATAGTCAATTAAGTTGATTAATCGATGGACAGAAAAAATAAATCGCCAAATATCTTTCTAATTCATTAATTGAAAAAAGTGTATTTTCCCTCAAAAACTCCAGACATTCTTATGTTGCAGCTTTTTCAGTGTAAGGACTTGCTGCTTCTTTTTGCTATATCATTGTTAACTGAGTGTCTTTGGGTTTTTAACTGTTAGTTACACAAAACAGGACATTTTTTAAAACTATTTATTGGCTTTGTATACACCAGCCAACTAATTGATTCATAAAAAATATATATTTAGCAGATTATTTCATGATTAAAATTATGGTAATTTACGGCCTTAATTGAGTGATTATAATTTAAACACAATCGTATTCTTTTAGGGTTCCCGCGCATCTTGAAGAACAGTTGACCAATTTTCCAGTCATTGAAACCGATTGGAAATTAAAGCAAAACTAAAATGTGTTTGAAATCATAGGTTGTCCTGGAATATTACTTCAATATTTATGTTCAGGACCCTATTAACGTTACATTTGGTAGTTTATAGACAAGAGTGTTTTAAATTGGCTGCTCTCGGTTATGTTGTGGTTATAGTAACAATTTATATATAGCGATGGAGCCTTTGGGAGTCTTGACATTTTTGGTGTAGGTAGGTACCTTGAAAGCACATGAATTTTACCCTTAAAAAGCTATACGAACGCCTGTTATAGGCTTTTCCTTTTGTGTATTGTTGTGCAAATAGTTACGTTTGGTTAATATGACTAATTTAGTATCAAACATAAGATATATATATATATATAATAAATAAATGAGAGATATATCTATAGATACGCCCCGACAAATCGGGGCGTATATATCTCTCATTTTAAAAATCTAGCGAAATCTATTCATTCGGAATAATTTTAGGTTAGTTTGTCCCACAAAAACACAGCTACTGTGTTTTTAAGCAGCTGATATTTCAAAAGCCTAAGAAGGAGGAGCCTGGGAGAGGATGGGTGCAGGGGAGGAGCTTGTGTGAAACTGTTTATGGTGACATAAATCTACCGACTACTTGCGAAGCAAAATATAAATGAGACACACCCACCCCCTCCCTCTGATTCTCTTTCTGGGTAGAAGGGTGATGTCATCCAGCCTCAGCATGAATGAAAACGTCCTGGCAAGGACACAGCTGTCTTGTTTGAGCTTGCACTTCATTTCAGACGTCTTTTGTGCTCATTCAAATAGAAATACACACAACCAAACGCTTCTAACAATAGCCAGGCATCAGAGGTCATCAGGGCTTTTGGAAAACAAAATTAATTATTGTCTTTATTGTCCCAGATTTTTTATTTTTTTTATTCACTACTCAAGGACAATTTTATGTTTAGGATATTATTTCAACACAACACAAGGAGCCAACACATAGATTGTTCCGTCTGGCTCTCTTATTTTTTTTAATCTTAGTAGAGCTATGTGGATGAAATTTGCCCTACGGTCTGTATTTTTGTCGTGGTCCCAAATTGTTGCACTTATTATTACGCTGATTCCCCTTTTTGTGAGTAAGTAGGAGGTTTTACCCGTTAAAGCCAAACCTTATTTCATTTTGGTTAGGCTCATTCTAACTCCAGTTTTTACCCTGAACATTGGGCTGATTTTGAAACAGCAGGTGTGCCCACATTCACCCCTTCAATCTCCATATGACATGTTCCCTGGAAAAGAGAGGGTAGTGCTAGTAGGTAAATGGAAATAATTAAGGGTGAATCAGGAGCACATTTTCTTCCTTCTTGAATAAATACCCCACACAGATTGTTTTGTGATAAAGATTAGTGAAAAGTTACACTTTAGAATAAGTTTACTATGCAATGTGTTCTGTGAGAAATTGGGGGGGAAAGAAGAATAACATTAAATGACAGGCTGCTCAGGCAAAGAGCAAACATTTCGGGAAATGTTATTTCCCCAACTAAAACCACATCTTGCAAAACGAGTTTCCAACAATCAATCACTAGACATTGTCCATGTGTTTTGTTTGTTTACATTAGCAACAAACAGTCTTGTACGCTGATGGTTCTAAGACTGAAGGCCCTTAACCTTCAATCAAGTAATTTCCCTGTCGTGGCTCACTCTCACGGCCCTCTCCCTTTGTCATCCTCACAGCTGCCGAGTCAGTTAGGAAAGGAGCCCACTGGGAGAAAAGGTCGAAGGTCAAATGGTGATGGACAGGAGGGTAAACAAAGAAAGAAGAGAAGCGAGGCAAAGGTTTGTCATTTCTATATATCTGTGAATGTTTTCATACTTTGCCATATTAAGTCCTTACCATCATACTTGCACATAAGCGATTATTTCTGAAGACAAAGAAAAGAATATGAATGTGTTCTTTTAATATTCAAAATAAAATACCCATACATTCCTGTCTTTGTCAAATAAAAACAAAGTAATTAGCCTTAACTGTAGAGTAATGCGTTAATCATATCCCATAGACTCATTTATATCACTTAAGATGTGTAATGTGTCATTTTGACTGTTTTGAGGTGTTTTTAAAAGCTTGCATAGTGCTCATCATACATATCGATTCTAGTCTACATGAACAATATGAACTGATCCTTACATTAAATTCCGATGATTTGGAAGATAGCCGACTGAATCTGACATCTGTGTTTCTCTGCTATTGTTCCACAGCAATCAATGATGCTGGATGCAGATGGAGACAGCCGGTCGCCGGGAAACAAGCCTCACATCTGTGAACACTGCGCTGCATCTTTCAGAAGCTCCTATCACTTACGCAGACACGTTCTCATCCACACAGGTATTGAAGCGTCCACATGTCCACTATGATGCTCATATTGTCTCTTTCATGTGTTTCTTGATGTCGAGAGATACCCTTTTTTGATAATAGCACACATAGAAAACGTTGGTCATTACTATGCCATCTGAAGAAACTAAAACCAGTGTTATCATTACTGCTTGTGCTTTTTACCAACATTGTCTTCAGGTATTTCTCAGTGTACTTTTATATAAGATAAGAGTTCTGAAGTAAACACAGCTTTTTGGAAAAGATTTAGGTTGTTTGAGATGATCCCTGGCCTCTAGCAACACAGATGGGTAGGACTTCCCCCTAAACATCCATTAAAATCATCAGTCGAGGAGCCGAATCACTGCCCTGTTTTTTACTGCATCATCGGATAACTGTAAGCTTTAACAAACAGTGTCTTGTCAAAATGACAATGCTCTGATGGAAACTGAGGGCAGCACAACCTGGAGTATCGCAACTCATTTGTGTTGTCTGCTCCGACGCTCTCGGCTGCAGTGCTGAATGTTAGTTAAGTCAGCAAAACTACTGCTGGTAAAACCTCCTCTACTCCCGTCCACGGTTTTCAGATAACAGAAGATGAACGCAGGCACTCAAACGTGAAATGTAAAACATGAGGCTAAAGTAGTCTGATGGGGCAGCTGCTCTGCAGGTGAGCTGTAATGTATTGCCCAGAGTAGGAAATAATATATTGCTCATAATTATAGGTAAAGCGTTTAAAAAAACAAAAAAACAAAACCTCTATAAATAAGTAGCTACATATTTGCAACCTTGATGAATCTTCGCATGTTATTTTTTGTTTTGTCCCAAATTTTAAACCCGACTCCTTCCTCCTTCTGACTCGACCCAGGATTGCTGTCCTTATTTGAGAATCACTCTTGTATATTTAATCTCATCTTTTCCATTCCATTTGTGTAATGTATCTGAATGATTAGCTGTGACGTGATAATTGCTGTCATCACAAAACCGAAAATTTTAGAACATTAATTTTCAAAGTAGAATATCAGCCAGAGGTCAAGTAAGATTCATCACATTCTTTGGCTTCCAAAATGGTAAAAGCAGCTGCTGCATGGAAAATCAAAAATTTGTGCTCTATTCCCAACTTCTTGACAAATGTACATGTAACAAGTACTGTACAAACATTTTTATAGCAATCAAATTACATAGATTATGTAAGAAGGTTTTCTAATCTCAGTCCCTGTTGAATTAATAGAAACGCATTCAAAGTTTTTCATGCACCAAAATAATGAACAGTTTCTGTATAGTCAATGTTGATGGACCAAAAGACTATTTCAGAAAGGGATGAACACAATGAGTTGAACATCTGTGATGTACAATGCAATCCATTGCAATAGCAATTCAACACATACCGCTTTTGGTAAAGAGTGGGCATAGTGATCGAATGACATTGTAACTGTATAAATCTCTGTGGTTTTGTGTCAGGTGAAAGACCCTTCAGATGCAATCAGTGCAACATGAGTTTCATTCAGAAATACCTTCTCCAGCGGCACGAGAAAATCCACAGTGGTGAGTGTTTAAAGACAACCAGCCGTGTCGTATCTGATTTAATCTGCGTGCCATTTTGTGCTTCTAATGACCACTAACCTTGAGCGTTGCTGTTTTTGTAATGCAGGAGAGAAGCCATTCAGCTGTGACCAGTGTAACATGCGTTTCATTCAGAAGTACCACATGGAGAGGCACAAGAGGACTCACAGCGGAGAAAAGCCGTACAGATGTGAGACCTGCCAACAGGTCAGTGAGCTGCTTCGTATCCTGATTTATCTAATGCGATCATTTACATAGCAAAAACTTTAAAACGACATTTGGTTTTATTCCCTTCAGTATTTTTCTAGGACAGACCGACTGCTTAAGCACAAGCGAACCTGTGGAGAAGCCATAAAGAAGGGGCTTGATCCTGGGATGATGGACCTGGGTTGTGTAGACTTGGGACATGGCAGCTATGGAATCACTCAGGGAAATGTTGGGAGTACTGGGAGAAAGAGGGGAAGGTCCAAAAATGCTGGGGAGGGAGGCAAGAAGAAGAAGGGGGATGCAGGAGGGTTGAGGGTACCGCATATTCATGGGGCTGTACCTGAAGGCTACAGCATCCATGATTACTCAATGGAGAATCAAACGGTATCTTCCTCTACTGAGCCAGGACCCAGCATGCAGCAGGGCCACCACGGCCGGGCCCCAAAGATGGCGTTCAAGAAGGCTAATCGTAAGAGCCTGGATAAAGCGGTTCTGGGTCAGGCCAAAGCGGGCTCGTTGGAGCAGAGCGAGGGCATGGACGGTCTCGGCCTCATGCACAGTAACGGGGCCAAAGTAGGGCCCACCAGCAGCAACTACGACGACGCCATGCAGTTCATCAAGAAACGACGCTACCTAAACGCAGCAAACAATGCAAACTCATCAGGGCCGGTGGTGTCTGGAGGAACCAGCAGTGAATATGATGTCGGCGTCGGTCACTTGTCTTCCCAGCAGTCTGTCATTCAGGGCGTCGTTTCCAGCGTGATGGACAGTGACGCACCTCTGAGCCTGGACAAGTCCGGGATCCCAGATGAGGTGCTGCAGAGCCTCCTCGACCACTACACCCAGAAACCCGACGGCTCGCACCATGACGTTCACTTTGACATCAGTGACCATCACGTGGGGCTGCACCCCGCCTCAGGTGACTGCTCTGACATCGGCCACAACAACGACACCTCCAGCCCGTCTGGAGACAAGACTGTCATGATGCACGAATACTCTCGCTTCCTGCTGCAGGCTTTGGAGCGCACCAGCCACAGTGCCAGCTTCCCTCTGGGCCTCGGGCCGCCCGCCTCAGGACCGTTCACCAGTTCCCACCCGGGAAATCCCCTCTACGCTGACAAGAACATTTACACTACGTCCCCAATGGAGTGTGGGTTCGGCCAGTCGGTGGCCTCGCCTTCGCTGCCCTCCTCTGTGCCAAAGTCCCACTTTGCAATGCTGACGAGCTCCTCACCACAGCACAGCTTCCACCTGGGCGGCCTGGAGGCCTCACCACACCAGCAGCTCACCCCTTCTCAGGAGCTCACCGACCAGATGGAGAAGCAGCACTCCTCCACTCCCCCTTCCTCCTACCAGATCAGCCCATCTGACCTGAGCAGCCAGAAGGTCCACGCTCCGATCAAGAACGGTACGGTGGTTTACCCGCTGGCCCCCTCGCAGGATTTGGCCTCTCTGGACTCTTCCAAGTCTTCCTACCAGATAGAGAACTTTGCCCAGGCCTTTGGCTCCCAGTTCAAGTCAGATGGCCGTGGCCTGTCCTATGGCACTGACTCTAGCGGGGAGGTGGATCACAGGATACGGACGCCTGTGTCTGAATTCTCAGGGTATAGTAGTTTGTTATCTGATGTCAATGAGCCATTAAGTACAGGTTCCAAAACTACAACAAGCCAAAGCTACAGATGAGAGCCTGAGAGGGAGAGAACACGCGTTAAATTGGTGTTCTCATTTAAATTTTTTAGTGCTCCTATTTTATTATTATTATTATTATTATTATTATTATTATTGTTATTTTTTTAAGTGACATCTTTGTAATTATACTGATGCTGTTTTTTGTGCCCACTCCTCTCCCCACAATAAGCCCACAGGGCTTCCTGCAAATGCAATTTCTTTTTTTAAAGTATCTGTTATTTTTAAGTTAAATATGTATTTACTGTTTATTCTTGTCATATTAGTGGCATTAGGTCTGGTCATAATCATGAACTGAAAGTACTTTTTAAATAAGTGTAGCGTAGTACGGGACATATTTCTTTTACAATGAGCTGAGATGTTTGAGCAATCAACTTTACAATTGTAAAATAATAATGAAAACAACCACGATGGCAGGGAATAGCCCAGAGTTGAAATAGCAAAAAAAAAAGTTGTCTGTTACAAGGTTTAAAGTATTACTCAGGAAAAAGTGGAAAAGGAGAAGCCTACGAGGTGCAGTGAGCGCTCTATTCAGAAGTTGAAGTTTGCGACTTCAAAGAGGATTTTCTTATGTTTTATTACTTGTTGAATGAGTGTGACATAAACAGACTGCTGCCAGCTCACTTGAGCACTGAAAACACTTTCTACTTGGCTATATAGAGATTATGGTACTTACGTGTCAATGTGAAACTCATGTTTTCTTCAATAAGGGCCATATATATAAATATCTATATATATTTATAAGAATATATATTAATGTAAAATAACAGATTTAATCATTCTGGGGAACTGCCAGTTGAAGTCGAGGAAGAATGAGGGCTGGTTCGGGGGTAAATGTTGTCCTTGGTATATTTCTGGAGAACAAAAGTGATGTTGGGGCTTTTCTTTGGCCAATAGAGGTTGCTGTTGGGCAGCGATAGAATGGCCTTCCCCTTTTCCCGCCCTCCGCTTCTTCCTCAGTTCTCTTATTTCTTTAAAAGAATCCAGTTAGCACTTTGAGCCGTTTTCTTACATTGCGTAAAGTAACCCGTCGGATCAAAGAAGCTCAAACATCAGGAATGGACTGGCTTTTTGACAGAGACCTGTCGTTTGGGCATATGCAGATGAGGTCTCTGGGTTGAACATATTCTGGGTGTATGATGGATGGATACCCTTTGTTTGGGTAGCATGGTTTATATGGGGACGGTGGGAGGGAGGGGGGTTGTCGGGGTTGTTAAGTGAAAGTGGGATTTCTCTTTGTCCTTTTTAGGGAGGGTTTAGATTGGGAGGGAGGGTGGGGTTTTAAAACACAGTAACATTTAATCGGGATATTGTAAATGTAATTCGAACCTCTAGTTATAGATTTGACTTATTACCCAACTTAGAAGCTTTTGCTTTCTTATTGAATTTGATGAAAAATGTGTTTAGTGATCAAGTATTCTCTTCAGCTGTTACTGAGAGGCAGCCATATGCATTATGAGCAAAAAGGTGGCTGACCCCAAAATTTTGTATGCGGTTAGATATTTCACGTGTGCTGGCAGTACCGAGCATATTTGTCCCGTTTAGAAATTGGGTGCCTATTCCTGAGAAAAGTGCAGGCTGCAAGATCTTGTCTAGTAAATGTTAAATGTAATTTCTTGCTGATTTTTTAAAAAATGTATTTATGTACAATTTTTTTGTAAAGGCAACAATAAGTACGCTGTCTTCCATAGCTACAACTGGCCTTGAGTGCTGGAAATGATATCACTCTGCTGAATGAGTCTTTGAACCCCTTTACGCCCCAATGGCCTGTTGTTTTAAGCAATCATGAAACATGGCGGAGTGAATGAAATGCTGTAATATCTTCAATAATATGTTGCCATGCTGAGCGGTTGAGGCGCTGAACAAGGATTTGCCTCGCATATACCTCATATCACAGTAAACCAGGATAAAGGAGTGAAGGTTTGATGTATGTAGCAGAGATGCTGTTGTATGTATAAAAAAAAATGTCATGTTTCTTTGTGACTAGTTTTGTGTACATGACATTTATGTGACTCATTAAGACTTTGTTGCTTAAGGGTTCCTGCAAATGTCTTATGCCAACCAGTGTTCAGTCTCTTCAGTTCGACCTCCTCTCTCCTCCAGATCTAATTTGCCATATTGTTTCAATATGCTTATTGTTTACAAAAAATGTACAAAACACTACATCTTACTTTACTGAATTCTGACCCCCTGTATAAATTTTATTTTACTATATTTCTTCCCCCTTTTTTTTTATCACCGCCAAATTTTGTAGCTGATGATATCTTCCATTTTTATGTTCTTCCAGCTTCTTGTGACACGTTTCACAGAACTGTACTTAAATAAAAACTGATTAGGGAGAAAACAATAAAAAATTCTGTTATCAAGACCTGGTACTGTCCTCCTTTATATGGGTAATTATGTAAAAGATGTTGATGCATTAGTCAATTGCATCTTTATGTTTACACTGAAACTAAATTCTAAGTGTTTGGGGATTCTGTTGAATTCTGTTTTGATGCCTCCACGTCATTTGCCATTCATCGCCATAGCAGGCATTTGTTCATACTTTGCATATAAGTGTTTGGAAGAACATAAGTGGATTACTAAAGCTTAATGTGGCTGAATTTATTCCACCACTGGGTGGTGATGGTGTTCTTCCAGAAGTGAGAAGCTGCCTCAGTTATCAAACACACAATGCATTTCAAATATGCTTAAATGCTTTACTCGAAATTATGACTCCCTTTTAGCAGTTGTTTGGCTTTGTCTCTGCATTTTATCGATCAGGAAAACATGGACTTTAGCTTCATAAGTCTCCAGTTTCTAGTGGAAGTGTGCTCTACTGAGGTGTGCCACCCACCTGGATCATACAGTAGATCATTCTGGGATTAAAATAAATGTAGCTTCTTTTTCAGGATGAGGGCTTAATGGACTGTATGGTTTACTTTCCCTCATTTAAAATCACATCAGACCTCATAAAATTGATCTGTGAGCTGGTGTTTCAGGATGCAGCTCTAAAACATGATACTAAAACATACTTGTTCCAGCTAAGTACATCCCCTCCACATTTCTAGTATTTTAAGTGAACACACAATACATCACCCTGCATTTTATTTATTTACAATTATTGCTACTTAAATATTAACGCAGTACATATTAATGGTTATGTAAACAAAATGTACGTGAGCAAACCATTTGGAAAATATGTGAAATAATATATTATTCAGTCTCAGTTAATCATTCAGTTAATCATTCCAACAGTACTTCCGCTTATGAGCTCACATATCAAGAGCAAACATACAAAATGGAGAAGAAAAGTGACTAAAAAGCAGACATCCTAGAGTGTCCTAGATAAATGTAGATATTCTGAACCATGTTAAAGAAAGTAGATGAACAAGTGATTAATGATTACAATAACCCCCCAATATTTTTCATATTCTCATTTCCATTTCATCATCAGTGTGTGCCTGCATGTGTGTTTAGCTTTCAAACATGAATTTGCTTATCTTTCCATTTCTTTCCACTTGATGTACCTTTGCACACAGCCAAACCCTGCGTAATTCAGTGCCAAACCCTACTTGTTCAGTCAATAAATGACTGCATTTTCTATTGAATGCTGGGATGATGAAAAGCTTCTGTTGATTTTTTTTCTAAACTTAGAACTTTCTGTGTATCATCACGAGTCAGTATTGATAAGGGCTTTGTACTGGAAAATGAGTAATAGGACCATAAAAGTTGAAGCAAGAATATTGCCGGTGTGACGCAGTTTTATTAAGCAACCAAGGAGTTGTGTCGCTCAGTATGGAGCGGGCAGTAAAACAGTGCTCACTATTCCCCGAGCTGAATTTGAAGCAGTGTTTTTGGCTGAAAACAGATGCTGAGTGAACTCTTTAGGAGGCCAGCAAAACTATTAGCTAGTTAGTTAGCTTTCTAGCTCGCTTGTTGTCTCTTTCTCCCTCCAGAGGACGCAGGTCTGTTGACAGAGTGGATGTGACAGTGACGTGAATGATGTTCTTATCTTCAACGCTGGGATGAGGCTTCCTATTGGGTTGTGTACACAGATAGATAGGGGATGGGGAACAACAGCAATAAAAAAGAGGGGAGTGAGTTAGTTGGTCTACATTTTGGTCCAGAATGAAATATCTCAATGACTATTTGATGGATTGCCATTTTAATTATGAACATATATCCAGAAGACGAATCCTACTGACTTTGGTGACTGCCTGACTTTTCCTCTTGTTCCACCATGAGGATGACATTTGTAGTTTTGAGTAAAATAGCGCAAAAACTAATTGATAAATTTCCATTAATACTCATACTCATCAGCATCAGCCTTTCCAAAGCCTCATTCACAGCAGACATCTTTGCTTGTCATAGAAAAAAAAGCACAGGTGGTAAATATGGTGAACTTTATATCCGCTTATCATTAGCTAATGTTAGCATTTTGCTAAAAGCTCTACAGTGCTTTTTCACAGCCTCACGCTGTTGGCATGTCTGTTTGTCTTGTCCATTATTATATTCTTCATGTAATCAGACAAAATCATGGATTACATGTTAAAAATGTACTTTTATGACTTTTGATTTCGTCTACTTAGAATATTTGGTCATCTTTACAGGAGCAGTATGTAGACTTAGTGATATGTAGCAGTGAGGTCGGCAACTGCAACCAACTAAATACGTCTACGGTGACCTTCAGGTAATGTAAAACACAAAAGGCTCTCTCCTGTGCCAGTTTTGGTTTTGTCCGTTCCAGGCCACTGGAGAAACATGGTGCAACTTGGCAAACTCTGTGAAAAACCCGCAAACGGCTCAAATTTAAGTTAATGAAAACCAAACAATTCTTAGTTTCAATGATTACACGCTAATGAAAACATAGTTGTGAATACTATATTCCATGAACCCCCTTAATCTGACACACACTGCTCCTTTAACTAATGTTATAAAGTTTTAAAAAGAACAATCTTTCATATGATACATAATGTATCTCCAATATTTAGCCAGAATCAAGTCCTGAAATAAAACACACTTTTGTCAACACTTAATTAATCTTTGTGGTTGATAGGCTAAAAATACATACACAACACATGATATCGAAAAATGTCGCAATGTTCTCGAGTATTTGCATGAGATAAGAGTGAGGTCGGCAAGGTGTATTTGTTTATACACTGTTGGACATATGTTATGTCTTTTATGAAAGAGTGTCCCAGAGCACAGCCATAAAAGCTCTGCTATGGCAACGTGGAGAATGTGACTGGACAATGTTTCGTATGAATATGTTAAATAGTTGAAAGGTTGAAGCAAGAAATTAAACATTGATATTGTGATGCTCAGATAAAGTTCACTCCTTAGTTAAACAATAACGCAATCTGTCATACATACAGGCTCCAGAGGAGAAATATTTCTCTCATATTAACTTTTAAAATGTTAAAAGGAATGTAAGTACTTTACTTAATTAATATTAGTGTTTTGCTATAAAACACAGCTCATATAGATAGTAGATAGTAAATAAAATATATATATTGAAACATGTTGCTAAAAAGTAAAAAATGTGCCAAATGGGGCGGCTGTGGCGTAGTGGAGAGCAAGGTAGTTCTCAGTGTGTGAATGGGTGAATGATATGCAATATACTACTGATTGTAAGTCGCTTTGGATAAAAGCGTCTGCTAAATGACTGTAATGTAAATGTAATGTAATATGATATTTTTCAGGTTCCAATAGAGCTGAAAAATAATCCATCAAGAACATGAATGATGGTGATGAATGAAAGATGTTTCATGATATTATTATCATTTTAAACTTGTGTACAGTGTGTTTGTGTCCTAGCACTACACACTGACTAATCCACTTAGAGAAACAATCATTCATAGATCTCAGTTCCAGACGAAAATAAAGAAAACTGTTTTCTGGGCCTTCAAATATATTGTCAACATGCATTATGCCACAGAGTTTAGGGCTTAATTTGATAAACATATTACTGTTCCACTTCTTTGTTTGCTTGTGTTCAACATTTGCAATACACAGTTGTGTCATCCACAGTTAAGCAAAATGTAAAGGCAGTTGTGTAATAAAATAGGGCAGTAAAAAACAGTGACAATGCGCTCATACATCTAGTTTCCATTGAATGATTCTTCCTTGAAAGTAGTTTATATGCTATACTGGCACATACGGAGTGGAGAACAATGAACATAAAACACAAAGAAAGGTGCCAAGACAGATCATAAATGACCTTTCTATCAAAGTATTATGACTTTAATCAACAGTTATTGTTCTGTCCTTGAAGCAGGAGTTGCTCCTATGAGGACTTGACGTCTGATATTAGCTCAGATATGATTACGTTATGCAAGTCCAGACTAAGGTGTTGGACCAGGATCTTTGACCACAGCTTGTCTTTAGTCATTAAAAGCTGGCACAGATTTGGAGTACTTGTGACAAAGATCTAGTATTGATATTAATTGTTGATATATTAGCCTTAAAGTAAATGAACAGCTTGCCCATACTGATGCAACACTATCACCTGATGGGTATGGCCTTACCCACCTCATAGATGTTAATGCTACATTTTTCTCATTCTTTTCCACATTGCATCGGAATCAAAATATGGTACTTGAAGTAGATCAGCTTGTAGTAATTAAAGTGTATTTTGATACAGCTCCTCTGACCACTGGAAAACTCAAGAAGCCAAATCACCAGGCACAGTTGGTATTCCACATGAATTTTAAGCCCCTTATTTTGTCATTTCTAGGGCCACTTATGTTAGACGTAGCGTAATTGAAATTGTAGAATGCTACATGGTAACGGATGGGATTGTTCTTCATAAATATCTAAAAAAATGTTTTCTAAAATATCCTAAAATACTGCGTGATCAATATAGAGGACATCTGTATTGTTGTGCTATTTACACTATTTGAACAGAGATCTTTGGATTATTCTAAGTGAATTATTGTTTATAAAAAGACAATGTTGACCCCTTGTTTAGTTATGATGTTACAGTTGTAGTCCTTCATAATGTGAGATTTGAGTTTGAGTTCTCTGAAGGTCATTTTTTTTAAATGTCAGTGCCACAAACAGTGTCAGTGGTTGAGATCTCAAAATGTCAGCAAATAAAACCCAAAACTACATTATCTAGATGTCTAGATGTAACTTAAGTAAGGTAGGAAAAAAGTTTGTGATTGGGATAAACTGAAGTTTTAAGCAACCAACTCAAGCAGAACAAATAACAACGGTCTGTCAGCAACGGCATGCTTCCTTCATTTGATTGTCTCAAAGGTCACATAACTAACAGAATACTTTTTAAAGGGCTGTCCTTGAATTTCCTAACAAAGCCCATTTAGCCTGAAATGATAGGAGCCATTTAGATGCCCTCGATAATAACATGAGGGAAAGGGATGACATTGTTGAGGGTTTATTATGTTTTCATCTGAATGAATTTGTACTCTTGTGTTCTCATTCTTTGGACAGAAACAGGCCATCGAATAAAAGAAAACTCTCAGAAGAGATATTGATGGCATACTTTACAAAGATATTGAAAATAAGCTTACCAGACAACGTGTGTCTTCAAAGCGTGTGCCTGTTGGGGATGCTGTTGGATTCTGCAGCGGACAAGGAAATTAAAAGCATATTAATTCCAAAATGTGTAAACTACTGTTGTACTGTGACATTCTGGGATTTTAGGGCAAAATGGAATTGATATAAAAAATATCAGGTCTGCTTTTTTTTTAAATCAGGTTTAATATTTGTAAGGAAATACTCTCTATATGCTTTATTTGATTGGGGGTATCATTGTGTGAGGTACATTGTGAAAAACATATATAAACAGTAAATATGATAAGGTCTGTTGAATATGAGTGATATTTGTTTGATGTGCAGAGGAATATTAATATTCTAACTGTACAAGCATACTGTCTGTTTCACTTAGTTAATGGTGACCTCATTCTTTCTGGTTGTGGTTTGTGATGTCATACTTTGGTACAGATTGAAATACCTCAAAAACCAGCCTATTGGACTTTTAATAGTGTCAGGAGGTTGATATTTGAAAGTGTATAAACTATTTGAAAGGTTTTCATGAATTTTGTTACACACTTTCATGCCCCCCATAATTGTAATAACGTTGGTGTTCTCTTAACTTTTCGTGAAGCATCACCATCTGGTTAACATTGAATTTTTCCAATACTTTGGTTTATGACTAAATAAAACTGATGACCTCCCCAACTGTAGGCCTACTTTGTGTTTAGCTCTAGTTAGCAAACATTAGCATGCTAACGCACTAAGATGGTGAGCATGGCGAAATACCTGCAAAACATCAACATGTTAGCATTGACATTTTGTATGTATTCTGATGTTAGCGTTTAGCTCAAAGCCCAACTGCGCCTAGCCTCACAAAGCCACTAGCATGATAGTAGCTTTTGTTTTAGTTTGCTAGGAAGTTATCTCTCTCCAATGGAAAAATAACTGCAATTATTTGACACAAGGCATTCTAAATAAATATATTCAAGATATTGTTTTTCTGCTCTTTTAACTTATCTGAGTTTACTAATGTTAGGTTAGTTAAAGAAGAAAGAAACCTGCAATTCATGTATGCTAACTAATTTCCCCAATTAGCTTCAGCTGTATTTTTGTTTAATGCTTATTAGCAAATGTTTACACACCAGATGTTGAACATAAAAAAGCATTCAAACATCAGATATAGATGATGCCATTTTGAACATGTTAGCATGCTGACATTTAGCTCAAAAGTAGCCCCACTAAGCGTATTTGATATTGCCATTGTCTCCCTATATCGTCAAAGGGAACTACATTATCATTTCAAGTCATTTGTCATTTGTTGACAATAATTTTAAAGGGCATACTGCCGTGACCCATATATTATCCTCATAAATGTGTTTGTCTTGTAATATAGATGGTAGTTGCTGCCCCTGACAAGGCACATACTTTTGTTCACTCTTTCTAAACAGGAAGATACAAATTTAAAAAAAAATATTTTACATTTCTCTACTTCTGTATTGTTGATGACAGGTTCAAGGACCGGTTCATGGCTGGAGGAAGAGCCGTGCGGCCCCAGTGCAGTAAGGATGAGTGACAGGAACGCCGACCAATCAGAGGAGGGACTAAAGCTCTTAATGCTGTCGGAGGCTGAGGCTTTCAGTCTGAGCCACCTGTAGCAGCCAGCGAGTACAGTTTGGAGGCAACAGCGTCTGTGCAGCACCATTATCTCCACCGTTATTCCGGCTGAACGCGGAGCTTCTTAACCGCCTAATCGCGTTTTACCACCGGAGACTTGAAAGATGTTTATCTTCAGTTATCTCCCTGTCGTGTTTCTCCTGGGCGCTGTTGTTATTAACGGTGAGTTAAGTTTACCTATACACTGATACAAAACTGTTAACTTGGTAACTTATTTATATTTATACACCAAGCATTTTTATTGATTTGGAGTGTAAGTTGAGCCCTGGAAATACATGTTCATATTACTTTTTTTTTTTTACTAGTTTAACTGCATTCAGCACACCTTTAATAAGGAGTGGGCAGTGGTCCTTTCTCCCTCATAGTAAACGTTCTGCAGTCAGGGACTACTAAGGCTAAGTAAAAGTACAGATGTGTTATCAGCAAAATATAGTAATGTATCCTAAATAAAAATGGTTATTATTGTTGTTCATATTATTATATTAATGGAACATTAATACACATTCTTTAATGTGTAAGTGGCATTTCTGTTGTAATTGGTCACGGTGGAGCCATGTATTTTATGGAAAATCGGGTACTTGTACAAAATACCTAATCTCTGGTGTTTCTTTTACCCTTCTTTGTGAGTTTGAACGCATCTTGAATCATGGCCCATTGTTGTTATAGTCCATTTACATTTCAGTAGGGAAAACTATACCCATTTCTTAGCAACTTATATCAAGAATATTTTCCTAAAATTTTCTTCACAGGCAAAAAATCTCCCTCTGCCATATATTATATCTGCATATATGCAAGTGTATCTATTACAATGTATACCGTTTATTATATATGAAAACAACCTTAGAGCCTATATTTTGACAATATACACATACACATAAAGTGATGATTGCTGCATTCAGGTTTTTTGTGGGGTTTGGTTTTTAACATTGTAATATATTTTAAAAAATACAACAAATCAGACTTATTCAGGAATAGAGCGATAAGGTATTCAGACTCATTATCATTGTTTGCTCCAGTGTTTACAGAATCAACCAACCTTTATCAACACAAACACAGGTTTGATATTTACATATACTTGAAGATAAGAAGTAAATACTTAGAAAATTTAATCAAATGATCATATAAGTGCGAAATTTGTTTCAAAAGGCAGACATGGTGACAAGTTTCATAGACACCCAATAAAGGGCATGGTTGTGTGACATAGTCCAGGATACCAATATTAATGAATTCATGAGTAACCCATACAAAAAAAAGAAAACACATTCTATTAGGGCATACAATCTAGCAGCCATTGTTTAGCCTTGGCTTTAATTGCAGGCAGATTCCTTAATAAAAGGAGGTTGCTTGTTCTTTTTATTCAAGTCTTTTCCTTCACCCCCCCCTACACATTCATGGGGTTTTCCCCCAAAAAGTCTTAAACTTTGACTCATTTCTCCATCGGGCTGACTCAAACCTCTCAGGGGGTGGAAAGATGCCAGTGAGGACGCATCGGTCAAACAACAGCCAGCTCCCTGAAGCGCAGCACACTCCACACACAAAGTTTACTCTGTGTGTGCATAAGCTGACCCCCTCGACAGCGTGGTGAAGCTGCCCTGAGGAATTTTGATGAGCTCTCCACTGTACAGACTCCTTAAGCTTAGTTGCAGTTAAATCCATTGGTCACCCTTTTATGAGAATATTTTGGACCATTATGAAGAGCATCTCTGTGTTTTAAAGGTCCCATGTATGAAGACTGAGATTCAGTCACTGTCATGTGCCGGAGCAAGCCTGCAGGCCATTTGTGTGGTTCTCTTCCTGTCGTGAGGCAGACTGGTAGTTGATGGGCGCTCCAGTGTGGGGCAGCCTGACTGAGTGCGTCTGAAGCAGCAGTAAAGAGGTCCAGATGTAAAAGACCTCCGGAGGGTTGTGATCCTCCTCCTCTGAGTCTGGCGCCACATTTTCTTTTGCCCTCTGTAAGAAATCTTCAAGAGAGAGGAGCAGAGCATGTATAAAGCCTCCCTTTCCTCTCTCTGCTACTGTTTCCTCTACCAGCAGTGTAACATGTGTCATGTTTCACTGGTTTGTCATCATTTGAGCATTGTTGGAGCAGGCAAAGTGTGCTCTGGAGTTAATTAACGGGCTGTTGTAGGAATGGTAAAGGACCAAGACTCATGTAGAGCTTTTTACTAGAGATGAATCTGAGCTTTATTTGATCCATTAATGGCCTATGACCAAAGGACATGGCAATGTATGACTAACAGCCTAAAACCATAAATTTGCTGCCATATATGACCATTAAAGAGGCAAATCGTCCCAATTGAAAAGCTGGAACTACAAGAATATAAATCAAAGTAGGTAATGCCAAAAAGTTAAAAAAAAAGTTTAAAAAAAAGCTCAGTTTCAGTGAACACCGCTGTTGTTTTTGTATCACACAGTTCCTCCTCTCTTTGTTTCTGTTTAGTATCGACAATTGATCTCATGTTCCTCATTTGATACACTCTCAACTGCAAGCACGGATTGTTTCACTTCCAATGCACACTTGTTGCTGTTTCTTCCCTTTCTTTTCTCCCTGCGTTGATGCTGCATCCTGTTGGATTAGACTTCCTCCAGGGCAGTAAATCTCGCTCTGTAATTGGAAAGCATGTGCTGGCGGAGCTTTAATTGGATATGATATATGCAGAGGCCCTCCGAGTGAGCCCTGCTCCAGGGAGCCATCTGTTACTTCCGAGTTACCGTGTAAGAGCTCTGTTTGCTCAGATACAGAGAGCTCATTTCTTTCTTGTCCTATTGAAGTCTCTGCTTAAACTGGAGACTGTCTGATCAAAGCTCAACAGAAGAAAAGGACCTTGTTTGAAACAATTGTGGCTCTCTTCAAGATGCTGATATTTTCCGTGTGAGTATGTGTTGGGTTGCACATGTGTGTGTCAGGCATCAAGTTTATCTTGTCAGCAGAAAGAATGAGCTGGCTGTCCCAGCCAGGATGAAGTTTGTCCAGATGGGACAGAGTGCAAAGTATTAGCCGGGCAAATAGTATGAGTCTTCAGTTTTGCTCATTCACTTTAATTACTCATCTGTTAATGATACATACCCCTGTCCCTGTATTAATAGATCAGATTATTTCACTCTCACATGCGCAATGATCTAATAAAGAGTTACACCTAACACTGTTTGTTAATAATTAAAACCAAAAATGGATGTCTACCATAAAACATACTGTTAATATGCAATAAAAGATACACAATATATAGTCAAATAATCACTAAGAAATTGGTAAACTCACTAAGAAAGTAAATCTTAAGACCCACAACAGCTGACTTTTTGATTACTAGTCCTCCCCTTATTTCTTATACTTTTCTGCCCCCAGCCTCTGATTGTAGTTACTTGTACTTGAGTATGTCCATTTGATTGCTATTATACTTCTACTGCTGCTTTGCAGATTAAGCTTTTATATTACATGGCTCATAACGTGTCAGAAAATAGAGTTTAATAGGCATCACCGCTCATTTGCTTAAGCCCAAGGTGTCACCATCAAATGTCTCGTTTTATCAGACCAATAGTCCCTAACCTACAGATATTCAATTTACTATCACATAAGACAAAAAATAAATCTAATAAAAAAAACACCACCAATTTAGAGGGTTGAACTACTTTTCCTGAAAAAAACAAAACTATTCATTGATAATCAAAAACAGTTGTTTTCAGATCTGACTGGTTATATCCTTACTAAAAAAAAACATTCCAACCTTATTGCCCAGCCCTTCACCGTATGAAGCATCAGTGTATCCTTTTATCAGAACTGTTGACACAAGACACCAAGCAGGATAATTGACTATTGGTTGATGAAACAAAAGACTTCCTCTTAGTCTTGTGAGGTAGCTCCGGGTGACCTGGCTGTGTCGCTTTGATGTGGCAGCCCTCAGGCCTGACTTTCCCTTAAAGAAACTGACCTGTGTGTATCTGTTGGTGTACCATGAGTTTTTTGTAAAGCGGGGATGGGAACCTTTAAATACCAGGAGGTCATAAAGCAGTATTTAAGAAACGTTGACTCTCATTACCTGGCCCAGAGTGCGACCAGTAATAAGCTATGAGCCGTAGTCCTGTATGCCTCCAGCGTTTTCTACTTTAATCAGCATGTTTCAGATGTCATACTTGATGATTTCTGAGACACAGGCAACACACACACACACACACACACACATTGGTCAGCTCTCCACATGACTCGGCCTCCTAATGAGATGCAGCCTCAGGCTCTTCCTGACTGTTAGGTCACAACCTGCTCATCTCCTGCTCAGTGAGCATTCTTTAATCAGGGCTGTCCTTCTTGCAGTGCTGCTGGTTGTGATAACGAACTATTTCAGGGACACACTTTCCCCTAACCACAACAATAAACTGGAAATATTTGCAACATTGAGAAACCAAGAGAATGTTGGTCTGCCACTCTCTGAACTGCTCAGGAATCCTTGTGATGTGTAATTAATACAGATTTATTTTCGAGGAGTGGAAGCGTGGACAGGAAGTTGAGGACATGAGTTTGGGGAACTGGATCTGATAGTCAGTTCGTGAGCAGGTACTTCACAGGAGTGCTATTGTCTTGCATGAATAGAAGCGCAGCGCTGCACTGAAACCGAAGCATCAACACTGACGTGTCTCTGTTTCTGTTAATGTTTGTGATTTGAAGTGAGGCGAAGCTTTGACAGCTGGAAGCGTACATCTCCTTGGTAACAGATACACTCCCACACTGCACTTGTTTGATTTCAGTGTCGAGAAGCATAGAGGTGGAGAGGCGTGGCAGCTCTTAAGGGGCTTCAATACAGTTATAGTTTGTCAAACCAAGATGTTTGGAGCAAAAGGCTCAGTGGGTAGAGCCGGACCTTCTTATCCACATCCTCCTGAATATGTGCTCGCATGCCGACCTTAGACCCACTTGTCACCCTGCCTGACCCAGTCATCTCTTTTGTGTCTGCAGGGGATAATCCGGCTGAAGGTTAAATCCTTAGAGACAAGGCTTTCTGTTAGACGTGCAACGCAGAGTGTGTTCTTAATTGTATATTACACTAACTCACTGTTTACTTTGTTGCATATTGATGTAATTTACTTCTCCAGTATGGGTTTCTGACTAGCGGGCCTGTCAAAGTCACAAAAAAAGGCATCAGGCTTTTAAGATGTGGTTTAAGGAATGCAGTGGTCTGTGGCAAACATGCATTGTTGCAGCTTTTGTTTTATCAGTCTTTGGCGTCATGGATTGTCGCACGCAGTTGTTTCTATGTACTTTATTTATGGCTGAAATTTCCGTGTAAATGGCAATTTAGCAGCAATGAACTTTGAAGGTGGAAGCAATCATCTCTATGATAATAGTGGAAGAAGAACCACTGTGTTTGTTCGTGTGAAGCCGTCCAAACTTATTAACTTTCTTTTGTGATTTCCCTTTTGACCATCACTTCCCCATGTCTATAATTAGACAGTGTTTTTATGAGACCATTACATTTTCATGGTATCTCTTTACCAGGATTATTTATGACTTGTAGGTAGATATCACAAATACCTCACCATGTCAAGAGCCATTGTTTAATATCATATAATTTTCAAGGTCTCAGCTTCAGGTGTTCCCAACAACAGACCATAATCAGACAATGATAATTGCATGTGAAGGCTACATGGAAAGAAATACCCTGTATAAGGTCAGTGTGGTTATGCAGAATTATTGTAAATTACACTGTAATGCTAATCTCATTACAATTTGCCCTAGATGCATTACAAGAATCTAGGGAACTTTCGAAATGTCATCACACAGAAAAACCCTCTCATATTTGTTTTCCAGTGGCATTACTGAAATGGTGAGACTCCAAACAAAAGCCTTTCTTCCTCTCTATTGTTCTCTACCTGTAATCGCCTCAGTTGTAGGTAGTAATTAGTAGGCGATAAGCATGACAGTATTTTACTGACTGGGACCTTTAAAGTGGTATATAAATTACACCATTGGATGTCATTACCCATCACTGCTGCCAAGATATTTATCTCTGCATTCGATAATGTCCAACAGAGACTGCTTTGATGTCATGGTTATCAAATCTGGAGTTAATTTAGATCTTTACACATCAAGGACCAATATAACAACCGTAGGTTACCAAATCAGGGTTGCCATCTTTCGACAACTGTTGGAGTGAGATATTCAGTTTTACTCTTTTGGAGTATATAGTAATTTTAGTAGTAATTTGGGTGAATTGACCCTTAAAATAGCCCAGGTAAAGAAGGAGGTGGAAAAGTCATCCTCCATGAAGGTGAAGTCCCAGAACACAATATTAACCTTAAAAAAAAAATGTTCATACTGTTTGTATGATTTGTTCCTCCTTATTTAATAATAGTAAACTCAATTTAGTTTTCAGATTATTTACTTCACATTAAATTAGCTGGAATTTAAGAATGTGAAAGAAAGAATGAAGAGCTCTGTGTAAGAAAGACCTTCTTGCAGTTTTATAAGTAGTTCACCGTTTGTGGGAGAGATAGCTTGTTAGCAAGCTAAAACAAGACTAAAAAGCTACAGCCATGCTTGCGGCTTTGTGAGGCTGTACTTGGGCATTGTGGTACTTTAGTGGAACTAAACGCTAACACATTAGTATGCTAACACGCAACAACTGTACATTCTAACATTGATGTTTAGCAGATATTATGTTTACCATGTTCACCATCTTAGTGTGTTAGCATGTTAACATTAGCAAATTATCACTAAACACAAAGTACAGCTGAGGATGATAGTAATGTCATTAGTTTTGCAGGTAACTCTAGGTGTTCATAAACCAACGTTTTTGACAAATTCAAATTTTGAAACCATTACTGACAGGGGATCACCTAAATTATTAAAATTCATCATGCATCAATTTATGTAACACATTTCATGGCAATCCATCCAAACATCTTAGTTTCGAATGTTAGCATACTAATGCTAATTAGCACGTTCTTACTCCTCAATGCCCTCTTTTGAACTCTGACATTATCTAATAATTATGACGTCTTCAGTGTTCGATTAACAAATGCGTCCAAAATGATTAGTTTTGGTTCATCATTAGTCAAGACGCACAGAGAGACTGGGACACTGTAAACTTTCCATTGTGACCATAAAAAGTGGAGATGTCGATAAGAAAGAGGTTACTCTACACACAGCTGATAAGGCTCTTTGACAGGAAGACTACCAGAGTTAATGGTTATTTTGTTGCTTCTTAATAGCTGCCCCAGGGTTAATTTTGTGTTGACTGGTAGTGTGTGTTAAAAACTGTATTTCTACAATGTTAAGGACTTCCACTGCCTTTCCTTCAGGTTGCAGATCTACCTGCTGGCCACAGACACTGGCATGGTGCCCAGATAGTGGAGCAAGTCACACACACCTGACTAATCCACAGGATGGAGTGTACACTAAAACTGTCTGCCCAGTTTCTATAAAGCAGCATTCTGTAAAGAATCTGAATAACGGCTAAAATGTGAGGGTTTTTTAAACAAGCAGATAAAAAGTTGGCCTTTGAGATTTTATAGAATGTAAGGCATGCAAGAATGAGGTGAAATGCTTAACCTTCAACTCAGTCGTTCTTGGAAACAAACAAGTCCTTGCAATTGATACTCTACTAAAATGTAACACAGGGCTAATCAAGACAGGGTACACTTATGATTTAAGAGGTTTTTCATTAATCTTGAATCTCTCTGGTCCTCCAGTAAGATTAGTCCATTGCCATTAAGTCTTAATCTAGACGAGCCAGTCACAAATCAATGTGTGTTTTACTGCAAGGATCTCATGCTATGCTACTTCACATATAGATCCAGCCCTGCTTAACTCTGCCACTCCTTGACTTTTATAACTGTCACCTGAGACTTTATATGTCTTGCCCACCTTTTGTCACTTCCTCATCTATCATTGTTGGTGGCTTGATGGCTTATTCTACTCCCCTAATACATAGTTGGGTATGGGTGTATGTGTGTGTGTGTGTGTGTGGTCATCGAGCTCATCGTATCTAATAAAGTTTGCCGACACAGGGTGTGTGGAGCCTGTGGTTTTTCATCTCTAAATGAGTCTTGGTTACCAAGCGATAAAGACATTAGGTCATGCAGGCCTTGTACACAGAAAATAATCAAATCACGCCCAGGATCTGATAAGAATCATGATTTTTTTTGTCACCATTTCCTTGTGTTCTTTTGAAATACAGTAACTTACTGGAAAAAAACTGTTTGTGCAAGGCGTCCACTGATCAGTAATATGTTCCCTCTATGGCTGATGAAAAGGGACTTTGAATGTAATCATTCAATACATACAGATGAGGAGCTGAGGAAAACAGGCTAAGCCATTATAAAAGACCTCCTGCTTCACAAGCTGCCCTTTGGCTTCCTCTGTTCCCCCATAAACACAAAGGGGAGAGTGGGAGCAGGCTAAATGGGAACAGGCTCAGGTCACGTCACACCGAGCAAATAGGAGGCAGCTCTTTCCTTGGAAAGGGTCAAATGAATTTTGCAGCACTTGATACAACTTGGTGCCATAAACAGACTCTTATCTGCTGAGTCACAGCTTTTGTCAACTTGTCACACACTCAATCTTAAATGTTTATTTAAGACACCACCTATTTGATAACAGCTTAAACTGTCATTGTGGTGGACAGTGTGTACCTTATGAGACACAAGACCTTATGTTTTATGTCGGCTGCTGTTTGTCTGCAGACATAACAAGCTTCATGTAAAAAGCACATGATCTAATTCAATTTTGAGTTTATATTCAGAACTCCTATATGCTGTGAATATTAACATGTGAATACAAGCATAATGACATGGAAATGTTTGTTAATTAATGCATTATTTCCCCTTGGGAATTAGCATGCATAATTAATCTTATAAGCTGTGAAGTGGACATTCTACTGCTTAAAGCTGCTCTAATCAATATTTATATTTGTTATAGTGGATCAAATGGATACTTGTGTATGAAAGATGTTGCTTATTGTACTATTACTGCTGCCATTAATGGTGTTACGATCACATTAATGGTGTTATTATTAGTAGTGGAAATTTTTCCATCATTATTCTGCTTACTTCTCTCATTATATGAATGATTTATATTATGTGCATTGAATGGGTTGTAGCTCTGTTATGTTTATAATTCTGGTCTCATGATATCTATTGCACTTATGTCCATCCTGAGAGAGGGATCACTTCTCTGTTGCTCTCCCGGAAGGTTTCTACCTTTTTTTCCCTGTTAAAGGTATTTTTTAGGGAGTTTTACTGTTCCGATGCGAGGGTCCTGGGAGAGAGGATGTCTTATGCTGTACAGACTGTGAAGCCCTCTGAGGCTAATGATTTTAGTTTAATTGTCTTTTAGCTAATTGTTTTGGTTTTATGTTCCTCAGCTTTTGGTTTTGGTTCACTCTCACCTTTCACATTACAGTTGTTTTCAATAGCAGCAGGCATTGAAAAAGCTGTGATGAACCACCTGTGCATTACCTGCACAAGTGAATACTTTACTCACATTTATCTGTTGGACACAAGCACAACTTCAAATGAATGCTACAATTACTGTATTGATTATTTTTGTGCTATTGTTTTTGACTTTAGGAATAACAACAACAGATCCTATCGCGCAGTATGTCACCAGCGATACGGGAGTGATTGACGAGACATCCACCAATTCTGCAACTTCTCACATGTCTGTAACTGCAAGTTCAAATTCAAGCAGCAGTTATTCAACTTTACCACCATCCACCACAGAACACTTAACAGCCTCAGAAGCTACTACAACTATAGATAATACCGCAGCAGAATCTACAACTACGAAACCATCCACCACCCATGCAGAGACGACGTTCTCCCAGCCGACACCCGAGTCCAGGAGCACCACAGCAGCTACTACAACTATAGATAATACCGCAGCAGAATCTACAACTACGAAACCATCCACCACCCATGCAGAGACGCCGTTCTCCCAGCCGACACCCGAGTCCAGGAGCACCACAGCAGCTACTACAACTATAGATAATACCGCAGCAGAATCTACAACTACGAAACCATCCACCACCCATGCAGAGACGCCGTTCTCCCAGCCGACACCCGAGTCCAGGAGCACCACAGCAGCTACTATAACTATAGATAATACCGCAGCAGAATCTACAACTACGAAACCATCCACCACCCATGCAGAGACGACGTTCTCCCAGCCGACACCCGAGTCCAGGAGCACCACAGCAGCAGTCAACAGCACCGTTACTGAGAACAGTAACTTAACCACAGGCAGCCCAGCTGTCTCTCCTTCAGCTCCAACTGGCGGTACAACGCTGTCCCCTGCAAGCCAAGGGACAAGCCAACCCACCAACACTAGTGAGACTACAATTACTACCCCCACACCTACTCCAGACCACACACTGTCTGCAAGTACACCGATCACACACACCAGCAACGACACAACTACAACTGGGCCGATCACACACACAAGCAACGACACAACTACAACTGCACAGATCACACATACCAGCAACGACACAACTACAAGTACTCCGATCACACACACAAGCAACGACACAACTACAAATACTCCGATCACACACACAAGCAACGACACAACTACAAATACTCCGATCACACACACAAGCAACGACACAACTACAAGTACTCCGATCACACACACAAGCAACGACACAACTACAAGTACTCCGATCACACACACAAGCAACGACACAACTACAACTGCACCGATCACACACACCAGCAACGATACAACTACAAGTACTCCGATCACACACACAAGCAACGACACAACTACAACTGGGCCGATCACACACACAAGCAACGACACAACTACAAGTACTCCGATCACACACACAAGCAACGACACAACTACAAGTACTCCGATCACACACACAAGCAACGACACAACTACAAGTACTCCGATCACACACACAAGCAACGACACAACTACAAGTACTCCGATCACACACACAAGCAACGACACAACTACAACTGGGCCGATCACACACACAAGCAACGACACAACTACAAGTACTCCGATCACACACACAAGCAACGACACAACTACAAGTACTCCGATCACACACACAAGCAACGACACAACTACAAGTACTCCGATCACACACACAAGCAACGACACAACTACAAGTACTCCGATCACACACACAAGCAACGACACAACTACAAGTACTCCGATCACACACACAAGCAACGACACAACTACAACTGCACCGATCACACACACAAGCAACGACACAACTACAAGTACTCCGATCACACACACAAGCAACGACAACTACAAGTACTATCACACACACAAGCAACGACACAACTACAACTGGGCCGATCACACACACAAGCAACGACACAACTACAAGTACTCCGATCACACACACAAGCAACGACACAACTACAAGTACTCCGATCACACACACCAGCAACGACACAACTACAAGTAACGACACAACTACAACTGGGCCGATCACACACACAAGCAACGACACAACTACAAGTACTCCGATCACACACACAAGCAACGACACAACTACAACTGCACCGATCACACACACAAGCAACGACACAACTACAAGTACTCCGATCACACACACAAGCAACGACACAACTACAACTGGGCCGATCACACACACAAGCAACGACACAACTACAAGTACTCCGATCACACACACCAGCAACGACACAACTACAACTGCACCAATCACACAGCCCAGCAACGACACAACTTACAACTGCACCAATCACACACACCAGCAACGACACAACTACAAGTACAGTAACTCCAGAAAACTCTACAGCTGTACTAACTACAACTACTCTAACAAACGCTACTAACACCTCTCCTGAGACTCCTATGTCCACTACTACACCTTCATCCTCAACTATCACCACAAACACAACACTCACAGCTGGACCCCCACCCTCTTCACCTACCTCCATCTCCACCTCCAGCTCTCTCCCTACAAATACCTCCCCAGGCAGTAGCACCGCACCCCCTACTGGAAATACTACCACCCTTAGTCCCTCAACAACAACCCCAGGAGGTATGACTAACAGCATGATGAGTGTTGATGTTTGTTCTTACAAAAGTAATGTACTATAACATGCAGGTGAGTAGGAATTCAGCTATGAGTTAAAGCTGCATCTGGCCATTTTACAAGTAGGATGCTAAATACAGAGATGTTTGAAACATTTTTGGATTAAGTCTAAGTCACAATAACTCAAAAGCAAATACCAAATTATTATGCAAGTTTTTCAGGTGTCAGGTTAGTGATGCAAATATGTGCTCTAAGCTCAAAGCTAACATCAGCATGCTAAAATGCTCATAATGACAATGCTAACATGGTGATGCTAAGAATCGATAATGTTTACCATGTTCACCATTTTAGTTAAGCCTGCTCACATTTGCTAACCAGCTCTATTAGACGTTCTCTTTTAAAATGTCCATGGAGTGATTTCTACATTTTCTTTTATGTTATAGTGACCACCATCACCTCTTTGACTCATTCAACTGAACCAGCTAGTGGCAATACAACAGCCTCATCAACCACCACTCCAATCTCCACCACCACTATCAGTACTGGAACCACCATCAATGGCACCACCCAGCGACCAACAGACACCACCGCCAACAGCTTCACCACCACTCCAACGTCCTCTAACACAGTCAGCACGAGCACCACCATCAATGGCACCACCCAGCGACCAACAGACACCACAACCAACAGCTTCACCACCACTCCAACGTCCACTGACACAGTCAGCACTAGCACCACCATCAATGGCACCACCCAGCGACCAACAGACACCACCGCCAACAGCTTCACCACCACTCCAACGTCCACTGACACAGTCAGCACTAGCACCACCATCAATGGCACCACCCAGCGACCAACAGACACCACAACCAACAGCTTCACCACCACTCCAACGTCCACTGACACAGTCAGCACTAGCACCACCATCAATGGCACCACCCAGCGACCAACAGACACCACAACCAACAGCTTCACCACCACTCCAACGTCCCCCAACACAATCAGTACTGGCACCACCACCACTGCAGCCACAACCACCCTTCCAGTCATAGGTTTGTACTTTTCTTCAAAAGTTCATGTTACAGGTGCATTATTCCATCAATCAAGTCAATCCGAAAAATTAAACAGATTTCCTTAAATCTTGCGTACCCAAGGATCCACACTGCTAGAGATAATTCCTTGTTTGTTTTTTGTGATGAAATGGTTTATTATGAAGAAAAATTTAAGATGTGTTGTATGTATTGCAATTAAAATGGCTATAATATATATTTTTCCAATTACAAAAATGATAATGTAAAAAAGGTGACGACGTGAAAGGTTTGCTCATATTGATGAACCTACTTTATTCCCCTCGCTCGACTTTATGGAGCTGTAAAGTGATTTTCATTGTTAAGCTGTTCGGCTCTCAACTTGACTGTTTTTGTTCACTCTCACTGCTTTCATTGCCTTGTCTTGGGCCAGAGCAGGTAACTGTTTTTAGCCAAAAACCTCTGATAAAACCAACTCTACACTACCTGCTCTGCACCAAACGGCAGATAGACAAATCTAACATCTAGCTGGTGAACATAGTGGAGTATTTAGCAGCTGAAGAGACAGATATTTCTTCCTGGTTCGGTTAGAGACTAAAACAAAGCCAAAAGAAATGTGAATCACACTCACACATTTCCATTAGTCAGGTTGAGGTCCAAATGATGAAGTGATATGTCAACATTTCGTTCTCAAATTGTGGTCCTAAGTGGCAAAACATTTTTTTATTGCAGGTTTGATAAATTCAGTTCATAGTTTTTTATATAGTTGATTAACACATCATTTTTTATCCATCTCTTATCAGTGTGTCCTACCGTCCGGTGTCCGCCTGAAAGTGTCTGTCTTAATGGCACTTGCCAGTGTTTCTCTGGAAGCTTCCTGGTGAATGGCCGCTGTGAACCTGGTAAGACCATAAACAACATTTCAAGTCTGGTCAGATGAGAAATTATCGTAACAGAAATCATAACAGGGCGGTAAAGGGAAGACTTTCGCCTTATTCTCTCCTGTCCTCCTCTTCATTCAGGCCAAGTGTTCCCAGGCCAGCTTCATCTCACCTCCTTGACATTTCAAAATGACATGAGCAACAGGTCCTCAGAAATATTCCGGAAGACGGAGACTCAGATCTCAGCAGCGGTAGGTTTTGGGCTCACAAAGCATTTTAAATTTCTTTAATAAATGCTCTTTCTCAGTCCTTAAACCACATGTGTATACTGTTTCACAGCTCAGAGATGCCCTCAAAAATCAGCCGGGGTATAAACGATCTGAGGTTGTGAAACTTCAGTGAGTATTTTGTCATTCTCCTAATGCAAAAAGATAATATGCCGAAAGTAACAAAATTATTTGTTAACCTTTTGTGGTGCTTCTCTTCAATTCCCCAGACCAGGAAGTGTACAAGCAACTGTAAATAACATATTTGAAAACACCACCGCCACTCAAGAGATTGTTGATCAGGCCATTGTTAAGGCTATAGCCAACCCAGCTAATGAATTGTTGGCTAATGCTACATTTACAGGTAAGTAATGCTACACTGATTGTTTTTCGAATGAGAACTTGACATACAGGTTACAATATTTCACGAGATGTTTTTTCTTTCACACCTGTTTTACATGTTCTCTGTCTTAGGTACCAACCTGTGTGTGCAGGAGCCATTCCCATGTGAGGTCGCCACTACAATGTGCATAAATTCAAAAGGCCGGGCTGTTTGTTCCTGCAAAGAGGGCTACATCTCCAGCCCGTACTCCAACAGCATCTGCAAGGGTAAACAGGACTATTTAATATTATTTATTCACCTCCTTAATCAAGACAAGTATTAGGTTTGAATAGGCAGATTAGATTAAGCTCTAATACTGTATTTTATGTTAAAGAAATGTGAAACATCTTTACAATGTTCTGCTAGCCTGGCACTATAGATTATTAAAGCTTCATATACGCTTTGAGAACTGACGACCCACAGCGTCTGAGACAAGCTCAAGAGAAGTTTTCCCAGCTGATCTACAGTAAAGAGAACTGGTACAGAACCTTCTTATCCTCAGTGAAATACTTGTGTGTGAGAATGAGGGGGAGAAACAGCAGGGAGCAAGACTCAGAGACAAGGTCATGAGCTGTAGCCTTTTCTTTAATGCCGACCCTTGACCCATACTTCATTTATCTCTCTACTTTATTTCTTTTTTTTATAACGGGGGTTGTTTCCTTGGAAACTTGTTGAAGAATCACAGCTTTCTCTCTGTGGAGGGTTGTGACTAAGGAGATCAGCTATAGGAAGAAGCAAATGAAGCAAATGCTGCATGCAGTTCCTTTCCCAGGAAATACATAATGTACCATTATAAGCTTGTTTGTAATGGTCATCATGCAGCCTCTATATGAAGAGGTTCCCATTGTTCATTCCCTCCCAGGCTTTCATTGCGTATGCAACAGTGCAACCAGGCGTACTGTATGTCTCCATCTACCGTGACGTCTGCTATGTTCTTATTTCAGTCTCTTTGTACAAAACATTCTGTCTCTGTGTGTGTGTATGTGCGTGAATGTATCTTTAAATGATTGTGTTTTACATTGTAGCGTGTCCAAGTGGGCAGAAGGCAGTGGGAGACGAATGCCAACCGTGAGTACACACACTTTATTTTGTTAGCAGGAAAAGTTTTGCATGTGCTGGTGGCTGTATATTTCTGTGTATTTGGTACATGTTGATGTGAAGTTGGCCCCCTCATGTGGATTCAATGTTAAACTCCATTAATATGAAACAGGACAGCTCTTGAATACAAATTTCCAGTGTGATTAACTGTTCTATTTTGTCTTTCAGATGTGCATTTGGATATGCTGGCTTCAACTGCAATGACTGTGAGTAACAACACTATTGTCAAAGGCAAAAATAATGCAGCAGCAGTAGTAACAGTTACGTACTGACCCATCAAAATATAAAAATGTGTTTACAGCGGCGCTGCTAGCAGTGGTGGTCATCTCCTGTGTGCTTGGAGGAGTTCTTCTCATCATTGTCCTGGCTTTGCTCATATACTGCTGTTGGTGAGGATATAAAAAACTCCTATGCTCACACACTGGTTATTTGAAGGTCAAAAAATGTAAAACTAGGGTTACATTTTGGTGTAACCCTAGTTTTTTAACTTTAAGTTAAGTGTTGTTTCAGCGTCATTTATTTGCCTATAATCACTGGAATTTCATTGAGGCAGCAGTTTTATGTAACCCAGTTTAACCTAAATTACTTTCCACAATGCAAATCACCACATTACTGCTTAAGAAGGTTAAATGATAAGTCTGGGGATATTCAATATTTTTCTTATTGTCCATAAATTTCATGAAAAGAACAACAAAGTGTTCGAACATATTTCAGTCTGTGGCAATACAAAAGGGTCACAAACATTTAGTCTCATTTAAAAAAAAAAAATGTAAAGGGATGAACACTGTAGTTTTCAGTGTTTTTAACAGTAAAGAAGGCATGAGTTGGGGACTTTTTTAAGGCCCGAATTAATACAATTTGATGTGTTAGTGAGTATTTATGGCAGCAGGAAGGTGTATGACGGATGGACTACAGTAATCATGTTCATTGCATAAAAGAAACCAAGCGCAAAAGGGTACCTCATTTATTTGTTTTTAATAGTTTTTGGACAATTCTGGAGCTCTATGACACAGAGGAACAAGTTAAATAAGGCTTTGGATACATAAAAAATACTTGTTAGAATTGTTTGATTGTTTGATTTGGAGAAAATGCTAAGAAAAAATATGCATGCACATTTTACATTCCCTGTACATCAGGAGGGGATGCCCAAAGAGCGAGCCAGACCACAGCAGCAGTCCTTACTCATCAGGAGACTTAAACAAGCCCTGGCCCACTGGCATCACCCCCATCCCCCGGGCCTCCACTAACTGCGATGCAGCTCCTCCCATAGAGATGTCAGAAGGGGGCAGCACTAGTGTCCTGGTGGACAGAAAGCATCAAACAAACGGATTGGTAAGTTATCACACAGTCCTCTGTCGCCTCCATCGTCTCAATTACTAACCACTAATCTTCAGACTCACAGTCCTGCATAGTGTCCATCATCCGCTGAATCAACCTTTAGTCTGTTCAGTGTTGTCCCCCCAATCTTGCATCCTGAATGCATCGCTTATTCACTTTAAGCTCAGTACGCATGGATTTGATCATTTGCAGATGAAAAATACATCTGGGTGTAGGTTAAAATCTGACAGTTTTTTAGACATCTATATAAATATATATATATTTTATTTCAACAGCGTTTCCAATGACTACATTTCACTGTGAGGTTTGTACTGACTATACACTGAAATATTTTTGGGTGCCAAATTTAGCTTAGCTTTAACCCGAGACACCTGGATGTTATTTGACCTGCAAATCAACAAATCAAGCTCATTGGATCACACAATCATCTTGTATCATTTCAGAGATCGACTAGAAGCTTTGTTGATATGTTTGCAATCCTTTGCACACCAGTATGTTTAATCCAATCATCCACAATGTGTATGTATATATATAGTGCTAGCACGTAGCTCCCTTCCATGCTTCCTGCTTTGCCTGACTCCCAGTGTGTTGCTTTAGGGGTTTAAGCCGAAGCAGAAAGGATGGAAAAAGGTAAGGCATCGCTTTGATTTGAGTTTCTGATTTGCCTTGATGCCTCCTGTTGATGATTTAGAAAGACCACAGGGAGAATTAAGGTGGCAGGATTTCCAGGTGATGGGGAGCTTCATGAGAATCTTAAATTGTTGTGGAAAGCTGTGTGCTTTCAGCTACATGTAAATGTAGCGAGTGACTGTTCAAAGAGGCTCAGGTGATGCTAGTTTGGGAGTAGTCATTTTAACTGCACATTGGTGACGGTTGAAGCCTCTACATCTGAAATATACTAATATGTTGACTGTTTCCACTGACATTTCAGTCAGGATCATACGATCTCAGCCCAGAAGGAATGAACACCTTCAAAGGTAGAAATCCATCCCGTTACTCCTATCTGGTTCAAGGCCACGAGAACCCCTACTTCTTACCAGGAGATGACAACAAAGAGGAAATGGGGATCAAAAAGAAGCCACTGATTTAAAAACTCTGGGTCTTCGGGCACATTTCCTGAGCAGGACCAGGTTATTTATATATTCCTGAACTCGCTTGGACATTTCTTAACTGGGAAACAGCCACCAGAGAGATTCATTCGTATAAGCAGAGCATTTGAACATTTTTTTTTAAGTGACGTTGGGTTGCATCATGTGTATTTTTTGGAAGGAGCTAAATTATGCTGATCATAACCAGTAGGTGTCGCTGTTGCTCAGTATAACTATAGCACTGTTTTACAAAGTACATTTTACTTTTTTATGTTTTTAATAAATCATTCTGTCGTCTTTTCAATTAAGCTTCTTATATTGCTAATTGCACTAAATTGTATGTCAAGTTTACCACTAGGTTTACTCTTAAATCAAAGTTAAATTGAATGTAGGCTTTCAGGGACTGATAGATATTTTTCTTATGGTTATGATTATTTTTTAGACAAATAAATCTCGTACGACAAAAGGGGCTGGATCCCTGGTTGGGGGTATTTTTAAAGGGATTTACATTGTAGCTGTCTATAGCCGAGTATTTGTTAAAGCTGCACTTTCAAAATGTGCCTGTTTTAATCTTCTGTTTGACAAACAGGAAATGTGCAAAGCTGGTGATGAAGCCTGTCTCCTGGATGTGCCAATTATCACTTGTATACATTTGCTTTGAAAAGTCTTATATATATTTATCCTTGTGTGTTTGAGACAGGGCACTATTTCACAAGTGTGTAAAGGTTTTGTAAATAATTAAAGATCTTTTGAAACAGAATGTGTGTGTGTGTGTGTATGCAATGGAAATAAATTAATTTAAAACAAAAGTCTTGTTTCTCATCATTGATGGATGTAGTCAGTATAACTCAGTTAGTATAAGTGGCCATAATTCAAATCCTTGTGCATTTCTGAGTCTTTCACAGTCTCTTGGTGTCACTAATTATCATCTGAGTAGAGAAGGAAGGTATAACAGCTTAACAGCTCAAACTCCTACTTAACAAAATTTTAAACTGATGTCATGTATCGGAAGTCCGCTATTGAAAATTATGCACGAGGCTACTTTAATTGTTGTCTTTGAATGATGTTTATTGTAGAACAAAATAGTAATACTTGTACCTTTAAAGTCCATATACCATATAAAACATGATGTATTTTTTTCTTCCAAAAATAAGAAAGTTCAAAGCCACTATTCTGGTGAAAAGTTAGAAAGCTTTTAATCAGATGCTTTTCATTGTAAAATGCTAAAAACACAGACAATGTTGGAACAAGTAAACACTGAGCTGGGTTACAAACCGTTTGCAGAGGGACCTACAGCTTCTTTAAGCAGACATATTTCCCTAATTTGGTGTCATTACACTAAATGATGGTCATTTCTGTACCTCCATCAAATGTGCAAATATGAACCCACCCAAAGGGAATAGTTACAACGTAAAGCCTTTTCTACATATCAGCTTTTAATGAATTCAGAAGAAAATAAAATAATGAATCATGAAACCATCCAATTAAACAGTTGGTTGTTCTAATAATAATAATTATCAATCATACTCAATGGTAGACCCTGGACTATTAGGAATTAATGATTACATCAGCCAAACCACCTCTAATACCTCTCTAATAGCATTATGGAGCTGTGTTAATATGAGAGGTCACCTCAGGTCTTGTTTATCTCGTGCACGCGCACGAGGACGCACACGAGACACTCTGTCCTACCAATGGTGTCGCTCCACTGATCAACAGGCGGCGGTGACGCGTCAGGATATGGCAGTGATACACAGAGAGGAAGACTTCAAACTAGTGAACGTGGATGCAAACAATTCTGGATTTTAAATAGTGAATAAATCGGTTTTGCAAATGTTGTATGAAGTGTTGTCTCTTTAAGCATGATTTCTTCATTTGTTTACATAATTACCAAAACGTATTGCGTTAAGTGTCTTAAATTGCATGCAAAGTTCAACATTTCTACATGCCATACATGCTTTTTGCAAACATCATCACACTTAAACAGAATGATATGTTGGCCTGATTGTCTGCGCAGTTCTTTCAGCATATAATGGCAGCAGAAAGAGCTAAATGAAGGACCACATGAATCACAGTGATAATGAGATTATTCTTGGAGGTGGGGTTGTGCATTTTACCCATAAATACTCCATCTCCCTACCTACTCTGCAGCACTCTCTCAGCCTGAGTGAAGGGGTGTTTGACGGCCTGAGAAGTTTTATGTTGCTGTTTGTGTAAGACTTGGCTGGCAAAGGTCTGGCATTACAGTGTAAGAGCCAACTCCTCACAGGCTCTGCCAGGCTTTAATCTTGGGCACCGGGTCACTGAAACACACTGTGGCTGGCATACAGGGGTTACAAATCAGATGCACATGTGGTGTGATAATTTCATTTGCGTGTTTAGAGTGAACATGTGTGTGCATGTGTTTAGAGTATGCAGCATCCTGATCTGTAGCTTAATATTAATGCCAGCTGCAGGGCTTGATTTGAACACTTGTGCGTGAGTAAAATAACAGAAAATCTGCAGAAATCTGCTCAAGCTAAAATGTCCATGTGATTGATTTAACCCCTCTGCATTACTTAAACTAGGGAAGTGTAGGAGTTGGGATGAGGGACTTTAAGAAAAATGACCATATGTTAATGACCCAATGTTTTTTCTTTCTATTTCTAAATATATTACTTTGTACCTGCAAGATTTATAACCTATTAACAATCTATCATTGTGTCAGTTTGGCTTGAGGCCAATGTATAAAATAATAAAGATTTTTTTCTATAAATTGGCCCAAGTGTAATTCACCTGTTCATGAAATGGATTGTTCTACAATATTGTATCAAGAAGAGTAATTTATTTTCAAACTCTTAATGTATTAACAACAGTTATGGGATTCTTCTCCTGACATGTTCAATTTCTGTAATAAGCAGCAGTTGAGATTGCAGGATATTTATGCTTTTTGTCAAAAAGTATTGGGAACCCTCGACTGAAGCCCACTTATGTTCACCCAAACACTGACTCATGTAGCAGCTGAATATATCAGGATAACCTACTAGTGCTCTTTAAGATTTCTGGTTTCGGTACAAATTGATGACAGCAATTTATACCAAAACGTTTTTTTAAACTAAAGAGAAAAATATTACGAAAACCTTTCTATCTTCTGCTTTCCTCCTACTTTTAGTGGACCTCAGTGGGATATAGCCAAGCATTATATCCTCCAAAATAAGTGTGTAACATAAACCTGGTGGTCAAAATAAGAACAAAGCAGTATTTCCACATTGCAATGTATAAACAGTGTGAAGAACAGAATTCCCCATCAACTTGATTTACACTGTACACTTGATTTCCTACTTTCTCTCTAATGCACTCCTCTCTCCGTCCTCCAAGGCCGTTCTCAGCTGTGGAGGAATGCATCGTATTTCGTTCCCATTACCAACCTGCCAACTCCTGGCTCTGTCTGCTGCAGCACATCCCATCAGCCCACAGGCTCAGCTGACTGATCGATAGACCACTTAGCGGCCGTGAGCTACACATCCCAGTCATTTGACCCGCTGGAGCGGTGGGAATGGCCACGCAATCCAATAATCATCGAGCCAATGAGATAAGCGAGCTACATTGCCAACTTGAGGAACTTCCCCCCTCACTGAGAGGCTGTTCTCAGGCTGGGAGGATACAGTACTCTGCAGATCAGGCCAGTTTCAAATATCATCCGACACTTAAAGTGAGATAAAGATGTGACTCCTCATTGATTCTGCCTCCTTCTTAATAAAGAAACAGTCCACTAAAGATGTCTGAAATAGTTCCACAGTACCATTTTTCTTAACAGATAGTGATTTGTATTTCAATCTGTATATCACAATTTAAACGTATTGTATACTGCAGTATTGTGAACATTTATGACTTAAAATACACAGAGGTTTATACATTATTTGGCCAGCATACAACTAAAAAGATCGTACAATTGAGTGTGTAATTTAAGACAAAATTATTTTAAAATCTTTGCAAGTAAACCAATATTTATGAATTTTAAATTCATAATCAGTTGATCTGTTGAGAAAAAAAAATCCTGAGTACTGCTCATTAGAGAGGATTTAATGGTCAGATTTTATTTCCGAGTTAATAAAAGTGACAAACATCCTGTCTGAGGATATTACAGTGGTGCTTCGTTCTGGGACATCAGAACCAAACATCACACAGACTGCAGCGAATGAAGCAATCTGAGACAGAAATCAGAGAGCTCTTAACTGCAGCAGATGGAGACAATAGCTTGCAAACACTTTAGTTTACAGTTTATGATTGCCAACAAAAAAATCTTAATAAATCCTGACCAAAAGGCCAACAAAAGAAGCTGAAGCCACCTGCTCTACTATTTTACTGCTGTGAATGAGTGGAAACACGCCTCTGTCGATCTCGCTGCCTCTCTCCTCCTCGGTTTTCTCTCCCTCCTTTCTTCTGTCTCTATTAAGTCACACAGAAGGCTGTAATTCACTTTTGCTAATACTGCTTTATAGCAGCCAGTGGAGTACAGAAAATTATTAAACATTTACCAGCAACCTTAAAGATCCCAACTAACAGCTGTCCCAAAATAACTCCCTGTCCTAATAGACCTTATACCTCTTTGATACAATTATAACTAAAGATCTATTAAAGTGTAAAGCCATTTAATCATTATTTACCAACCCTTTTTCAACTCTTAGCAAATAAAAAGCTAATATTGTTATTGTGACATAAGTGTGTATTACTTCGTTGGTTTAATTCTAATAAATACAGTATCTGCTGTAGATAAAACAGGATGACATTGTGATCCCTAAGAGACCGGAAGACAATACAGAGCTTCAGTTGGATGAGGCTGGCATCATGCAGATTATTCATAAACCACCATTGTTAGGTCCACTTAATGCTGTCACTGCAACAGTTGTTTCTGACGGTTCAGACAGTTGGTTTGACGTTTTGCAGAACAAGCATATCAGTTTTAAGGCACAACAACAACCTGTGCAAACTGAGTCAACTCAACTATCTGTACCTCTGGCTGCCTATTGTTATTACCATAGTGACACTAACCCTGGCTACACCAAAGGTTCTTAACATTTGGTTTAACATCAGAGACAAAAACAAGCTTAATAAACTGAATTTTAATCTTTTTGAACCGTGTCAATGACTGGACATTTAAATATAATTTTGTTTTATAGGACAAGAAAGGAATACAATTAACTTGTTTTTTTCTGAAATTATTATAAAATTTCGACATAATACTAAGGTTATAATGGTAACAGGCCAACACGTTTGGCTTCTGTTAGCGGAGGCACCACCCCTGGCCCTGCCCCTGCTCTTGGGACTGCTTTAGGCTTATATAAGGAAATATCATCATTTATTTGAAGTAAGAAGAAAGCTCAGGCTTGATACTTCACTCTACTTCACTTTGTAATCTGATTGGCTACAACCTGATTTGTTATCCTCCCATCTACGCCATCTGATCTCAGACGGTGGAGAGGAGAGAGCAGTTGGAGGCCTTGGAGGAGTCTTAGTGCCAACAGATAATGCAGTGAAGGCCAGACAGACAATCATATTGATGACTCCTGGAGGCTGAAGAGGCTGAAAGAACGGTGAGAAAGTCTTGGCGCCAGGCGGACATTAGTCTGAGAGGACATTAAGCCTCTCACTTACAGAAAAACGGCAACAATCTGATGAAAGAAGACAGTAAATATGATTGTAGTTAATATCACACAAAGAGGTGATGCGTTCTTCAATCTCTGTTAATCCTCCACCACTTGCAGGTCGGGCTGCACACAAATGTGCGGTAAATAAAAATAGCAGAAACAAGTTACAGTCTTTAAATTATGGAACTCAAGTAAATTTAGCAGAACTGTAAGAGTTTTATTTTGGCATTTTGCCTGCCATGAGAAAGTGTTAGAGCCTATTGCTTTCCATAGAGAATAAAAAGCTTTTTGCTCTCTGAATGGGGCATATAGCTGTATCACAGTATGGGGTTTAATCTGTACACAAACATTTGCAGAAGGATGACTGCAGTTCCCAAGTATCTTAAGCACAGTATGTGTTCTTTTGTCTGAGTTGGGCTCTGTTTTGTTTTACAAAAGTGTATGTCCAGAGACTGGGATATATAAGCACAATAAAGAGTGCGGAGGAAAAACATTTTTTTTGCACAAAATATTTCCATTTTAGTTTGTCGTTTGTTGTCTGCTTACAGGAAGAATGAGAAAAGAAATACCAGAGGAGCTGACGTGAAACAAAGAAAATGAGGCAGACTTACTTCACTACAGGACATGTCTGTCTTCTGCGGTTCTTTTAATTGTAAGTAAATTCTTATAGCTACTAGCTTTATTATTCTGTAAAGCCAACACATCTGCAGAATAATGGCTCCCAGAATCTCTAGCATGTGTCCTAATATCTGATGTCAGCTTCGTCCCAAACATCGCTGACTGAACTCACACAGACCTGGTTTATGACCTATTTGTGGGGTTAGCAAACAGCTTGGACCTCCTTCTCCACCCCTCACAATGGCCATCAGGCCGGGCTTTCCTGCTCCCCAGAGGAGGAGGTTAGCAGATGCCTTTGAATCAATTTGGCCAAAGACCCATAACGACCTCTGCTGTAATTAGTGGGGATGTTAGGAGTGTACAAACTCCCTCTGTCCAGTTGACATACAGAGAGCCAACTGTCACAGCAGTGCCACAACTGTAGCAGGTCAGGACTCAAAAAACGAATAGTAATTTGATGATTTAACATTGACAGTATATCATGATAAGTAATAATCAGCATTTCAATAAATGTAAATATTACATCTTCAACTGAATCTGAGATGCATACAAAAAAATGTATGTTAAGTAGAATAATGAATAAAAAAATCTATGCTTTTGTATATGTTGTCATAAACTCCACCACTATGGATGACCAGTGAAAACCTAGCTTCCAATAATGAAATTACATTATGGGAGACCAACAGTTTGTGATTGACAATAAGAAATCAAATACTAGTTTTACTAATAATAATTAGTACATAACACATCATGTTCATGTTATTTTTAGAAATTTGTTCAGTAAACAAAGGTTAATAATTCATATGTATAGCTCCTGCTCAAAATTATGTAGCCCACTTTCTAAAAGAAATACCAAAAATATATTTCTAAAATTTTCCACAAAGCCATCACCTTAACAGTTTGGGACTCTTGACCTTCTTTATCCCTTGATTTGAATCTAGCATGTGTACAAACACCAGTATGAGGTAAATCCACTTAAATAGAATGCAATCTCATGTGCATGCATGTCCAGGGCATGTTTGTGTATGCAGTTCACTTCTTTGTATCCTAAGGGGGGCAGCCAGGCACAAAGATGGGCTGGAAACACCCCCATTACCATTTGAATGAAGGGATGGAGGTGTGTGTGTGTGCGTGTGTGTGTGTGCGTGTGTGCGTGTATAGTGGGTTAACCCATCATTGTGCTGTGTGTCCGCTGCACGAGCTACACACAGGCAGACAAAGAGCGAGCAGCCGCCCCTTTGCTGGAGATGGGCTGCCACAACCGTAGCATCAGCCCTTCCAGATTCAGGGAGGAGGGGGAAGGGAACTCTATCAGAGACAACCCATCGGATCCAATTAGCCACCGAAACATGTTGAAGTGGAATCAAGCCAAAAGGAAGTGCTTCGGCTTTCACTCTTTAACAGTGGCGACCACAGCTACATCATCGTTTAAACCAATTGGTGCCTCTCTTACAATTGAGTTAAAGTGCAAGCAATCCGTTTTCTTACAAGGTAAATCCCTGGAGATTTTTGAAAAATCAGGAAGGCCATTTCAGCATTTAATCATCTGAATTAAAAAATGAGATTATTAAACTTTTCTTCAAAGCCGGTACTCTATTTTCAAAAATTCTAAAAATGAACAGATACATTATCTTTTCATATCAAAAAGGACTTTTTGGCTTTTTGGGCCACTTGGGGCAGCAGGACAAGCTTCAAGCGCAACACTGATCTACTATTACCTTCGTAAAGCTGGTTTGGCGAAGGCATTTGCCAATAGTAGCCTAACTACTCATCACACAGAACCAGACCATTTTGGAGGATGTAATATGTTGGTGCCAGGTAGGTGTTCCCATTAGGTATATGTAAATGTATTTTAACACGTTTAAATTTTACTTATCTCCAATGGAAAACAAGTAAAAAAAAAAATGGAAATGCCCTCAAAACTGCTGTATGTTAAATGACCCTCTATGTCGCTATAGGTTATAAAAGGCTTCATAATTCAATAAATATATTTACATTTTTAAATCTATAATAGTTCATAGATTAGGACTCTTAGAATTTGGACGTATTTTAAATACATGTCTAATCATTTCTAATACATTTCAGGTTTGTTTATCTTTCAAATGCAAAACATAGGCTCAAATTAGTCCAAGGGACAAACATGAGATCAGGGGGTCCCAGGTATATTTCTAGGGGTCTTTGGCTGAAAAACAACTGAGAACCTCTTTGCTAGGTTTCCAAAACATGAAATGCACAATCTGGTGCTACAGCATCTTCTAGGCAGCAAAATACAAAATCTCAGCTCTTCTATAGCATCCCTCATCCACCGATGTTGTGGCCAGAGAGAGCATCAGGGATGTACAGGGAGGAGGGTGGTTAGGGGAGGGGCTGAGAGAGGGATAAAGAGAGGCAAAGAGGCGGACACTCAGCGGCAGCAGGTTTGTGAGAGCAGCAGAACAGAGGAGGAGGAAGAAGGAAGGAGGAGGAGGAGGAGGAATCAGAGCGAGAGAAACAGTGTGGCTGCAGTCAGGAGGGACACAGACACTGAGAGAGAGAGAAAGAGAGAGAGAGAGGAGGATTTACAGAGAGAAGAGAAGGTAAGAAGGCCACACTTGTCTGTTTAATGCCTTTGTTTCCAGTGTGAACACGATGTGTCTGCGATGCCATTCAGTGTGTCTTTTCCTTTTCTCCCTCAGTCTGCCAGCTGACGGCATGCTGTATGTGGGGAGATCAGAGTGCTGTAGCACTGCGGAGAGATGGAGGAGAGAGAAGAGGGAGGGGGGGAGGGAGGGGGGAGGGGGCCGGCATTATGCTCTACAGACAGGAGGAAGCAGGAACAGAAAGAAAGAGAGGAGGGGAAACGGAGGGAAATAAACATCTACCTGGGCTTGGCTGTGTAGCAGTGAGGCGATGGGTGTATGGGGATCAGGCAGCAGGATGTAGCATTTGAGTGACAGCGCAGGAGTGGGTCAGCTGTCAACATCTGTAGTTTTACCTCCATGTTGGAGATGATATAAGTATTTGTTGGACCACACCCTTTGAGATTATATGATGGTTTTGTTGTTGCATTTGGTGAAGGTGTGAGTCTGAGACGCGTGTGTGTTTGTGTGTGAAAGGCGTGTTGGATGCTGGCCAAACATGCTTAGTGTTTCCTCCCATTATTGTCAGGGGAGTGGATTAGCTGCGTGTAAGCGATGTTCAATCTTGAGGTGGCGAGGAATCGAGCCAAGGCGCTCAATCTTGTACTGACCAAGATCTTGTCACTCTGAACTGTGTGTGTGTGGACACTTATATAGATATACTGTCCGCCAGTGTGTGTTAATGTGCCAGTAGATGCATGAGAGAAATGCTTTAGTACAAGAGGTTGCAGTGCTAAATACTCCTTCTGCTCCTGGCATCAGTCCTCGGTTAAAAATTTCGCCTTTTTGGAGAGTGATACAGAAATAATGCCCTCCACCATATTGTAAAAACATGTCGCTTAGACAGGAGCAGGGTAGTCGCTCGTCATCTGGCAGAGCGAAATAGTCTCTGAAAGGCAGCCTGCTTGGAACAGCTTGACGGAGCATTTGTTGTTTTAGCGTCTCGATGCCAAGGCATCTTCACAGCATTGTAGATGATGAATTTTCATAAAGAGCTATTACGATTGAGAAGGTGTTTCTCATGATCCCTATACCCTCACAGGCGTCACAATAACCACGGCAGATGGCACATTTTGTGTTGAAACATCTTTTAGATATACATAGAGGGCTGAGGCATATTCTAGCAGCACATAAACAATGGAGACTCTCCTCACAAGAAGACCGACCGCATCAGTTAAGTCACTAAAACCTCTAGCGGCTGTAGTGATTATAATGGGAGAAAAGGAGGAAGTCAGGTGATGGTAGAATAGAGCCACAACAATATATTTCCTGTTTCAAACCAACAGCATGATCATTGTCATACCCTTCCCGTGGCAAAGTAAGCCAAACCCAGGTCCAAAAACATTTTTGCCAAGTACTAAATGTGATATTCAGAGCATTAATATAACGTTAAGCAACCATTTGCTATGTGTTGATAAAGAGGAGTTCTTTACCTGAGCAGAGAATAAAGTCACTCCCTCTCTGCTTGTAGTAAAAGTTTCTTCGTGCTTTTTTGACATCATGATGCCGAAGCTTTCTATTTAGTGCCTGTTGGTGCATGTGAGCGTGCCACACTGCCTAGCTCATGGCAGGTCAGCATTGTGCTCATATGACGGTTACAGCTAACAACGCCGCCCCAGCCAACAACCTCGTCGAGGAAGTGTAGCACCCACCGTCAGGTAGACACTGTTAGCTTTGTCAGCACTGTTGCAGTTGTTTATACTGTTTGTGCTGTTATCACTGAGGCTGTCAGAAACACAAGTGAAATACACTCTGGTTCATCAAAACACACCAGAGGCCGTCTTTACCGAAAAAGGTAGGACTGAGACCCCCAACTAAACTAGCTCCTAACAGTTATAGATTTATTATTTTCTTTAGATATTAAATATACAACTTAACAAATTACTCAACATTATACCACTTACTCTGTACATCTACTTCAGAGGAAAACATTGTACTAAGATATTTACCTAAAGGGAGACTTACACATCAGATTCATATTTTATCCCAAAAATATATAATTTTTGATTATAATGAATTGTTATTAATTTAACATTCTAGCATTATTGATAGCTCCACCTTAAACAGACATTTTGTAAATTTAGATACACTGTGCCAATAAGAATTCTCTTCCACTCTGCACTTTAAGTATACATTTGAATGCAGGACTTTTGCACGGACTATACTTCTTCTTCAGAGGAAAACAACAAATGAAACATTTTCACTGGTTAGGTGACAAATTCAGATTTTACAAAATATAACAATACATGTTTATTATTATTATTATTATTATTATTATTATTATTATTATTATTATTATTATTATTATTATTATTATTATTATTATTATTATTCATGGAGCTATCCAGCATTATAAATTGAAAGCTCCACCTTGAGTACATTGTGTTGATAATGCCTCTCTTTCACTCTTCACCTGAAGGAAACATTTGAATTCAGAACTTTTAATGTGCAGTACTTATATTTCGCTAATATTTAACAGTTGTATTTACCCCAAGAAAGTTTTTAGTGCATTTATTAAAAGCTTTTAATATGTCACTATATTCAATTTTAATCTCTTTTCATGCAAGTAAGTAACAGTTAGTTCGCCCCAGTTGTTTTTGGAGGCGTGAGAGCCACTACAGGGCCTGCATTCAATGAGAAGCAGACAGTGGCACAATTTACTAATCTTTTGTTTATCAAAGTTTAATAATATGGAAAATGTTGCGAGTCCAAATTACACAATGTATTAGTAGATGTGAACCCAACCTATCCATTCAACCCTCCCTTTTAAAGGAGACAGTAGGTTTAAGTAGGAGTCTGTTGGTTGTGTGTTCATGTTAGTTGAGTATTGTGATTCCAAACTACTTATCTTTGTATGAATGATCAAATCACATGTGGATGACCAGCACTGAGAATAAGATTCAGTGGTTTAGAAATACGTTATTTAACACAGGATTATGTCAATAACGCAGTGGCAGTGGTACTAACTGCTGATCCGTCTGCATGTGAGCTAAATGTGTCTAGAAAAAAGGTTATATGACGAATGCTGTTATCTGGTCAGCTGACTTCTTCTGACCTCACCAGGGCTCCATCATGTTTGTGCATTCTGCAGATAAGCTCTTAACTAGATTTGAACTGAAAATGTCATTTTTTGCTGGGATGCAATGCAAAAAGCATGTCTGAGTCTATTTCTGGATCAGTGACGTTTAGGTGTTTTGATGTTTGTAGTCGTGTTTTTGCAGTGATGTGAGATAGCGTGGGGTGGTGCTTTCTGAAGGCCTGTGTCAGCCAGGAGCATCTGTTCATATTTTTAAACGGCAGTCAGAGAGAGCTGTTGCTAGTCACGATACAGTGACCAAACTCAAACACTGAGCTAATGCTGGTGTTGATTATTTAGCCATGTCATTCACTGTTAACAAAAACATTTCTAATGAAATAGGTTGAGATATAAATGGACTATTTCTAATACATCTTCATTACTCCACTTAATTCTCACTATCAGATGCTTTCAATAAAATCAAAGTGATCATGATAATACTCCAGATTATTATGAATATTTAACTGTTATTATTTAAAATCCATGAACATACTAAGCAACCATGACCATAGGCACGGACACACCAGCATTTATACTCGCAACATTTCAGAATGTAATAAAAGGGTACAAATTTAACATTGCACTGTACTATTATTGAACTCATAATGATGTTTACAACAAAGGATCAAAAAAGGATTCATTTTTTTCTCTGAGCATTCTTCTTCCTTGTCAAAACCTGGCGACTACATAAACCATAATGCAACTCTTCCAGCGCAAGTTTGGTTGGAGATATGGATGTGTTATGGATGTAGCGGCTGATGTAGCAGAGATGAGGAGCGAGCTACAGAGGTACAAAACCCAACATCTCCAGATTTGTTTGATTTTTAAACCAATATTTGTCAGCCATAGAAGGCTTTATACCATTTACTTTATACCAACATATGCAGTAGTACTCCCAAAGACCTGTAAACAGACTTTGATGTGTAATATCAATGTTCTTCATTTCAATAGAGCTACAGCAGTAAATGCATTTGCTTGTGAATCTTATCTGGAGCTTTTATGTGTATTTCAACTTTGGTGAACTTTGGCACACAAATTTGCATGGCTGATAACTTACAAACCGTCTCTTCAGTCCTGAATTGTATGTCCAAACTGAAGAAAACTCTATATCCCATTAGCTCTGGTTTACCATTCACTTTAATATAACCATTTAGCTTTGGCATTGTTTGAACGATCTACTCCTGTCTTATGACTGACTCCCAATATGTTCCCCTAAACTAACTGTGTTAAGTTATAGTCCAGGTAGTGGCTGAGAGCACAATGGTCACTATGTAATCAGTGTTTGCTGCAAAGCCTGCTGCAAGAGGTTTTATACAGACAGAAAATGATATGATGTGTTTAGACACAGGCATTCATCAAATTGCATTAGAAAACTTAAATAATTGACTTTTCTTTCTCAATGAGTCCCACTCACTACTACCTCAATCCATCCCCTTATTCCTTTTTATCCTAACCCCTCATGTGTGCCACTTAGAGGTGCTCCCAAAATGCCTCTCTCTGATGACCCACCACAAAGATATAAAAGCAGCTCAGAGGATGATGTCATCCTCCGACGACTCTTAACTCACTCAACTGCTGAAGAGGCATGTGTAATGAACCACAAGCTGTTGATTGTTTTATTATTGGTGGAAATAACAAAGGAGCTGATGATGCAAATAATGGTGAAAATGAGGTGATTATTTGTGTAAAATGTCCTCATAAACCAGCAAAATCAGATTCTTAAATATTCAGTTCATGAGTTGATTAGTTATTTGAAGACCTAACTATAGGTTACAATATATTATTTACATTTCGGCCAATTGGCCCAATTTAAAGTATCCTGTATTAGCTATAAGCAGTCCTGGTTGCAATGTATCTTTGGATGTATAGACACCTATCACTGGAATCATTTGACACTTTTAGATTTCTAGATTTATGGACATTTATTTGCAGTTTACTTCTTTTTAATATATATATATTTTTTTAATATTAACAATACTTTTAGAAACAAGTTGACATTATTTTTCTACTACAAATAGGGAGGACTAAATGTGACTTCAACTGGACTTAATAGTCTAATAGTTATGAAAGAATTGAAAAGAAAGACATCTAATGTAAATTTCAGACCTTTAATAACTTTGCATTTCTGTATAGTCCTCCAACGTGAGGACCAATCCATTCAACCCATTACTATACTGTAATATAAATCATCACTTTGCACATTTCAGAGGGGGACGTTACATTTTTATTTGCCCATTAATTCTACTCAAAATGCAAAATGAGTGAGAGGAGAGGGGAGGAAACTTTTAGTTTTAAAATGGTCGTTAGTGACAGTAAACACCCTCATGAAAAGAGAATATTGATATACAGAGTGAAGCCCTTTACCAGTGAAACTGTATTGATAATAATGTTTTTTTCCTCCTCTGAGTTAAATATAGTGAGGTTATATGGAGATAAGCCCAGCTGACGCACTTGAAAATAAAGAGACTGTCTCTTGTGTGTTGTTCCCACTAATTCTCCTGACAGAACAAAAAAAAAAGATGTGCTTCCTCCCTCCTCAGCTTTTCCTCATCCCTCTATCTGGCTCTGTAATATCCTCTCTGTTCATTATTCATGAGCTCATTGCTGTCTCTGTGTGTCTCTGGTGCGGTTAATCATATTCTGATTATGTATCATCCAAGCACAAGGATACATTTTAGAAATGCTTTAGGAGGAGAGAGAAGATTGCAATCTTGCAATACAGAAACATAAAAAAAAAAAAGAAGGGTGCTGTACTGTGTTTTTCATGAACAAGCAATTCATAAGCACAACTTTTTGCCTTGAAGTAACAATGTAAACGAACTCCTGCCTTCCTCCCACTCATCTTGGAAGATTCCCAACCCAGTTCCAGTCACTTATCTTGTTGGACTGTTTGGGACACTCGATCTTCATCTGTTTTGTCTTCCTCTTCTAACTCCTGTTCCCCTGTTTGTTTGGTTTGTCTGCATTTCTAAACCCAGACCTGCTATTCCTCATCTGTCCTCCACCTGCCACTGCAGAGGCTGCATACCACCTGACCACATCATCTGCCTGCACAGCTGCTTCACATTAGCCCCACAATGAACTGGATATTCCTTGTCAGTTGTTTCCAGCCTTGCTCCTGTCCTGGCCATCTGCTTGCCTTATAGCTTTTTGGTTTTGTATTTGATCTTACCTTAGTTTCTCTCTCTCTCTCTGATATACACCTGGTTCTCCAGCCTGCACATTACCTTGTAGTCTGTAATAATAAGCACTGGTTATCACTCTATTTGAACAGTTCACCACACGATTCGGTATTGCATTGATCTGTATTGATCAGTTTTTTTAATCTTCTCTGTCTTCAGATTATGAAAAAAGTTGGTTGTAGGCTTTATTGGATCTTTCTGTATCAACGAGTTAGTGTTTCGAGATTGATTTCATATGTTCCCGCAATAACTGTTCAAAGAGTGCCCACCAAACACTGAAAATCTACAGATTTTATAAAAATACTTATTGATATAAACTCTACAGTCTCTGTGCAAGGTAAAACACAGACAAGCTGCATCATCTTGGCAGGCTTCCATAAGGTGGCTGACACAGTAACATGAACAGCAATGTACCCAATAAATCCCTTATAAAGCTTGTGTTTATTTTACACATACAAAGCAGACAAGCACACTATTGCCAGACAGGTTAAGCTTATTTTCTAAACAGTCTGAATACATTTTCTGTCAATATTTCACCAGAAAAAAACACATCGATGCTCTATGATAATGTAATGCAGTACGTAGATGTCATCCCTTATCTTAAACAAGTCCATATTGACTTACTTATTAATTTCATGTTTCTTTACACAACCAAAAGAAGCCCCACTGGGTCAAAAGTCTCACTGACCACTTTTTGTAAACCTTGCCTGTTTATTGTTGATGTTTAACGCAACGTATGTAAACATGCTGATACTTTTTATTGCAGCTTTCTTGTTTTGTTTTGGTTTTACTGCATTTTTGGGCTGTTTTGTTTTCTGATGGTGGTTTATGTTATTGACTTGTGTTTCCAGTGGCAGGAAGTATGGAGAATATTGAGTGGAGTGACAGGGATATTGATCGGTAGGGGCTGCAATCTCCAGCAGTCTGTAACAGCGTAGATCTGTCAGCTCATGAATATAGATATATAAAGAAAGGTATTGTACAGTATATACTGCAAAACATGTAATTTGGCCCTTTATGGAGAGCTAAAATATTTTTTCCCATTCTCCTGCTCTGTTACACACCAACACAAACTCACAGGGCCTAGTGAGACTCAGTGTGATTAATAGTACTAGCAGTGGCTGTTTTTCTTACTTGTACGGCTCTATAACGCCAGCAGACTTACGCATGCACACCTACATGTTCACAGATGAGGTAACTTCTCTGCGAAATGGAAAAATGCCACCTGGATTTACAACATTAAGCCTTCAAGAAGATGATATATGGTTATAATTAATGCACATGGGTCTCTGGATGCCTTTACATCAGTTGTACATGCTCACACAAACACAGAAACACCATTACCTTTTTTTATTATTTTGCAATATGTGAGAATATCCTCTCTGAAACTGAAAGTATATGTATGGACTGATTCTCTTTCTCCCCCTCCCAGGTTTCCTCCCCTCCTCACCTCACTGACCCATGAAAGAAGCCATGCCGGTCCTCACAGCAGGAGCGGGTAAGATGAGTTGGCACAGATGCTCAACATATACTGTCCCGTACTGCCTGACTTGGTGTGTTCCATCTGTTCATGTTAATATACATGCTGGTTTTTCTTTTACCTCTCCTCTGTAGGGCTACATGAAACGTTGGCCCTGCTGACCTCTCAGCTACGGCCCGATGCCAATCACAAAGAGGACATGGTCTTCCTCAAAGATGTCTTCAGTGAGCGGAGTTTGGGATATCTAATGAAGGTGAGGAATTGATCACAAGTTATTTACATGTAGATGTAATATGCAGCAATGTTACATTGAATTTATGTACATGTACAAGTTCTTTGAAGTATGTACCCATCCACTGTGCAGGCCAATTTGAGTTGAAACTAAGTCTTAATTAGTTTTAGATAATATGGAAAATGGAACAATGGAACTATCTACCTCGGGGTAGGTTATGTTCCCCTTCGTTTATTTAGCTTTTAGTCAGTAAGCGGGATATCTCTAAAACGGATGATTTCAGTGATATTGGTAGAAAGTTAGCCCAAGGAGCAAATTAAGTTCTTGGTGCTGATCTTGACATTTTTTAGAGGATTGTTTAGATTTGATAACAATTTCTGTATTTTCTCATGATCTACAGTACTTGTTTGTACAAGTTTATAACAAAAACTAGGGCACATGTATCCCATGATTGTCAGAGAAAACTTAAAAATCTCCATTATGATATATTTCAAGGATTGTCCAGTTTTAATGGAGAGATCCTGCCAATGGATTCATAATATTCCACTGATCTGTAGATGACATAAGGCAAGAAGAAACATAGCAGGGCTACAGAGATAAGGACTGCTAGCTAGTTAACAAGGATGTAGACAATGCAGGACTTAAGGATTCAAACATTCCAGTTCGATGGATTGTGTGAATGTAAGCATGACTTTTTTTGTGTTTACAAGAAAACTCCAGAAGGCCACTTTAACCTTCAGCTTGTCCTGTCCATTCCCTCTTCTCTAATAAACTGCATGTGTTTGTCTTACAGATTCATGAGAAGTTGAGACAGTATGAGAGACAGAGTCCAACACCCGTCCTCAACAGTGCTTCTTCTCTGGCAGAGGATGTAAGTTCATCACACGCACATTCACAATCCTCCCACACACACACACACACACACACACACACACACACACACACACACACACACACACACACACACACACACACACACACACACACACACACACACACACACACACAGCCTAAATTACTTTTCCACTTGGGCTCAGCAGTCAATCACAAGGAGTTAGCTCCGACAGAGAAGCAATGCAAGTATCAAAAGTGAATTTTAATGTTCTCAAAGTGCTGAATCATCCCAATGCTCTTCTAATGAAACTCCATATCCTGCTGCTCACCAGTTATCAGCGGGGGAAACTGCTGACCTTAGCTGCTCGCTACTTATCTTCCCCTGTGTGCATGTCTGTTGTGTATCCGTCTGCATTAATTCTACAGTTAAAATGCAGCCTGCATTACCGGTATACACATGCACGGGTTTATAGTAGGTCAGGTCTCACGTGTGTTTTGTGATTGGCAGGTGGCAGAGGAGCTGCAGAGCGGACCAATGAGCACCGAGGAGAAGGAGCTGCTGCACCTGCTGACGTCACCACATCTCAAGGTAAAAACCCTTATACTTTTTTTGTATAATCATGAGGGGATGAAGCACTATTGTATATTCATTTGGCCAATTTTGGACATTTTATTTGTCCTGAAATTCATTTCTCAAGCTTGTTGACATCCGGCTACTCTCTGTGAGCATCGTCAGCTCAACATCCCCATTGAATTTTCAGCACATCTGTTTTCTGTCCCATCAGGCAGTTCTCTCGGTGCATGACACCGTGGCACAGAAGAACTTTGATCCTGTGCTGCCGCCGCTGCCTGATGACTTTGAGGATGAGCTGGATGAAGAGTCGGTGAAGATTGTCAGGCTAGTGAAGAACAAGGAGCCTCTGGTGAGTTGAGAAGGATGAGAGTGGAGAACATAAGAACCAGCAGAAGAACTGGATGAAAGAGGAAGAGTTAATGGGACTGAGACCTTTTGTTCTTCTCTGTTAATGATCTTGTATTATCTGTGTGTACTCCAGGGAGCCACCATCAGGCGGGATGAAGCCACTGGGATGGTGATCGTGGCTCGAATAATGAGAGGAGGTGCAGCTGACCGAAGCGGTAAATGATGCTTCTTCTCCTTTTGTCACTCTGTGCTTTCTACAAGCCATGTCAGACTACGAGACTACAAGTACCCGCGGTTCCCAACCTTGGGGTGGTACACTAATGAAGGGTAGTAAAATTAAAGTAATAATCTGAGCAGAGAAAATCTTTTTTTGATTGAACTGTTCCCGTTCAGAGCTGTAGCCATCCATTTTATAAATAATGAGGTCATGAGTCCAATTTTTTTCCCCGGGACTTTTATGCCATTGCTAAATATTTCATGAAATAGGAAAGACTCAGGGATGATATGCAAAAAAAGTTACTGCATGGAAAGCAGGGCCAGGACTTAGCACAGGCAGTAATCTAGCACAGCCCTCAGGAAACCAAGCCACAGGACGCCTCAGGAGGCTCCTGATTTGTACTGCAGTTTGATGGCATTGTCCTATTGCAACCAGTGAAAATTGGTGACACTGTTTCACAAAGAAATACACAATTATGCATGTATGTAAGGAAAAATAAATCAAACCTGATACTGTGACGGGTGAGATCAAAGCCACAGTGAGAGGGATGCAGCAGCAGCAGCAGGAAAAAAAAATGAGAAGGATAATGCAGTCGTTGCTGAAACTCAAAGCTCTCCACTCGTCTGCAGAGAATCAATCATGATAGATATTCAGCAAAGATCCTTTCATGGGCGTTTCCATGGAAATACCAGCCTCACGCAGGTGTATGTGTGTGTGTTGGCAGAGGAAACATGCATGCTGGGAAAGTAAACAAATCAGTATTTGCATCCCTTAATCATTAATATCATGCTCCGTTTTCTTGTTGCGTCAAGTGATGGAAAAAGTTCTCATCAGTGTAGAGATTCAGGTCTCTTTGTAAATGCATACAATATATGAGTATGATGCTCAATAGTGTGTCTGCTATATGTGCTTCTTTGTCCGGAGGGGAAAGTATTGATCGATTGTCTCTCAGCATTTTATTTCAGTGTTGTGGCTGCAGCTAAATAGATCACGGCTGACAATAGACGCGACTCGTATCTGTAGATCAGACAACAATACTGATATAAAGATGTGAATCGAATACCCCAAAGACCAGACAGCGTAGAGTCTTTGATTGTCATTGATGTTTTTGCTTCACAGGTTTGGTCCATGTGGGAGATGAACTCAGGGAGGTCAATGGAGTCTCTGTGATCAACAAGAGGCCTGATGAAATCAGTCAGCTGCTGGTAAGACACACCGACAGTTTTGCTGTAGAGTTAGAGAAATGCTGGTATAGATCTACAACATAGAAATATTCCTAAAATATAAGACTGGGTACAAAATCGATTTCCTGACTAATCATGATTTTCAGTTGAATGATCCCATTTTCTTAGTTTTGTGCTCAAGTTCAAACTCATTGTGGTATTTTTCCTTTTTTGTAATCATCATTTTGTAATGTTATAATGAAATGTTTTTCCAATTTAACTTGTCATTTGCACTTTTAAGCAATTGTATACTCAAAAGAAATCAATATTGGTATCTGACATAAGCCTGTGGGGTGACCATGCATTTGTGCTTGTGTGTATCTGTCTGTCCGTCCACGGTTAATCTCATATGCTGCTGGACCCATCAGCCTTACATTTTCTCATTTATGACTTGCTGCAATGATTCACAATTTTTGAAAAGCCAATTTTTATTTACTGTTTTATACCAAACAGTTAAAATCTGACTTTTTGAACGCAAATTGTTTGTTTTCAGATAGTTCTGGTGAATTTTATGCCATCACCACTAATGCCTACAAAGAGTCTAAACCCACCAATGTATTTGCCACGGTCAGAAGATCTGTGAGGCTGGAAGTCAAAGTGTTTTCCTAAATATCAGCATTGTAGAAACGTGCTACTACTTTTTTATGCTAACTCACAACCAGAGACTTATTGCAATAGTAAATGTAATGTTGTGTAGGCAACAATCTCAAGTCAGTGAACATCATAAGGCATCCAAACATAAACAAATGTTCAAAGTCAATGAGATGTTCAGATAATAACTTGCACCGAATAAAAAAACGTCTTTTAAGAACCATAACTTTTTACACCAGTTCTATACTATTTGCCATGATGCAGTACATTGAACTGAACTAAATGAAATATGTAGATTTATGTTTTTTTCTTTAGGAGAAGAAAGAGAAAAGGCACTGGCCATGTTTTGCTTATTACATACAGAGTTCACTGTAATTGCTCCAGACAGAAGCAGTGCTAAATTAAGTGATGGGTAAACTAGGAACTACAGTCTTTAGGGATCATGGTAGAGGTGATTCATCAGCTAAAATGTTCTGTCCATCTTTTATTTATTTATAAAAAGGGTGCACTGATAGTCCAGTACAGTCCACCCCCGGGAGCCTTTAAGTGAAGTAAAGTGAGTGTTTGTCTTTAATTTGAGTCTGCTGTAACACTCCTCTCTCCCCTACTTCATCTGTCTATTTGTGATCTAGTCCCAGTCCCAGGGCTCCATCACTCTAAAGATAATCCCTGCCATTAAAGAAGAGGACCGACTGAAGGACAGCAAGGTGAGATGAAGTGTGAATGACAGAGCATGCTCAGTGAAACTGCAGCTGAGAGGAAACAGGTGGAGATAGTTTAACGAGGATTTCTTTTTAATTTTAGTCATATTTTCGTAATTTTGCTGTGGCAATCCAGATTAATTATTCTTTAAATAATACAAAACACTGAATAAAACATATATTTTTTAACAGTTTTGCCCATGTTTATTTACAATGATACATATCTTAATATGGAGCTTCTTGTTTTGGATTCCAGGTGTACATGAGAGCCTTGTTTGACTACATCCCATTGGAAGACAAAGCGACGCCTTGCCAAGAAGCAGGACTTCCCTTCAAGCGGGGAGATATCCTGCAGGTTGTGACCCAAGACGACCACACGTGGTGGCAGGCCAAGCGTGTGGGAGACAGCAACCTGCGGGCCGGACTCATCCCATCCAAACTGTTCCAGGAGAGGTAAGAGCACCCAGGGGGAGACGAGTGTCACATCATGTATCTGAGCAACCTGTGATGTAAACTGATGTGTGCCAGCACTGTTCACCCATATTTATTTTATCCAGCTATTTGTAATCTGTCAAATCCACATTTGTGTTTTCCACTTTGAAGGGTCAACTATGATTTGATGGAGAATCAAAGCAGCGTAGAAAAATAAATCGAAGCATAGCCTTGAACGGGCGCATGCTGATACTGTTGGTGTCATAATCTGTCAGTAGGATGATCTCAGCTGGCTGGGAGATCTCTGCCAAACACTGCAGCGTCTGTTGGATTATTAATCACAGCTTAAACACAGAGAAAGACGCATGGCAGAGGGGTATCTGAGCTCTGAAAAGCCTACATGCTGTGTTTTGTAGGTTAAATAAATGTTGATGATGACATAACATTTATTATAACATTTCTGCTGCACTCTGCATTCAAACAGTGATGGATAAAAAAGGTCTTTAAAGCATTTCTATGACTTAACAAAGGTGGCATAAACTCAGGTTTTCATACTCTCAATATATTGTGGATTACGGAAAGGGTTTACTGTGCACCGAGCTCAGCTTGCAGTCACTTTTTATATCAATCAAGGTATAGTCAATCAAACAGCCACAAAGATACATAAAACAACTAAGAGAGATGCAAATCTACCCCACACAAAATGACCAGGAATTGATACAAAATGATCATAAAGAGACCTAAAAAGATCACAAATAGATGAAGATGATACCTAAGAGACAAAAAATACTACAGAGAAACAAAAGAAGACAAAGTGACCTAAAACAACCAAAAAGAGATATGAAAAGACATCGAAGAGATGTAACAAAAGACAAAGAGATGTAAAAGAAATGACCACAAATAGATAGACGACAACAATGAGACGCACATTTCCACAGAGACCAAAAAAACACGTAGAGACATAAACCAAACACAAAGAGACACAAAAATAAGACAAACAGACTTAAAGCAACCACAAAGGGACTTAGAAATACCACATAGAGACAAATAGAGAAGTTTTGGTGTCGGCCTAGTTTGTTCCCATGGACCCGTTGTCTCATAATCTGTCTACAAGTGTTTTATGTCCCTCTCTCTTTCATGTTTAAATCTCCTGTTCAAACTCTCTGACATTCCCTGCTCACCTTTTGCTTACTGTGTATTTCTGACCTGATGATTCTCTTCCGCCTCCATCCTCTCTGGCTCTTTGTTTGGTGCACATTTTTCCAGGCGACTGGCCTACAGGATGAAAATGGGCACACTTCCGAATCCAAAATCCCCTAAAAAGCCCGCCTGTAAGTTTCTGCTACCCAGGATTCCACTGCATCTTCAGCATTATTTCATAATCACAATTTAGTACCTGCAGCATCTCTCAGTATCAAATCCTCTTTCACTACTACTTGATCACTGTCATCATAAGACAACAATATCTCCACTGGATAAATGCAGCAATGTTTTCATTGACATTTATTGACCTTTTGTGCTGGTAATTGGCATTCTCAGAGGCATTAGTATTCATTGTCTGTCCTCTCCATGCTGCTATGTAGACATGTTTTTTTGAAAGGGATGAGAGAGAGATGGAGGGGCAGAGAGACGGAGGGAGGGATCACAGATATGAATTAATCTCTTTCATGTCTGGTCCATCTGGCCAGTGAGCAGCTTAAGTAGATCCAGACAGTGTTACAAGCTGAACCGACTGAGAAACAAAGCCTCAACAATACAATACACTTCTCACTTTCTCAACTGATACTATAGACGCGGCTTGTTAACGGCCAGGTGAGTGGGTAATGTGAGTGGTGGCTCTTCGTGGCGCGTAAGCTGCAGGCGATCCGATTAGGCCTAAGCCACGGGGAGACAACAAGAGCTTAGCAGTATGGCAGCTAGCCCTGTTACAGTACGCCACGCAGCAGCAAGCCTGCGGGGACTCTTCTGTCTCAGCCTCCCTCCACACTCCTCCAACCCTCTGATTAATTCCCCTAAATCCTAGCAGGGGCCCTCTTTGTCTGTGACGTCATTGATGATGTCAAACAAATCTCTTCAAATGTTAAACCCTCATTTCATAAATTTCCAAATATCATTCTCTTATCTGCCATCTAGAGCAAAATTACATTTAGCTTTATCTACTCTAATGTTTTACGCTCTCCTCCGTTTCTCCTTGTTGCAAACTATATCAGATGACCAAGGATGTGATAAAGGTGGGTACGTGTGCAGAAACAAACATGATTCATAGAGAACAGTCACATCCTCACATATAACGCACAATGGAAAATGTTCATAGATGCCTCAAAGCCTCAATGTGTGTGTATGTGTGTGTGTGTGAGGGGGTTGTTCTACTGCTTCCTGCCTAATTCCTCCCCTCCTGCTGTTGCTGCACCAGACTAGAATAGAGATTCTTTGCCTAGCTTGTGTGTGTGTGTGTGTGTGTGTGTGTGTGTGTGTGTGTGTACCAGGTAATGTGCAGGCAGAACAGCATCCCTGGTGACTTCAGCCCAACCAAGCAGAGCTTGTTAAGGATAACAATAGCTCCTCTATTATTTTGCGTCATCCCTTACATTTTAGTCTGCTGCAGTTTCAGCTGCTGTTTTCAATGTTTTTTTTCTCCTGTTTTTCTAATTTTGTTAAATCCTTGTATTCTGTCATACATTAGATTTGATGAAAGAACAGAATTCCTATGTACTAGATGAGTAAATGTAATTATTTTTCTGTTGTTTTGGGATTGGAGATTTGTAGGTTTCGGAATGTGAGACAGTTTGTACCTCAGCTGTGAATCTTTGGGGAGGCGAGGCTTGTTTACATGTGTGTGTGGGAGGGGTGGGGGGGTCACAGAGACTCTGCTCACAGCTGGCTCCTTTCCAGATGAAGGAGAGCCATCTTTCTCCTCTCTTCTCTTTTCTCCTCTCATAATGTCAAATCTCTACATCAAGCCTTCGTTAGTGGCTGTTACCTCCAACAACGTTCCTTCATTATCTCTTGGCTGCCCCTCCACTCTCGCCTCCTGCTGTCTGCCTGCCTGCTGCCTGTCTGCCCCGCCTGCCCTCTCCAACGCCCCATGGACCGCCCTCCTCTATAACTCTTCCACCTCCCCTATCTCCTTAACTCTTCCAGGTCTCTTACCCTGTGCTTACCCCCTCTTTTCCCTGCTTGCCTCCCTACAGAGGACTGTGACTGTGAGGGCTATTTCAATGGACAGTACATAGGTGAGAGCGTGTACATCTTTCTCCACCTCCTTCTCCCCATCTGCTCTTTGCCTGCTGCAGCCTGGCTGTGCGCTGGTTCCCTGGGTGCTTCTGGGTTGGGGGGTCTAAATGGCCGCTTGTGTAGGGTCGACTGGTCTGGGGTTTGAGGGGAAAAAAGGAAGTGGCAAAGGTTTCAAAGGGTCAAGAGACGGATGCCAGAGGAGGAAGATGTATGAAGGGAGACGCATGCAGCTGTAGAAAAAAACCATTACAAGTATTGGTTTCAAACGTGAAACGAAATAATGCCGAAAAAAACGTGTAGGAAGTATCGACTCACATTCTCAAGCTGCCAGTAACAGATCTCCCTCTTCAGGGACTACACTGCATACAGTTATTAGAGTAAACGGTGTCAGATATCACAGTATAAAAGCAAAGCAAACAAACTTAAAATGTATTAAATTAAAGGTAGAGCAGTGATGGATTTATGCTGGTTTATACATTTAGAATGATTTCTCAGGAAGTTTCCTTAAAATAAAATTATTTTGCTGCTACTTATAGGGTAAAGAGAGTTCAATATGTACACTTTATTTGTACACGTACTACAATAAATTCCAAATAATAGCAAGCACATGGAGTCTTTAAGTAAGTGCAAAGCATGAATATAATTACATTATATTTCACTTATGTTGAAAAAGAGCTGTTCTTTTAAGATAATTCCTAATTAAGTACCAAATAATTATTATTCCAGGATACCTTATTGTAAATTATAAGGAAAGTGTGGGAAATGATGGTACTTGTTAATTATTGCATGGTATCCCGACTTTCTCTTGCCATAACATGCTTTAAGGTCAAATCGGACAGGAGGGAATACATTAGTCCCCTTCAATGTCACCCCCTTCCACTGGCCTCCCCTCCCTCACCCTTCTTCAGCCCAACCTGACCCCCATTGACTCACCCCACATCCTGTGAGTTGCTGGAATGATGATAAGCACAAGGAGCGATCAATACGCAGCTGAAAGCTTATCAGCACATCTCCCTGTAACACAAAATACATTATTAAAACGGTATTTGTGCTTTCTATCATCATGCACTCTGCTTGGAGCTGTAAAACCCTCCCCTCCATCCCTCTGCCCGTCCCCCTCCACCCAACTAGTGTTTGGATCCTTGTTAACCTCCCCCCCCCCTCTCCCAACCTCCTGCCCTGCATCTAACTAACTGCCCCTGCTGCTGTGCTGTGGCCAGTGCACTGCTTCCCCTTTCCAAAACACCCCCCCCCCCCCCCCCACCATGAGGGCCCTGCTGCGTTGGATGCATTGCACACACTCAACCAGGCACGTTTGCTGCTCGTTCACCCTGTGTGGAGGTGTGAGGCTGGGTTGTGTGATGCTCTAACGCCAGTTATAGTCTCTCCTAAGTGTAAAGCAGTGGCGCCCTCCTGTGGCCAGGTGTTTTCCTGGGAATTTTATTCAGGTACAGTGCCCACCTCATTCCCTCGGGTACACACCACTGACGGGAGATACAGACAGTCCTGGCCATGGGAGACCCCGATTTGCTGTCACTCTCTGCTGATGTGGTGTTTCTCAGGGCCAGGCTGTCCTGTCTGTCCTGCCTCAGCACTGTAGCCTCTTTCAGAGCAGCATGCCTTGTTTGGACCATATTGTTGGAAAATGATGTATATTTTGGATGTTTGAGATGTGTTCTGAACTGCTTAAAGTGTTTTAATCACTTTAAAAAAAATGAACTTTAGGACTGGTTTGCTTAAAACAGTCTGCTTCACCTGATGTCTACTATCATCTGCATGTATTCCTATTTTTAGTTGAAGCATGACGCCCAGTTGGCTCAAAGTTCAGCTAATATCTCACACTATCAAGTATTTACACTTCAGATAAGAGTGAGCCATTTTTATCCTTGTGCACTATTTACAAAGGTTTTTAATGCATGATTATCAATGGTTGGTCTTGACTCAAAAAAATAATTAGCATTTTCTCACTACACCTTTTCTAATAACAGTTTTTTTAGTGGAAGACTATTGTATCTGCATCACCGAAGTGAAATAGTGTACTCATGCTATTACATTTTGTGTTAATATTTTTATGGCTAATGTCATCTCACAAAACACCTTTTTCTTTTTTGCTTCTTCTTCCCTCCCATCTCTGGCCTCGCTGTAGCTGGTCTAAGGAGGAGTTTCCGGCTGAGTCGCAAAGACAGGCAAGGATCCTCCGGAGAGGGTTCTGATCTTGGGGACAGCGACTTTCTGACTTATGAAGAGGTGACCCGGTACCAGCAGAGGCCCAATGAAAGGCCCCGTCTGGTGGTCCTGATTGGTGAGACTGAGCCACTGAACTGCATAAATGTTCTCTATGATAACAGTGCCACCTTGTGAATCAAAGCATGTGTTACAACCTACTGATGACCCATTTCTTGCAGCTTTTTCAACACCATGATGCATGTGAAGTTAATTATTTTCCTCTCCTTTAAAAACGCAATCCTGCGAAGGATCTCTGGGAGCACGAATCAATGAACTTAAACAGCGGGTGATCGCTGAAAACCCAAATCGTTTTGCAGTGGCTGTACCACGTGAGTCATAAGTCATACACAGTTTGCCTCTATTAATGAAACAACATTACACTATACATACAAGTAAATACCTCCTTTGTGTTTACGCAGATACCACCAGGCCAAAGAAACCTCATGAGAAGGAGGGTGTGGAGTACCACTTTGTTACCAAACAGCAATTTGATGCCGATGCTTTAAACAACAAGTATGTTCTCACTGCGACTATGTTGTATTTGGCTAAACATAATGATTTGTTCCCTGCTGATGTGAAAGTTTTGTTGTTTCTCTGCAGGTTCATAGAGCACGGGGAATACAAGGAAAACCAGTATGGCACAAGTATAGAGGCTATCCGCTCTGTACAGGCCAAGAATAAGATGTGTGTAGTGGATGTGCAGCCTGAGGTAGGCGTCATGTTAACATCGTTTTATGACGGCAATCAAAATGTATCACACAATCATTTCATGTTATGCCACAGATCCTGCAGGCAGCAGCAGTTTGCGGAGGGTAGATGAGGGCAGGCTGTCACCTCATATCTGCCAACTATGTGTAGTGTCTAATGTATCACTGTTGAGCCTCTACGATCATGTCTGATTTGTGACCTCTGTGTTTGCTCTATTGTATGCAAACCTGCCATCACTCCAGGCCCTGAAGAGGCTGCGGACAGCAGAGTTCAAGCCCTATGTAATATTTGTCAAACCTCGAGTTCCTGAGAGCAGACGTCGTCGCAGTGCTGCAACTTCGCCAGGAGGGGGAGAGCATGGCCGCAATACAGTCAGTCCTACATTTTCTCTTGGCAATAATAGCGGTGTCAAAATTCAATGGCTTAGATGGAGTACACATATCTTATGCAGGTCTTCATATTCCGTTATCCATTGTGCACCAGTGAATATCCTATACTGATTGATTGAGCACATGATTCAGAATCAGTGTAATTGGTCAAGTATGTGCATATACCATGAATTTGATTTCAGTTTTAAGTTGCTCGATAGAAATTGGCATTCAGCTAAAAACAAGGACAACAAAGCTGAACAAAGATGGGTAAAAATAACATCGGCTTTAAATAGTTTAGCACCTTCATACCTCTCTGATTGCTTTTTTTAATATATAACTATCAGCTCTCTTAGGTCGTCTAGCGCTGGCTTGCTTGTCTAAAAATGACTTACAGGAGTTTTATGAAGCAACCTTAAGAACAAACTCCCATCTAAAATAGTAAAATAAACTTCTGTTTATAGAAATAAAATCAGAGGATCATTTTTTTTTATGATACCTTTTTTTCTAACATTATTGTTGTCGTATGATATTTAATTTCATACTTGTTCTATGTGTAAAAATGCATGAAAATACAAATGAATGGTCTTAATAAAGGATTATCTTATCTTATCTTTTTTTTCCTTTAGCCAGAGACCATGGTATAAGTGATAAACTCCTTTGAGGTGTCCATTATCAGGAATTAATGGACGTCATAAAGGTTCTGTCCTCCACGTCGTTCATTAATTCTGTTAATGGACACCTCGTCAAGCATTATTCCTTAGGTTAAACACTGAGAACATTTTGCTAATAATATTTACTTTTACTAAAGTAAGGTTTAGAATGTAAGACTTTTATTTATAGTTGAGTGTTATTAGAACTTTTACTTAAGAAAAGTGAATACTTCTTTAACCACTGAATAGCTTTTTAAAATGAGCTGGTTTTGTGCCTCTATGTATCTTGCTTTCTGTATAATTTATTTGGCTTTCTGCAACAGGACGAAGACCTCCAAGAGATGCGTCAGTCTGCGACTCAGATTGATCAGCAGTATGGACATCTGGTGGACCGGGTCTTGATCAAGGAGGACTCAGCCAGTGCCTGTGCAGAACTTCGAGGTATCTTGGAAAGGCTGGAGCGAGAATCCTTCTGGGTACCTCTTTGCTGGGTGCGGACCTAAACATCCCCTGCTCCATCTTCTAGAAGAACTTCACCGCCAACCCACCCAAATCCTGCACCGGTCCATTCCTGCCCCCTCCCCCCCAGAGCCGGTAAGACAGCAATGAACTAAGGCACCAATGGGAGAGGATGGTGTCAGAGGAATACCTCGTTGTCTGGAGTGTCTGGAGCCGACAAAACAGTCTTACTGACACTTCAAGTCATATTTATTCAGGTTTGGTTTAATTTATTTATTGACTTCAAAAACAAGGGACAGATGCAAATTTGTAGTTAAAGAAGTGTTTTATTTCTCACACTGTCACTCTTCCTAGCTGCATCGTTCATGAGAGTGTGGCAGGTTTGGGATCCGACTCAGAGGATTGCTGTCAGTCAGTTATATTGTGACTCTTGTTGGAGTACCTTTAGTACCATGTTTTTTTTAGGTTTACAGTTTTATTCAACTCAAATTCAATCACAGAATGCTTCCTGTTAATTTGTACTGCTCATGCATCCTGTACTATTTTAGAACCAATCATACATTTAGCAGAACAGGAGAAATTGATATATAAAGTTAAGTGAATGCGATTTGAAACAGTTTTTTTTTGTTGCTAAATCTTATTTTCACGTATGGAAAGAAACTAAATGATATCCAAATGGAATGTGAGAATTTTATTTTGTACAAAACTGTTTGTTTTTAGGAAACGCATGAAAACTGATCATTTAATCTCAGATGTAAATATTGTAAATGTTAACTCCTCATGTGCCAACGAAAGATCTCGTAGCACTTCAATGCAACCTGTTTACCTTTGATCCCTGGGAACCCACATCTGTTTGTGTGTAGAATAATGCCGTGCACAAAGTATGTGTGGATGAATGTCACAGTGTATGTTCAAATGCAACAACCTGAGATGTTCCTTTATGTACAGGAATGGGTTTCGTACAGTTTCCTTGCACATATCTGTATTTCTGACTACAGAAGAAGAGGCGGATACTAGATGTTTTCTTTGATAATCAGGGTTTTACTTTATTGTTGTCAGAAACGGTGTGGAGGTGGGAGACGTGATATCCACAGATGTCAAATTAAAGTTCAAAGAAAATTTGAGAAAATTAGTCAATCTATCAGCTAATATTTTGTGATTAAGTAAAATTTTAATTTATTTATCAAGCAATATTGACAAACATTCCCTCTTTACTTTTCAATTGCAAAGATTTCTACTTCTGTGTTGGTAAACTGAATGTCTTCTAGTCTTTAACACACAGAGATATTATTACAGAGGCCAATACTGGCATTTGGGAATTATTTCAAGATAGACTTGAAAGAATTTGGTTCACATTTTGAAGTTTGGATAAATTATCACTTCTATACTGACATTTTGTTGTGTGTGGTTAAAATGAAGAAGCTTCCAAATCCCTTTTAAACATGCATTTTAAATATGGATCTCTTCATGTTCTGTATGAACCCAGAATGTTCAGTTTGTAATGTGACCTGTACAAAGTGCCATAATAAAAACTAGCTGAGTCAAATGTTGGATCTTAGTTTTTGCTTTACAATGTTTGCCCTCCTCTTATGAAAGCCTTCAGTTTTCACTAACATTTTAATGTCACAATGTTTAATGTATGTGTGTTTACCACTCAGTGCAGTTCATTTAAATGCATCTTAAACTTGGCTCGGGTACTCAGCTTGTGTTCACGAGAGCACTGTGCACATCACATCTCAATCAGCGTTGTTTACCAGGTGGTCCGCACTGGGGAGAGATGACTGTTACAATTCTTCATTATCAAGAACAAATTGAAGCTCTGGAAAGAATTTAAATGCACTTCAGAAAAAACAGAGCAAGTTCAAACTATTTAATTTCTTCCTGTGGTCCACCACAGTCGTCCATCACAGTCGTCAGTAGCTACTGAAGAAGAGTTTTGGAGAATTGGCCAGACAAAACAAGGTAATTGAAGACATCCCCCTGAGCTCTGCAAAACTTTGATTGGCATTTTAAACTATTTTCAGACAATGAATAGACCAAACAATTACAAAATTAAATAAGATGCAATGATAAAATAATTGTCAGAGTAATTTTGTTTAAACACCGATTTTTTCATATTTTGCGTAATTCTTTATATAACCATAGATCATAAAAATTAGGAAAATAATTTATTTAACATAAGAAATATGAAGTATCATTAAATGAAAAAAAACTCTTCACCTTTTATACAAGGAAAGCTTAAATGCAAAAAATGTGATCAATAATAATAACAATAATTCTGTGTTTGCATCTCATCTATCTATCATTTAAAAAAAAAGATAAAACACATGAGATCACACTCCATATACTGTATATAGTTGGATGTTGTGATTATAATAATTCACTGTTGAGTCTAAAAACGTATTGCCTTTAAGACTTTCCTGTAATAAACATCTATTTGGACTGCAATAATTTTTCATTATTGCCTGAATTCAGTTTCTGTAATTGGAGAAAGATAGGAAGCCCATTATTCTGCATTTGGAGCGCAGGTTTTTGTTAAGTTTTGTGAGGGTTTATCCTGAGTTCTCTCTTTCTCTCTCAAAAGCAATTACCTACTGTGACTGCTGAGACTGCTGCTGACAGAGCCAATTAAACTGAGTAACAATCATTCTAATTAGTGATGCTGCTCCGCTGAGAAAATGGAACTATGTTGGTGTGAAGGTGTGCTGAGGCGGCACACAGATCCACTGACAATCATTATGACCTAAATGTTTGGATGCATTCAATAGCAATGCTAGCATGCTGGTATTTAGCAGGTATGTTTAAAGTGGGAGCCTTGAAAAAATGTAAATGTTTAAATTAATGTCTGTTAAGTCACTATTTATTGCGGAGGGAGGTGACACAATGGTGATTGAGCCTATGGTCGACCGATGAAAGTATTGCACTATGCTATGACTTTTTTTCGACATACTATACTATAGAACAAAAACTCCTGCACACTGGCTTCTTCACTTGTGTATAAATGTATTTTAGCCACGTCGTTTTGGTGCGTAGACCTTCATCAGGTTATTTTACAAAGACATACTATACTATGACTTTTTTTCGAGATACTATATTATGACTTTTCTCAACATACCATACTATGAATAGGGTTGCACGGTGGTGTCGCCTCGCAGCAAGAGGGGCCTGGGTTCAATTCCTGGGCTGCGTGGGTTCTCTCCGGGTTCTCCGGCTTCCTCCCAAAGTCCAAAGACATGCAGCTTAGGTTAATTGATGACTCTAAATTGCCCGTAGGTGTGGATGTGAGCGTAAATGGTTGTCTGTCTCTATATGTGTCAGCCCTGCGATGGTCTGGCGACCTGTCCAGGGTGAACCCTGCCTTTGCCCAATGACAGCTGAGATCGGCTCCAGCCCCCTGCGACCCTGAAGAGGATAAGTGGTTACGGAAAATTAATGAATGAATGAATATAATAAGGCTTTTCTCGACATACTATACTATGACTTTTTTCGACAAACTATGCTACAACAAAGAAATAGCTCATGGGGTATAGAGGATGCCTCATGGAACACAACTGAGTTGAACCTAGTTCTCTTGCGGCTACCATATTTGACAGTTTGAATTAAATGGGAAACTTTTTCCAAATATGGTAGCGGCAAAAGGGATTTGAACTAGGTTCAACTCAGTTGTGATCCATGCTGCATCCTCTATACCCCATGAGCTATTTCTTTGTCTTAGCATATTATGTCGAAAAAAAGTCATAGTATAGTATGTCGAAAAAAGTGAAAAAAAGTCATATTATAGTATGTCGACAATAAAGAACAAAAACTCCCGCACACTGGCTTCTTCACTTGCATGATTATTTTAAATAACCTGATGAAGTCGTGACTAAAATACATTTATACGCAAGTGAAGAAGCCAGTGTGCGGGTTTTTGTTCTATATTGTCTACCTAAGGTATTCTCCTACGCACCTGTCGTCCTACTGGAGTGAAAAGTTTTGCTCTTTTTATAGTATAGTATGTCGAAAAAAGTAAAAAAAAGTAATTGCATAGTAGGTTGAAAAAGGTTGAAAAAAAGTCATAGTATAGTATGACGAAAAAAGTGAAAAACGTCAAAGTATAGTATGTCAAAAAAGACATAATATATTTTGACTTTTTTCGACACGCTATTCTATGACTTTTTTCGGATTATTATACTGTGACTTTTTCAACTTCTTCAAAATACTATACAATGTCTTTGTTCGCTTTTTTAGACATACTACACTATGACCTTTCATGACTTACTACACTATGACTTTTTAATGACTTTTTTGACTGACTATACTTGGGATTTTATGACTTTTTTCGACACGCTATACTGTGACTTTTTTTGACTGTTTACAACATACTATACTATGACTTCTTCACTTTTTATGGCATACTATACTATGACTATTTTATACATACTATACTATGACTTTATTTCGACTTTTTTCGACATGCTATTGTATGACTTTTTTCACTTTTTTTGACATTCTATACTATCACTTTTTTTACTTTTTGACATATTATACTATCACTTTTTTCGACATTCTATACTATCACTTTTTTCGATATATTATACTGTGACTTTTTTTTCAACTATTTTCAACACACTATACTATGATATTTTTAAAACTTTTTTCGACATACTATACTATGACTTTTTCCACATTTTTGTTGTAATTAATTCACTTCAACTTTAACATACATCATCTTTTAAAAAGTAGTTTCTAAATCGATCATTGTATTTCACATTAGGGCTAAACCTAGATGTTAGATAAGTCAGATTCTTAGCAGACAGAAAATGAGTGTTTGCTGATCTTATTTACAATATCCTGAAAGTCAAAACAAAACAAGACAAGAGAGGACAAGTAGTAAAACAAATAGTTAAACCATAGCATGGAACCATGCAAAGACTTGTAATAAGTTGTGTGTTTAATTTAAGTTAATGATTAATGCCATTTTCTAAGTTTTTTTGATAGGCTTTGGATTCTCCTTGTCTGCTCATAATGAGGCCTTTTGGAAAATCTAACATTTTAAACCTAATTTACTGAGGGCAAAAGGTAATTAAATAGTGGTTAAAGATGTCAACATTTTTTAATAGGGAGACTAAAGTGGTGATAGAGTGTGTTTTGAGGCATGGATAGTAGATGAACAATAAAAAAAAAGATTAACATGAACCTCTGACAAAATACTTTGAACTCATTTGGGCCTTGGAGGCAGCAATAATGATGATGATATATTGAGCTATAATTGAATCCGAATTCAATTACTGGTATACATTGTTTGGCACAGGAGCCCCACTGAATGAGTCAGACTGGATGTAATTCAGCTTTAGGGCACGGCTAAAATATATAGTGGAATTTATTGGCTCTTATCTGAAGTCTTTTTACGATAGTTGAATGGGATGACCTTCAAGATTGAAGACTGAACTTCTCTCTCATTTTCCTGTTTGAATTATGTGGTCGAGATAAAAATCAATCGTTGTCAAATGTTTTTTGACAATTTAAGATTGAGAGTTCAGAGTTCTTAAGAGTACAGGAAATAATCTCTTTTAACATCTGACAAATTTTGACCTCTATAAATGGTTGCAAGACTGATTGCAGGACAATTTGAGGAGATGTATGTATACAAATGCTTTATCTTTGCTTTATACATTTTCTTAAGTACAAAAAAGTATTACCTAACCTCCTATATTTGTGGGGATATTTTACGTGAAAACAGTGATAATATGTCATAAATCAGGCCATTATCCATCTGCTTCCTTTCTTTCTTTGTGATCTGAAGCTAACAAAGGCAGGTGTTGCCAATGAGTTCATTAGTAAACTGCAGAGTAAGTAATTTCATGGATTCATGTTTTTTTCTAAAAAACCACTAGAGCTTCTGCCAGATGTCATTATATATAATTACATTGAAAAGTTTACAATATAAATCAATTCATCTACTATTTTTTTTACATTTCATTTGGAAGTTTCACCTTACTTCAATAGTGTAACAGATAACATAAAACAATAAAACAACCTGTTCAGAGCATTGCAGTTTACACCAAAAGGTCATGTTTAACACATCTTGAAATGTGTATGTATAATACAGAGGGCTTTAACTTCCAGTTAGTCCTAAAATGTTACAGTAAAGCACTTGCAAATCCATAATATGAACAAAAGCATTGCTTACAGCTTTATACTATTCTGAGGTTTTGGTCCAGGGGTTCCAGTTCCAATTAAGGAAATGTAAAGTAATAATCTTGTGATTTTCATCATAAAAAAAAATCATATTTTGGATATTAATTATGAGAGGCATTTGTGTCTCTCTGTTATAGACATCAAATGTATTTTCAATCATTGGTTACCTCTCTATTTAATTTCTTGATAGAATTGTTTTTCTCTATATTTGGTTTTATTGCCAGTGGCAGGTTCACCCATTCCAGCAATGGATTAAAATGGTATGCCCCCACACAGGTGACATGTTTCCTGTCTCAGACAGGAACCAGCACACGTCAAAGAGAGGAGGAAGTTATGGCAGCACATAGATTTAGTAATAATAATAATAATAATAATAATAATAATAATAATAATAATAATAATAATAATAATAATAATAATAATAATTAAGCATTAGAGATGCATTTAACCCATCCCGGAATCATGGGCTAATGAAGGGGGATATTTGGGTGTCTGCATAACCACTTTGTCCATATACAATAACCGAAAATCAATCTGGAACACGTTTAAGATTAGTTTACAAAAGACATTTCTGTTTATTATATAGAGGAGACAGGGGAAAATTGAGTGAGCTACTATAGAACCTCTAGATGGCACAAGCAGAACATGAGGCAGCCCAGTTTGGAGCAGATATGTTGACAGGAGATGGTGTTAAAGATGTTTTCACCCCAAAATAGTTTTGTTATGATAATGTTAACCTCCTAATTCTAATTGCCTCAAGGAACTGAGAGCCATGTCACACTTCACTTGTTTACTCACTTTTTCTCTGTGAGATATAAAAAGCTACCTATTTCTCAAGAGGGATACTGATAAGGATGACTTATTATTGAATAAGAACTCAACATCTGGTCATGCTAACACACAGCCACAGTCCGCTTCTCCACTATCAACCAATCTAATCTAATCTATGCTGCCTCGTAGGTACTATACAGCATCAGGGCCACACAGTAATATCCCTGGATGACTTTTTTCAAAATGTAACTTACACCAAGTAGATTTTCTCAGTGATGGATGAGCTGGAGAACAAATGACTGCAATAGTAAAGGCTCCCCTTTAAAGGTTTCCCTCATGGCCTTAGTTTCATTGCTTGGGCCCGGATCTTCCCCCGCAGGAAGTGTTATCTATCACAAAACATTTTACTGAGGAGCAAGCACACACAGAATAACACACATCTGCTCATCCATCGTGACAGTGATTGTTCAGGGATTTGCAATTTGCAAGATTCATTCGTCAAATTTAAATTTCATTTAAATTTAAATTTCATTTAAATTTGACGAATGAATCACAGCCTTTTTGTTAGCGCTGGCAAGATTGAGGAAGTTTTGTGTATCTCATAGTTTCAAATAACTTGTCTTATAATGTGACTGGCAAGAGTATTTTAAGGGAACCTTTTCACCTATTCATTAGAGGAGCAAACTATGTTTAATTTAGTAATATAATCTGTCAGTGCTTACACAGATCATATTCAGAAAGATGAAGTCAACAGCTCTTCACCTTTGGTGTCTGTTTGGAGTTGAGAATTCGATTTTGTCACCAATTTTGTGAGATTAAATTTGCAGGGACATTAATAATAGATGTGAAGGTTAACTGCACTGTCCTCAGTGTTACTGACTGGGGGTGAAGGTTTTCCAGATATAAGGTTGGAAATAGCTTCTGTAGGACTGTATTGGAGGATGGAGAATTAAATGAAAAATCCACTTTGTCAATAACTGGCACAACTGGTGAAAAAGATGAAATGAAGTCGCTGATTAAGTCGTTCTCCCTCACATGTTCTGTATTTTCTTCATTCAGCTCTCCAGCGACTTTCTTACTCTCAATGTTCAACGTTCTCTTTGTTCAAGCTCCAATTATTTCCGATGTTCTCTTTAATCTTCTTACTAACTGTGTTTCTCTCTCTGACATGACTGAAGAGTTACAAGCTTGTGATGCCTGATTAACGGCAAATGTTGTGAAGATTAAATCAAACTGACTTCAAATCCAGCTAGATGTTCTGTTCTTTTACTGATGAAGATGCTGTCTGTCTTCATGGAGGGAACTCATTGAGATATGAGAGAAGAAACCCATAATGCAGCAACTGTGGTTAATATTAAAAACATTGTTAAAAACTCAAGATATATGAATAACAGCACACCCAAACTAGAAAGCCTTTAAAGAGAAAATACCACTAACAAATGTATATAGGTTTTATCATGTTGCTGTTGCACCACCGCATACAAGAATAGAACGATCTGTTCAGGCAGGAAGGAATGGAACTGATTGACACATGAACTTTGAACCAAGAAAACCAGTAAATGTTTAATGTGCTTCTTTGCCCTTCTGTTGTAAAATCTGCAGGATATTTCCCCTTAACCCCCCCTTAAATATCTGCTAAATGAACTGAGGCTGAACTGAGCCTGCACAGCTGCCACATGAGAGTCTCTGGTGATGTGTAGAATATTAATATAAATAAACCAAAACCAAGGGATCTTTTTTTGGTAAAATCTTTCTTTGGTAAAAAGAATAAATGAAGCTGTTACTCCAAAGTTAAACTAAACCAAAAGTCCATATGAAGACATTTCCTACGTTTCTTCACATTTTTACATCTCTATAAGAAAGAACAGGGCGTTCTCACTCCCAGCTCATCAAACAATTAAATGTTCATGTGATACTTAATTTACGTACTTAACTTAAATTATGTATCAGAGATATACTTTTTGCACAAACCATGATCTGTTCCTGAACCTAACCAAGTAGTTTTGTTTGAATTGAAAATGTTTACCATATGCTGTAGTCTATGGGACTACCCTACACTCTCAAAAATGACACTTAAAGGGGTACCCAGTGTGTTAAAACCAATACATTCTCACCCCGATGCATCAAATACCGCAGCTTGGTCAGTGCTCCAAAGCTTCAAACTATGATGCTCTGCGTACCCCTCTAGTGTCAGTATTGGAAGTGTCAGGGACGGCATGTCAATATATGCTCGTAACGTGTATTGTGTTGGAAGTTTAGGTTTAGACAACAAAAGTACTTAGTTAGGTTTAGGAAAAGTAGTTGGAAATAACTTAATTGACTAACAACACAAGACTACCAAGTAACTAATGACTCACTTGACTAGCGAGTAACTTGACAATCAACTCACAGGAATCAACTGTTAAAACGTACAACACAAGATAAATGTTTTGGAAAGATATTAGACATTTAAATACTAAGCATATTAACAGAAAGGAAAATGTTTTTTGACAATTTAAGATTGAGAGTTCAGAGTTCTTAAGAGTACAGGAAATAATCTCTTTTAACATCTGACAAATTTTGACCTCTATAAATGATTGCAGGACAATTTGAGGAGATGTATGTATACAAATGCTTTATCTTTGCTTTATACATTTTCTTAAGAACAAAAAAGTATTACCTAACCTCCTATATTTGTGGGGATATTTTACGTGAAAACAGTGATAATATGTCATAAATCAGGCCATTATCCATCTGCTTCCTTTCTTTCTTTGTGATCTGAAGCTAACAAAGGCAGGTGTTGCCAATGAGTTCATTAGTAAACTGCAGAGTAAGTAATTTCATGGATTCATGTTTTTTTTGAAAACAAACCCACTAGAGCTTCTGCCAGATGTCATTATATATAATTACATTACAGATGAACTCATACAGCCTTTTGAAAAAAAATATTATATGTATATATATATATATATATATATATATATATATATATATATATATATATATATACACATATATATATATAACAAAGTAATGAATCTAAAATCTTATCATGGACCACCTGGCAGAGTATGATTTGTGCTTTTCTGAGCTAGAGGTGAATTAATGAAATAAATGTGTAGCCAAGGAGGAAGGACAGAAATAGCACTCTCTGAGTTCACTGCTGCTGTTGGACTCTCTTTAAAAATGCATAGCTTGATAAAACCTGACCAGCATGTTAAATCAGGTTTCAAGCTGATTTTTCCGCTGCTGTGGCGTGACCCCCTACGTTGTCCAAGCTGCTGTAATCATTTGAGGCGGAATGGTGGAAAACTTCAGCCAATATTAACTGCATGTAGCATGGATGTCAGAGGGAAATTGCACCTTGCCAAGCTACATTTGATTTTTTATGAATTCTCTGTACAGTTGAGAATGTCACTGTGTCAGTTCACAGGCCACTCTCCAAATCTCCCAAGAAATAACACTTTAAATAAGCAAGACTGCAGGGCTACAAACTAACTCAGACTCTTGGTTCTTCTAAATTTAGGCTTAAAAGTATTCAATTTACCACTGCATTTTGTAAGAATCAAATTGCAACATCATGACATTGACATTTTGCATGTTTGAGTATCCTCCTGGAGACTCAAAACAGTATAATAACTTTGGTAATCGCCTGACTTTTTATCAAGCACCTTTATGAGGTTTTAGTTATTGACAAAATACTAATTAACAAATAAAAAAATACACTTAAAAATAAACTGATTAAATTTATATCAGTCTCACCTTATTTTTGGGGGTTAGTGTCAAGTACAAAAAATGATGGCATGCTGACACATGATACTAAGATGGTGAACATGGTAAATATGTTTCTTGCTACATGTAATACTGTTAGTATTAAGGGCAGCCTCACAGAGCTGCTTGCATAGCTGTAGACTCTTAGTCTTATTATATTGCCTTTTGAAGCAGTGTTAATTGTCTTCTTTTTTAAAGGTGCAATACATATAAACTTGCCTTGTTCAGCCTTGCCACAACATGACGCCATCACTGCAAAACAACTTTTTAATTTAATTGTTTCACATTAAAAACACACACTGAATGCTGCATCACAAAATGAGAAAACGCTGTCCTGCGATAACAATTGAAGCCAAAGTAGAGCGAAGAATCAGCCAGTGTCGTTACCACCAAGAGAAGTGAGACAGGTTTGTCTCACAACCCTGCAGACCGGCAGTCCGTCTGAAGCCACTACATAAGATAGTACACACAGACAGCAGGTTGAGCCACAGATGGGAAATCATAATTCAAATAATCTCACAAAGCACTTGAATTCATTCCTACCTGTATTGTACATTACCATGATGACAGAGACCAAGCTAGGATGATCGTGGACTCATATACACTAAATCTTCCACTTGTCTCACACAAGCTTTTGGTGTGAAGCCGTATATGTAACTTTTGTTTCCGAGGAGACTGAAAGATCAGAGAGACCTGTATTGGAAAGGAAGCCTGGTGCTCATACAAAGGTGTGTCCTTCGTGGTTAGCATGACATTCAACTTCCCCTTAAAATGCTACTGCCTGTTACATAACATTCTCACCTAAAGAGTAACATTATGAAAAAAATGTGACGAATATGGAGTCACTTCTGCACCTGGAGTGAATGTTTTACTGAATTTCTTTTAGATTAAATCTGATTCAGGTATAAATGCGTGTTACCCGTTTTTATGAGAAAGAAAACACTGATATATCACACCACGTCACAGCAGACCCTGCATTTAAAAAACACATATAACTGAACCCTCCTCATGGTGCTTTGTTATCATTTTTTTTGTGAAAGACAAAATGATGCCACCTTTGTTGAAGTGGTAATACCTGTCTGAAATGACATTCTCTTGATAAAATAATGGTTTGACAACAGTCTGGGCATATTCATTTGTAGCAGTGTTTTGTACATGGCTGTCTGGCAGGCAAATCAATTCAGATTCTACCTCTTAGCTGTGTGCGCGGTAGAGGCGCAGCCGCTAGAAGCCAGTAATTAATCCATATAAATGAACAGTAGGAGTATGACATCCCTTAAAGATGTCTGTAGGGAACAACTTACCACCCCTGAAATCACATAGCAAACATGCCTTTTAGTAAACTGACTAAACTGAAACATTCTTGTGAAAGAAATATGCAAAATGCAGAAAATATTCAAATTTCACTATTTTCAGTGATTCAATTTTTTTTTTCACTCAAGAATGCTCATACATCATCAACCACCTTCCCCTTCAAGCCAATTTACTTAGAAATTATAAATTGCTCTTAAGAATAGATTTCCGAAGGTATAGTCTCATCTGAACTATGATTTCAAACAACCATATGTTCAATCTGTACATTCGAAGTTTGATATCTCATCTGGGCCTTTGTCACCGGCCTGTCCTGAAGATAGAGAAAGACAAATGGCACACATGTACAGCTAAGCAACACTGCAGTCCAGCGTATGCATCAGCAAAGAGAGCAAGATAGATTGACGCATGCAGTTCAAAACCAGGTTTGTACAGTTCATTTGGCAGTGAGCGACATATTAATGTGTTTGTTACATAGATATGCTGCACAGGGGGTGAGCCCCCTTTATGGGTAGCTGTCCCACCCAGTCTTTGATTTTCTGTGTGAGTGTATGTGGAGACACAGACCCCACTGCAGGTCTGGAACAATGGAGGCCATCATCCCACCACAGTATAGTGCAGGCTGACAGAGAGGGCCAATAAGTCCAGCCGACAGCTCTTTAATCCCCATTTGTGCCTCAGACAAGGCGGTTTGACACAGTGCAGCGCTGTCCTTAGGCCAATCCCTGTTCTTGTCCTCTCCTCCCCTGTTAGGGACCTGCAGGATGCCCTAACAGAGGATGTGGCGCCACCAAGTGGAGGCAGCCTTTGGATGTGTGTGGCTCTGAGGGACAAGGGGGGAGGGCCTCAGCAGGCAATCTCCTCCAGGGTGCCCAGCGTTGTCTGCAGGGGGACTGTCACAGTGTGGCTGATGGACTCTGAGTGGTTTGCCACTGGGTCACAGGAACTCTGGGGAAAAAAGATTGAAAGAGTCTTAGTGCTCGTTCAGACTAGAGAGTGGCGAAGCAACGTTCATTTGGTCATCCCTGTGAAATAAGTGTTTCTGGTGAGCAGGTGACTACTTGTTGAGCTAATTGCCATACTTTTTGGGCTGGAGAGCTAGACACTAAAACGCTAACACGATAACTAGCCGGCATCATGCCAGCACAAACAAGTCAGAATAGATTGGTCGTTAAAGGGACAATAAGTTAACGCGTTTTATTCAAAAGATGTGTTTTACCATCGAGTTTTGTACTGGAGGAGTTTATACTCTGCTAATATGCTTTAATTTGATACAGTAACGTCCTGTATGTTAGACTCTCTGCCTCTCTAGTAGTCAAGAAATTATCAAATTATGGCACAGCAGGTGTTTTTATTTATTTATGCTTATTCAGGAGGGTGCAGAGTGCTGCCTCTGACCATCAGTGGCTTACTTAATGTTCCTTTGCAAACAGCTGAATAGTAATGTCCGTTGATATTCTTTTAATTATAACATGGCACTTCCTACTCATACCCAGCAGATACCACCATGCAAACGCCACCACAACCTGCTCCCAAAAGAGTCCACCCCGCTGTTTGGATTCTCTGAGAACTCCTTCAAAGGAGCATGCAAAATTGGCATGCTACTGTCGGTCTGAATACAGTCTTAGATTTGTTAGGGTGCTATCTGACGTGCTTGTGTGGAGGAATAACGATAGGGCAAGGTTTGATATGCATGGTCAGAGTGCGTGAAATTACCCTCAACACGGCACTCTGGGAGGAAAATTGACAAGTGTGGGGTCAAAGGCCACTCTTACCACATCCTCTCCATGACTCTCCTCCTCCTCCTCTCTGCTCAGTAAATCCAATAGTCTGTCTTTCACCACCTGCAGATTGGGAAATAAAAGTCAGAAAAGCATCACTTAGTCTTTTTCTTCTTTGAAGTCAAATGTTCCTATATATATATATATATATATATATATATATATATATATATATATATATATATATATAAATAATAAATGAAGAGAGCTGCTATAACAGAAGCTCTCTTCATTTATATATATATATATATATAGGAACATTTGACTTCAAAGAAGAAAAAGTAATTTGGTTGCATATGGCAAAAAATACACTATCACAATTATTTGAGCATGCAAACTGTTAAATGTATCTTTAGAGCTGCTTATGTCAGCGACATGAGGGTTTCTTATCCCCATTACTCTATTATGGCCATTAAAGAAAATAAATAATTGAAATTACTTTTCCTCTGTATTTCCAAACCCTCGGGGAGACAAAGACTATTATGTGCTTGCCAGAACCCTGTGCAGCTGAAGGCAGCAAAAGAAGCTCTAAAGAGAGCCACATAGTAGAGCAAACGTAATGAAAAAGGCACCAGCACACATTCCTTCATCTCAGGCCGGCTCTGAAGTAAATCTAGCTCTTTGTATCAAATCTGCTTTTTGTCTCAGTGACATTGCTTCTGTTGTCAGCCTTCATGGTCAACGGATGCTCTAGCTCTTTACTTGAAAAACAAAAAACGAGAGCTATCAAAGTTAATGCACCAAGTGTAGAGAAGCGGGTGTGGGTGTAATTAGATATTTCGACAGAAAACAAGTGTAAAAACAGCATTTTAAGACCAACCTCATAAGCATAGTCAAACAGCTCTAGGATGGTCAGGATGCTGGCTCCAATGAACAGACCCATCTGGCCTCCAATATCACCTGTAGACGAAGGCCACAGCCACAGTTACACAAAGAGAAATAGAATAGGTTATAGGTATACAGCGTTAATCCTGAATCCGGCCTAAAGAAACAGATCCTAAACTCGATCGTTTATTTGCACTTGTCAAGTTTAAGTCAATTTATGGGGGTCTATGTTTGCTTTACTCCCACAAGATTTCCAAATATCACTGCTTTAGTTAATTACTTGGTTAATACTGAACGAATTTACAGCAAAACACAAAAAAAAAAAAATTAGCAAATGCAATAAAGTAAAAATGTATCTCTCTGCCAGTATGTCACAGAGAAATGTTATTAATGATTCGTCACACACACCATGACCATCCAATCAGACATCTTTAAATGATCTCATCTAGCAGCATTACTGTGGCTAATGTGACAGGTTCCAGTTTTGGTAAAATAAAGTTAACATTGAGTAAAACTTACCCAGCAAGCCTGCCACCTCGTAAGCTTTCTTTTGCTCGATGGTCTCATAGTTCAAAGCCTCAAAGAACACATCCAACACTAAGATGTTGTCTCTGCAATAAGGAAAATTAGGCATTAGTCCTGAAGAATCCAGCACCAGAAGATCACTTGGCAAGCAACAGTCCATCCATTTTCTACAAGGCTGAGCAGCCAGGCAACACAACCACTGTGTGGGAGGATGAAATGTGCAGAAGCTCAGCTTTTCACAGAGATTCCAGTTCTTTAAATTCATCATTAAAAGTGCTATAGGACACAATGTGGGCAGCAAAGAGGCTCAGATCCTCTCCGTGGCGAGTTTGAATCTTTCTCCCATTTAAAGTGTTTCCTCTGGATGCCCAGCTGTCCCTCACATCAGGTAGTGGAGACTCTAAGTCACGGGTTGGTGTAAGTGTGAATGGTGTATTGACAATGAATGTGGTAATAAAACGCCACAATAATGATCAGCTGCACTCATTAAAGGACATTCACCATTGTTTTTTAATTTGTTTCCTTTTTATTTCATTGTAAAACATCACAAATAATTAGAACACTCATGAAATGTGTGATTTGTCTTTTACTGACCTGCATATCTTTGGGAATTAGGATTGTTCTTAAATTGGACAACATTTTTGGTTATCTGTCATTAACAAGAGGGATTGTAGGAGCTCCTTGATTAGTCATTAATTAACACCCCAAAAATATTAATCAAGTTCTTATCTGTGAATGAGTGTTCCAGGAGTGTGGCCATGTTTTGGTTCAATAAGTAGGTTTAAAGTTAAGCTATTTTTATATTAATTCTATGCTTTTAGCATATGGGGAGTTCTATTTTTCATCCTCGCATTACAAGCAGTATCAATGCATCCTTTGGTGGTTTAGAACTTTGTTACTTGCTACTTACGTGATGTACTTCTCCGACCTGTTGAACTTCTTCTGCAGGTAGCGGGCCGAGGTCTTGCTGGGGATTTTGACCATGGACAGCTCTTTGTTGTAGCGGGTCATGTTGCATGGTGTCCTGCACATGCAGTTACTGCTCTCCACAGCTGACAGTTTAGCTTCACGCATGGGGAGGAGCGATGGAAAGGGGAAAGGCGTTATATCGGAGGGGTTAAAATGGAATGAGATTTGGGAGGATGGGTTGAGGATGATGAACACAAGGAAAAAATCTCTTTTAGACAGAAATTGAGACTTTTCCTTATATAGTCCAAGATATATTGAGATTTCCACTTTAAAGGCAGACAATATCCGGTTAGCATTGTGACCGTTAAATATTTTGCCAGTTTAACTAAGGCCTCCACCCCTATGTTATATCCAACTGGCAGACTGAAGTCTTCCCTTCTATTTGGAGAACTTCTGCCCAGACTCAGCTAGTCACTAGTATATTAATAAAATGCAATGAAAGAGGAGAGTCATCTGCACAAATCAAACAATCTCTAAATCATTCTAATATGTCCTGAAAAAACGAGCACACTGAACACAAAACATATATGTTATTAAAACTCTAAGATATGCAAAATATCAAATTTGATAAAATCAACAGGTGCCAAATGATTAAGTGACAGACAAACATCACAAGTTGCTATATCTTATAAAATAGTCTAAATCAATTTACTTAATAATACATTAAGGTCACTGTAAACTCACTTTAAGCTTCTCAATATTTACATCTTTTTTAACCATTGATGGATAGAAAAATGCCAAATGTTTGCCGGCTTCAGCTCCTCAAATGTGAGGATTTGTGAGTTTTTTTTATAATTGGAAATTGAATATATAAGGAAAACAATCAATTTTTAGAACTTGCACTCTGTATTTTCTGACATTTTATAGACAAAATGACCATTCATTATTTGGGGAAAATTATCAAAACATAAATTGATAATGAAAGTAATCATGACCTGCAGCGGAAAATAAAAATATTTATCAAAGCTTAAAATGATTGAGTAATTTAGAGTTCAATGTTTTTTCATGATGTTCTTTTTACCATTTATCTATTTTTTTGGTATCTCAACAAGACTACAGTGAACTTCAAACCTTATTAATGTGAAATGACATTATGTTATGACCACAGCCAATTACTTTTAATTAGACAAATCTGTGTGTTAGTGTCAGCTGTACGTCAATGCTTTATCACGGTGGATAAATATTTAACTAAACAGATCTGAAGCGTGTGAAGCTTTGTATTTACAGCCTCAGGCCTCAGCCTCAGCCTCAGAAATCTGACCACCGTTTCTGGAAACTGATTTCAGATTATGAAAACACATACATACAATTAGAATACACAATTGCACACATGGCCCCCTTCATACTGCGCCTTAAGTCAGGCGGATGTTTACTCCATAAAAGCCTGAACGACAGTATAAGTCAATGTCACTGGCAAAGTCACAATATATAAAGCAGCAAATACAAACACACCCTCAAGCAGCATCCGTGAAAACAGCCTTCAACCTGACAGAGACTAAGTCCTGATGCAGAAATGCCAGGCTATATTCACGGTTCTGCTTTGGCAGTTTAGAGAGAGAGAAAAAAACTCAACTAAAATGCATTGGATGATTACATGTAAAGCCAACAGCCAACACCAACTCTCTCACAGTGACTGTAATGTTAAGCGACACAGGCTTTTCAAATATAGCTCCATCAGAAGCCTCTCCAGCACTGAGGATGCTCACACTCCCCATAAATCACTTTCCTAAGCTGAATTTATGAAGTTGCACGGATTTAATAGAAATCTAATGAGTCGTCTCTCTCTACCGAAAAATTCTTAAATGGATTTAAAAATCGAAAAACCCTAATTCTAGAAAGAAGAAGTTAGTATCATCAGAATTATTTCTCACTGCGGCAGCTCTGTGGCAGACCCGCAGATCACAGAGAACCAGGCAGCTTTCCCCTACGGTGTACTAATAGCCGGTGAGACCACACAGTCACGTAATTGCAGGAGGAAATTTAATATGGCTTCTCTGTGGTCTCTCATTTTTATTCAAATGAGACATTATTGGATACACAGGAGCAAGGCCTCGTGCATTCAAATGATTGATTTCTTTTTCTAAGCCCCTCACCTTTGTCCACCACCCTCTCTCTTTTTCTCTTACACACATTTAAATCTAAAAGATCAAATTACCCTAATGCATGTCTTCATGATCATTTTAGTTTTTTCTCAATGTTAAAAAAACAACACTAATTTAAGACAGTTTTGGCAGGTTGAATCTTCTCTTTGGAAGCTATAACAATAATTGGAAATAATTGTGTTTTCTGTCTGTGTGTGATTAATGACTCAGATAAACTCCAAAACAAATGACTAGATAAGCAAGTTGTTCAGAGTCGAACAGATGCAGCTGTCTCCTATCACAAAGGGCTTTCAGAGCCATCTCCAAAACTTTAGCGACACAGTTATAGAGTGAGAAAAACCCAATCAAACTTTTTTGTGTGAAATGTTATTTGACGGCAATAGCAAATTGGCACTGCCTTTAAAACAAGAACTAATTTGCATTCAATGATCCAAACTATGTGTGTGTGTGTGATGGGATTGTGAAAGCCATACTTTTCAAAAAAATGAAGCCAATTACAGGGAAGAGAGAGAATATGAGCTGTCTGGAATGAGCACCAAAGCCTTGCAGTCTCATGCTGCAACAGTGTATCGTGTGGTATTGAGTACATGTTAATGGCACGGCGCTGAAATACACCGAATGCCCTTAAGGTTAGGAAGCCTGCGGCCTTGATACTGACTCCCTAAGTTTTGTTGCCCTGCTACATTGTTATGGAACGTCTCTGCTTTTCCAAGAAATAATTTTCCCCTTGCGGTGGGAGTGAGCAGAGAGACTGGCGTAGGAGGAGAAAAGTTTTTCTGATGTTGTTGTAACTCCCACTGGCAAACAGCTGAGGATGATACTACTTAGTAAGCCTTAGAATGAACCTATCAGTTGTGTATTATTTATGTTTTCACTGACTTGATTGAAGCTAATATGACCAAGAGTGGTCTTACTCTAGAATATGTTAAAGCATGCTATAATCCCTTAATTACTATGCAAGAAAATGTATTCATCTTGAGTGGGGCTCTTTCATCATAAAGCCTTGCCACAGCAACCACTTAAGTTTCCTAGTGAGTACCGGTATATATCCTTTAAATGGTCTGTGCGCCCACATTACAAAAAATTATTTATTTTTTATATTTATAATAAATAATATGTTTTATTTGTAGTTGAGGGTCGGATATCACCACGGCAACACTAGAAGGATGTATTGCAGGACAAATCATGCATTAATTATGTTCCCCCACTGTGTCCGAGTTCACAGCCTTTCATTTATTTTCCGATACAGAGCGACAGTGGGCTGCACCCACACTTTCAGATCTGTAGTCACATCCTTAACTTAACTTATAACAATCGACTTGTCTTGCAACTGAATTGGAGGCTACCGCTGTGCAATCACTTTGTTTATGTGCAATGAGAGTAGAGATTGCTTTGAACAGGTCTGCAGTCTAATTGCTTAGTTAGTGTTACTGAAAAGAAGGAAACTACTCTTAATTGAAGGGAAAATTTCACACCTATTATGGTGATGTCAAATCAGTTTTAAAGGTAAATGCATTGAATTCCTCAGTGCTTGTTATATTGCCAGAGAAAGCTCAGTTTACAGCTGCAAAATCTGTTGTTCTTCCTGCATCCAGCATAGATGTTTGACGTTACAGTAGTCATTGCAGCTTGGTGGCAAGGAAGATTTACATCTAATTTAGCTTGGATTTCTAGTCTCTGTCACTGGGTAGCCAGGTGGCGTGCATGCGCTACGCCGCTCAAAAACAGAACAGAACTGCCTTTATGGAAGTATGTTATGTTCAATTTGGATGCCCCAACCCCTTTACGTGGGCCCGTAAAATGTGTATGTGCTTTTATGTCCTTTAACAAGCTGGCAACATGCCCGGCATGCACCCCAATGCATGCTGGGACAGGCTGTAGCCTTACTTGACCTTTTAACACAATAATCAAGTAGGAAACAGATAAGAAACAGCTTTCTCTTCATGATTCCGCTGCTTTGGAAGGCTAAACCCTTGACTTTTAAACACCTTTCAAGAATCTAATTTGGATAAAATCACAAAGAAACCTTCTTATCTGAATTTCATGATTCTCTCTCTCTCTCTCTGTGTACGTCTTTTGCAAAAGGTAAAATAGTACACTGAGACATTAGGGAATTTTCCTCAAAATAAAAAGAATCAGTTCAATGTCTTAAAACAGCTGGACGAGTCAACATTAAATAAAACTGACAAAGTTAATATAAAATCTTGAGTGTGATAGGATGGCGCAAAGGCTGCAAAAAACCTCTTACAAGGCTGTTTAATTTACCTCAAGGAAGGAAATATGACCCATTATCTATCTGACCACCCATCCATTAAATTGTCTGCTCTGATGTTGGTTACAGACTTGATGAGCTCTTCACACACAAGGGGAAATATTGAGATGAATCCTGTTCTCTTGATAAATCAGAAAGTTAAGTAGTGACACAGACACTTTCCTCCATTTATATGTTGTACTGGAAGTGCTTTGGCAAGTTGTGTTATAGAATTATTCCTTGACTTTGAAATTTCCTTTTTAAATGATGACGGACAGAGAGGACAGACAGTAAAAAGGTGGCTATCACCCGTTACCAAAGTAGACTTGTTTCCTACCACAGTGCTTTGGCATTCATGATGATATACTTTCGTCGCTCTTAAGTTGAGCTGATCAAGCTTAAAATTCTCTGTGGTGTTGCTCATCTTTAAAGCAGGTTTAGCATAAAAGCTCTGTATAAACAGGGAAAAACGATAATCCTAATCCATTGCCAAGCAAATAATGATATGTAAACCAGAAAATACAGCATGTGTGTTTGTCTTCATGACTCATGTTCATGAGGTTGTGTATATGCAGACTTACCAAGTGCAGGCTCGGCGCAGTCTTTGTACTGCTCAGGCGTGCAGTAAGAAGCATCGCCTAAGAACAGGTTAAATGAGGAGGAATTAGTCAATGGTAGTGTTTACACTAAGTGCTTAAAAGACGAAGATGATGAATCTAGAAAGAATATGTGAGGCGCAGCACCTTTATCCTGCCAGACACATAATCCCAGTTTTTTTTTTAATGCCAACAGCTAATCCTGTATTGACTTGTGATATCCATGTGAGGCCTCCCAATGCAGTCTTATCTTACATAAAATACTGCAACCTTGCTAAAACTCTGTTACTCTTTGCACGGTCAATAAACCCCCAAATGTGCCTTTTTCTTGTGCTAAACTCAGACCAGCAGTGGTGCTTACCAGGCATGTGCACCATCCTGCAGTTGCAGTTCTCTACGATGTAGCGTGTTTCACAGTCGATCCTGCAGGCAGTTACACTGTAGACCTGGAAAAAGCCCGACTCCAGAGCCTTTGATTCGCACTCTCCCCACGGGGGAGGCAGGTAGGTCAGCTGCAGGTGAGAAAACATGGTGTGCAGGGTTAGTAAGGATTTTCTCTAAAACACATACACACTAGAGTTTCTGCAGTGTTTTTAAGCCTTTTTCTTAATACCGCATATAATGCGATTGAATGCCTTTTTCACAGTTATACTGGTCAAAGAATGTCGGATAACCTATAGAGACAATAGGTTTTATCATTGCCATCGCTCTGCTCCAGCACTTTCCAGTGTCCCCCTCTCCACTATCCATCCATCCATCCATTTTCCGTAACCTGCTTATCCAGTTAAGGGTCGCAGGGGTGCTGGAGCCGATCTCAGCTGTCAATGGGCGAAGGCAGGGTACACCCTGGACAGGTCGCCAGTCTGTCGCAGGGCTGACATATAGAGACAAACAACCATTCACACTCACATTCACACCTACGGGCAATTTAGAGTCTTCAATGCACCTAAGCTGCATGTCTTTGGACTGTGGGAGGAAGCCGGAGAACCCGGAGAGAACCCACGCTGACACAGGGAGAACATGCAAACTCCACACAGAAGGTTGTCCAGCCCGGGAATTGAACCCGGGCCCCTCTTGCTGTGAGGCGACAGTGCTAACCACTACACCACCGTGCAGCCCTCCTCTCCACTATGTTACTAGTATTCTCCTGTCTGTGTCCGTGAGTGATGCCATGGGCGTGGCTTCTCCACTTACTCTCCCGGCTCCTGGCTCCCTGATTGCTGCCAAGCTGTTTCACCGGCTCCAAGCAACACACCTGAAATACATCAACTCACCAGCCCAGCAGTATTTCAACACTGGCGTTCCTCCCAGCCCTTGTCAGATTGTCCTGTCGGCCACAGTGGTAGTCTTATGTTTCTGGCTGCCACTTGTGTTCCTGCTTTAGTGTATTATCTCCTTGTGTGTTTGTTGCTGTGCTTAATCCTGTTTTTCCCTTGTGCCTCAGTATCATCCATCTTCTTGTCAGCCAGCCTGCTTCCCCGTCCAACTTAACCCTCGCTCACCTTGCTCAGCTGGACCCGACATTCATCTTCACCCTCCCTGCCTCCGCTGTCACCAGCCATCATCACTGGTACTAGTTTATTAAGTGCTTTTCAATAAACCAGTTAAATTAGTTGTTAAATTAGTTGTTGTGTTCTGCGCTTGGGTCTATCATTTTAAACTAAATCATAACTTTTAAACAATTAGAAAGTATGTGAATGTATTGACATTAATATTCAATTTGTGTCAATACCAGCTGTATGGTATAGAACTCCTAGTATTCTAATTCATAACAGGATCTGGACCCAGGTACACTGCAGAAAATTGATTGATGGACTAACCAATTAAAAAAGTGAATCCAAGGTTTTGCTGTAAATAGACATTTGCCCACGAGTTGATTGAGCTTGCTTTAGGTCTGATTGTTCTGACTTAAACTCTCTCCAAAAAAAGGATTGAACAGCCTGCTAAATGCACAAGAGGTGCAACAGCCCGCAACCACAAACAAACAAAAGATAAAACTAATTTGACTGTATACATCAAGCAAGAAAACAAATTAAAGGACTTCTATCATGAGGTAAAAACAGAAATAGATATACTTATAATTAAATATATATACTATTGAAGTTTTTGGGATTTCCTTCCAACACAGTATTTTCTACAATTTAAATTTTTCATCTCAAAAATCTATTGATAATGTGGACAGATCCATACATCCACCCTCCCAATGCTTTCCTTAGTCCTTGAAAACCAGCCAATACAGAGCAGCAGAAGAGCCACACAATGAACCAGGCGGTGCGGAAAACAATTCAACAGATAGCCAGACTCTGTCAGAAAAATCCCATGCTGCCTAGCAATGGGAGAACAAAAACTCCAAATGTTCTCCTCCTGCTCCTGTGGCTGTGAGGACTGGGACAGCAGATGAAGAAGGAGGGACACTGGGTCGAGCAGTGTGGAGGCCCATCTGCTCCAAAACACAGGCAGCGTGCTCTAGCCCACACTCGGTATCCATCACCCATCACCCTCTGTTCCCCAGTTCCCTTCATTGTCATCACAATGTGTCCCAACTGAGGCTTCCTCTGCCAAAAGAGCTTTTTTTTTTTTTTTGGAAGAGGCAAAACACAACATCCTGCCAGGTGGAATTTGGCTGCAGTTTGCTTGTTAGCACTGACAGAATTTGAAACCCTGCCTCCCCATTCAGGCGATGTTGTATCTGTGCTTTTAGGGAGGTTGATGCTTTAGATCTTCAGATCACTTCACCAAAACTTAGGAAAATAAATTAAAACACAATCCAAACAGCAATCTAGCATGTCCAAAAGCCTCTAGTCATTTCTGGACACGGCTACTATGTCTCCTGTGATAATTAAACATGTCCTCCCTGAAGTGAAAAGCAAGTACAAGCAATGAATAACAACATCCAGATCCTATTAATTATATTGGGGACTAAAGAAAGGTGCTTCGGAGCAATGCTTAACCTTTAAAATCTTCTTCACACCTCAGTAATTCTTTGCCTCTTGCCTAATTAGAGTCAGCTATGGGTGATCGGAGATCTGATTATTTCTCTGTAATCAGATAATCCAAGGTGCTCAATATCACTTTTTTTTTTTTACTAAATTGGGACACATTGACCTGATTATGATCTATCTAATAAGAGACGAGGCCTGTGCCCTTCTCAGGGTGATAATAATCAATGTTCCATTCTCCTGGTCTACCAGAGCTATGCTTTAATTAGGCTTTACAAGTTGGTCAGCAGGCGACATTGTTAAAACAGTTGGATTTGTGAAAAGAGTGGGTTTTAATAAGGCCATTGTATCAGTGCTTGTTGGGTGAGCTGAAATGGAAAATGCAGAGCGCTGGTTTAAGCTGGACTTCAACATCAAAACAGTGTACAATGCCTCCCCCAAACAGTGAAGTTGTATTCTAAATACATGACTGTCCAAAATGTCATCACTTCATCATTTTATCCTATTAGACATTTGTGTAAATTTGTCATAATTAGCTATATAATTCTTGAGTTATGGCCGAAAACCTGTTTTGTGAGGTCACAGTGACCTTTGACCACCAAATTCTAATCAATTTAACCTTTAGTAAAGCGGCCATGGTATAATGGGGAGTTTCTTTTTAAATCCTTCCGAAGAATGGCTTTCTCAACCAAGGGAACACTGCTCTTTTAGCTTCAGTCAAAAGCCCAAAGAAGGGCTATTTCTATGTCTGGAGGGTTGAAATTTAAAAGTGCCTGCCTGCGTGTGAAGACACATTCAAACCCTTGCTACAGGCTTTGCACTTTGTGCATTCAGCTCACTTGATTGAGCTGCTTTGATCTAGGCCCAAAATGAATAGCCAAAATTAGCTCAATTAAAGTTTTTGTCAAAGTCATTTTCACAGGCAGACTGATTGGTATCCATTACAAAGATCCACTAATCACCAGGGCTTTTTGAAATGTGTTCCACAAGGCCCCATCCCAAGTCTCTGACCCAGATACTCTACACAATCATCATTATCAGGATTGTTTTTGAACATATTAAAAAGTGCCCTCCGGGTTTCTATAGAAGAAGAAGCCTAAAAAGACAGGTGGGAACATCTCGCAGCAGGATGTATTTTCCCAGACTTACTGTTACAAAATGCAATTGTGCATTCATTAGCTGGAGATTAATTTGCTGCATTCCCAACTGTGTGGGCTTGCGGATAGGGGCTCTGTTTTCGCAGCAGGCAGTTGGGGGACTGCCTTCCCCCCTGCCAGTCATAGAAGTGGGCTGAAAGATGACAGAAACTCTGGAGGCTCATTATCCGGGAGGCCGAACTTCACTGGATAGATCTCTTCGGCTTCCTTCCTGCCAACCGCAGAAGTGACTCTCCAGCACCACACTGAGTGTGATGTACAGTAGTGAGACGACTTTATAACTTCATTTTGTTTTAGTTATTGAAATCCAAACTGAACTCCTTTTTATGTAATTACAGTCACTCACATTCAGTGTGTTGGTAAGCAATTGAAAAAAACAGGTTACCCAAAGCAACATTTGAGAACATATTTACATGCAATGTAAAGCGGGTTACTGCAATCCCTAATCAGCAAAATGTTGCGTTTAATTTAACTTATTTCAGCAATAAGAGATAAGCAAAAATGTGATGGAAGCACAAACAAACGGTTCATGAGTTTGTCCATGGTATATGAATGCGCCTTTTTGTTGCAGACCTGGCTCACAGCCACACCTCCGTTTCTGTTATAAACACAAACACACATCTTACCACCTACACACTTGACCTCCATGCTAAATATCAGCCTCCCAAGGCATAAACTGTGGCTGCCAAAGGGTTGAGAAATGTTTGACCTATAGCTAACCCACGGAGTCAGCTATGGAGCTGCTGGTCACAGATAAACAATTTTTTAGAAACCTATTTTCATGGTCAAGAAATTTGGTTTCTCTACTCGTCTACCTTGTTTATAGAAACCTGGTTTCACTTTCTCATGATGTTTAAGAAATCAGCTTACTGGAAAAAACTGACTCAAGTACTTCAGCTGGCTATAATAAATACATTTGTGATACCAACACATAACGTGTTATGTTTTTATATGCTTTTTGGTATATGAAATGTGATCAACCCACAGAAAACTATTCCCCAACTCTGCAGTTCCCCTCATTTCTATGAAGATTTATAGCGCCTTTCAGCTCATTGTTTTTGGTTTTTATGGTTTATACATACAGCAGGCAGCTGTAAAAAAGCTCTAAAAACCCACTGTGAACAACCTGCCCAGCACCAAACTGCAGCACCACAAAGTTAGAAACTAGCTGGTAACCTGTAACATAGCATTCAGTGGCTATTATTTAGTAAAATATTACACTCACATTTGCCAGGTGCCCAGATTCCAAATTTATGCAAATGTGTCCGCATATCTGGATGAGTAAATAGTCAACTATTTGCTTTTGAGTCCCCCCATATTAATTTAAAAGGTGTTGAATTGTGTTCACAGCTTGTATCTGCCTCCTCAAAGTCAAAGTGGTTTCCAAAGGAACAAAAAAACAATTTATATGCCATGAAGTCAAGAAAATGAGGAGGAAATTTATTTGTCTTGAAATAAATCTATCTGCTAAGAGAATGGCAATCTGCTCTCACTGTTGAGTCAGACGATTCATTTTTTAAACTTGGGAGCAAGAAAGGGGAAAGAAAAAAACAGTCACAAAGGGAGACAGAACTAATAACCCGGAAAATATGGATTGCTAACTGACATGACTGCGAGGAGTCACAATATGGAGTTATTCAGCTTGGGAGTGTAGAAACACCTTCACTGAAACGTGTTCAACTCGAGCCAGTGGTATAGAAAAGAGAAAGAGGGAAAAACAACCCTGGTGAAGTCTTATTTGCATTCAATACCTTCGCCTGTATATATCTGCCTTTAATGTCGGCCTTGTGTGATGGAACGAAGCTTCAGTATGATTGAGTGGGGCTGATTTCGAGTGAAGCACCTTTCTACCAACAAGGTCAAGGCCACTGACAGTGGGGGAAGTTATCATTTGTCAGTCAACAAAGCCCATGAGGCTACAAAGGCCAATTCAGGATTCAGAGGGTATTGGCACACACATGCAGCTACTCACAGACACACTTACACACATGCATGCACACAACCCCATCATGCCTGTTATTGCAAGCAATTTATCACAGAGTTTTTTATTGTTATTTTTTTTATTATCTCTGAGTGATAAACTGAACATGTGGATTATAAGTGAAACAGCAAAAGGAGGAGAAAGCTATTAACGGTGTAGAAGTGGAAGGGAGGGACACCTACCCTCTGCTCCTGTGTGGCTACAAAAGTCTGGAAGCCGGGGGCCACGCCGAAGCCCAGCTCGTGAACAAACGGGGGTTCCGCCTGGCTGTGGATCTGCACACGCACACCTGCCTCGAAGGCTGTATCCTCTGGAAAGGAAGACAGATGGGAAGACTAGGTTAGATGATTTATTCAGGCAATAAACAAACCGATATGTGCAGAACAAATCTTAAATGTCTTTGGCTTTTTGACTGGTTCAGATAAATTGTTCAGGGAATAAAGGAGCAAAAAAAAAAAAGCTGTTCATACTCAACAGATGCTGCTGCAGAGTAAAAAAAAACAGAATTTCCTGTTTGAAACATTTAGCGAATTCGGCTCTTTCGACTCAAAGCCATGAGGTTTTAAGATTCTTTATTGCAACACAAACTCTCTGAGACCTTCCTCCACATTTGTCGTGACATCAAACACAAGTGAGAAGAAGGAGGCTTGGTGCTGACTCCATAGATGAAAGGACCTTTATCCTGCAATTCACAGCACTGGTATGCACACACACACACACACACACACACACACACACACACACACACACACACACACACACACACACACACACACACACACACACACACACACACACACACACACACACACACACACACACACACACTTATGGGCAAGGACGAAAAGAGAGCCATAGCATTTATGGAAAAAGAGAGAGCAGTCTTTGTAGAAATCGATAATGTTCTCTCTCTCCATGTCCTCACTTTCAATGTTGAGCTGCCGGAATGCCAAGGCTTTCCCCTGCCAGACGATCAGCCAGATGATCAGCCAAACACTTCGCATTGCTTTGCAACCAACAGACATTGAAGCCTGTCGGCACGGCCAGCTTCACGAAACCACAGATGACACACACACACACCGACCCACACACATATATCATTATCACATTACTATGATACACTCATCAATCAACACACCTTTTTGTCAACCACAATTCCCAAAGAGCACAGTAAGTGTGTGTGTGTGTGTGTGTGTGTGTGTGTGTGTGTGTGTGTGTGTGTGTGTGTGTGTGTGTGTGTGTGTGTGTGTGTGTGTGTGTGTGTGTGTGTGTGAAAAAGAGTATGAAAGAAATATTGGCTGTTTGAGAGAGATAATAAGAGTCTGTGTGTGTGTGTCTGTCTGTCTGTCTGTCTGTCTGTCTGTCTGTCTGTCTGTCTGTCTGTCTGTCTGTCTGTCTGTCTGTCTGTCTGTCTGTCTGTCTGTGTGTGTGTGTGTGTGTGTGTCAGAAAAACAGAACAAGCGAATAAATATGCAGGCTGAGGACAGGCTGTGACTGCTGACTCTGTGTTTGTGTGTGTGTATGGGGAGTTAAATCATTGTTGTGTCCTTTCCTGTGCAGTCTCCGTTCTGTCCTGTAAAATATAGTATCATGTCCTGCGTAATGAAGGCCTCGTACTTGTATGTGGCCGACAAGTTTTATGTCCTTTATGTCCCATCCTACTCTGTCCAGCTCTGTGACTCGTCCTTTATGATGTGTTGGAGGTACCATGCAGAAGATATTATGTCATCTGGTTATCTTGTTGGAATCTGACTACATCTTATCTAAAGTTTTTAGGCTTCATTCAGGTCTTAAAACAGCAAATTTGGTCCTACTTAAGCAAAGCAGACTAAAGCAGGCCAAGCACTCTAAACCAAGATAAATTAGATAAGGTTGTGTTTAATCGCACTTACTGATTAAACTGGTGATTTCTTTATGGACTGGGCCATTGGCATGTGGACAGAATAGGAACCCCCCCACAAAAGGAAACATTTATAAATAAATAAACTGTTGCCAGAAATCTGAAAGCACACTACAGGCTAGAATATATTTGTAACAAACATCAATACACTTTTCCTTAATTACAACAATGAGTCTTGATCAAACCATGGACAACTGCCCTAGAAGTACATAAAAGTATGTGGATTGGAATGCCCCCATTTTTCATTTGATGACTTAAACCCTTCCTTTCATCATACATCGTTATATATTTTAGTATAGGGCATGTACAATAAAAAAACACATGATGTTAATATGTCTTATAATTCTTGGACTAATACTCAATTAGAAGCCATGCCATTTTACATAATTACCATCTGTTGTCCCAAAACAATAAAACACACATAAAAGAGCCACACTGTCACACTGACATATGCCTTCATTAAAAAGAACACTTAACAGTGTAAAAAAGCAACTGCATGCCTGAGCCTGCACAGAAATGTCTGCACAACACAAAATGATTGGCACTAACTGCACTAGCTGTTTATTGTGATAAAGGAATATAACGCTCAGTTTGGCTCTTTAGTGTGTTTTTAATTGTATTAGAATAACATTGGATTTCTATAAGAGGCATAAGCTATCAAGCTTTGACTGCATATGGAATAGCATAGTCGCAAACAATGTTGGTTATAGTGTTTGGATAAGGAATGTGTTGATGATAAAAAAGAGAAAATAACATCAATGTTATTCTTTAACATTAAAACTTTGTGTATAGGCCCGTGTTCATTAAGATGCCATTTTCTGTTGTTACATTGTTGTAAACATAGCTGTGTTGCTCTTGGTAAACAAATTAGCTGCACTAACATAATATGGTGACTGTTTCAACAGACAATTCCCTGTTGCAAAACAGTATCTATCAATATTCTATTTGTTCAGCTGCTGTGTGTTAACCATTTGTCAACCAAACTGCTTGCTGTTAAACAAACATCCATGTGCAAATATATTGGATTGATATTTATTGGAATTGATGACAGATCTTTGAATTAAATGCTTGGTAAAATAAGAAATACAGAGAACAGGCTGAACAGATTTTCTCAGTAAATGTGAATTTGAAAAGCTTTTCGCTTTCATCAATATGAACAGTAATCCACAATAATGATATGAAAATGTTATTTGAAAATGGATTTTGAAAATGTCATGGACATGTTATTCATACTAATAACACCATGACATAACACAGGAAAAAGAAAAGGCATCAAAAGAACAAACACAACTGAGGACCACTGAGGTTTTTGTTTTGTCCGACAATATGTAAAGCAGATCTTCTCAACAGATGAGCTTGAAATATGACTCCATTATCCAACCTAATTATCAACTATTTTCAACGACTCCTTTCAGCTCTAGTTCCAGTCCAAAATCAAACAAGATGACCAGATAGATAAATGTGATCAGTGTACAGACAAATCAATGATGAAACAAACATAAACGGATCCTATTCTTTAAAGAAATCTTGTGTAAAGACAATGATCTCTTTACTGACAGTGACAATTACATATTTATGTTTGCACACTGTATTTGTTTATTTGAAGTAACAATAAGACTGTGTGTGTGTGTGTGTGTGTGTGTGTGTGTGTGTGTGTGTGTGTGTGTGTGTGTGTGTGTGTGCGTGTGTGTGTGCATGTGTGTGTGCGTTAGAGATCAGAACAATCAGGGCACGCTGTGCTGGTTTGTGCTCCAGACAGTTCTGCTCTCCCTATCAAAAGATGATCAAGATTAATGGATAACAATGTTTGTCATTTCTGACCTTGAGCTTCAGCTGAATCCAGTGTGTGAAATACTCACTTTGTTTAGGACTTAAGCATGACACTTGAGCACTGTGTAGAGGACACCCTATATAAAAATATGTTATCTAATAAAATATGTATCTACTGCAACCATAACGAATTCACATTATTTGCGATGGCTGTGACACTCAAAACTAATTATCCACTGTTTTACAGCTGCAACAAAAGTTAGGGATTAGGTTATGGTGGAGACTACGACGTAAGCACAAGTTTATCTAACTTGGTTGTTATTGGCTAGTGAGCCCAGTCCTGGAGACAAACGCAACATGCTCTCATGACAATAGACAGACAGCGCCAGTAAAAAACATTATGGATTTTTTGACGGTCCACTGGCCCAATAATGTGGGTCGGTGAAATGCTTGAGTGTTTATGTATGTATATCTAAAATAAAATAAAAAACAAATTAACATCTTATCTGTAAATTCATCCTGGTTGGTGCATGACATGAGTTAATTTTTACTGGCTTTCACTGTATGAAGAAAAAATGTCCTCAATAAGTGTATGTTTACTAAATTACAGTACCAACAATCCATAACAATAAGCACTGACTAGCATACAGTTTTATACTTAATGCTGACTTATTTTTGTTTTTTATCTTATATTTCATTTTCCTACATCTCAGCTTAATGTCTTTTTGTACAGACATTGACGATCCCCAGCACCTTCATCACGAAAAAAATATAATTTATTAAATACTTCATGACCTGATACCTTCAAAATGGATGACATTGCCACCAGTTTTCAGCTGTACTTTGTGTTCAGTGCTAATCAGCTGATGTTAGCATGCTAATATGCTAAACTAAGATGTTTGACCTAAACATATCATAACACATGACTATAGACCACCTACAGATTAGCATAACTCTATTATTCTTTTACTTATGTATTTAATTACCTCTAACCAATCTGTTGTATCCATTGTTTTATAAAAGTAAATATTGTTACAATAATTATTATTTACTCAACAGCAACACATTGAGGACACAAACAAGGACTGACACAAACTTGAGTTTTACAGTTTGTTTTTCACCTTGGAAAATCTCGCCACAAGGTCCATTTATAAGCTTGTTTTTCAATCATATCACATGATCTCCATGAGTTTCCCTGTTGTCATGGAAATGTTCAAATTTCCATTTATTATAGCATTTCACATCTGGATAAGTGCTCTCCCGTTAAATCATTTCCACAATGCTTAGCTTCTCTACTTTTAGTTCATACATTGTCCCCATTTAAACCTAGTAGTTCAGATATTTGTGATCAAACTAGATAAGGCACATTTTTATGTTAAACATAAACCAATCTCAGCTTACACACTGAGGCTGCAAAAGAGAGTCTGTCACATTAAGCTAAGATGTTGTATTTGCCCAGGTTGCACAACATATTATCATTCTAATTTCGCTGGAGGGTGCAAATTTAGTTTGTGCAGCCACAGAGACAACTCACAATTTACAAGAAGACTGAAAATGAAAGAAATAGCCTCTAAACAGAAGCAAATGATCTTTGATGAGAGGCAGCTTGTGCCACTCATGATATAGCAGTTGAAGTTCACCAACATCGGCATTATTGAAAGATTTGAGGATACCGCCTAAAAATTGAACTCTGGCATGTTTCCTAACCAATGTAAGAAACTGTCTGTTGCACTTAAAGAAGAATTAGTTTCCAACAAGGAAAAGTAATAGTTTTACACAGACAAAACATCCCACTGACCAAACACCTCAAAGGGAATAGACACAAGTAGTAGAGATAAAAGGATCAAGGTGTTTCCACTTCAGCTTTGCACTTGGTTTAACCTTTTGAACATTCTTCTCCTCCTTTCAGGTGCTTCTCAGAGTACTCTTTCACCGCTTTGATTTAATAACAGCAGACACAAAGAGTGCAGAGGCAAGGCAAGATCTTAGCACTGCATTCAAATGTTTGTAGGGCTTTACTCGCCTGTTTTCCACACAGAATAAGAGCCTTGATCTGAGATGATGGATGGCACAAAGACAGAACAGAAGGAGACCTAAAGCTCAGACTGGTGATGTGATACATGAGCAAAAAGAGAGACATTATAGAACTTTATGTAACATGCCGACTTCTAATTCCTCCTCTAAGAGAGGAGATAAAACAGTGGTCAATAAATAAATTACTCTTTGCATATCACTTTCAACTTTCAACATCACTCCATCAATGATGTTGTTAAAAATAGACACAGTGGGTGCACAATGTCAATGGTTGCTTGAGAACTCTGAAATGTTGGGTCTTTAAGTTTAGCTTCCTGACATGTTAGTCTCTGATATAAGAAGAAATTGAAGATGAATGTCATCACAGTTTCACAGGCTGTGATGTGTTTGAAGGTCTTTTCTCCATATTGCAAACATTTTGTAGTTGTGCTGCTGAAGGCAGACATGTGGTGGGTGCTGAGTGTGTAAACAGACTACTTTGATCAAGACTGCTTGACAAATCTGATATCCAAGAGGCATGCCTGACGCTGCAACTGCAAATGACTTTTCAAAAAAGGTCAATGTTGAGTTGAAAAAATAAAAGATTTGACACTTTGTGCTCAAGTTCACAGATGCAAGAAATATATTTTTCACATAAGCTGTGCATGTGGTGGGATGTATTTCTAACTCATTTTAAGTTACTTTTCTACGTATTTTTTAAATTAGAAATCACAAAAACAATAAGCTTGTCAAAATGTCGTATCAGAGGTACAGCAGACGTCTGTGGAACCAAAAGGTTACACTTTTTTTCTCTCTCTCCATCTCTGATGACATCCTTACAATAAAAACTGAAGGAAACAACAACACAACAAAGTCTGTTTTAGAGTCCTAACTACTTAAATGGAATTCCTGGGGCCCTTCATGTGATTATTTAATGTGAGAACAGATTTTCCAGGCAGCCACAGTATAGATAGAAGTAACATTCACATTCACACAAGACACATTCAATCCATTTATTTCTACCACTGAGCAGTTCAGTCAGAAACACAGTGAAGAGAAAGCTGGGTATCCAGGCAACAGGACGTCTATTTACTCCCACCACTCAAACTTATATCAGTCTTGTTCATTTTTCACACCATGAAACATGTTTTTATTAATGTTTGTCCATCATGAAGTGAGGGGGAGTATCATCGCTGCCCTGCATTTCCCTGGACAGAGCAATGTGCTAATAGAACCCCAGAGACCGACTGCTGGCCTCTGGATGATGGACAATAAGAGAATCCTAGGGAGGGTAGAAGGTGTGGTTGTTGAATGGAAAAAAAGGTAATTGGTGGGTGGAGATGGGGAAGAGCCCGTGAGCAGTGTGTGTCCATCATGTGTGCACAGCGATGGGATCTTGCTCAGTCGAGGAAACACTTCACTCCCTGCTGAGCCTGACTCAGCTCATCTAGGTTAATTAAACCACACAGGGATAAACAAGGGCACTGGAAACTGCAGCCTGCTGGGAGATGAAGCTCTGCATGCTGTCAGGGTGGTGGCGGGAGTAGTCTGTTCAAACAGAAATACAGCCAAGAGGAGTTCAGGACGGGGGGCTAAGGGACCTGTTGTCCACAGAAGAACATGAAGGGGATTGATAGGAAGCAGACTTTTTGATGATGGATCTTCCTTAAATTGAGCCTGAAGTAAATAATGCCCATCTGCTGGGCTGCTCGTAGCTTGGCTAGCCGATCAGGGAACTCACCCCGTCTGGCCTTCCACTGGTTCAGACGTGAGCAGCCCTTTCAATGAGCTTCACTGTGGAGTCATTCAGGGAGCAAGCCTCCCTAAAACACTCAATCTGAGCTAGTAACAAGATCTCCAGTATGCAGTATTCAGTATGGTGGATAATCTTTGTGATAAAGATTATCAAAGAGGCTTCAGTGTTTGTTCTGACAAGTTGACAGCAAGGACAAACATTATCACAGCCAATTCAGATCAGGAGGTGCAGTGACTGAAAATGCACTTTGTTCAGAGTCAGAGTGAATACAGCAGCATAATAAGTTTGAGGTCATCAGTTTAACAAGAAGTTCATAAAGTGCTTTAAAAATCGTTCTAGTGCTCTACAAAATATTTTTGGTATTGTGTTAGCAAATCTTTGAGTATTTGGTTCAGTACAATATAATACTTAAAAGACCCAGGCCAGTAGAAGCAGCAACAAAAATAACTAAATACAAACGTTAACAATAGCAGGAACAATAATTTCACCTGATGTAGGTGTATAATATTCAAGAAGATAATATAGCTAAATTAAATCATGTGAATGAAAAACTACATTTGGCCCAAAGGCTCAGTGTGTGAAAACACAATTGGGAGAAGACATTGATGTTTATTAAATTTATTTTATTCAGTTTGGATATGTTTTTATCACATGCCAAAATAGTAAATATAGGGGGTAAGACAGAAAGAAGGCAGCAAAATGAGATACTGTAAATAAGGTGTTGCAGCCTGTGTAAAAGTGTCTTATAGGAAATATTACATGATAAGCAAGAGCTTGAATCTCATTTATAACAACACAGTGTCTCTAGATATGTCAGAAGTAGGCTCAGTGGAGTACAAACATTATGGTAGCCTGGAAGGAAGCAAATGTTCAACATAGGGAGGACTGACTTAGATGCGGATAACTCTGAAGTGCCGGCTTTGTGTGGGTTCACTTAACATACTGGATGCAATCCACCAACATCAAGTAGAAGCAATATAAGTAGAGAGGGAGAAAACAATTAGTGGTTGCCTTGCAACAGTGATCTCATAACTTAAACCACATATCGAATAGGACCATAATGAGTTACGTTTAAACACAGCAAACTGTCCTTAACTTTTTGAGTTAAGGACGGTTTGGAAGAGGGTGGTGTTTTTAACTCTAATTTGTTAAAATTAAGCAGGACAGGTGAGCAAGGTGGTCATGCTTACCTGTGTCCCCCCACACCGGCAAGTACTCGTCCTGCTGGATGTCCAGCATGATCTCCAGGCCGTTTCCTGTCCCTCCCTTCATGGTAGTGCGGAGTGTCTTCCCTTCCTCTACAGCGTTGAACATGTAGCACTTCCCATACCTGGTGAACACCTGAGAGAAGACACAGAGAAAGAGAGCTCTGATAAGTGATGACTCATAACCCTTCATACACAGACACACTGTAAAGACAGTGTTGCAGTTGATACTAATTGTACTTTGATGGAGCCAACTTTTCACCATGAAGGAGGAATCATCTTAGCCACGCCTGTCAATTCGGAAGCCAAAGTACTTGCATGATGGGGCGGCTGTGGCACATGAGGTAGAGCGCTTGACCCGCAACCACAAGGTCAGTGGTTCGAACCCCTCTACAGGCAACATGCCGAGGTGTCCTTGAGTGAGACACCTAACCCCAAAAATTGCTCCCCGGGCGCTTCATTGCAGCCCACTGCTCCTCCGGGATGGGTCAAATGCAGAGAACCGGATTTCCCCATTGTGGGACTAATAAAGGCTTAATTATTAACTACACTATGTTTTCTCACAATATAAGGTTTTAAGAGTTATTTATTACTTTTGCAAACAAAATACCAGTCCAACAACAAAATAATTACAAGATAATAATTTTGTTTTTGTCTCTTATAACATTGTCACTACATGTCTGAGCTGTTATTTTTAGTCAGGTTACTTAAAAATGCCTGCATGTTCTAAAAATATGACAAATGTCTGTTTGTGAATTAATTGTCAATATTACAAGGTTATTACGCGTCCTTAATGTTTTCAAAAAGTTTAACAGTAGTACAAAAACATATTTAAAAAGCATATTTTTTGGGCTGTTGGATAGATAAGATTTGAGCTTAATATAGGTCCCATCATGCTTTGCCGGATGTTGCAATGTAACCATGGATGTACAGATATCAGTCAGATTGATTGCCTTTGATACTGGAGAAATTGTCTAAGCAGATTTATGGACATTCACCCATAGTGGACACTGATATCACTGGAAAGAGTAAGTAACACTGGTTGCTGTATGTCTGTGCACTTTGGTTTGACTGATTATTAAATTAGAGGTCTTCTTGTCTGCTCTGAAAAACTGGATGTCAAGCTATTTCTTGCTCCTAAACTGAAATGAAACTGAAATGCTGGTCTCTGGTCCTGCTTGACAATTACAACAGTTTGATCATATAACAGTAACATGTGTGATATCCCAAAGTTCAACAGTTAAGAACCTTGGTGTTAAGTTTATTATGGTCATCGAAACGTCTTGTTGTCAGGCCTGCCACGTACTAGTAGTAGAAGTCTTTAAATGGTTGTATGCTGCAGCTAGAATCTTAACTAAAAAATTGACGGCACTTACGCCAATTTGATCCTACAAAATTATAAATAGACATGCCCCTTGCTGGCTGCCTGATCTCCTAAACCCTGTACTCCAATCAGGACTTGGGAATCCTTCTTGCCCCCTTCCTCTGGAATAACCTCCCCACTGACATCAGACAGTTTGATTCTGTTGATGCCATTAAATCCAAACTCCAAACTCATCTTTTTGCCTTAACTTTAAATTTGTTTCTTATTATTTCATTATCTGGCCGGTGTGTAATTTTGAGAGGTTATTATGGTCTTTGAAATCTGAAATTCCAGAGTTGAACTAATGAAAGTAAATGCCTTATTTCATTAAAGGCTTATTTTTCTCTCTCAGCCTCACCTGTTGAACAGTGACCACTTATTCAGTTTTCTTTTTGTTGTCATCATTTTTTGTGTCATCCTATTTCAATTGCCAATCTGTGGTCACTGCCAGAACCTGCTTTCTATCGCTGACGGTAGAGAGATATTCTGCCGATTCATAATTCATTTTTAATGGCCAGAAAACAGTCTCTACTTTGGCTTTTAGTTTCTACCTTATACATCTTTCAAATAGGTTTCTTTAAATCTGGTTAACTCTGATGGTTGTGTAAAGAGCGATGTGTGACTAATTATTGTGTCTGAGAGAGGGCAGTTGGGCTGAGTACCAGCTGACAAAGGGAACCCTTTTCTGGACTCGGGAGTGGAGCATGTCTAGGGGGCTGGATTTAAGGAGATTAAAAAATCGGAGTGCTCTCTTTTGAGTGTCAACTATCAGTATCTTGTTTATTCTTCTCTACGTTCTAGCTATCATGTTTGTTATACTCTTCCTTCTCTGTGGCCGATGTGCTTCAGTTTTGCTCCTTGTATGTTTGTGTAGCCTGTCCTCTTTCCAGGTCACATGGTGGAGCGGAAGTCTCGTGGCTCATGCTCTAGTTGTTTGGCAACATCGAGAAGCTGATTGACTTCCTCCTGCATCTATCTCCTTCACATATTCTGTGTATCATTTTGTCTGTATTGTAATTTTTTTATGTTGGTCTTTTCGGTACACACAACATTTATTGCATGTCTGTCTTTCCTGGGAGAGGGATTCCTCCTCTGGTGCTCCGAGCCAAGGGGAAAAAATGACTGAGGATGTTGTTTGCTGTACAGATTGTGAAGCACCCTGAGGCAAATTTGTGCTTTGTGACATGGGGCTATACAAATTGACTTGACTCCAATAAGAAGGGATGTGAAGCTGGCCTATATTTTTATCAATAGAGTTCAAAGGGTTAGAGCCAATTAAACCCTTTTTTCCCCTTTTATTTCAGAAAAAATGGTCGATGTCAATGATTTCACACTGTACACACAAACACACAGCCCTGACGGGTACAAGTGTTATTGTGAAGTGTGCCTCTGTGAAGGAAAGGTCTGGCAATAAACGCTGGCTGGCAAAGATGCACTCTCTTTCGTTCTCACATTATCTACCTTTCTATCAACAAGCAGAAACTCAAAAACACAGAGCCAATTTAACATGTAATTGCTTAAAAGCAGAAAGCACCCTGCCATTACCGGCCCCTACTTCAACAGGGCTTCAGCAAATACTACAGAAACTCTCCGTTCCCTCTATATTAGGTGTTTGTGTGTCTTTTTGTTATTGCTTCAGACTTAAAGTGAATACTTCGACAAAAACATCAAAACCTTAACTTTAGTAACCATGCTTTAAAAAAAGGCACCAAAAGTAAAAACATCTTTTCTGCTTTGCACATTATTTTCAATTGTGCAGCACACTTCTCACAAAGCACTACACAATGTGCATAATATTAGACACTCACTTCAAGAATACCTACACCAATTGAACACCAATCAGTCTGAACCTTAACACTACAGATAGACATCAGGTAAGCTCTCTTTTATGAGAACTCTAAACTAAACTGCAAACATGGCGGTAGTAAGAGCAAGAGGAAGAAGAGAGAGAGAGAACAAGAACAAAGAAAGGGACCAGAGATGACATTGCTTGTGCTGTGAATGAGTTGATTTGGTCCAACCCTAACATCAGTAAATCAGTGTGTTGTTGCTGCTTTGAAAAAGTAACGCAAAGGGTGCATGTGTGTATGCAATTTTTGGAAAAATGCCATTTGGAAGAAATGATTGTTAGGTTTTGATTGCAGAGTTTCATTTTGACACAGAAGTGAGATGTTTAACTCCAATCTTATTTGGTGTTTGTGTAAATTCAGCAACATGTGTTTGGGCAAAAGCAAAAAACTTCCATTCACCAATAAATCTCTGTACCACCACTATCTCAACAAAGGATCCAAATGGCTTGGAAGCATTTATGAATAATAAGTGAGTTAAAATTACAGAGTACAGCTTATTTAAGATGTCTTTGTGGGTGTAACAAAAGCAAACATGTAGATGAGACTGTAGTTGTGAGGTCTCCATTCAAGAATAGTTATCACCATGACAGCCATCCACTTCAGTCTTTGCAATCAGGGATTGAGAGGGAGTGACTGATGGGAAGAGTTCAATAGAGCAGATATGACCTCTGGACCCCTGTCAGCTAAATTTAAGCATCAGTGTGATATGATTTTTAGATTATAATCTATGACACACTGTTTCATAGAGGAAATACGAACTTTAGTTTTTTTTTTTACAATGTTAATGAAGCAGTGTTTTCCAAATAACTGCAGACAACTCCTTCTCCTGCAATGGAGTCCATACAGCAGCATTGCAAGCTTCTCACGGTACTGTATAAATAGCAACGTTAGCCTTTTGGCAATCTCTCTCTACCTTGTGCCCTTTGCCTTGCAAGTCACAGCAACCCCCAATAGTATCCCACATTCCTTCAGTGTTTGTTAAAAAATCAGCCAGCTAGACATACCTAAATTGCATACAATGATCAGATCAGAATTCGGGCAGACTGGAATTATCAAGAACCCTTATTAATATCATCCGTAATGCAAAGGCATGTAGCCTTTTCCACATTAGATCCAGATGTAGTCAGTGGTTTTCCTACATTAACCAAATCAAACATCTCAAAAGAATCATGCAACAGCAGTGCCTGAAATAAAAAGCTAATAATATGACTGATATCCATTTCATGTTTATCAAGATTCTTAAATGCAAATTCATTGGATATGGTTATATACACCACATTGTCACATGACTCTACAATCATACAACCTTCTTGATGACCGACGATGAGAACGATCACCAGTTGTAAACATTAGAATATTTCCCATCACTACCTTCCATCCCACATGATTTAAACACAAAGGTCGAACCAGCTGTTTTTGTTCTATGTAGACGGAGAGAGAAATATTGATTTAGTCATTATATATATGTGCTATTAAAGATCAAAAAGCATGTGACTGCAATGCATTGTGGTCCATCAAGGCTACCTTTAGTAGGGATGATTGGTAATATCTGATTCTCCTGCAACACACATGTGAACCATTGCTGAAATATACAACAAAATGGAAGGCAGAATACATCGGCAATCGTGGCTTTTCCAGTGCTTTAAGATGGATTTTTCATTTCCTGCTCCTCCTCCTTTATTGACACTTGCCTTCGCATGGATGGTTTACTGAGATGATTGATCGACTACCTAATGCCATACTGCCACAGAGGTGGTGCAGATCGGAAGAATATGAAGTACCACATTACAGGTTCATTCACCTCTGCAAAACAGAGATGCTCCCGACAGATATGTACCTTGACAAAATAAATGACACACTGGGAGCTGCCGGAGTGTAGTGAAGATGACAGCGGATAAATATTCATGACACCATCATTCCTCAATTGCAGGTACAAGATATGGCTGTTTTTTTTTCTTTGACTATTTATTCATTTTATTCACATATTTCTCAATGCAGAGCAGAGACACCACAGAGGTCCCACATGGTGGTGGTCCAATATCCAACACTCATTTCTCAGAATCTCATATCTGCTGAGGCTTGGCAATGTAACCATGTCTTAACAGCAGTTTCATAAGAAACAGTTTGTCGACAGGCCTCACATTACCTTGACTTCTCCTGAATGAAAACATTTTCTGATCAGATTAGATTAGATTGGTTTACGTTTCCACCTCAGGGGAAATTTGTCTTTGGCTTTCCCGACATATAGCAATGGTAGATACGATACACATAGCACCACACCACATTAAACACATAGAATTTACAAAATACAATAAACAATAGTGCATTGTTGGCAGGCAGCAGCAAATAAGTTATATGAATAATAAAATAGCATATCTTATAGAATAATAAGTGCTCAATGAATGCAGTTATTTTGTGTTCAATACCTGTATGCTATAGGGAATAACATTTTGTATTATGTTCCAGCTGGCCCTTTGGACCCTAAATCATAAGCCAGATGAGATCACCTCAAAATCTAAGTTTAGTGGATGTGAGGTATCTGCAGTTATATGTTTAGCCTTACCGTGTACAGCTGTCAAACATATTGCAAAATTGTTTCTTTGACTTGCCAACACCTCCTCTGCAGTTCCAACAATCTTGGAAAACTTGTTTTTGCACTCAAGTTGCCGTACCATGCATATTATGTTAAGTGATAAAATGCTTTCAACCTGGATTTTGTATGCTATTTCAAGTATTCTTTGTCACTGATGAACAGAAATTGCGGAAGTGTTTTTTTTAAACCTCGCTGGCCATTGGGTCGAAGACTGTAGCATTAAGCGTAATTACACAATAGTCATTTGCCATTCCATTATATCTATATGTGTGTGTCTCTGAGTAGATTTAATATTCCTCCACTTTTTTTTTCTTTTCTAAGCCATTGGCTCCCAAGTGTCTACTGTCAACATCTCTCTCACCCCTGCCTTTGTTATATAGGGATGAATAGCTTTTAGGGGGACACTTCTCTCCCCTCTTTCACTCCTTTTGTCAAGACTGATGATGTTTGACAGACAGGACCAGGGCCAGGTCAACATCCCATTAGACCTCAGCCAGACACAAAGGCTCCTCCTCAGCCATTGGATGACAAAGACACTAACAAGGCCTTGACAGTGGGGTTCTGTTACTTTGCATATCCTTGCCACTGACCCTGTCTCTGCACCGTCCCTTCTCACTTCTATCCTTATCTGCCGCCTCAAGTCAAGTTGTCGGATGGGAGAAGGTAATGAGTTCTCAAACCTGTTCTTGAAATGCAGAACAGCTCTTTGCCTGAACAATGTGTAAAGGTACAGTGACTTATCAATTCTCATTTTACAAGTAAATTGCAGTGTTGAAAAGCGAATGGATAATATCTGTCAGCATTGGGAAGTTTGTCCCAGTTGACATCCCTGTCAATAGAGGAGAAAGTTGCCAGTAATAAACAAGGTCATGATAACCCGCGCTGTGGTGGCTCTCAATCAATGCCAGTGAGCCAACACAGATTTCCATTCGGTGTCCACATAACCTGCTGTAATATAATGTGTAATCTCTCATTTTGTTGAAGCAGAACAAATCAATATACCTATGTAAACAACTGCTCAGATTACTTTGTCTAATGTCAAAGGTCTCGCTTGTAGTGGCAAAACCCCACAAAGAATTATCACCCAACGTTGCAGTTTCTCTGAGCTACAGAATGTTTTAGCATCTTTCAGCTCATTATTTAGGTTTACTGTTCACTGTTTTGATCTACTCAAATATGCAACCGAATGAGGTGTCGACAAGTCCTTCACTGAAAATCCTATGGTTACAAAGTACAACCTTGTGAATCAATATGCATGAAATATTGGAAATTAGTCAAAGAGAAAGCAAATTTAATTTGTCCTGGTCCACTCTTTTTCAAGGTAAGATTGAATATTTTTCAATCACTAGCCTATGTTTACTGAACTGTGATACACAACCTGCTGTGCGTGAGGTGAAAAGTTTTACACCGACACATAAGTATGTATGTGTACGGTTCAAGTATGTGGGCTGGGCATACTTGTTGTGTGGCTGTGTCTTGTGACTAGTCTTATTATTTAAGATATTAGCCTTTGTTATGTGTGTGCATGGCACGTATAGCCCCGTTGATTTCCTTGGCTTGCATCCATGAAAGCTTGTATATTGGATATGGAGTCTGTATAAGACTTCAGCATTACACTAGAGCACTACTTTAGCTAGTGTTGACCGACCCCCAGATTGCCACGGCGGATTTCACACCCTGCTTTTACTGCTCTCATCGACCTTGTTTCAAGCAGCAACAGGCAGCTGTACCTTTCTTGCTTTGGTAATGGAGAAAAAGTAGGCGACTATAGTGGTGAATACGGTGGGATATTTAGCAGCTAAAGAGCTAAATATTTCCTTTAGAAGCTGGTGGACACCAAAAGGCTGAATGAATATTGGACTTGCATTCATCAGGTGGCAAGACACAAGACTCCAAATGAATGCTAATGTTGCTCTGCGTCTCCTAGATGTATATGTAGACGCTTGCTTACACATTATCCAAAAATTGTATAATTGTTCAGTGTTGTGTTCACAGCAAATGGTCAATTGGCCAAAATCCAAAATATATATCAATGCTGCTTTAACTTTTCATGCCTTATGTCAAAAAGTAACAAGAAGTTTGGTTTCTAGTTAGGAATACTTTGTGCCGCTTCTGTCTGTTCTTGTTAAGTTTTTACCATTTTTAATTTATTCAGGATTACAGTATAAAATGTCAGAGAAGTCAAACTCAGTTGCTGCCAATATCCAAGCCAGAGGTCTGAGAGCTGAGCAGCAAGCGAGGTCAGGCACAGCTCTGCTGCCAATTAGAATTCCTTTTGACCAACATAACACGTCTCATTAGTATTCACAGCTGCAAGTGTGAATGTCTGGAATCACAGAGCTGCAAACAAGCCATGACCTCGCCTGTTTACCATGTAGGGCCTCCCACAGAGTAGAAGTCAAAATTGACATGTCCATTAGCGTGAATTCCTGTCATGATAAAAAGGTCAGTTGTTAGCACCAACCACACACAAATCAGACCCTTAAACACGTCCCAGGGGGATGAAAAGAAAATGTGTGCAAAAATTGTACTCATGAAGTGCAAAAGCTTTTCACGCTGCACTCTCACCGATTCCCACCATTCTGAATACATTTTGCTTTCTTGCATATTATCCTATTTCTTATCACTGCTTTGCAAATGGCTTGGTGATGTGATGCCGAAAACACTGGCAACTGCTCCAGAGAGGAAATGCTATCTTTTCTTTAGTTTATGCGCCCACTCCGAGTAGTTCTTTCTTTATCTCCTTCTGTCCATGTAGCATCCAAGCCATCAAAATGCCCTGAAGTGTACAGCCATAATTATAAATCATACTTTCACTAGTACTGATACAGCAAAGCCTCATCTACCAAAAGAAAAAGCTCCGCCATATCTGCAATGTTGGCTCCTGTTCAAACACCTTTTTCCATTACTTGAACTGATTCGGTGATGCAGGCAGGCCAATATCTGTTAAAAAGTTGATAACGGGAAAGGCCAGATGATGAGTACTTTGCATTTGTAATATAAGAGCCTGTTTGAAATTGGATGTAGGTTCCTTGCTCATCAGGTACAGCATGCTGACTTTGCTATTACTTTCTGTCAGTTGTGCTGTTCATGCACCATGAAAAAAACACGGACATTCCTTTCCACAAAGCTACACGAAGAGACAGAATAACAGAATAAGCAGGTAATAAGACACTTCCTCATTCCATTTGCTTTTCTGGCAGGCGGGAAATAAACGGAAAAGCGCTGAAGAGTGAATTGAAATGTTAAACATAATAGTCAAGCAAGCAATTTTGTCAGTTCTCACTAAGAGCCTCCAAGTTTCAAGGTTACACCACTTTTGCATGAGCTGTCTATTGTGATCTGCTGTTATTGTTTTACAAATCAATATCCATTATGGGAGAATTTAGCAGGCGTTTTATGATAAAAACAGAACAAGAGAGGGTTAGGAGGGAAAGGGAAGAGAGATGCCTTTATATCCTCGAGGCTTACTGAGAGAAGAGAGGAGTAAAGTTTATGAAAAAGGTCTTTGAGTTGCAAAGGTGTGCACTTTCTCCGCCGCCCCAGAAGTGGTTGTACTGCTGTGGCTGTGGGGATAAATAATGAAGAGAGCTGCTGCGTTAGCGACAGGGTTGGCAATGAGTATAGGAATGGAGAGGTTTAAGCATGCACGCACGCACGCACGCACGCGCACACACACACACACACACACACACACACACACACACACACACACACACACACACACACACACACACACACACACACACATTAAACCACCTCACTATTCATTATGGCTTTATGCACGCCACTCCACTACCTGCATGCCAAGCTAGCTTCCCCTGCAATTTAAACACCCTCACATCCAGAACATATTTCATGTCACATTAAACAAATTCCGCCGTTTATATGACGTGTTGGGAGTTTTATGAAACGTATTTATCACTGCACCCTAATAGTACTTTTACCATGCCAGTCAATAATATTTTATTTCACAGGACACTACACAGGCAGGGCTATGATAGGACACAAAGGATTGCAGACACTGCTGCCAGCATGATATTTATGCTCTTGGAGAGGAAGGATAAGGGAGGGGGAAAGATGAGCATAAAAACTACAAGGAGAGCAATAGAGATAAAAATGAGAGGGAAATGGAGAAAGTAATCGAAAATCAAAAGACAAACTCTTGGGTGAAAAAGTGAATTAAATCCCTGTGTCTGAACTCTGACCAGATTATTATCTTCAGTTTGGATTGCGTGTTGAGAAATTATTTGGTTTAGCCTATGAAGTTTACACCAATGGTCGTCGTAGAGACAAAGAGGCTTTCAGCTCTGCTGGTAAAACCTGATCAATAACCCTGCCGGTTCTGGAAGGGTGGGTGTTCTGTTTGGCAATGCCTTCCATTCTGATTTACATACTGATTTACCAGCATCTCTTGTTTTTAGCCACTGGTAAAATACATGCCGGAAGAGCAGCAGTGAAGTTAATGAGTTCAAAATGACCCAAAATGGTAAATCGATCGATTTGTTGTTTTGGACTCTGCAACAATTTGGAATGATACCATCCACCGCTTTTACTATTAAATGAGCTGGTCAAAGTAAAAAAAGCCTTGAAGGAGGATATCACAGCACATAGGGTTGGTAAATAGTTCATTCCTACATAAGGTTAAGTCAATCCTTTCTCCTCAGGCTAGGGAAGAAGTATTCAGAGAGTAAACAGTAACATTATCACATCAAACTTGCAAAGCAAAAGGTCTCAGGTTGCAGGCACCTTATCTGGAAGGAAAGCTATGTTTTAAACTCCCTACAATTCATTTTTAATTGGAATTTTATTTGTGCAGCAACATGGAACAATTTTATTCTGAAATTAGTTTCAGTGAGAGTCAGAGAACGTCCTGTAACTTGGTGCAGTTTGGGAGAAAATGTAATTTGTTTCCATGAAAGGCTATTTTTATTTCTGCTGTTAATTGCGGTGCATCTCTAGGCAAAACATGTCAATAAGTCATCTTTAGAGGAATTGTCGAGTTTTTTCACATTGATATTTATCATCTCATACTACTCTTACTCTACTCAAATAATCCTGTATCCCAAAATGTTGAACTCTTTTAAAACACAGAAATCACCTCTAGCTTGAAAATCTTCCCTTTGGTTGAAAAAAAAGGTTGTCAATCTTCTCTCCATTCAGTATTCTACAGCAGATGCTAAAGGTTAGCTGAATAAGCTTCCAAGACAGTATACCTCTATTAAAAACAGAAAATATGTATTTTAATATATACTATATATATGCCCTGTGCTACTATGTTCCTCTCCTTATTATAATTTGCACTCCATGGTCCTCCAGTTCAGACCGTGCCTCAGAAAGACATCGAATAAAAGAGAAGTTACTTTGGGTCGAACATCTTGTACTCTCTAAATAATAATAGCATTGCTCTCCTTCCCTTGAATCACATTTATTTCTTGCAGGTGCAGAAAAATTTAAATATTAAAATTACAAGTACTCTCTAGCTTTCCATCTCTACCGGCATGTCAGTCATTTCAGTGTGCAGAAGACCTCCAGATATAGCTGCAGACTAGAAGCTATCATCCCAGACTCATCAATCACATCACACACACCCAGTCATTATTTTTAATAAGTCACCTCTTGCTGATGGCCGGTGGGGCTCTATCTCACCTGTCACAATCTGGCTGTCTTTGCCGGAGCTGATGTAAAGCTGAGTAATGGTCCAATGGTGGGGGACCTGTGGCAGCTCATAATCACCAACAGGAAAGCAACTCAGCTGAGTGGATGACATGTTTTGTCTTCCTCACATTTTATGTGAAGCGGATGTCAGCAGCTCTGTGAGGCTGCTAAGATGTGCCTAATGCACTGCCAAGATTAAAGCCATTGTCAGCCGTGACCTTCTTTTCCAGTAGGCCTTCTTGAAGAAGGCAGTGACTTTATGAAATTTCTGCTATTTCAAGAACCATCGTCTCACAAAAAGGCTCTCCTGGTACGTGTGACATTTCTTCAGATCAGCTCTTATGTTCAACAAACACTATTTTTGTACAATACCCTTTAAATACGATGGAGCTTCCTCACACCCTGTATTGATCTATACCAGCCGCAAGGCCTCTTTATTCCTGAGTGTCCGGTGATGCTTGCAGTTGAGTTTCCGAATCTAGACAAAACGATTGAAAACCAAATACCCATTAACTCATCCAATATGGTAACAACAGGGCCTCTGGTCACATTAGTTTGACAACCAGGGACACATTTACACAACTTACATCCAGAGACAATTTTCAGTGCCAATGTGGAAAATCTAGAGTGACTCTCATACTGTTTGTGTCCAGTCCCACGTTTTTTGCCATGCTAGCAAAGGCGCTCTATAGATGTCAACTACATTGGTCCTGACAGTAGAAAAGTCCGAAACCATTAAATGGATTGCAACGAAAAAAGATATTTATGGTTCCCAGAGAATAAACTCCATGAATTTTGAGGGACTGTTTCTCTAGCACCATCAGCAGTTTGGCATTTGTAGATTTCAGTGAAATGTCTTAACAAGTATTGGATGGATGGCCATGAAATCTGGTACAAACATTCCTGTCTCCCATAGGATGAACTGTAATAACTTTGGTGACTTTCTATTTCGTAATATGATTGCCTACATGCATTCGTATACTGTACATTTACAGTCATGCCCCTGGCGCCATATGGCTTGTTTGTAAAATGGACACCAGTACAGGGGACGAAACAATACCAAGGTTTTCCCCCGAATCAATAAGTCTGTCCATGACAGCAATAACCCCTGTGACAGCTCCTGCGGTAGTGTCTGGCATTGATCAGCTTGATTGTGGGATGGGCTGGTAATCAAGGCTTGCTTTGACACCTGGGCCCAGCGTCATTGGGGTATATAAAAGCTAGGCCAGAATACTCATTGTGTCCTGTTTTCTCTCACTACAGGTACCCTGTTGGTGATATGGCCGTTTACGTTGCTGTAGTTCTTTTTTGGCTTAATGTTGCACTTAAACAAGATTCTCACACATCATTCCTCACTTCCACGCACACCCTACATTACTGATGCTACTGACACACACATACCATACCTTTTTGATTCTGTTTTGTCTAAGTTTCTGGTATTTTGTTACAAATAAATTCGTTTTTTGTCTTTCTGAACACTGTGTGACTCATATTTGTCATGGCCCAGAGCCAGGTCGTGACACCCTTTTCTGCAGTAACGTATAAATCTGAACTGGATTCATGCACTGATTTATTGGTAAATTTCTATTTCCCAATATTCTGGTGAAAAATTGTAATTCCCCTTCTTTAATTTGCGATGGAACAGAGATACAGCAGACACATGCATGGACAATTGTGTGGTAGTGTGAAAGAGAGCAGAGATGATTACAAAAAGGCTTTAAAATGTTTCTTAGTAAGTAAGTCTTCCAGCATTCATTGGATTCCTACTCTTGTAAGTAAGTGTCCCTCTTGAATTAGGGATTTTGGCTCAGTTTACTTGAAAATTAGGAAGAATAACCCTGGTATAATAATCCATTACAATATAGTGACCTGACAGCAGCTTGCAGCAATGCTAGAGCGGCATTTCTTATATGCTGTGCAGCAGAGCCACTGGTCCATGAAATAATACAGAGAGAAATGAAATAACCACAGATCAAGGAGATCACTAATGATTTTGGAGCTTTAATTTAAAAGATTTTGGATGTGTACAACAGTAATCAAGAGAGAGAAGGCAAGAGTGTGTGTATCATCAAATGTGTGTTTGGCTTTTTGTTTATTGCCAATCAAGAAAAGACTGTAATAACAAATCAAACAAATAAACAAAACAATATTAAATCAGTTTTGAACTACCTTACTTCTATGTCAATTTTTGTCCTTTTCGTTTTAGTATAATTCATAAACATAAAGAGGACGACAAAACATGTGAAGTAGTGGTCTGATTTGAGCACCAGTAGTGCAAAGATTCCTTGGCTTACAGGAGATAACGACCGCTATTGTGTGAAACTATAATTACCACTATATTAGCAAAAATAATAATCAACTGCTTGCCAACACCATCAATTTGCCAGTTAACAGACAAACAATTGGGCATTTCCCCAAAGACACTTAAAAGAACAGTGTGTAGCATTTAAGGGATAAATTGGCAGATATGGGATATATATTAATAAGTGTGTTTTCTTTAGTGTATTATCACATGAAATTAGCATTAGTTTCATAGTGTTTTTGTTACCTTAGAATGAGCCATTCATGTTTACATACAAAGCGGGTCGTCTTCTGTAGCCCGCTGCCATGTTTCAAGAGTAGCCCAGAACTACAAACCAAACACTGCGTCTGGATAGGCCCATTCACGTTTGTACATTTTTCGCATCGTACCATAGTTCTCTTACATGCTTTGCACAAGGGAAAAGTTTCAGTTTACTGCTAGATGGCGCCAAATCCTTCACACTTCACCTTTAATCAGTGTGTGAATTAATATAACAATAAAGCTGTCTGGAGATAAGGGGGGGGGCCTTACAATAGGGCTTGAAAAATTTGGTAGATTTCTGTCGGATCCAACATGATAAAAGTTAGACTCCAGGACTATCACTTAAAGGCTGGAAGGTACTATTAATTCCACTCAAAAATGGTACCCCATGCACTACAGGGTTCATCCCAACTATGGTTTATTTTGTGATCAATACAAATAGAAGATTTTTTGCCACAGCATCACAGCCTGACTATAAACTACATGCCCCTGGAGATAATATACAGAGACACTCATTTTATACAACCTGTTGTACCTGCTCCGAATGCACATGACCAGACTCTGCATTTCTAAAATCTCTTGTGTCCCACTCTTGAAGATGAACCACTCAATGCCAATAACGTGTTTTGTTCAATTCACAGCCATCCTCAGAAACCACATTTTAAAGAGCAGGATGCTCGGTTATGATGAAACTCAAAGTGGTATTCCACCACACGTTCCTGCTACTGAGCTTCAAAAGAGGAAAAAAAGAAGAAAGAAGTGTGTTTATCCACATTTGTGCTATTTTTTTACTGTTTGTTACATATTGCTAGAGAGTGGAAGCAGGTTTTGGTTGGTAAGGCAAACATTAAGTGAACTGCACTTTGCAACTACAGCTTACGAGTCAATTGAAATTTGACAGTATGGATATGTCACTGACGACTGATTAGTGAAAGAAAAGCAAAAAAGCAAATGCATACACAAAGCAAGATTGTATAAAGAAAAAAATAGTAAATTCTGCCTGTTTTTTGGGTTAAGGGTCTTGGTAATGCTCAATGAAAACTAGTTTGTAAAACGTCTGACCACGTCAGAAATCAAAAGTGTTTATAGTTGTTCCGAAAACTCACACTTGAAGGCAGAGAGAAAAGCCGGCATTGAGTGAGTGTGTAAGTCGAATCTAGGGTTTTCGAAAATCTATCGCTGGAAAGGTGAAGGGGAGGGGCTTTCCAAAGCGATTGAACCGTCTTCACTTCGAAACAGAGTATACAGGCCCCATAAAGCTGACCACAGCCTCTGTTCTCCACTGCAGAGCTTTCTTTCATACCCAAAATACCATTTTTAGATTGTGTTAATTTTAAGGCAAGGCTACTGCATAAGCCTTGATTAATCAAAAGTAAATTCCAGCAATAACTGTCACAGAGCACTGTTTAATATTCATATAGAAGATCAAAGAAGAACAACACTCTGAAGCTATGTTTTTGTCTTTGAGGTTGGTGCTTTTACTTATCCCTACACTCATAATAGTCAGGATCTGTGTGTGTTGAGCAAAAAAACAGCCCATGTTATCAAGGGCAGGTGGGGTTGTGCAGGAGGAACAGAAGATTTGCATGGAAATAAAAAGGAATAATAATAATAATATGGCAATAGGTCCCTGCTGCTGTACAGATAATATTATAGCAGCAGTGAGATGACAAGTGACATGGGCAGCTAAATGTAATTGGGGAGCCATCTGCAGAAATGAATACAGCTGATCTTGCATTTCCAATATGTCAAAACAGTTCGTTGCCTCCCTCTATTAAAATCCATCACACAGGAGTTTTCATGATGGAAGCCTTGGCTCCCCTATGAATTCATGAACGGAGAAGAGGGAAAAAAATGGATAATGTCTGCATTGTCTCGTTCAGCTGCATGAAATTGGATAAAGTGATGGGAAATAGATGAACAGTAACACTGGGAATTGCTGGGAACAGATATGCCAAATATATGAAAAGACATTTCCTTAGTTTGTCACATTCTAACGGGGGGACGGAAGGACTGGATGGAGAGACACAGTGATGTGAAATCTGATGAAATTATCGCCAATAGTCTCGACGTGATTTGTGTGTGTTTTCTGTGCACAGGATCCAGTCACGGAGAAGTAAACAAACTCAATTTGTTATTGAGAAAAGCCTCTAATTCCCTTAAAAACACCCCATCAACAGATTATCAGTCATCCCGTCTCCCTATTGTTAAATGCGTATTTGAGTGCAGGAACTCTTGTGTGTGTGCTTTATGCGCATGAGTGTTTATTGACAGAGTCTGTGAAAAATGGTTTCAAAGGCATCTAATGAGTGGATTAAGATTGATCTTGTTCTGAGCTGGAGAAAAGTGCTTTTTATCATACTCAGACTGAATGGCCATTTCCTTACAACTCCATTATTCAGCCTGACATTCCCTTCTAGTTGGTAGTTGACAGAGAAGTTTAGTCAGCCAGCGAACAGTTAGCATACAGGGCAACATCAGCCCTAACATCAGCACCATCATGACCCACTTCAACAGCATAATACTGGCCTCCCATTTCCAAGAGTAGAGGTGCGTCAAAGCTCCAGAAAAGCAGCAATTCCTTCCGGCAGTTTGTGGCTACAACACCTTGACCTCTACTTCCGTCTGTATAGTGATTCCAATGTGTGTTATGCGTGCCTATTGATATCCAAAAATAATGTGACAGCCATCGGGGTGTACTTAAGTTAAGCAAGTTTGCAGGGACCAGCCATCGTGTATATTGGTTAATTAAAGATAATTAGCTGGTTAGACAAACAATAATAACGATATGTCCTCATAAAAAGATCTGTCCCTTAAATATTACGTTTATTTAGTACTAAATCTATTACCCCGATAAATTGTATTTATTAAACCAGACTATTTTAACCTTAAACAAGTGCTGCCATTGCCTTAACATAACCACTGTATTGCATTGTAATGTATTAAATAGCCTAAGTCTTCATTCACTTTGGAAATACTGTACATCAACCTAATTCTCTGGTTACCCTTGGACATTTCTGAATCAAAAATTTCTTCCATAGACATGTTATATAACAGCATTTTTATCACACTTAAGGCACAATGCAATGTGGTCAATATTGTGAAAACGATTGGTTAGGTTTAGTCCACAAAACTACTTGGTTAAAGTTAACAAAACGATTTATTTTATAATGTCACAATGTCACTAGTGTAAACTAAATTTTTACTTTTGGTTTCACATGGTTCATGAATCCAACACTCTTCCCAGCCATCCTTTGTGGACTTTCTCACTCTTTCGTTATCATACGACATAACTTTCAATAATGGTCAATGGATATATTATGTATCTTGCTCTGCCCAAATCCATGTTGTTATGCCTGCCTGTGCCTTCACAGCCTCACCCTGGAAAGGTGAAGGTTTGCTCTTTAGAGCCTTTGGTAACACTGATCTGTCATGTAGTTACATCACAAATCAATATATCCAAACGTCTCCCCTGACATTATCAGCTGTTGGACAGAAAAGGACAAGCTCTTGCATTCCCTGTTTTATAAAAGAATAATAAAAAATTCTATCAGCCTCAGAAAATGTCAACAACAGGGCAAGTACTCCCTTGGCTTCCACCTCCTACACAGAGGAAACTGACAAATGTCATGCCTTCAATCATGAGCTGCTGGCCTTTTCAAAAGTGAGGGAGCCAGAAACATTCGTTTCACTTTCAAAAAGAGGATTAAGGTGGAAATGGAGAGAATGACATTCTTTCACCTTCAGTACATCACCTTCACTAAATGAAAAGGCTGAATTGGAATGAAATCTCTCTGATTATCTCCTAATCCTCCTCCACCCTCATACACAGGTATCGATTTAGCTCTATTTTTTCCTGATGGCTGAACTTGAGTCGATTCGCTGACTCCATGCAGGATGCAAAAAGTCATAAGGCTTCTCCCCAAAAGACATGTGAACGCTCAGAGGTGGAGAGCAAGTCCATCTGTGCGTGTACAAGTCCATCTGTTCCACAGATTCATCCTTTCCTTCGACATTACCATCTACACCCGGCCTGCTACTATGACTGGGTAACTGACTTTTATATTACATGCTATAATTAAACTCTAATTAACTTACTGAAGCAGTCTGCTCACTCATTCTGAAAATGTGAAACCTGGAATTGTGGGTTTTTGATGCTTTGTTAGCCTAAAAGAACATTTTTAGGGCCCTAAATTTAGAGCGTCCTTCTGGTCATTGAGCATGGCTATTTTTAATTCTATTCCGAGGACATTATATTATGTGTCTTGTCTGTATTTGTATAAAAGGCTAATAAAATGAAACTAAATGATAAATGTGAGGTCAGCGCATCTGGAGATAACAGGTTTTCTACTCTATATGATGCCATTATATGTGAATGAGCCGATATTCCTATAACTAGTATTTATTGATAAGAAACGACTGCTTATAGAGTTTGGGCTTCTACTAATATTTAATTTCATTAATTATATTATTTTTTACGAGAAATACATAAATTGTTAGGTCAATAAATAAATAGAAATAATAGAAAATGGTTGACAGTGAAATAAAACAAAGTGAAACTGTAAAGCATCGTTTGTTAGAAGCTTGATCCAGTAAATGTTTTCTATTTTTAATTTGTTAAATCATTAAAACAATCATCATTGTTATCAATTGTTGGACGTTATTATTCCGTCAACCGACTAATCAATTATTCATCAACTGACTAATCAACCACTTCACTGGCATTCAACTATATTTTATTCCTAGCAATTTAAAAATAAGTTATATTAAAACAAGATTCAAATAGACAGAATCAAATGAAAACAGCCTAAACACAATGAAAAGCCAGAGAATAAAAATGGGTCTTAAGATGCATCTTTAAAACATCAACAGACTCAGTCTGTCTAATGGCCTCTGGCAGGCTATTCTACAGCCCCGTCTTCCACGAAACGGGCTCAGCTAACAGGCCATGGTGGGCGGATCCGAAGGTTCTGATGATGCTGTAAGGGATTAGAAGCCCTGAGATATATAGGGGCGAGAAAATGGAGAGATTTTGAGACAATTAGAAGAATAAGAATGCAGGGGTAGGGGTGATGAGGTCTTATTTATTTGGCCTTGTAAATAACCAGGTAGCAGCGTTTTGAATTAGTTAACAAGAAATTGTGCAAGAGAAATGCCTAGGTAGAAGTAGTTACAGTAGTGTAATCTGATTATATCAGTGTATGAATGACTCTTTCTCCATCAAAAGGTAATAGGAGAATGCCTAATATTGGAGATAAAAACTGGACCTGAGAACAGAATGTACCTGCCTCTTAATATAAACATCCAGGTTTTTTAGCAAAAGGTCTTATTTAGGTGAAAAAGCTGTTTGAGGAACTGGACAGTTACAGTGATGTTATGGTGTTGAGGACAAATAGTAGGATATATTTCTTGTCCTCATTTAACTGTAGGACATTATGATCCAATCAGTCTTAAATGTTTTGGCGACTAAATCAAGTCGCATTGGATAAGTAGATCTGAGTATCCCCTGTGTAGCAGTGTAAAGAGATGTTATAAGTTTGGATAATTCTTCCCTTAAAGGAACATGTAAAGATATAAGAGATGCAGACCTAAAACCAAACCCTGTAGAACCCCACATGCAGGGGTGAAACTAGGCCTGTAGAGCCCTCTACTCCATACTACTAAAAGTTTCAGTGCCGGTAAGAGGGGACCGCAGCTCCCAACCAAAAACCCACATACAACAACCCGTCATGATCGCATTTCCAAAAAGTAAACACATCTAGTTATATAAGAAACCCACACCAAGGTGGTTATGTTTTCCCGCTCGGTTTGTCTGTTTCACTTTGAATGTTTCACTTTCATTGGCATTGTGAAATAGGAGCCCTTGTATTCACCATTTTTCTGTGCCATAGTTTTGTCATAAATCACTCCTTCATTGTTTTCCGATGTCAGCGTGTTCCTGGCCAACACAGAGCTGCAGGTTTTCAATCTGTGCAACAGATGATGTGAACAGTGAACCTTCTGTTTGAAATGTGAGAGTGGAGTAAATAAAGGACAGACCCAGAAATGCCTCTCAGAGTGTCAAGCGATCCAGGGGAATCATGTGGTCGACAGTGTGAAAAGGCAGCATTGAGATCTAGAAGATTAAAGATGGAGCATTTACCAGCATCCACAGAACAGAGGAGGTCGTTTGTCACTTTGAAAGGGGCTGACTGCTGTTGAGTTTCCCGGAACCATGACTGGCATTTCTCAAAAAAATTTGTTTTGCTTCAAAGTTAACAGAATCTGATTAAAAACACAATTTTCCAAAACCATAGATAAGAAAGAAAGCTTAGAAATTCGGAATAGCTGGGTAAAGACAAGGCTTCTTAAAGAGGGGCTTAATTATGGCGTGCTTTAAAAAAGACGGAACTGTACCTGTGGCTAGAGACATTTTGAAAATTGTCATACTCCTATGCTTGCATATAAATACAATATTACAGTACAATATCCCATAGAGGATCATCCTTCATATTTCTTCACATTAAATGTACTCACACCGTTGTGAGTCATCATGTTGCATTGCTTAGAGATGGTAACATAGGCTTCTATTAGCTTGTATTAGTTAGTTTGTATGCATGTTGCTTGACTTTTACCTCAGATTTAAATTGCTCTTGTATAGTTTCTAGTTTTATTTCTATTTTAATTCTTCATCATTATTATTTATTTTATTTCTTATTTATGTATTTCCTACTTTCTCTTTATCTAGACTTTACTCTGTCAATGTGCTGCTGCAACACTTAAATTTACCCTCCGAGGATAAACGCTTATGTTATCTTATTTTAATTGTAAAGGTAAAAATAATGAATCTACCAAAAGGGGAAAATCTAAATATTCCGTCTTAGATGAGGGTCTATAAATAAAACCAAACAACAGTGTGGTATCAACAAAAGATAAGAACACGTGTCAAACGACAATATATTTAATTTCCATTACATTTGTTGAAACTGCAGGCGAGTCAATAGTCCTCATGCTATCTACAGCAGCAATATTTTTAAATGTTATATCATGAGTAAATATGGAGGCCCCGGGGTTGTATTACATATGGCGGACCAGAGATACGGATCATGAATTGGCCAATGCTGCATTTGTCATCGGCATGGGGTAACACTGAACATATCTGCCCTCCACTGAGCCTTTATCATCATCAGCAAGTATGCCAGTGGGACTCCTCACCCTAACATTCATTATGATCCAGCAAGGCTCAAGCAAAGAAAGATTGATGCATTCCCACAGTAGGAGAATAATAACAATAAATAAATAGATAAATAACTTGACAGCTTCTGGCTGATATTGACATATACATTGTTGTCTCATGCATGTGGGCAGAGCAACGCCACAGTGTGATGAATAATGATCTTCATTGGAAAAGAGAATGATTAATGAGCTTCCCACTACTGACACAGAGACTGTCAGTCGTGCAGCACAACTGGGGTTGCCTGCTTACATTAAGCATGAAATTTAAAGGGTACATGCTGCTGTGTGGGACGAGTGAGCTGCATAAATATTTAGTATTGTGTATCTGTGTGCTGGGATGCAACAAGTTTAGTCAGTGATCATGTTGTCTGAGAATACAATTGGAAAACAAGCATCTGCGAAGCCTAACTCAAAGATAAAACACTTTAGAAAACAAGATTTTGGCTCATAGAGCAGTCTCCCATTTATAATAAATACACTTCATTAAATTGATAACTTCCTTAAACAAATTATTCTCACGAGTGGATTAAGTGTTTTCGCCACGTCTAGTGCAGGTCTTATGTTAACTCATTATTCTCTCTTTTTTTCTATATTGTAAGCTATCGCTGTATTTTTTTAGTTGGTTTCTCTCTGCCTGTTTCTCAGTATTTTCATTACTCATTAAAATTATCCTCATTTAAGGAGTAAACCTGCACACACGCAAACACACAGCAGTCCATTTCATAAATTATTTTATCTCTTAGATGCTGGCTCATAACTAACACCAATTACCTGATTGTATGAGAAAGAAAACAAGATTGTGTGTTGTAGGTGATGATAAATTCAAGTTGTTGACACACAGCGTGTTAAAAAACATGAGTCCTTCTCCTATTAAAGTAAATGGTCACTGTTCTTTTTAGCACAATGCCAATTGAGTTTCTTAGCTGTTGCTTAGCTGATGTAAACATGGTAAAACAAGTCATTACATTTAGAGAAAAATCCATGAATACATTATTTGAACTTTGGGAAGAGGGAAAGGAGGATACTAATGAGAACAGAACCTCGGTAGAATAATAACTCTCGAGTCCAACTGTTATGCACATTGATTAAGCTAACAAGGTATTACATTATGAAAGTTGATCTTGTTTGCTTTGCATATATATATGTTTTTCACAACAACTCTGTCTTCTCCAAATTAATTGTCTGAAAAGTAGGGAAGCCATTTGGTACATGGAAAAAATTTAAAATAACATTTTTTTTTTCATTTTAAAGGAAAAAGTTTTAATGAACAAATTGTGTTTACAGGTCTTGGGGAGTATTACTGTATATGTGTGTGTGAAAAGCTGAATAAAGCCTTTTATGGTTGCACTTGAGGCAGCACTGGTCGGGGCTGAAGACTACAAGTTTGAAAATGAAAACAGTGTGAAGGTGTGGAGCTAGAAACAAGTGAGCTCCTCATAGCACCTTGGGGCTAGCAGCTGGAGGCTACATCAGCCACTACCAGCACACAAAAATCCTCGACGAAACTATCTGCGGTGGAGTTGAATACTTCTGAGTTATTTATTAATTCATTTTTTCTTTTAAAATACAACTAAATTATTTACTGTCCAATAGTTTGTAAACATCAGGCATTCCTGCAAACAGGAAAAATAAATATTAAAGAAAGTATTAATATTATATAGAAAAATGTCTATCTCCTTGAGAGCTCCTTGTACATTGCCAGCAGCACCTTGTGCCTTCTGGGTGGGTCTTCATTAATAAAGAAAAAGTCAGGTAGCCGTGATTGCCTTCTTCTGTGTCGTCATTCTCAGTCACTCTCACTCTGTAATTGCCCAAAGAGGAAGTGCTTTATGAAGCATTTCAGCCTGTGCCAGAGAGCGGGTTTAATGCTTAAAGAAAGCAACTCTGTTTTCTAATGCGGGAAGTTGCGCTGAATCTTGAAAGGATGAGAACCACTGATCCACTTCTCACATTGTTTGCTTGTGACCCATTGAGGAGTTCATCCAGTTATCTCTGTGGGGAACCACACTGAGAGCCTGCTTTCAGCCTCTTCCATTGTTGAAAGGGTACTCTTATGCCAGCTTGGTTGTTTGGACTTATTGGAACATTGATGTAACAAGCAGGTGCTGACCATCACCCAAATTATTGTCAGAACAAGGGCACAAAGCACACTTAAATGTTGTTCTGCCGTGCATACATGCTATGTTATAAACCAATTTAACTGATTTGCATCATTTTATATCTCTCATATGAAGACGCTTCTTATTTCCACCCTGTTAAATCCAATAAGCCATACACAGTTTTTCCAATTTGATTTCCATATTTTTCATTCTATCGTTCATCCTTGACAAGAAATTGAAAGCCACCACAGTAGAAGGCTACTGATTCAAGACGCCCATAATGGTAAAACAATCAGTGCACATTAATAAGCACGGATCATTTCAATGATTCAATTATTACCACAAATGCAATCAGTCATATACTGTTTCATATTTCTACAAAAAAAATGTGAATTAAAGGTCAAAGTTGGCCATGCTATTGCTAATACATCCTTTGTGGAGTGCTGCCTAAAGCATAGACCATAGACTAGAAAAATAATTAAGGCCAATTACTAAAAGACATGAAGACACAAGGTGGATTCATTATTATTTTATCTACAATAGATACATCAATTTTAAATCCACCTCCCACCATTTTGAAAAATTATTTCAGATTGACCTAGGATTATGTTGATGTTTTCATTACATTCAGTACCACCATATGAATGAAAAAAAATACTGATTATGGCTTATATTCAGATCTCCAGAGTGCACTCAGGACCAGATGCATTAGAGACGTGTTTGTATTGAAACAAACAGAACAATAAAGATGATATTGTTGGGAAAAAAAACTGGAGCAGCACATACCATAATACATTATTGGATGTTTATAGTACTTTTACTAAGTGACAGTAAAAGTAAGCGGTGCACAGGTCTCCCTATCTCATGCCAGGAAATATCCGTTGAAATTAAATAAGCAACAGGTGGTAAATCCAATAGTAGGTGGTGTAATGTGACAGCCTCATTTCAACAAATATTTTCCCTGATGAAAGTGATAACGCAGTGAGGCGGTGTTCAGATTCACCCATCAAAGTGGCTGCAGAGCAGAGGAACATTCGGTCCCAAGTCTTTGAGACCTTGTAGACTCATTTCATTTTCCAAAAAATGAAAATCTGGTGTGACCTCGGCACGGTCACCTTTTTCCTCGGAGAACATAACAGAGAGAGATTAAAAAAAGAAATCTAAACATTCTCCTACTTCGCAGTGATTGAGTGCAGCCTCCAGAAAAAAATGAACTCAGCGATGTTTGATCTTTTGCTTCTCATCTTTTTAATATCTTTTAATATAAAGCATCGCAGACAAGACAGGTTGGAAAAGTTAAAATTTGAGAAGATTTATATCAAACTGCCATGATAGATGCATTGGTGGACGTGCATGAACAATCTGAACACGTCGACTTCAACTCACTGAGGAGTGTTACGAGGAAAGATGGTCAGATTGTCGAGCTTCACATCCTGCAGAAACCATTCAGCAACACTTTCTGGACCACTTTCACTACAACAGCCAATAATTACTTACAATGGAAGATAAATTGTGGTATTAAGTAGTATTAGTGGTAGATGTTGGAGAGGGTGTTCTATATTTATCCCGCTATTTCAACAACACCGCTAAACCACTAAATCCAAGCAGGGGGCATTCGGTCAATCAATCCACTATTGATTTCTTCCCGAGGAAAAAGGAAGGACTGCTGTTTTTTAAGGCGAGGATAAAAACAGCTTGAATGAGTTCAATTCACCAACAGGAACAGAAGAACGAAGGCACTTTATGTGCCTTGTTTAGAGGAAATGAAAGTCCAGAACAGCCATGTGAGGACTGTCAGGAGCTCCAGATTACATTTCTCTCCCATGTGTGTTTCAGCTGTGATTGTGTTCTAGTTGTTTAACATGTGGAGTAATGACTCCGACTGAGAGACAGATGCAGGCCGGTGGACAGACAGTAGGAGCTTGCGGTAAATAGAGGGATGAGGACAGTGTCACGGTTAATAATGAGCTTGGGGAGCTTTTCACATCCCTGATCCTTTTCGTGTTTAGAGAGGTCAGTCACCCTCTGGGCCGCAGGCTAATTGACTTTTAATTAGCGTCTGATCAAACACACATGCAAGCTTTGTGATGCACACAAAAACACCGCTGTCTCTATGCTGGGTGGTGTAATGGGTTATCACAAAATGTCCTTCACCATCAAGTGTGTGTGTAACTGTATTGCATCTTGCCCCGAGCATTCAACTCTTTATACATCTGAAGAGGTTTATGCTAAAAAATGAGGCACACTCATAACATTGCCTGATCCATGACTCTTCGTGGAAAATAAATCCCCTTGTAAAGTAACATTTTTAACGACCATGTATTGGGATCAAGGATTGCTGGAGAACACTAATATATGAAATTTGTGCCTTGCAACTGAATAAAAGCTATCACTTCTCCTTGGACTGTGAATGCAATGAAAACAGCCATGGTTTGTTGGCAGAAGGGCTACATGAACCATGTATTATTCTTAAATGTTTGATTCTGAGTAAATAGTTAAAGATATTTCTGAACCATTGGCCTACATGATAATCTAGTTAATGATGGATATTAATTTTAAAATGAAACTGATCTCTCCATTTATAATTATTTTTCTCTTCCTGTAAAATACAAATATTTTTGAAAGTTGTATGAGCACCTGAATTGCAGAGGTCACTCAACAACAACACACATCACTTTGAGATACCTTGAACTGCTTATGTTACTAATTTATGTCAGTGCTTGATGCAGAACAGCCCACAATGGCATAATACCCATCTGTCAATTCACTCATCACTCATACCGCAGATGTTTACAAAATGACTGTACTTTAAACGAGATGGTTTTCAGACCACTAATGACAAACCTGCTGCCCCCCAAATGCTGATGATTCAAATCATCACAGGATAAAAGCATGACAGGTTTTACACCCTTTTTTCTGCAGGATTTTCTGCTTTCAGCTCTGGTTCTGAAAGTTAGCACCCAATATTTAAAGCCTTCTACCAAACTGGCAAAACAGATTTGAGAGGAGCTGGGTCAAATTAAATCTTGGTTGCCACCTGCATCAGATCAACTGTCTCGTCAGAGGATGAAAGCCAGATGAATTATTGTGCTACGATGGAAGTAGAAAAAAAATGCACTTATGCCTACAAGCATTATTATATCCCTTCATCTTGCGTGCATCAATTCCTTATGTTCATGCTGATAGAAAAAAAACACCTCTATGTGTTGCTCTAAAAGGCATGGACAAACATTGTATTGTGAGGTTTCATTTGAAGTTTGGACTTGTTTCAAAAATCAATAAAAAAAACATCCCTCTCGCCCTCATTTAGGAAATTCATAAATAAGTATAAGGTACAAGACTAAAAATCATCCAAAATTTTTTTTTTCTCACTTCAACTTGCTGCTTCCCTTTACCATTCACGCTTAACTCTTCATGTCGCTGTTTCTCCTTCTTAAACATTGGTGGGTCTGTAACATTAAATGTGAGGATAGTCATGGCTTGCTGATCGTGATAAAGAAGCGCGCCTGTCCTTCTGTACAAATGCCATCAATAGAGGATCAATAGTACCTTGCGCGTGAGCTCAGTGTCCTGTCACGCCTACTGAGACCTGAACATGGCTTCAGCAGGACAAAGAGAGAAAGAGAAGTAGAAAGGAGATAACAAGAGAGTGAAATACAGTGGAGAGGTTACGATTAACATTCTTTGAAATTATGGACACAAACCGCCCTGGAGAAGACATAATGGTTTGTATTAAAATTGGCTCCTATCTAAGTTTAAAGCTCTTTCTTTGCCTCCCACAGAGCAAAATGAGGGTTCGGTGGTTTGCACAGGAAGAAAATATCGTCTTATTTCTGCACTGCCAGGTATCTGTGTGGGCGTGGATGAATTGTCTGGTCGGATGCGGTCTGATTGTTCTCTGCTATGAGGTGAATGTCAGGCATAGTGGCCTCCCAGTGTGAGTGGTGCACCTTAGCAGTGTCATTAACATTTAACTCTGACAGGGATTAAAACAATCCAGCTAGGTGTGATGACTTGGTCGTGCTCTACATCGCCGTGACGATAAGTAGAAAGAAAAAATGAGGCTGATCTTCTACCTGGTTGGACTCATTGTGCAAACGGGCAAATCCAGTGACAGAGCAGTCAGGAGGGCAGCAACAAACCTAAGTCAACATGCAGCTCCAAATTAATATAGGCTGCGCCACAAAGTCACGGTCAATTAATGAATTTGCCATCCATGGTCTGCAGCTTCACAGATCTATGGTGTCCATTAATGGTCCATGTGAATAGCTTTTAATGTGAAAGCACCTCCCCCACTGGTTGGATCCTCTCCTGCTGATTGAATGATATAATGAAAGGTCAAGATCAAACACATCACTGATCACTGTAACAGATTACTCAAGGCAACATTTTTACTGGAGACATCTCTAATCTGCATACTGTGTGTTAACAGCATAGAATTCAAAAGTGGGATGAGTTGTCGGGTGTCCAGTTTTCCAGAAGTAAAAGTACTGCACAGCCTCGACTCCCCAGGGGCATTTAAAACCAAAATGTTGTTGATTGGTCTGAAAAACCTGTTTCATGCACCACTAACTGCAAGTGGAAGATCCCACTGTGTAGAAACCAAAAAAATAAATACAATACATTATAAAATGTTTTTTCCAAATTGCAACAATGAAAAATGATATTCATGATGAAGCTTTAATTTGTGCCTCTGACTGACTTTTTCTCCATAGCAATGGTCTGAAGCTCATGTGTATTATAGCATTAAGAGCCGTCACCATATCAAACTGGAAAACAAACACACATTTGTCTCTCAGGCTACCTGCTGCCATAACCCTGAAATTTTGGGAAATAATGCATTCATTTAATAACATGTGCCTTTAAAGTATTAAAATACTGAACAATAAACACCATATGTTTAAATACTAGTATCAAATACACAGTTTTGTTTCCAAATTACATTCAAAAGTTGTCATTTTTTCATCAGGGAAAATTGTTGTCATACTGCGAATCCTGCGCAGGTACCCACGAGTGATTTAAAATCTCCACATTTATGTGCAAAAGCGATTTTCTAGTATCAAACTGTCTGGTATTCCACAAGGTGAGCTGGGGATGGAGACGGGGGACGTGATTAACTCAGGAGGAGGGAGTGAGAAAAAAATCTAGCAGCCTTTTTATTTCCTTGAGGAGGAGAAGTGTATAGGTGTGAGGTATTTTAAGGAGGAAGTAACAGTCCTCCGGGAGAGTCGTCGAAATGCGCAACAAAGCCAGAGCAAACTCAGCGCTGAGCCTTCCCAGTCTGGAAATATACAATATTCAACGTGCAACATGAAAAGTGTTGCGGGGTAAACACAGGAGGAGCCTGGTGTGAGGAAAGAGGTCCTTCTGAATCCCCGCCAGCAATAAAATGGCAGCCTCATATCTTTCAGATAGCTGCCATGGCTCCCAACGGAATGAATCCTTTGAATGGCCCATTAAATCATTAAAACAACCTCCCATTCAGAGACCCCTGCTGCATAAGTTATTAACTACACACCGTCTCACTCAACACAAAACCTCTCTCACAGGAACACTCGAAACGCATAACAAAAAAATATGAACAGATAAAAGGGGAAGCGCTCCGAAGTTACCAAAGACACCAAAAATTTATCACGAAATTCCAAATTAAAATTAAACCATATTGCCTCTTTCTTGCAGCATTTCTTTGAACAAGCGATGATGAAGCCATCTTTTGATTTTAAGGAAACAGAAGCCAGACTGCAGGCAGCTCTGACAAAAAAGCAGCTGGTGTTTTTTGAAGTTACTGAGCACATGGATGCAGTTGTTACAGGATGCGTCCACCTCCTTGATATGACGGCACTCTGTCAAAGGGGAAAACTACTGCAGGTAACAACTTTTTTATGTATATACTGCATCAACCCAAGTCTTGTGCATTCCTGTGTGCATTTTCTACTAGCAGATGGATGGTCAAAGCAAAGGCTACAGCATTTGGTGGTTTTGCTTCGTCCTCTAGCCTCACATCTGTTCATTTTATCCCTGAGCTTATTGCATTTCTGTTTAGATTCAGTGCTAACGTTTTACAGTGGAAGTGGGGGTTGTATATATTATAACCACAACTCTAAACTGCATAATAAATGGTGAAGTGCTACTACTTGTGGTTTTATGCAGTCTTATCATTAGCTAGTGTAGTTTGTATATTTTTCGAACAGAGGAAAATGTAACCTAATGTACTCCACGTTGCTTTTCTTTTTGGCACACGCTCCTTCTCTGCCACTGCTTCCCTCCTCATGCTCGCTGTCACTCGCGCTGTGTACAAAGTCACAGAAATAAAATATAAATAAAATATATCCTTTCCCTCCTGAAACGTCTCTGGATGTGTGTGCCTATTTCTCGAGCGTCTGAGCCTTTTCTCTTCATACGATTCACGCTGCCTCCTGACTGCACAGCCTAGCAGTCATGAATTGTTCTTCAAATTGCGGGTGACAGCAGACTGTCTGCCAGCGGCAACTGGCAACAGAGTTTTACATCCTTCTAACACTAGGATACATGAGGGCCAAAAGTGTACTGGGCATAAAGCATAGCAAAATCATTCGGAAAAATGTAATTTGGGATTCGGGATAAGAAATTAAGCTTGCATGGAGCCCTTTAAGCCTGTGTTTTAAAAAAGCAAGAGAGAGACAACGTTTTTTTTAACAGAATAAAAATGTGTTTGTTTCATAAATGTAGAAGTGAAGCAATCCACTTCATTTGAAAAAACTACAATAAATATAAACCAACAATACATTTTAAGTTTTTTTTTCTTTTAAGTTCAATAAAATTCTCATTTGAGGATTTAATATTAAAGTGACTCCATTAAGATTGACACACTTTGACAGTATCTAAGTAAATATTGTAGAGAAAATACTTGACTTCCACATACAGAATGTGGTCCAAACACCAGGTTACCTCTTATAAGTGATAAGCAGCATGTGTGATTCCAAGTGTTTCCGGGCTTAACCCAGAGGGTTCGACTGACAGTTTGAACTGCAGCTTCGAGGACACAGTGTCAAGCAGCTCAGTCCTTGTATCGACAAAACCCTGCTTGATACCCCTGCTGCTCAGGGCTCCTGTCAATGCTGTCAACCACTCCTCCACTGTCATCCTCACTACAAGCTGCATCTCTCATCTTCTCTTTTGTTTGGAAGGATTTAAATAAAAAGGTTTATGGGTTTGAGAACCCAGTCCGATTTGATATTTGTGAAAAGCATAACAATTTGGGAAGAAGATGTAAAGCTGAGGAAACTGAGGGCAGCTAAGTATCACAGTTGACTCAGCGAGCACGTACGCAAACAGATTGCCATAAATTTGCATTATTCATCCAGAGTTTTTTGTATTAAGGGCTTTGGTTTGCTGGCTGAGAGAGTACCACTTCAGAAAACACAAGCGAAAAAGGGAAAGAAGATTTGGACTATCATAACACAATAAAAGGTTTTTGCAAGGCTTAGTTAGGTTTACGAGTCAAGCCTAAAAAATAAGCAAAAGTAAACGTAAACAACGTTACAAGTACAGAATACATGTAACTTAAAATAACTTAGGAAAAATATTTTAGTCTCCTGGTTAAATGAAACAATATCACATCTACAGCCAATATCTGCATCATGCATTTATAATGCTTAGACTACCCTTATGGTTTTCAAAAATCATTTTCAAATTGTGTTTTGAAAAGTGAAGACATTCTATTGTAAAGAATATATTTTTTCCAATAAAAATGTATCAAATGACAATCTGTAGGCTCATACTGATGAACCTACAGAGAATTATCCCCTGAATCTGCAGCTTCCCTCGGCTTTATAGGGATTTTAAAGCGAGTTTCAGTTCGTGATTTAGCTGTCAGGCTCTTGGTTCACGTTCCCCGCTATAGTGTTGTTTTCAGCCACAGAAGGCAGCTGTTTTCAGTGTATGAGCTATAAAACCAGACTGTACACCACCTGCTCAGCACCAAACAGCTATCAGGCGAGAGATTAGCTGGTGAATATAGTGGAGCATCTAGCATCTAAAGATACAGGTATGTCTTTGCTTGTTTAGCTGTAAAGCTGCAGAAGAATACATTCAGCTTAACCTCCCGTGAGTAACTTTGGGAATCTCTTAGGATCTTTATTTCCCTGTTAGAGTGCATTTCAGTCAGTAGGCACTAGCCTGTGCAATAAACTGGACATGAAGATGAATGCAACTCTGTAACAGTTTTTACCCCTCTATTAAATCTATATGGTAACCTTAGCGCTTGCTAACATGCTGTGTTTTTCTGTGTCGTGACTCTGATTAGATAGAAAAAATGGTCCATTGTAGAGATTATGCCCGAATGCTAACCTGCGATAGGCAATGCATTTTTTCCACCTTTAGGGTTGTTTGAGGCTTAATTATTTTATTTTTTTGCATTTACCTCATAAAAGTTTTTCAGATTTGGATTATTTTCAGCAAGAAAAGTTTGGCAAGTGTCTTCTTTTAGTTTGATTTCTTTGCAAATAATATTTCGGGGATTTGATAGGGATGGACTGACTGATATAGCCTTTACCAGCACCATACTACAGTAAAATAATTTCCTTGGTCAAGGTAAAGTATAGAATAGAAATTATTGAATTCTCCCTGTCTGGACTGCAGCAATACTGTTGTGTAAAACAAACAAAGAATATCTGACAGCAATCTTACCTTGCTGCCTGAGAGCAGCTATGAGACACACGGTCATACAAAGGTTCACCTTCACTCACTTGTATGTTGATTTTGCTCTTTGTCTCTCATTTTATCTGTTATTGTTCTCCTCTTTCTCTTTAAGACTCACTTTTACCTTATCTCGCCATTTCCCTCCCATGTCTGTCTGGGCCCCATGTCCCTCCATCTCATCTCAATGTTTGCTCTAACAACTGAAAAAACACTCTAAGCGCAAGACATGGCATGTGTCATCTAAATGAAAGGGTAAAAATGTGGATGACAAGCGAGCGATGATGTCTCGGTGGTGAGGGAGGAGAGCGCAAAGACTGAGACGAGCAGATGATGGAAAAGTGATGGAAAAGTCACATTAATACCTGAGTGAATTCTGAATCGCAAACCCTGGCAGAGAGATGAAGGGAAGTGGAGTTTAATATAGACCCAAGGATTATAGAAGTCCTGTGACAATGAGTCAAATTAAAAGTATAGAAATGACAGAAGAAAGACAGAAGGGAGGAGGTTTCAGAAGGAGGAAAGTGCGAGTCAGAATGTATAAATAAATGCGTGACTCTTTCAGCATGAAACAGTCTTAAGACCATTCAATACAGTCCTCATTAAGTACCAAATTGATTTTCTCTGAAGCACAAAGTCATAGGCTAACCTGTTCATTTACCACATAGAAGTACGTTAACCTCAGCAATCAGCATGTGGCTCAGACATTAAAGGTAATTAAAGGTAATCGTCTGTGCTATGAATACACTGTGAGACTGGTCAAAGCCTGGAGGGCGATTGGACAGCTCTTTTTCCCTCTTTAATCTGCCACGAGGTAAACAATGTGAAGATGTTAACAAACTGAAGACGTAAAGCCGTAACCACGTTCCATAACCTCGCACCAATTCCCTCGTCACTGGGTTAAACAAGGAATAACAATATGGAAGACTAAAGGGACAAAACATTTTCCAGCCACTTTCTCCATGACAGCCTCTGTGTTTCCAATAATCACCCAAAAATATATATATATATTGAATGGAATTTGCAATAAGTTAAACAATTGAGATGAGTAAAAGCATGTTTTACTTAAACAACATAGTTTTCCCCAAGAATAGAACTACTTATCAGCGGTGAATCAAAGGAAAAAAATTAATATTGGCAGAGATATTTCAGAACAGATATACCCAACTGAGAGTCAGTTTTCTGTATCTGTGTCACGTGGGTTGCCCCTTTAGAAGAATAGTTAGAGTCTATTAACTCCAACGGGAGCAGTGAACATGAACAAAGATTATGACAGATTCTTTCGCTCCATAGTCACCAAAGTAAATACATGATCCATTTTTCACTAGCCACATATCTTCTGAATATTCTGACACTAAAATTGCATTTTTCAGACGGACAAACATTTTATATGAACTTAATTTTTCAGATACAAACATTTTATATGAACTTAATTTGTAAAAGGCAACTTGAATGAAAAAACAGCTATTGCAACTTTGCAAACAAATGTTCACAAGAGAAAAGCAAAGCAAGAACAGTGTGGTTTAATTTACCCATTGTTTGCTTCCTGTGTCCTTCCAGGAGTCAAGGTTGTTGTCTTTAAACCATGACCACTCCCTTTCCCTAACCTTAACACATTTATTTTTGTACACATTACTAGATCTTGGCCACAGCTTGGCAGGTTTGTTGCTTTTAACGGTTTTGGATGACTTTCAAAAACTGCTGCTCATATGGGTCATTTTAATAGCCATGACTAAGCACATACTGTATTTTATTGTTTGGTTTGGAAAGGTTGTTGCAAAAATACTACAATATGTACTTTATATGTGAAATATTTACAATACATTTTGAAATAGCAATTTTTTACTCTCCCCGGGCATGGGAGTTGAACATTTTATTCTTCTGAAACATACACATACTTGTTCTGGGGCTCGCAAGTCTCCAAGAGTCTCAAGTGTCCTTCTCTTCCCTTCATCATAGGATAACTCTGCTGTATTCAAACAGTCAAACCTTTTTAGCACTTATTCTCTCAGCCTTTCATCTTCCCTTTACCTGTCCAGTTTAATTATAAGTCTGTCGTCTCTCGTGCTCCTTTCTGTCTCGCCTCTTTCATCTCCTGTCCAACACAGATCAATTCTTCATGGCCCACATCCCCTGTCCCTGTTGATGCTGTCAGCCTTTCTAAGAGACACGGAGGACTAGTGAGCCACCGCAAAGTTCACACATCCCAACACACCACAGGAACTGTGATCGATCACTCCCCGGGAATTTGTGTTTTAAAACGCTCTGCGCTCTTTACCTCTGACGCAGTTGTTCCTTACAAGATAATAAAGGCTCTTCTTGTTGTTTCAATGATGAATTACTCCTTAAACATATGGAGTAGTATAGTTATCTACAGGTATCATGCTATGGAGCTGGAACAGCGTAAGTCCAATTTAAATATATATAAATAGAATTTAGCATTGAAAAAGGAAAGATTGTCACTGAAGAAAGTTCCACTGAAAAATAAAACAAAAGCTTTACAAATTATTTTATTTGGATATTATTTTCTTTTTGATGTGTTATTCGTTGTGTTATTCTTTTTTCAGTTTTTATCTACAGTGACAATTTTTTTTGTCAGTTTCTCTTTGTCACTGTTTTTGCATGGAGGGGAAGGTTGTGAGAGGAAGAATCATCATGGACTCTGGCATAGAGGTGGAATATCAGCAGGAGGATGAGGGAAAAAATGAATACGAGTCAAAGAGAGAGAGAATAGAAAACCCAGAAAAGAGCAAGCAGGAGAATAATGGAAGGAGGAATATCAAAATCATTAATGCACCATGTGTATAATATGAATGGTCCCCCCTGGAGTTAATTGAATCCATTTGTTGGATTTGTATTGTTAAATGTGATTTGAATTTGTCTGATTCATGAGCAGAGGAATTCCACAGGTGATTAACTAGCATGAGCACTCGCAGGTCAGGGTGAGGAAGTGTCAGTTTCAACCATTAGATGGATAATTAATCGGGGCATATTCATGCTATCACAGCAGTCTTCATTACAGCACAGGGTCTAACAACTCAACCGCAGAGGGAACGTTGTTTAATTGCAGTAATCCTTACATTGTTTCCCCTGAATTAACTTAATTATATTTGATGAAAATCATTGTGTTTCATGGTAAGATAAGATATAACTTTATTTCTGTGCAGCAGGTGCAATAAAAATAAGGAAAAGTGCAAATATAAAAGTCTAAGATAACGATAACAATGCCAGAATCAGTATGGATAATAAAATATAAACAGGTGAGAAATCATTCAAGGTGGGTTAGATGTACATGTTAACTATTTATACTGAAGCTGTATTTCGGAAATCAACATGCAGATGGATGCTTCATGTGAAAGAAGCATCCATTGTTCACGTAAACATGCTCGCAAAGTGGTTCCCGATTAAATCCTTCCTTCCCTGGTGAGATTACATTATAAACAGCCCACTCTGTTCTATCCAGCATCCACAGAGAGGAAAGCAAAGCACTGATCTCCATCCATTGATTGCCTCTATCTGTGTTGGAGCCAGCTGCTGGGATGCGGCTCCAGCTGGAGGGGACGTTGCGAAGGCTTAACAGTGGGAAAGCACAGGCAACAGCAGCAAGCAAAGGAGTAAGTGACCCTGAGAGACGTGGGGAGAATCGGGTGTGTGTGTTTGTGTGTGAAAGGGTGGAGAGCTGGCTGCTATACTGGATTAGTATCTGACACCCAGCACCTTCAGATCCCCTGTCAAAAAAAGGCGGCCTCCAGCTGAAGCAAAAATGGCCGTGACATAAGGTCCAGCCGTCATCGACATCAACACACATACATGCATGCATGGAAAGGGATGACAGGATAACCTGAGGGGCCCAAAGTGCTATTCACTACCCTCCACAGTGTGACACCAGTGTGTGTGTGTGTGTGTGTGTGTGTGTGTGTGTGTGTGTGTGTGTGTGTGTGTGTGTGTGTGTGTGTGTGTGTGTGTGTGTGTGTGTGTGAGTTTAGGTGTGTGCTTTTGTCAGCCGGAGAGAGGAGATCGCAGCTGCCCAGAACACAGGATGTAAAAACTAATGAAACTAAACCCTAATCCCCGATGACATTTCTGAGTGGGATTGTTTTTTGAAGTCCAGCTTTAATGAAAGCATTGAAGGGGAGGATTTTCTTTCCTTGGTGGGGTTCAATTACAACCACGAGGGACACAAAACAAAGGTCAGACCTCATCTGTGAGATTTTGCTGGTTCACTGTAAGTGACGACTAAAGCAGCGGGTCGGTTGGTGAAACCTTGCTCACCCTTCCTGTGATTACAGAGATAATTAAAAGAAGAAATATGGACTATCAGGAATAAAATACAGCCTCATAATTTACCAAAGGGCTAAAAACAATGCCTCCATGAACCATTCTTTACAAACGCATTATTGGCTTCGCAGAGGCAGCATTGATTGAAGCCAATTGAAGCCAAGTATTCAGGCTAGGTAGTGCATCAATATTTATCAATGTCTTGATATGAGACTACTGTCATTTGGGGTTATGGTCCTTTTCCAAAATACAAAATGTATTTATTCTGTTAATGTTTTGGTATTAATGTATGTGGAAAAAATAACGTTATGGCATCTGATTTAGCTTAGATCACCCAGCCCTCTGTATTATTTGTTGTACTGTAAATGCAACTTACTTCTAGTATTTTTTTATGTTGGTGTGTCAATAATAAATGTACATACATCAATGTTCCTTGTATGTTGCTTCTGTTCATGCTTCTTCCAACTCTCCTGTTTACACCCTCTGTCAATCTCTTAAACACTTGTGTATTTATATTTAGATCTTCCATCTTAAAACTGCAGCACAATGAAGGATCTTCCTGTTACTATGTTAATCGTTTGTATTGGTTAGGAGTACGGTAAGTCAAAAAGAAGCAAGAACTGTGATGGATGTTTACAACAAACACTATGGGTGATTATTTCTAAATCCCCCTCATTTTTTCTTCCAATTAAGCTGCAGCTAGGCTGGAGGTTTGTTTACAACCTGTCTGATTGTCTGACTGCTGAAGTTTTCTGGGGACTTATTTGTATCAATGGTTAATTGGTGAGATCTGGCATGGTGGTGACCATGCCAGATCTCACCAATTAACCATGTGAGTACAATCCATTCATAGTGATAGGAATGATGGCCAAGACTACAAATAACATCCAAACTGCATGACCCTTAAAGTCATTAAATCTACTGCCTGTCACATGAACATATGTGATTGATGGATTCCTACAGATTGTCATCATCATCACTTACTGACTGGACAACAACGTGACTATTTATTTAATGTGAATAATAAGTAGGCAATCCTATAGTGAGCTGTGAACATATGACATGACAGTGGATCATCCCAAAACAGATAATCATCATTTATCATTGCATAAAATACATGCACTGTAGTTTTTCCATTTCAGTGCTCAGTGCTGACATCGTTCTAAAATAAGAAATGCACCATTTAGGAAAAATAGCATCTATTTTGATAAAATGACTGCTGGCTGAAAAACAAAGCCTATTTAAGGTTGCTAATGAATTATGGGTCTACTTAAGACCTTTTCACATCCCAAAAAAAAGCTCTGTTTTTGGGGAAATAACCATCTGTGACTTTAAATATTGATTGATGAATTTCAAGAAGCCAGATTCTATTCCTGTGTGGTAATGAAGAAATTTGGAGAAGTTGTTGGCTCCCTGCAGCTTCAAACCAGCAGAATCTTCTTTGAAACTCTGAGACTCAAGATTGTGGCTTCTGGGCTCATATATTCTCCTTCCTCTCTAAACTCTGCTTCATAAGTGTGACTTCCACACTTCTCTGCTTTGCATTACAAACTCTCAGCCCCCAAATATAGTCAATAATTCAAGCATAAGCACTCCTACACATAAACAATAACATGGGAGCCCTTATCAGTAATGGCACCTGTAATTTCTAACCCTTCACTTGACTGCAAATACAAAACAGAAACTAATGGGATAAAGTTTTTAAACAGAATGTAGAGAAAATTAATCATAGCCAAACATAAAAACACATGTAAGCAACAACTCATTCCTCAAAAATGAGAGAACATTAAATACAGACAGTGGCTTTGACTTTACTTTATGCATAAAAGATAAAATACCTGACAGAGCTAGTGACTATGTTTATTGTTCATGAAGTAAGGTCAGAGTTGAGGTAGAATTAAGGGTGGAAATAACTTTGATTCTTTAAAGAGCTGAGAAAAAAGGGAGCAAAAAAAAAGGGACACTCACAATAGTTTAACTCTAATAATGAATATTCCTGCATACTTATTACAACTGCCCTCATTGGACCGACCCCAATTATTTTATTGGACCCTGTAACCTCTGATGTTCATCTCGAAAACCTTGACTTTGGGAATGTTTTTGTCTTTTGTATTGCTATTATCACCAAACCCTATGTAACACTATTTTTCAATTGTATTTTTTGAGCTGTTGCGTATGCTTATAAATCAAAGCTTTCATCATTCAAAAAAAGTTATGAAAGGTAGCTAGTGTAGTTTGGCCTGCTGGTTTGCTGAGCCTTTAGCGCCGCAATTTGCGAGAAAAATCTCTCTTTATCTCCTTTTCTGAATCAAAAGTCAAATCTGAACATATGTATTTTTAAAATTAAGAGTGACTCACACTATCCAAGAATATGGTTCAACTACCCTCCCCCATCAAAAAACATAAAAAATCTGCTAAGGAAACACACTCATTAGAACTCATTACAACTGCAAAGTTACCTTAAAAAGGAAGACCGACTTATCAAAAATAGAGTTTTAAAATATAAGCAAAGCATTTCAAAAGTTTAGAGAAATTGTTGCTAATTGTAAAGTGTCTGCTAACCACAACCCGAGGCTGTCAAATTTTCTCACCATCTCTCTAATAGTTTAGCCGTCTTTATAAGCAGTGAGCTCTAGGCTGCAGTGCAGCAGCCGTGACTTCTACAGTTAACAGAAGGCTAAAATGGATTATTAGCAACATGTTCTTTCCATCTCTGAAACGCTTTCCGATATTGTAGCTCACTAGAGCCACACATTTTCGAAACACAGTTGTCATCTCAAAGGTATGTGATCAAATTTCAAGTTACAGCGCTACTCCTTCGATTCTGGCACTTAACAACGAACGCAGCAAGATGCGTCACTTTAGTTTACTATGAGGTGATTCGTGTTGGCATCCAGCCTTTCCTTTGTTTTGCCTCCAGCTAATAGTGTGACCAAATCATGACGTCGGCACAAAAAGTGTCTATAAGGGATTTGATTTAATTGAAAAATGGCAGAATATTAAAGACATCAAAAGAATATGGAATGTCGCTGTCTACGTCGATGACCTCTGTTAATGCTGTACACATGGAACAATCTTGAGATATCATTTAAGCCATAATATTGCCGTCACAATCTTCTTTTTTGCAGTGGAGGAGGTTAAAAGACTAGAGAATCCTCTGCGATATACATCAGAGGAAAAAGAGAGGTACATGATTCTAGCTTGAAGGCAGCAGAAAAGAAAAAAAGAATTGAAACACATGAAGGCTGAGTTCCTTCCTCACTCACAGAGCACAGGAAGAGGTCTGTTCACAGGTCTTACATCTTTTTCTGCTGTGAATCCTTTCTGAATAAATTCACACTCGACTTGCATGTGTGGAGTTTGTGAAAAAGCCTTTATTCAATCATTTCTACTCTTCATTGATTCCAGCAGCTGCAATATAACACTCGGCTGAGATGTATGAATGTGATAATCCAAACTGCAATAAAATCAATTCAACAGCAAAGATGCTAAACAACAAGTTATCACCTTCTTGGTAAAATATAGTTTTGAAGGAACTCATTTCTGCTTAGACACAAATTAGGAGGGAGAATGGAGGCGGTGTTGTCCTGTTATGACTTCCTGAATTCTGACAAGAGTAGCCTGCAGCAACTCAACATTTGTTGTTGTTTTCTCATTTTGTGCCCAAATTATTTGTCAAATGCAGCTCCTACTGACACACAAAGAAAAAACTCTGAGACGCACTATTGCTCAGACTGATGATGACCTAAAAGTGTATCGCACAATTACAACAAATCGATTGTTACTTTTGGATTCTCACAGCCACACCCAGATGAAAGTTTATAAGTACAGCTAGCTAAAATGAATAAAAAAAATGTAACTAATTACAACCCTCATGAAGGTTTTAGTGTTTTGTGTTAAAACAGTTTGGGTAGTTTCAACATCATTTCGGAGGATTTTATTTGCGGTGCCGTTGAACAGTTTTTCATTATACACAGAGGGATTTCGGTTATTTAACATACCCTTACCCTGCATAAATGGAATGGACAAAATAATGTAAACAAAGAAACCTGTCAGTAGTGTGGATAATTAAGTCATCGTTTACATAATTGTTTGGAAGAAAAAAAATGCCAAACATTGGATAGAAATCTACCTTCTCATATGTGAGAATTTGCTGCTTTTTTCAGATAAATTGTATAAAACGGAAAATTATTGTATTCTGGATCCCTGGTCAGACAACAGAGATATTTGAAGACATCACCTTGGAGTCTGGGAAATAGTGATGCAATTTGCACATGTTTGACATTTTGCTGGATGCCACTATAAGATAATTTCTTGGTGCCAGTTTAGCTTCAAGAATCCGACAGCAAGAATAAGCAAGTAAGCGATGGAGGGTTACATTTACGATGATTTTCCCACATTTCCCAGTGGTTCGGTTAACATTGTGTGTATCAAAATACATAACACCAAAAGTTACTTTTGGGCGGCACAGAGCCTTAAAGAAATTATTTATATAAAGGAAGGAAATCATGCTAGTTAACCACAAACCCCTTCAGCTCATACTCCAGCGGGGACTTCAACAGCAACCAGGCGCCTGGGCCCTCGACACCACACTGCTGGAGGCCGAAGCTGTATTGTTGGGCCCTCTGAAGGGAAGGGATGCAAGAACTTGACCTCTGGAGCCTGGTGGGGACGGTGCAAACAGTCTGTGTAGTTGCTGCCTGAGATGCTCAGTTCAAAACTCCTTATCCTAAATGTGTGGATAGATCTGAACTCTGACCTGAACCAGCATCTGAAGGCTGCATCTCAGGCAGTAGTTTATATTTAGACATGCTGCCTACGTCTTGTAAAATTCATTGTTTAAGCCTGGAGCGAGGTGGTAGGACACATCTTTTGATCTCTTAACATTTTCTGTTGTTGTTTTTGGGAAGCCATTTGGGATTAATGTTCACTGCTGCAGCTTTCAACTTGACCTTTTTCCCTCTGTATTAAAGACAAAACTAACTATGCTCACATATTTCTTTGTTATACAGTACTGTAACAGTTTTCTACCAACTTAATTTTATTTCTTTGCATAAACAGAATCATTATCTTATAATATCTTGGTTCGTACCTGAAAAACATTCTAATTTCCCTTCTCACCATTCCCTATATTACTACTGCATCAATCATTATGGAACTCATATTACCATTGTAATGGATCAGAAGCTGTTTCTATATGCGGTCCATTAAGCATAAACCTTTCAAGTGTCAAGCGTTGTAAATGACACCCATAGAGAGACCTTGATTTCCCCAATTTGGATTTACATTACTGTGCTCATATGCAGTGATGAAACGGTTGCTTGGAACATCTATAGCCAGGAGCTTGTCATGGCTTTTGGTTATAGAAATGTGGAAGTGTGAAGAGGAGGAGCTGAGGAGAATCTCCTGACATGGATGAGGCCGTGTGAAATTTGTACGGCCTTGATTTGGAGGGATTGTGTTATCCTCTTAGTGGGGATTAAGGAGTAGCATTTTCTGAAAACGGTACAAAATATATGGGAATTTGAGACAAAGGAAGAGTTTTAGAAGTAAACTTTGTAAATCATAGTCTTCCCAGTTCAGGCAGGGATGAGAGAGCTGGCTGGCTGGCTTGAGAAAATAAGTCCAGCAGCAGGGGATGGATACTGGCTGGAGCTTGAACAGTGGGCACTGGGCACACAGAGTCTAATCTTGACTTTCACAGAATTCAACACTACTCCTCACCCAACCCCACTGTGTTCAGGTCCAGAAGAACTGAGTAAACTAAACTCATCTCACATGTGTTAAAAAGACACAGGGAATGAAAAATGTAAATTAAAACGGATACATAAAAAGCAGTAAATACAAATGTAACACCAAACAAAATTATAACTGTTCACTTTGAGACCATTGCCATACTTGACCATACATATGAAAATGAAATGCTGACTTCTGTCCACTCAATCAAATCAAATCAAAAGAAAAAAACAAACAAAAAAAAAGGTTAGATTAAAAGAAAAACAACCACCCTGAATCAAAGCATTTGTCAAATTGACTACTTGTTATATTCAAATCTAGCTAAACATGAGATAATATGTTTTCATTATGTAACTTCATATTTTCACTAAAAGGAGGCACAAGCTAGAGATCAATGAACCTGTAAATCTACTCTTTTCGCTTGATTCAGATTTAACTCAGTGCTTGATTGGATACCCAACTGAAAACAAGATGGTTTAAGATATTTCTATGTGTCATGTAATTATGTTTTCATAAATTGTAGTGCTGGAGACACAGGTGTTGCAGCGTTGCGTGGCCTGATAATGTTATTTTTGTAGGATGGTGGCAGAAAGTGAGACAGCGCTGAGCTTTAGCTTGTAACATTTTAATGAAGACAGTGAGCTCTGAGACGAGTTCAGTGACTTGTGGCTGATGTGAAAACTGTGTCAATCTTTAATTAAATTATCCCATGCAGTTTTAAACATGACATATTTTTCAGAGTGATGGATTATTTCTGGTGCCATCTAAAGTCGGTGAAGTTAAGTAGCAATTTAAACAATGAGTGCGAGTGAGAAAATGATAATACTCTAGTCAAGTTTTGACAGTTTAAATCTTATAAATATCCCCGGGTATAAGCTTGTTCTTTTTCGCCCTTTATTTGAGAGATTGCAAAGTAGAATTGGGGAAGAGGAAGAGAGGGGTATGACATGCAATAAAGGTCCCAAGGCAACAATCAAAGCTGGGATGTTGTTGTTACATGGCACGCACAGTCACCACTGGGCTACCAACGCACTCCAGCTCTTAGTTTGATTAACATTATTGTATATCATTTCTGTATGTGCACAAATATTTGAACAACTGCTTTGAAAAACTAAAAGTAGAACCACAAGAAATATTGTGAGAAGCAATAATATGATTAAGCTATTTTCATAATGGAACAGAATATATTGCCACATCAGAGCAGACCATTACATATAAAATAACTCAAAAAAGATTATGAGTATAAAATCTCAAAGCCAAAGTTTGCATTTTAAGTTATATATTGAATATTATATTAATATATAAACATCCTCCAGTACAACTAATTGCCCCAAAGCAATTGTATTTCCCTTAAATGGTCCGCAATGCTAGACACTGCCAGAAGTATTATTTATATTTCCAACTAAAGGTCACATTTAAAGATAACGACAGTAAGCATTTAATAATCAGCCACAAAACCAGTTTTTTGTAATTGGTATGTAGTTGTAGAATAATTGTGGAATTGTAGAACTCCCCACTGCCATTAAAACTCGTTAGTATACAGAAATTAATACACAAGACATCATCAAAGGTGGCTACGCACCTGAAAGAAATCCATTATCTTTAACACAGGTAAATAGATGAAGAGTGGGAAGAAATTATCTGCAGTTAAGTGTAAAGCTACATACATAATAGACTTTCTGAAAATCCAGGTGTTTTGGAATCATGGGAATTAAGGTTTGCTGCCACACTGCACACATGCTAATTTCAGATGCCATGTGTGAAAACGCCGTAGTCCCTTTAAAACTCCAGGCCTGTTTGATGCTTCACCTGTCTCTGATTTGCATAATCCCTGCCTGAAGAGTGAGGCCGATAAGCTTTTAGGTTGAGGTTGTGAGCTTGTGGCAGTCAGCAGTTTCGTCCCGGAGGAATGCCGGTCGTGTTCTGTGGGCAAACATAAAAGCCCAGACAGGACTGATAATGGCTTAACAGGCCTGCTGGGGGATGGCCTCTGCACGCACACTTATTTAAACAAGAGAGGCCGAAAAACAGCTATGACAATCTGAGCCAAAGTGTATAAAAAAGTTCAGATTACCCCGTCTAGTTTCAGAGTGCTGATTCGTCAGTCTGGGGGTATTCAAGCTTATCAGCCTTGCCGTTCACTCAGCTTTTTGCCGACCCAAACAACTTCCTTCAAAAATAATTGAGCTTGAAACTTTTTAAGGAGATGAGATTGTAAGGCTAATAACCTCAAGTCTCGAGCAGACGGGAGAAGTCAGAAGCTGGTTTCTAGATTTTTGAAACCGCTTTATCATCGTCTCTGATTCCTTTCTGCTGTTCCTCTGCCTGATAATACGTGATGAGAGACAGGGGATTGAAGTCTCCCTCCTTTTTGGGTCTCAGGATGACTTCAGCCGGCTTATCCTCCTCTGGCCCACCAGGAGCAGCAGCCCCTGACCTCTGCTGTCAACTGAGCACTGTGCTGCCAACTGAGGAGCAGGGTAATAAAGTCAACAGAGTGCAAAGACTCTCATACATTCTGAACACCCAGAAATGTCCAATGAACAACAAGCACACTCATTCTTGCAAGTTACGAAACCTCACATCAAAACTCCAACATATTACACTCAAAGTTGTTTTGCTAAATTGTTTATGGATATTTGTACATACTGCAAGCACATAAAAGCAAGCATCAGCTCTAATGACAAACCCATAACAGCACTGTTACATGATGCTGTCTTTTCCAATAAGTCAATTTCTGCTCTTCTAGATTTTCCACGGCCAACTTTAAGGGCTGGTACTGTGATGTCATGAAACACCTACGGGCGACTGCAGCTCAGCCATGAATCCTTAGCACACAGAATGGGATTGCAGATCCCTGAAGCATATAGCATGAAAAAAATAATTTGTCCTTGGTTGCGACTCTCACAACCAATTTCCAAACTGCCTCAAGAAGCAACATCAGCACAAAAACTGGTTGTTGGGATCTTCATAACATGCATTTCCATGACCACCCAGCAACAGACAAGCCATGTGAACCATGGACAAGATCAACATGTACAATGCCAAGTGTAACTATTGGACGTTTGTTACCTGAGTGCTACTGTAAAGTTTGGCGGAGGAGGAACAATGGTCTAGTGCTGTTTTTAATGGTTTGGACTAGGGATTTCGCAATCAATTTGATTTGGCCCAAATCCAAGTTCTTTGAGATTGGCTATCTGCCGATCTGATACTGAACCTCCAAATACTGAAGGTCCTTGTTCAAAACTATAAAGCCGATAAGCTTAAATTATTGATTTGATTTTGCTATTTAACAAAGTTTAACTGGAGAATTGATGCACCCAGTTAGATTGAAGACGTATCACCCTGTTGGAGTTGTTGGGACTGCAAAAACACTCCACTTGTAGTTGTACAGCGGTGTGATACAAAGTGATACTTTGTGATGCAATGTTGTCATTTAAAAATGGGTGAAAGCGAAGGTCAATGTTTGCTTAAAATGTAAAGCTGGTAGCTGAATGTTGTGACAGCGACTCTACTAATATAATAGTATAGCCTTGTTGATATAATACCTGTTGTTTGCAGGTCCCAGGTGTGTCAACTGTTCAAACAAATAGTTTTCGCCTTTATTCACTGCATTTCTAATTTTTCAATGACTTATGCAGTGAATAGCATCACTGTTGAAACAGTTGTTATTACAGAGAACAGCTGGAACATTAGCAGGCTGAGGTTGGCAAAACACAGTACAATAAAGAAAGGATCAGATTTTGATCTGCTTATTTAAGCGGTTACCTATGGAATGAAAGATGCCCAGATAGGCCCTGATAGAGATCCTTAGGACAAGCTTTGGACATTGGACTACAGGCCAAATTACCTTTTCTGTTTCAACGTGAAAGTGCACCTTGCTCAAATCCCGCTGTATAAAGAAATGTGACACAAATTGTCCGATTTTTTTTGTGGTGCTCAGAATTAGAACAATGCCAATGGAAAGTCAACATTATTATTGAAATCAAGATATTGACTCTCATATTTCCCAGCCCTAACATACAGCATGACACGACATCTCTACATTCCTACTCTTTGCTCTTCTGCCATCAGCCAGTATACTGTCCCCTGGGAGTTTTCCTTCAGAAAAAAAGAAGCACCCGATGAGGGAGTCATAAATGAGGTGCAACTGACACGGAAAAGAGAGAGATAAGGGGGTCCTCATAGAAAATGGGGCAAATTGCACTGACAGGTAGGTCTATTAATATGGAGGAGGAGTATGCTTTTTGTTATGTTGTCTCCACCTAACATGCTCTATCTATCTGACGTAGCCATTGAAACACACACATACATAATACATAGACCTCCCTGGAGATTAGCAGTTGCCATGCCGTTATGTGGTTACATGTCAGGGCGCACGTTAGCACGTCACTGTATGTAGCCAGCAGGACCTTTGATGTTTCTGCTGCAGTGGTGCTCAATGTGACCTCAATCCACATCCTTCATTGTAACTGAGGGGAATACTGGAGCGTTCATTATCCCCCCGCCTTTCCATCCAAAACTACTAACACGACCCAAGTGTAAAAAGTGCGAGCAGCGTGATGTATGATATATATCCTGTGCACGCACAAAACATGCATCGCCATCACACACGCACACGCACTGAGCTTAAAAAAAAAAGTTGAGATGCACCCGAGAGTCTTCAAAGTAAGCCCATGGCTCAGCGTCTAGCCAGAAGATATTTTTTCTACCATTCTGTTTTCTTGACATAAAAAGCTTTCAATTGGATGACAAGTAGTGTCAAGGAAGTTCCAACTCGGTTGCCTCTTTTAGTCAAAGGATCGCTTTTTCACTCATTCCCCACTTTTTTCTTCTTTACTTTGTAATATAGACTCCACTCTGGAACCATGACAGCTGCAAAAAAAGAGAGAGAAAAATAAATCACTCCCTCACAGATTTGTAGCTGCTCACGATAAGGTGATCCGCACTATGATGTATTTCATATTTGCTAGCTGTCAATGCTGTCGTTGATGTGCACATTTTTCTTTCCGCATTACCTGGTTTAGGGTTCCCACTGCTTAAGGCAAGTTAGATTTGAGACAGCTTAAGACTTTTTTTAATGCTATTAGGAATCAAATTCAAGAACAACTTTATAACCAAAATTTAAGAAAAAATCCTGGTTGACTTGAAAGTTTTGTGTTCCTTAAGCAGAGTGTACATACAGAGTTCTTCTTTGGCAAAAAAGAGCTTGCCGGTTTTCTGAAAAGTTCTGAGATTTCCACCGAGAGGTGCTCAGAGTGGCCGAAGTGAAAAAAAGACCCTTGGTGCAGCTCTTTCTCTCTAGGCAGCTGCATACCCTTTGTCCTCATTGAGGAACAATTGCAAAAAGAAAACAAAAAAATGCTTTCTGGACTCACTAGCTTCAGCCCCATTCTGCATGTGGGATGCATTTACACTTTGCCGTGTTTTCACTAGCTAGCAGACTCAACAAAACAAAATATGAGTGTTCCACTACCCTGATCTTTGTGGACATTAATGCATTAATAATTTGTTAAATTATAAAAAAAAACCCAGATGTTACCAATTATTAATTGAATTTAAAAAAAATAATAATAATACATACAATCCTATTTCCCATTTCTTAGCATTTTTAAGACTTTTGAAAGCATGATTTAATGCCAATTAAGGCCTTATTTTTTAGATCAATGAATTCAATGGCTTTTAAGATAAGAAGTATACACATGAACCCTGTTAATACACAGAAACATAATACTTAAACAAATGCACACTGCACTGGCTCATTGTTTTCCAAACATTTGCTTCGATCTGCTTGAATAATAAAAGACTAAACAGAAAACATTGTACTGCAGGGTATGAATAAATAAATTGTCAGGGAAACGGAGGGAGAAAATAAAGAGTGCGGGAAGGGGACAGTGGGAGGGGGGACAGGAGGCGAGAGGGAAGCAGCTCAGCGAATCAGTGAGGGAAGAGATGATAATGATGAGCCCTGAGACTGGCGACTATTTTAAGACTTCCTAAAAGAGAAACGGCAGCTTCAACAGACCGGAATATGATCAGTTTTACATGAGCACATGCACAGTTCAATTCGTTGGTCTGCTGCACACTCGATGACGAATGCAACGGCTGAATTTTGATAGTTAAGTCTACAGATAATGATTGTTCATCTGCAGATTATTGTCTTGATTTATTGTTAAGCCGATAAAATGTCAGATAGTGATGATTCATTCATTAATTCCTTAAACCCAGTGGTGTCTTCAAATTGCTTGTTTTTCCCAAACAGTCCAAACTCAAACATACTCAGTTTCAAATAACATAAGACAAATAAAATAAATGAGAAGCTGGAACGATTTTTTAATTTTTTATTCTAGCTTCAAAAACTACTTAACTGAATAATTCATTATCAAAATAGTTGCTGATTAAATTACTCTACATTTATAAGTAAAAAACTAATCATTTGATGTCAAGATAATGTAGTCTGGTCAGTTTATTTGTTCTTGGAGGCTAGTTCATATAGTAAGGTCTGCATTTTCATGCTAAACAACTGTTTTTTTCACAATGAAATTTCAACTTAACCACTCTTCTGGTTTCAGGCTTTCTGCCATATTGCAGGGATTTCTGCAGGGATTTGCTCCCATTTGTGAGGTCAGTAAACCTTCCAGTTCATCCCAAAGGTGGGGTTGGGGTCAGAGCTCTTTGCAAGCATGTCAATGACTTCAACAGCAAACTGGGAGAAAATATATTAAATTCACAAAGTTGTCTTCTATGTGCATCAAGCCATTGTCATATTCGGTTTCACTTTCGTTTTACATCTCCACATTCACAGATGTTTTGATAAGTAACAATACAGTACAATACTAATAAGCATAGACTTTGTCAACTCAAGTATCCCTCACCTCACCTGGTTCACTTCACCACAGCGGCCAATCAGCTCGTGCTTTGTGTGTGTAGTTTTGTCTGTCTGTGTGTGTAGTTTTGTCTGTCTGTGTGTGTAGTTGCAAGAGCTCAGCCCTACAGAGAGAGCAGAGCAGATGTCCGCTGCACCGTGATAGGAGATGAAATCACAACATTTAAAAGCACTGATAAAAAGCACTAGTAACATCTGGGCTTATCGATACTATGATCTGTTATTGAATATTATATTCAATATCTATAAATAAACTCCCCTAAATGTTACAAACTGTCGCTTTAATTAGAACAGTAGCAGGACTAAAGTACTTGGAAGTATGTGGGTATCCAAATTCTTTAGGCTATATAGTGCAGACAAACTGACTAGTTTAGGTTAGATTTCAATGGATGGATAGATTTTTGTCTCGTATATGAATCCATGACAGTAGCTTGTCACATAAAAGCATGCCCTGCACATCTAAAATATTTGGCCTCGTTTCTCTAGTGGACGTCACACTATATGTAATGTTTTCTGACAGGAGCGTCACACCCTCTGTATTTGCACACTACTCACTGCTGAGGGGCAAACCAAGCTCCCAATATAGACACACACACACACACACACACACACACACACACACACACACACACACACACACACACACACACACACACACACACACACACACACACACACACACACACACACACATATTCCCTCCACCAGCAGCAGATCCAACAATAAGATCGTTGCAGCCCACCAGGGAGGTACGAGCTAGAATGACAAACAGGCTATAACACAGGATCATCCACAAAATAAAACGTGAAGTGATCCGTTACAGATCTCTTCACCGCCAAAAGCTGCAAGCTGAGACTGAGGATCTTGCAGCAATGCTCTTCACGATGTGCCTCTCATACACACACATTCATACTGTACACTGATGTGTGGCTGCCTTGTACGGCACTGGCCTGCCCATCGGGAGCAACTTCAGTTTCAGAGGTTCAGTGACTTGCTCAAGGACACTTTGACATTCGGAGCAGGGGATCAAACTGCCAACCCAAAAGTAAACACATTGTGACTGTATTTTCAGTTTGCTTACTCACATATCCCTCTAAGCAGAGAAGTGTGCAGATTACAAACAACAACTGGAGCTCTTGGTGGAAGAAGAGATCGTCTCAAGGCTGTGATGTTAGACTGGGGGACCGCCTGCTCTTTGACTCTGTTTATCTGGTTTCTGTCATCTGAAAAACCTATTCTAAGAAGTGTTTTGAGAAGGCAGTCTTTGTACTTCAGCTCTCCAGGGGCAGAGCAGAGACACTCCTTGACCTGCTTTTAAACCTGGCAAAAGGATACCACTCTTGATGTCTTGATAAAACACTGAGCTTATCACCATAAAACTACTTCTGAGAGACTTGAGGAGAAGTTATGTTTAGATAGAATCCTTCACATCTTTTACACTTTACTAAGATGGATTTTCAGCTGCAACTACACCCAATGGCCAGCCTTGTTGGCATCTCTTGTATGGTATTATATAACAAGTTCAAAGTCAAGCTAAAAATTGTACTGTGCTTATTTTTCATGTAAAAACATTGGCTAGACACATTATTCTGTATGGCTTACAAACACTGATAAAAGCAGGTTTTCTTTTTTTGGCGCTGATTCCCACTACACGTAACTTTTTGTTATGGCTTCTGCTGCTCAGTGATTATGCTGCATTATACAAAGGAGGGGTCTGGCTAGCACTAGCTGTTTCTTTTCTCATGCGTACAGGTGTGGTGATGGCAAATTAACAGACTGTGAAAAGTCATAGTCACACATCAAAGGGAGTGCTGGAAACACAGGGTGGACTGGCCTCCCTTATATCTATTGGAATTGAAGTGAAATTGTCCACTGTAACATTTATTACAACAATCTTACTTGGAAAAAACGAGATTGTCAGTGGCATTTAAGTCAAGCTTCCCTGGAAAACACTTATATACAGAAGGGGATGCTGTCTGTGCAAACACATTGATTATTATTTATTAATATGTCTAAATTCACATTTTAAAATCAAATATTAAGCATGTACAGTATATATTGATGTTTTGCAGATCAACTTGAAAATGTAGATGCGTAGAGATATTATAAAAGAGAGGACAACAGGACATTTTGCAGCTAAATGTTATAAAAATAATGTTTTTAAGGATGGCACGTGGAGAGTGAGTAAATTAAACCTATGAATATAAAACCAAGAAGGTTACTACTTGCCATACATATATAGAAAAATCCATGTGATTTTAATATCACATAAAAGCCACTCTCCTTACTTTAACACCCAGGTGCAGAATGAAACCTGCCTGTGAAGCTTTTCTTGGCTGTTATGTGAAACACTGATAAATCACCAATATGGCAGCATAAGTAATAAACTCATCGACAACTGCTTCTTATTTACTGGGGGGTCTTATTTCCATCCCATAATTAAATTTGTATGCCATCTGCGGTGTGTGGGGGCGGCTGTAGCAGTGAGCTGTGTGGGCTCAGTTAACATTTACAGCCTAGTTGAGTGCAAATGTCTTCTCATGGCAAGCGACATGATTTTAAACTCAAATCAACATTAAAGCAGCAGACATAGAATTATAGAGAAATACATTACAGTCATTTAGCAGAAATACATATGAGTATTGTTTGATGCAAGCTCTGGTGTATCATCTGTACTCTGTGCTTTTTGTCTCCATGACGTCCATCTCAACCGCTTAGGGTGGTGTTGGTGTAACGCAGGTCAGGCTGAGTCAGTTCCTATCTGCCTACGTGTGCGTTCAAGTGCCAGAAACAACAGCAGGAGGTGTTTCTGTAGTGCAAGCGGACAAGCTGAGAGAAGATAACTGAGTCACAAGGGTGTTGGTGAGTTTACTCCTGTGGCCTGAGAATCGACCAGACAGCCCTGTCCGGAGCCTCCAGAGAAGAGGAATGTCTGTCTGGCCAGACTGCTGCCGACACACACCGCCGCCCGTTTGGCTGCCACACCAGAGCTTGGTCCCCGAGGTGGATGTCACTGACAGCTGAGGCTTAACTGTGACTGTGGGAACAACCCATTAGCCTTTTTATAAGCTAATTGGCTTTTTGGTTGTTGCTTAAGCTCAAAATCCCCAAACATGATAGAGCATTGAGATAAATTTATATGTAAACATGCATTCAAAACGAATTGTAAAGGTTTAGTGATGGAACTCACTGAAAGCTTATTTAAGGGTCTCAGGAGGAGCTTCGAAGACATCCATCGCAGGGGAAATCACGTTTGGAAGGTTTCTGGACTGATCTCATGCTGCGGGCTGCAAATTACTTATAACACACAAACCAAAATTCAGCCATGGGTACCAGAACTATGCCTACGAGCTCAGGTACACAGCCGGCAATAAATAAATTTGCAAGTCTCTCCCTCCTACTCATTCTACTGATTTCCCCTGCTCTCTAGCTCACTGTGCAACTCATTTCCCACATTTTTCACATCATGCACGGGGATGCCTGGGACCGGCGAAGCAGCAAGGCGAAGCTCTGCTCCTGGTCGGAAGTGGAGACGCTGCTGCCACGAGTGAGGCTATCCATCTCCGACCAGACCTCCTTCTGCAGGTGGAATGCGGCAGTGAAGCCGGGTCAGGGTCTGTCCGCAGTGGAGTTTCAGGTGAACTTACATCATCTCATCTGGTCTCATTTACGCATGTCGGCCAATTAAATGTACTTAAAAGTTACTTTTTTTTGTGTGGCATTTTTGCCTTTATCGGACAGTGTAGAGATAAAGACTGGAAAAGGAGGGAGAGAGAGAAGGGAATAATAACATGAAAAAAAGGTCCGGTCCCAAGGCTGGAATAAAACCCAGGATACTGCAGTTATGTGACATGTGCTGTAACCAAACGGCTACCAAAGTGCTCCTCACCCCACTTTATACAGTACCTGTAGCTAGAGCTGCTGCTTTATCACACACCAAGCAGATGATCAAAAATGGAATTGGTATTTGCTTTGAATAGGTTAATAATGCGTACGATTCAAAATGACTGCTGTGTGAAGGTCTTGGGGGTTTCCCAGATAATCTGGGAAAATCCGGAAATAATAAACAAGACTGACAGCCAAAACTGAAATATCATGCCTGATTTGAAGCAGCCGAGTAAAAATAACAGCAGCACGAAAGTGATAAAAATGCTCTGAAGTTTTTAAAATGAGCTTTAGATATATGAAGTGAAGTTCCCAGCTGCAGACAAAAAGTGGAAAACTTCTAAGCCTACTTAACTTTCTGGAGGCAGAGAAATATGTCATGCATTGCACCTCGAGGATCTGCGCCTAATGAAGGAGTCAATGTGCCATTATTATGATCAAATCAGTCAAGTGTATGACAGATAGTCAGTGATTAGCACCTTAGTCGCTTATGATGTGCGATGAACTCCTTTTCGGAATTAAAAAAAGAAAAAAATTGAGTTTTATTAGCGCTGCTATATTCAAATGTAATTACCTTTATTATTGTGTTTACAAAAACATGTTTCCTGTGATTTGAAAATCATTGAGAGCAGCACAACTGTATAAATAAGAAGGTCTCAATAGGTTTTCCTTTATCAAATAAAAGTTAATAAATATTTCCTCATTGAATTAATGTAGCTTGTTTCATTTAATGAATGTAATTGCACCAGACAGTCCCATCATCGCAGAGCAAGGATGCAGGTCATGAACATTATTGGGAAGGTCAGGAGCGATTGTCATGCCATGTCATTGTGACAGTTATGGACCTGTAGGGTGTGTTGACAAGAAAATCTGCAAAATAGCATGCGTGGTAAGATGTGTCATGGTCCCTTGTTCTTTGGCCCAGCGTTCACACTGTACTATTGTTCATCTGCTTGCAAAGCTGGACATGATACACACTGCAAATTACCAGAGGAGCCCTGATAAATCCTAAAGATAGGATCACATCGGATACATTGCTGCATGCATAATATTGACGGTAGCTGTATAGGTGCAGGCTATTGACTCAACCTTGAAGCAGCTCATCTGCTTTCTGCAAGCAAGGATGAAAATGTGTCTCCATGAAATCTAGAGTGTCCTGCCGAATGGCTGAGAGAGAAAAAAAAACCCTGAGGAGTTCTTTATTTGTGTTCCTCAGTGGATTGCCCATTATGATACGCATATTATGATGCTGCAAATAGACAATGATTATAAAAGCCTGCTAGAATCGCTGGTCAACAACTGCAGTGCTGTGTGGTTAAGATGTAAATTTATGCATTTCATTTATGAGCTTTAAAACAAGATTTATGGTCCCTGTTGTGTTCAAGCCGATCAACATTTGGCCAATTAAAATTGTGATTGGGGAATGGCAGGTGGCTGTATAGGACTTCTGCTGCTGGATGACTCGTCACCTCCCAGGACGACACACCGGGAATGGATCATGAAGGGGAAACATAATGGCTGCTATTTCTGAGCATGAAAAAAACGAGTTATCTGGGCCATTCAGCTTCATTCTGCTTTCTCGTGGCTGAGAAGTAGAACGGGTCCGTTGAACAGATGAGTTAACGCTCTGCATCTGCAACAGAGGATATAAGTTACAGCAGTAATCAACACGTAGAAGGGGGTTGTTTACTGTGATGAACGTCTTAACACATGCCACACAGTCGGCATGACTTCCATGTGTCTTGTTAATGAGGGTGGCGAGACAAGAAGGCAGGCCTTCACTAAGAGTTATTGAGATGGATTTCTCCAGCTCCTCTACATTAATGATTATAAAAAAAATAACACTCTCCAGAAATGATTATCTTCTTACAAATATCACCATGGAGAATTAATGCTGCAGGTACAGAAACGGAAATCATTCAATCATCATTTGACATCTTTTTCTGTCTCAAGCTCTTTCTCAATTTAAATAAATTTGAGAATGTTGAAAATAGGGCTGCATGGTGGTGTAGTGGTTAGCACTGTCGCCTCACAGCAAGAGGGGCCCGGGTTCAATTCCCGGGCTGGACAACCTTCTGTGTGGAGTTTGCATGTTCTCCCCGTGTCAGCGTGGGTTCTCTCCGGGTTCTCCGGCTTCCTCCCACAGACTTAGGTGCATTGAAGACTCTAAATTGCCCGTAGGTGTGGATGTGAGTGTGAATGGTTGTTTGTCTCTATATGTCAGCCCAGTGACAGACTGGCGACCTGTCCAGGGTGTACCCTGCCTTCGCCCATTGACAGCTGTGATCGGCTCCAGCACCCCTGCGACCCTTAACTGGATAAGCAGGTTATGGAAATATCTGTCATTTTATGAATTACACGCAATTCTATCCAAGCAAAGAGTGAAATCGGTGATGCACCATCTCACTCCCTTATTGTTATGAAACACATGTCTAGTTAGTGATTATGTGAAGTTAAATGTTTAATTATTGATGTCTAATGGGGGGTGAATGTGTACACGCCCCCACTTCTGCATCAACTAGCTGGTGTGTTGTGTATTTGTGTGTAACAAACAAAACACATTGTTTGTGCATTCATTTAAATGTTTTCTCTATAATTGTTCAATGTTTTGCCCTCATTGTTCTCTGTGAAGTAAGCTGGAATTGATGTGCTGTAGCCCCAGTGTGTTTTATTCAGTGAGCACCGTGCCGGACTCTGTTTCAAATATAGTCTTTTGAATGCTACATTTCTTTTCATCAAATGGTCATAAGGCTTAGGAGGCAATTTGACCTTGTGTGCTCCGATGACTTTGATATGCAGTTAAGACACCAGTCATAATTAAGTTTGTATGAAAACTCAACCCCTGGCGTTTGCTCCTGCTGGCCTTGATCACTGTTTTGGAAAAAGGAAATAATGTGAGTAACAGGTGAACCAGCTTTAAAAGTGCAATATATTCACTGTGAATAGTGGTAAATGTAAATTTCAAGAAGTGATTTCCACGAGTAACCTATCAATTAAATTTAAGAACGGAATTTGGTGTGGTGAGTCTTATATAATAAGAAATAATTATCACTTACTTATTAACAGACAAGAAAAATGTCTGAAAAAAGATGTGTCCAAATGCTGCTATCATTGGAGTTCTCATAACTTCTTTTTTTGTTATGAGAATTGTGCAGCACTTATTCATTACATGACACAGTCTATGTGGAGTGATTCTTTCACATTTGCAAAAGTTTTCCTTTTCCTTTTCCCATAGTGTCTGATTCAACCCAAGGTGAATTATTTACTCTAGCACTCTTCCAGCCACATCACAAAGCATTTGTAATAGTAGTTCTCTTGAATACCTATGTTGAGTACACTTCCTGTAAGTCGCTTTGGATAAAAGCATCTGCTAAATGACTATAATGTAATGTAATGTAATAAATGGGATAGGTCCTTGGGCATTTATACACTCAAACAGTGTAGAATTAAAGACAAGAGCACCTTGTCAACTGATGACATCTTCCATATCTTCCGAAGGAAAATAAATAAGCTATTCAGTTCACCATTCGATATATGATACTCTGCCCTTCAGTTTAATTGTAAAGTTGTAAAGTTTTTTTCTCCATTTTTGCTTTTTTGAACAGATAAAGTGCATAGTGGCAGACTAGAGACAGGGAGGGAGAGAGCAGTATGACATGCAACAAGGTCCCATGGTTGGAATTGAACGGGGGATGTGACATGAACGTGACATTCACAGTTACCACTAAGCTATCAAGGGGCTCCTCCTCTGAGTTTAAAAAGAAAATAGAGAAATATCATTGAATTTTCAGAATTTCAATCTAAAAAATAACCCGATAGGTACTCCTACGCAGGTCAAGATGAGGTCAACTGATGATGCCAGAAGAAGACAAAGATACAATCCAAATTCTGCAGACTACTTTCTCCACAATAGCGCATAGTAAACAATGAAACCCCAGTACAATACTAGCAACCATATGAGCTGTAAATCACCCAGAAACCAAAATTGCTAAATATATGAAAATCATTGATATTCTTAAATCCTCAGAGGGGCAAACATTGTCAACTTTTGCCTAACTTTCTCTAGTCTAAAGGCCCGATCAAACAAATATGTGCTTTGCCTCTCATTATCTTCCACTGAAGCCAATTTTTCAGATGGCCTGCTCTGTCAAATGGGCTCAAACTTTAATCTGCGACTTTTCAAGATTAACTAATAGAAACTAAATTATTTTGATGATTCTCTAGTGTAGATTGATTCTATAAGTGTTTGGTACAATCCTACACTAACAGACTACAAACTGCAGGATTGCTCTGCTCAGTATGTCTTGATTACCTACATATAGAGCAGTGATACCACATCCTGTTTCTGAGCAGACAGGGCAAAATCAGTCCGTCAATAAGTGTGTAAAATCTGCTGTAGAGTAAGCTGCACTTATTCAGTCTCAAAGGTACCAGGGCTCAACTATGCATGTTGTGCAGATATGCACCCTCACCCATATCTATGATCTCCCTCCTTCCCACACCCACAAGAATTGGATCAGCTCAGCCTGCTAGGAGGTCGAAGAGATGCCCTGCCCCAGAGCTCCGGGGCACGACAGGAATGCCGCGGGGACGCTGTGATGTTTGGACACAACTGACAAAATACCACCTGTCATTCACTGCTCAGCAACACGCTGACCATTTGTGACACTAACTCCAGGTGACAGACTGAGGGAAAGAGACAGCGGTGGCAAATGAGAAAATCACAACACAGAAATGAAACCAAAGAGGGCAAAGGTGTGAGCCTTAACAGAGTGGCGACAGGAATCCTAATGCATGCTGCTACCTGCCTGGCTACAAAGAAATGTGGTTTCTTACTGGAGAAAACAGGGTGCTTATTTTCATGAAAGCAGCGACTTTCAGAGACAGATGACACCTTCAATTAGAACGCCTGCTTTGATCAAGTCATTAAGGATGGGAGGGGAGGCGACTTATACTTGGCACAGCTTTTCGACATCCCCTTAATTATTCGCTCATTTAAGTTATTTTTCATCTGCTTCATTACCGACTGCAAGTAAGTGTCATTTCATCTCTTCTAATTATCAGGCAGAAAATAACTTCACCAGTTATACAATGAAACACAAATGGAATAACATCTTAATTTGTCAGCAGCTGACGCACAACATAATTAGAATTGTGCTTTGCTGTTGCCAGGCACAAGTGGTCATAAAATTACAGCTAAGAAAAAAAGTTATAACCATAAATATATTTTTTTATCAAAATGAACACTTTCTTCTTACTTCTTGGGTGGAATTTCCAATCCCAAATTTTAAATGATGTATTCATTAAAGCTTGCTGCGAAACTCATTAACATCTATATCATCTTGTAATTAAAAGTGGGAATCATTTTCTGAATTTTGAATGGGGTAAAACACAGGTGATTCAAAAATATGAATGTTATTTAATATTCTCTTCATATACACAAAGACCATCACTTTTAATTTTCTCTACTTTCAGGTGTGAAATGTGAGTTTTGACTCCAGTACCATCGTTTAAACATCTTATGCATACTCTTTTGCTATATAGTCAGACAGTATCAGCTCTCGCTGCACAAATGTAATCATTGTAAAATGCAATCGCTACCTCAGCAAGTGATGGAACGTCAAAGCCACTTTCAGCTGTCGTCTGCTAAAGGAGCTGTGAAATCAAGCCAATGTGTTTTAATAGCTTGGGGTTTACAATTCATGCAGGCGACCCTTTTAATCCTTCGACCTGTGAAATTTATTTCAAAGACTGATGAAGGAAAACGTGAAGAGTTGGGCAATCTGGAATACGGTTCACCATCATTAAACTGCCTTTATTTAAAACATGTCCTATCATTTACCATTGTAAGACATTAACCTGCTCCCACGGCGATTCAAGTCAAACCTCGAGCCACAACAGCAGCTAATAACCCATCACTCTATGGCAACTTGAAGTCAGCAGAATATTTTTTGAGAATTTGCTTGGGAGAAAATGGCGGCTCTCAGGGGGAGACCACTCATACAAGAACAACCTGAACCACCATGGGCAGGTGCATTATTCACCACGACACTGTGTGTTTCCACTGGCAACATCACAAGTAGAGCAACATAGACAAAACAATAATCTGAATTCAGATGGTAGAGGGTGATTTTTATTTTGCATGACTGACTTTGAAAAGGTGAATATGTCCTCTGGTAATCGATGACTACGCAGAAACTTTTAATATTGCCGGCCCCAGCCAGTGAAGGCTTTGGTCAGTCCTCCCTACCTGACTTTTGCTTCGAGCTGTTCTAATCTTTCTGTAATTTAGTGTGTTCGTTAAAGCGTATAAAAAAACAGTCATCATCAGTAAGGATGCCTGCAGCATGTCCTCTCCCCGTCCTCTGTCCAAGCCAGTCCCCTAGGGGCCAGAAGCACCTGTCCTTCAGATGACCAGTCAGGCCTCTGCTGTCAGGACCGCCGTTCTATCTGCAAATCACAACCCCTCTAGGGAAGTGGAGATGTGATGAGGACGAAGGAGGGAAATGCTGTGAGAAAGGGGATGGTGGTGCACACAGTCCTTATGCTACAGGAACCAAGGCATGCTAGTGATTACTAATCACTTTAACAAGGTTTACACACTGGGGGAGTGTTCATTTAAGTGAAGCCTTAGAAACGGCAGGTTAGCATTTGTGATATTTTGTGCAAATAGTTAACTTGCCACATAGACCAAACCAAACACAGAATGCTAACATAAGTTTTATCCATTACCTGTATTGTACACAAAATGCAATTTATCTCTATTCTCTTTTTTATGTGAGATAATTTTAAGCCCCTGTTAATGTGGTTTCAAATCTTAAATATTCTTTTTAATTAAACTTTAATCGATTCGTATGATAATTAAGTATTAAATGAGAATGTGAAAAGAACATTACAATGTGAACGTGGTCGCGCGTAGATGGATCTACTAGGAATTATCGCCTGAATCGCCTTGACTTTACACAGCTTTATAGCTCATAAATTACTGTTTTGGTTCACTCTCACTAGCGGCTGTATTCAGTGTAAAAGCTCTTAAATCCCACAGCAAACCCCCTGCTCATCAGAAGACAGACACAGTTAGAAACTAGCTGTGCACATTCAGCTAGTTTCATTCACATTCACAACTCAAAGTGGCAGACCAACGGTACAGTTGGGTATCCTGATGAGTTGATGGGCAACACATTACACCCCCATTGTGTGGGTTGAAATAGAGACATAAGGCCACAGTTGTGTGTTTCCTTTTTAATCTACATTTTTTTTTGTTGGGTATGTCATGGTAGCCTAGAATGGGTCAGAGATACAAAATCAAAATGCATACAGCATGCCTTAGTTTCATGATTGGTTCTTTGTTGAGTTGCTAGGCTCAATCAAGTCTATGTGAAAGAAACCAAAACTTACTTTTTTTCAGTGAGTGAAACAAGGGAGTTGAATATATTTTAATTTCAAATTTGAGCTAATCATGCTGACGTGAATGTCTCCACCTTCCGAGTAGAGATCAAATTTTGGGTTTTTATGTGTTACCAGTTAATAATTTGGTAAAATGCTTCACTCGGAAGTCATGGTGTGTTTTGTTCCTGCTGCTGATGAAGATTTAATGCTTTTCAGAGACAGTAGAAGCCATCTGCTGAGTAAGGTAATGATATAACATTACATTACAGTCATTTAGCAGACGCTTTTATCCAAAGCGACTTACAATCAGTAGTATATTACATATCATTCACCCATTCACACACTGATGACAGGCTACCATGCAAGGTGCCACCATCAGACTCTAACTAACATTCATGCAACATCCAGTCCACACCGATGGCAAGCCTTCGGGAGCAACTTGGGGTTAAGTGTCTTGCCCAAGGACATATCGGGTATCGAACCACCGACCCTCTGATTGGAGAACTACCTTGCTCTCCACTACACCTGTGGCGTAAGCACTGCATCCACTGCTCTGGCGGTGGATAGAGCTTGAGTGAAGACAACATTGCTATATTTTCTGCCAACATATGGATCATATACCATGCAGGAGAGAATGGTTACAGTCTGACAACACAGATAACTTGTCATGAATGTAAACAACACCCTGCCTCAGCCTGTAAATCTATTACATGTGCAGCTGCATCTCTGGATTTAATGTGATGTGCATGTATTGTGCACAGTATGTGCTTTTGCCTAATATTATATTTGGCCTGCAGAAATGTGTTCATAACTAATGCTGGGCCTAACTGTATCATGTTTGTGTGTCTACAAAAGTGAGACAGAGAGTGAGAGCTGCACTAACAGTTTCATCTTGCCAAGTCTGACACCACTCTCTGCCAGTCTAGCAAGCTTCCCCTGCCTTATTTCTGTGCATACTGTATCTACTTTTAGCTAGTTGCTTATTTTTCTTGCACACTATACCGTTCTTTATTTACACAGTCTGCAAACACCTTACTGAGGAACATGTGTGGATGGGTGGGCAGCAGAATGCAGATTTATTTTATTTGGCCTGTGTTACTTTCACCTTCTATAATGAGCAGATGTGCAGGTTTCCCATTCTGACAAGAAAGACATCAATAGTTTTTGAAATATAGATTTTTTTCTTCTTTGGAATGGTTGAGGTTGTCTCAAATTTCTGGCTGTTTCTTATTTGCAGCCTCCTCCACATGTCCTGACCCACAGAAATACTGCATGGCGCAGCAGGGAAAGTGCTAATAGGAGTCCATATTTCCCTTTGCCCGTGAAAAACCATAGGGGTTTGAGTAATGAGCCAGGGCCACCTGTGCCCAAGATGCCAGGAGAACTTGGACTATAATGCTGATGAGCTTCTAAGGGCCAATGTGCCACTATGCTCCGTCGTTCCCCCTCTTCACATCTTCATCCATCTTGAAAATGTTCTTTGTGTCTCCCACTACACTCGTTTGAATCAAAAACTCTGCCTGGACACTGTAAGGGAAACTGCATTTTTGTGAAAAAGTGTCTTAATTTACTGAGGAGGGCAGTGTGGGAGCACATTTACTGTAGTGAAAATGCTAATGTGGGTTCTCTCCTAAAGACATTCAGTCTGTGGTCCGAACACAAAAGTTGAGAGGAAAGAATGCAAAAATGCTTTTTTAATTGCTTTGCAAATGGAGCAGCAATTAACTTTCAGAGACTGCAGCGCCTGCCTAGCATTAAAAACAACAAAATGCACCACATTCTTATTCATACCGACAGATGTCAATGTATATGAATGAGGAGGTATTGCTTTTGTGCATGTACACACTCACAGACAAGAAAAGAAACCAAGTTGCTATAAAAGTTTTTGTGACCTGTTTTGTTTTTTTGCTGTAGTTGTGCAAACATCCAGTGCTAAACTTGAGATCCAAAGCTTATCTATGATTGAGAGAAAGCTCTCAACATGGTAACCTCTGGATGCTAACGGTGCAGACAACGGCAACAGCGATTTAATAGCAAACAAAGTTATCCTAAGGGGAACCGAAGTTTGGCATTTGTAATGTTAATTAGCTTTTATTCAGCTAACAGCTAACACAAGCTTTGCTAGTGTTAGCTGTTTCTCTGGATTCTCTGGACTTTAACCAAGCAGCAAAACACAAAAATAAAATAACTTCAGCTTCCAAATCTGCAAGGCATAAATGTACTTTTAAATCGTAAATTAAACACAGATCTCAGCATAGATGCTCTTTCTTTCGCTCTTTTTCTCAGTAGCAGAAGCCACCAGTCGCTCACTCAGATAGATCTCCCTCTGTGCATCTCTGACCAGTTCTTCTTCTGTGGTTGCATTATAGCTACAGCATAAGACTGTCCTCTACTGACTATAACAGCCATTTACAAAAATGATTTAACAACTTAGCTATTTGTGTGAAAACGCGATATTAGTGCTTATGCATTAATCAAATGAGTCTATGTATTGATAGTTAATGTAATGGTTTGGGGTGTTTGCCCTAATTTAGCTTATTCCTTCATTGCCATGGAGCTGCATTGTTGTTAATTTAAAACTATTTAAAGACACCATTGAGCCATACTGTTGCACATTTTCCTTCACCAACATGATCCCACTCACACACACTCTAGGATATTTTGAGTTAATCCCACAACCTGTGAATCATGAACCATGAATCAACCTAACGCCAGAAATACTCCCTGAAGGGAGCAAATGAGCATTAATCCAGAGCTGAAATTGCATTATTTACGCTTGCGTTTGAGTAAGTTTGTTGAAAACTACAGTGTTCAGTGGTTTTAGTAAACAAAAAAAGGACAACTTGGATTTACTGGTGAAAAAATGAAATAGCCAAAGCCTGAAAAACATAGGGATAAAGACGCTTAACGTGTTTTGGATTCCTTTGCTCATGCTTAAGAAGTATTTTTTATTAAGTCTGTAGAAAATGAAAGGCATTGTTTTATCTCTGCTTGTCTCTGCTCTTTTGCATCACCATATACCAACTGTATTAATATCAACAGACTGACTAGGCCACCAAAAACAGGTTTTATTAACAATGTCAAGAGAAGCAGAACTAACACACACACACACACACACACACACACACACACACACACACACACACACACACACACACACACACACACACACACACACACGCATATATAAAATATATATATATATAAACACACATATATAAAACAGTATAGGGATGAGATGGTAAAGCTGAATTAAAGGGTGTGCTGTCAAGTAGTAAGGATGAATTGCTGCGAATTGCTCCATGTGTTTCCATTATTCATGAAGGTATTCACATCTGAAGTAGAGGCACAAACAACAACAAGACATTCAGTGTGTTAAATTATTGACGGAACCTCAAGATCTCAGAGAGGTTTCTCTCTTTGATATTGTTCAGGTTAAACCTGGCAACCTGCTGTGTTCTTTGCCTGCTCCACTTCCTGCTTGTTTACCTTTTTTCACTTTTGACAAAACCATCCCCACCTCCTCTCCTCCCAGACTCCCCCCAAAACATGGCGGACTCCTCTCAGTCTTGCAGCGAGGGATGAAATATTCAAAGTTAACTCAAATGCCAACTTGATAAAGCGGGACGAGAAAAACATTCTGATCCATTTAAGTGACTCTAATCTGTTGGTGTGTAAGATGATTAAATGCACACTAGCTATCTTCACTTCACAACACATACTGTATTACGCCTAATTTCTCAAGCTGCTACAGCTGACGGCACAAAAGGGCCAGGTGAGAATCCAATACCGAGCTACTGACAGGTGGAAAAGCTTTAAAATACGGAGGAAGTCTATGTGGGAAACGTTGACGTGTATGTCCAGTTGAGTGTATCAGTGGAACCAGGTTTTATCAAAGATGCACAACCTTAAAACAGACTGTCGGGAGAATATGCTTGTATCTTTTTATTGATTCCTCTTTCAAACGAGAAAAAAAGATTCAAGCGAGAACAAACAATGACTTGCCATTTTAAGTCTGTTTACATTTGCCTCTGCTGTTGCAATTCACTCAAAACCAAAACCCTGACACACACACACACACACCTGATAGCTGTCCAGCAGCCAAAAGCTGCTCACCCCCCGATCAACTAGGCTGAGGCAGCTGGGGATTAAGTGCTTGCTAAAAAGCATAAAGGCAGCAGTAATTGAAAGGGGAGACTGGGTTATGGCTGCAATCGCGTTTCTCTCACCTTGAGACTCCTTCCTGATATGAAGTTGGAAAAGAAAACTAGTGGTGTGTAACGGAACTACTATCTGTTTTCAACAGATAGCACCAGAAACCATAACAATTCCACCAGCAGGTACATTTCCTTGGTGAAATAGTAGCAGCACTGCATGCAATAATCTGATAAAAGCAAGAAAAATACGATGAAATGGCTGTTTCGTTTTGCTGCACATGACTGATGTGGCTGACACCAGCGCCATTATGTTTCACAAGTCTTTGATCCAATCAGATGCTGTTGTAATCCATGTCAATAATGCACATTAGAAAGCCAAATGTGATAAGGAGGACACAGCTAGGGGAGATTCAACTGCTATAGCCTGCAACTTGTGTCTCCTGATGCAGAGCTGCATTTTGACCTGAGCATCCTCAGAGATGGGCTTATCACTGCGGACCTCAACCTACGCAGCACCACGCCGCATAATGCCTGCCACAGGGGAAGGAAGCAGCCCTGAAAGGTTGAAAGCATGCAGACTAAAATGGTCATATGCCAGGTGAGCTCAGATAACCGCAGGGGATTGCAGTACCCTGACAACCTCTTTTATAGAGCGTGTAAGCAAAAGTCTACAAAGTGTGTGTGATGTAATGAATTGGAAAGATGTTCTTGGCCTGTTTCCAACGTGTTTGAAAATGGAATATAACTTTTACCAATGGCAAATTAATTCCTGGATGCGTGCCTCTTTGCAACGAGGCTTTTATACAAGACAGCAGATTCAATTAATTGCAAAAAGCTGAGACTGCCATCGGGGCTCCTCTGAGAAAGAGATTGTGTGCTGTAGAAGTTAGCTACACCATTTTCTTCAAACCCTAATAGCATCTAATGTGTGCGTGTGTTTTTAGCTGAGGGCTGATTGCTGCTCTGTTACATGATAAGGGAAACCTGAGGAGAGCCAGTCAGAGCCAGATTCACATGCTGGGAAGCCCATTTTGGTGCCAGCACCTTGCCTGCTGGTGATTGATCCGTCCTGTGGACACAGCCAGCTCTGTTCCCTGTCTGTGTACTTTTCTTCAAGCACTAACAGGTTGTTTATGGGGAGGTGCAGTGCTTTTCACACATTAAGCGGCAGTCCAAGAACATTTCGACCAGTTTTAACAAAAGCACAGGTACATTATTATGGTCAAACAATTAAAATATACTGTCTACTCTTGTTCATATTAACTGAATGGTGGCACTGGTGTCTCCTAACAAGGCTCAACTAAACAGAACTGTATACTGTGGAAAATGTGTTTTAATATATAATATGAATATAAGCCTTGCTGCCTGGAAGTTGCAAGGCAGCAAGGCTTATCTTGCATTCACAGAGCTGGCTCACCACTGCACATTTTGCTGTACTGTTAGCAGATGTCTTCACATCAGGATCAGTACTGATGCATCATTATGATACCTATGGCTGAGGTGCTTTACAAAGAAAACAAATCTACTGCAGCTTCATCGTGGTTTGCTTTGATTTTGAGTAGAGAGAGATAGAGAGAAATATAACTCATCCATAAAATGTCTCTATCGGATAATTTTCCTCAAATTAAAATCGTCGCGTTCATGTCATATCTTAATTAGAAGATTATTTGTAGTGAGTGTGTTCACTTCAGTCATAATTACAATTTTTCTGACAGCTTCAATATATACGACTTGGCTCTTGTCAACGGTTTGAAAAAATAATCAAACAAATACTGACACCTCACATCAGCCAAAGACCGCTGTTTAATGTAATTAAACCCACCTGCAACGGATATGGTGATATCTTGTCAATGCACAGTATTTAACAGCCCTGTCACCAGGAAAAAAAATTGGCATTGTTGTCATTCATTGTATCCTGTGATTCGCAGTAACCTAAAATGCATTTTATTTCTAACAACTGGGTTGATTTTAATTTTAAAATAACAAACTGTACTGATGACATGAATGCTTCCAACTTGTTACCATTGGAATTTTGTGAAGTGTGCTTATAAGCTTTAAATGTTTCTAAACTAGTTCATTTAAAAGTAAAGTTGTTGTACTGTTCTAAAGGTTGCTTCTTATATTGTGTCCATTATAATTTGCATATTTGCCCCCTCTCACCAACACACACACAGAGAATACAGAGACAATACTTTAGGTGGGTGTTTGTTGCTCAAAGGTCCAGATATTGAAAATAGATCCGAATCGTGGGCGTAGTGGTATGCATATCTTCAGTACAGAATGTGATTGTGTGTGTGGTGAGAGGAGATGAGCCGCAAGGAAAAACAGTGAATAGAGGGACTTCAGGTCAAGCAAACAGTTCGTACACCATTTTCAAATACTGCAAACACCTGGTCTGTCAGCTGCTATCACTTATGTCTTCCAATAAACACTTGACAACCCTTGAATGTTTTTTTCTTTACTACATTACAAACATCGAGAGCAAGTGAAGCTCACCTGCTATAACTTATTCCCTCATAAAGTGCGCTGGAGATTGGATACACCTTCAACTAATTATATTCATGGAACAGAGCAGCATCCATTAGCTTTCTATTTCAAACATTAACCTTTTACAAGTTCTGTGGTTTATGCATCAACGTGGCCTTATGAATACGAACCGTGTATAATCTTTTCATCTGCATTCAAGTCTTGCATTACATTGCGAGATTAAGGTGACTGTTGGCTAAGGGCTACGGCTTGCTGTCAAACAGTTATTGGATGCTGGCTGCATCAGGTGGCTGCCACAAATCAACGACCAGAGCTGTGGCCATTCATATAAATACATAGTTCTGTTATGGTTTTTAATATGAGCTGGTAGGAGCTCATGAAACCACTCGAGCCATTTGTTCTGAAGAGGGAAATTGGACTGGGTGGGTAGCACAGTAAGCCCAGGGCCACCTGTGTTAATGAGATTGCCATGGTTGGAGCTGCAGTATCCACCTGACTCCCACTCTTGTTTATTCTAAGCAAGATCAATAGCTTATGACTTACGTTGTGAAAAAAAACATGCTGGGCAACCCAGCACCTTAGCCGGGTTTTCTTTCACAACGAAATAAAATGATTCACATTTGTTTGTTCTTTGAGTGTAACTAAGGTTCCAGAGTGTTCAAAGCATCAAATAGACTTACATAACTTGCATAGAAAAAGAAAAACAGAGGTCTGGGCTAAGCTCTGAATGTATGCTTTGTCTTTATTAACTGGCCCAATGGCCTCCTGTCATTTTTCAAAAGTGACCCTCGGGCCCTCGAGTATGCCTGGCTTATAGTCTTCTTGACAGAATCCTACTGAAAAGGTCAATGACAAAGAGGAGGAGGAGAGACCTACATTATTACCTGGATGTGCTTAAAACTCAATCAGCAGCCCCTTCAGGCTCAGTGGTGATTGACTAGGCTTTGTGGATGGCTTCATGGGGCTCTCTGCAAATAAGCTTCTGTCAGTCTCCTTGCTGCCTTTATATCTTTCATGTGGAAAGTAAGACAGGGACAGTCAACAGCTAATGCCCACAGAGCACTCACAATATAACAGCATATAATTAGAACTGGAGAAAGAAAATAGAAGGTGAGGTTAAAAATAAGTCGATCTGATGTGTATGTCTCCTGACGGAACAATACAAGTAAAAATCCATGATGTACATGCGCCTTCATTTTTCAGCTCTTAAAAATATCCCATAAACATCCTATAGAGCAGACGGTGGTAAAATGTAATCAATGAACCTTTGTACAGTTGAACTGCAAAGATTCATAGAGCAGGGCTTCCTGTCAAAAGGCTACCAATCTTTAAGCAACAAGAATTAATTTGACACAAGAGAGCAGTAAAAGCCAACATCCACTGATAACCCACTGTATCAATATAAGGCTGTTAAAAAAACGCATGAGCAGAACTGAGCAGGGTATTGTTGAAACACAAGGAATAAAAGGGTGAGAAATTTCAAGAAAAATAAATGTTAAATGTCAATTAAGTTCAACTAAAACGACCGCTTAAAGGATTACATGTAAAAAGATTTTGTGATTGTAAATGAAACAGTAGAGCAAAGGATTTGTTTCTTAATATGCACCCCTCCATGAGGAACCAAAAATGACTTTGAATTTATTAAACTTCTTCAGTTAATAAAACAAAATCACCTGCGCAGAATAATATAGTTAAAACTGCATGAAATGAACTTTGGCAACTGGGGAGCACCAGAAACAAGCTGTGAATACAACAGGGACATAACGTATCATTGGCTTTTAATTGGATACGACATGTTCCGTATTTATACATCCAGCGGCATTAGTGCTGGAGGCGTGTTTCTGGCCTCCTGATGATGGAGCATTTCACTCCTGACAGCTATTAAACGCTGCATCGTTTGTGTGCCATCAGGTGCTGGGGTTTTTTAAGAGCAAAGTTGTGGACCCCAAAACCAAAACAAGAGCTGAAAGACACTTAAACGCATTGTAGAGCAATGGGGAAATGTGGAGTCAGGTGATCATTCTCTGAGGGTTCACTACAAGCGATCGCTTACACATTTTATCCACTGTTAATATAAAAAAGGTTCTCGCCGCTTCAATAAAAAGGCCAAACATTCATAACATTAAATCTGTCCCCATATAACTCATGATTAAAAAATACACATAAGCAGACCTGCTCACTCCAAACACTTAGAGAGTGTAATGCAGCATCACTGTAGCTCTTCAATTATGAGGTTTCTCTGGAGATAGAGTTGATACATTACAGGGGCCAGGTAAAGAGCTTCACCTTTTCACACCCTGTCAAGAGTGTTATTAGGTGCTGCTCTCCAACTCTCAGCTCTGTTTAATTTGTCATTGCAGTTGCAGGTATCTTGTCTTCGAGAAAGCTATGAGAGAGGGAGATGTGTATCTGTCCCACGGAGAGAGGCTTAGCCAGCTGTGGGTTGATAAGGTAACATTTACATTTCATTGTGGATGGTTGGATCGGTATGCCTGGCCTTTGGCTCCTCATTCCATCTCCAGCATCCACCCACTGTTAGATTTGGACTCACTGTGGGGTGGCTGAGAGTGTATCAGTATCTGAGATGTTGGCGCAAAATAGACCATCATAAACTACAGCACGAAGCTAACAGATTTATTGATTAGCCAGCCTTCTAGTTCACATTCACTGTGATACCGAAGATTCAGCACATGGAATCCTGCTGCAGCAAGAGGCTGGCCAGAGTTATGGGACACATTTGTATTCCCAACCAGATGCTTTTTCTCTATATCATCTCTTACTCCCAACCTCTAGCTGTACCTCTCTCCTCCCCCCACCCCTCCCGCTACTTGGCAGTTCAAAGCATTCTCTGTACTCATAATCCTGTAATAACCAACCTCAATGAAAACTGGATTTCTCCCGAGGTCCTCCAAGACAACCGTGCATGCAGGTATGCACCTTTTTACTCCAACCACGTAAGGATTCTCTTGTCTATTTACTCGCAAGTCTGTGGTGTGCATGTGTACCGTATCCTGTGTTTATTCGGGTTGTTGCCTCCTCTCTGGTTTTAGAGTGACAGTGCTCTAAATACAGTGATAATGAATAGGCCTAGGGGAGTCTTTGCTGACTTGCAGTAGCAGGATAATGAGATTAGCAAAGCCACGAAGGCCCGTTAACGGCATGAGGACCCCTACGAGGTAAAACAAGATGAAAAAACAGGCAGGACTCGGGCGTCAATGTGGCTGTAATCTGCAAAGTAAAGCTGACAAGATCCAACACATTGTCCTTGTAACTACCAAAATATAACACACTTTAAATATGTGTATTGTTATACATATCATTACTGGTGTCAGTGAGTTTGGGTTCCAAATAAGGGGGATTGTACAGTGTTATTGTGTTTGTAATTGGGATGCTGCAGCAACCTTATCATTCAACGCTTCACCCGCTTTTAGATTTATTCATATTTAAGAGTGATTGTACAGATTGGTAGCACAGTAGCCATTTTCAAGGACAATTTTTATCCATTCTTACACAATGTTCAGACACATTTATTTCCAGAAAATCATTCAGCCTGGGTGAACTGCTACCACACTTACCTTGAGATAAAAACTAACAAAGCAGGCACATCAACAAACCTACACAATCACTATAATAACAATAACTTTAATAATAACTTTACTATATGCACTATGACATCTAAATTCAGCAAGAAGGGAAATGTCTACACTCAAAACAATGTGGTCGCTTTAAAACCTTGTAAATGGATACTGGCTTGAGGGCACAGTTTTGATAAAGCACTTAATTTGTATGGCACTGGGCTGATGCACCAGAGCTGGGAAAACTTTTGAAAATCCTTCAGTTTGATCACATCATCTACACACAAATACAACTGCTGACCATGGGCCTGTATAAGACTAGTACGAAACGTGAGCAGATGATTTTAGGGGGCACTTTTATGCTTGGTTGAGTGCTGATTGTAATCATGATAACTTCATATGGCTGTTTTTAATGTGAGAGTCCAATGCTTGACATGCTTGACATTCAACACGTTAAATGGGTTTCCTAAAAAGTTTTCAATGCCACAACCTTTGAACTTGACAATCTTCTCCATTATGAAGTTGTGAACACACCAAATTGAAAGTGATTAGAATGGACTTTTCCCTCCGTTCATGTCAAACACATCTCCAGAAAAAGACCTTGCCAGTCTAACATTATTAAAGGAGGCTTATCGTGAAAAACTCACTATTTCAGTACTTGTGCACATACATCTGGGTATCTGGAGTGCCTACCAGACCACAAACTGTGAAATAATAATGTGTAAATAATGTTTGTTTTTCCCCACAAGTCAATCAGAGCAGACTGGGCTTTTTTGGGGGAAGGAGGCTTAAAGAGACAGGCATTAAAACGAAGAGTTTCAGAAAGTAGGAATGCAGGTATATACACAGTATGAGAAAAATAATGCATTTTCTGTAAAAGAAAACCCATTTAAATTAGCATGATGTGTTCCCTTTAAAGTTAGAGTTTTAAGTAATAATATTTTGGTTTAAGTTCTGGTTGATTTTATAACAGATTTGTTTACTTGTAGTAATGGCAGGCACATTTATATATTATTATAATACAAGTTCCCCAGTTTTGTTGAAAAGATGCTTTGACATTTTGACCACTGTGGACAGCAAACTGGTCCTGAGAAGCAGAAATGCATGCATGTGGTAACAGTTCACCATAACACACTGCTTATGGCTCACATGGTTGACTGAAAGAGGACTAAAGAAGACAATGTTGTCAGACAAGGTAATACTGAATTTATGATGAAATGCTGTATTCTGCATTAAAAGAGTACTCCCCTAATTCGGCATTGCATTGCTGTAACATTGTGAATGTAAATAGATAAAAAAAAAAAAAAAAAAAAAAAAGATTGTAATGGATGATGTAGAACCAGAGATATCGGGTGTTTCTCAAAGTCCAGAAAAGATGCTTTAAATTGCAGATGCTACTTCATCGAATCCTGGAAGGAACGTTCAAATGACGAGGATCGTTCAAATTCTACCGAGGACTGAGACCTTCGTTGAGAAAGTATTCAAGGACACACGTGTGTATCCTCAGGGTTCATAACACCCACAATCCTTAGCGCAAAATACATTTCCTGCCCACTGTTTTAGAACAGGGGAAATAAACTCGTAAACTTTCAGTTATTTCACCTCTGCAGTGCGCCATAATCTGTTTCTGAACAAATTTAAGGAGAGAAATGGCCAATGCATTTGGTGAATCTTCATGCAAATTAGCTCTACAAGGCCTGATTTAAAAGTTTGTTTAGAGTTTCGTCGTACAGCTATGGACTCACTATCAGCGAGCTATTAATAGCACTGAGGCCGGCTACTGCAGAGAGAGACGGCAGGGTAGAGCCAGCATGTTTTAAAATCTAACTCTGTGAACTAAGGGTTCATTTTGACCAACCAGCGTGATTGTTGAAAGTGGAAAGAGCCAACCAAGACAGTTTTAATGAGTTTTATTTTGTTTCTGTCGAGTTTGAATAAAGTGTATTTTACATTTGATTAGATCCCATTTATGTGTTTTTCAGTGAAGTCTGGTATGTTTCAGGAGAGCACAACGTCTGCTTCGTTTCCCATCTAACTTGGGGAATTTGGGGTTTATTTTGTACAAACCACAGTTGGTGATTGTTGGATCTGTGGAAAGATTGTTTTGATGAGTTTTATTTTGTTTCCCTTGAGTTAGAATGTGTTTTACAATTGTGAGGTAAAGCTGATGGGTTTTTCAATGGAGTGAATCTTTTGTACATTAAAAATTATAAACAATTTAAAGAATAAACTGTTGATATAATGGATATATAAGCTTATGTTTTGAATCTGTGCATATATTGTCTTGAGAAATAAAAAATAAGTATTCTCTCAAAAAATTGTAACGTACTGTATTATTCTAAATAAGGTAAAAACAAAAACAAATAAAATATGCACACCGGCACACTTTGTAGATTGTTCCAATCTGTGCTCTCTGAATGCTAGGAAGGAGGACTGCCTCGCCCCTTAAGGACCCTTGTTTTGGTCAAAACCCAGCACCTACATTACCCAGATTGTCACTTGACCACCCACAGTTCGATCCAAAATCTGGATGTGCTATGCTAGTAGTGGCTGTAGTGGCCTCGAGCTGCTAGTCTCAAGCAGAGATAAGGAAAAGTCTGCAGAGCTCTGGTTTGCCCACTTCTCTCTGTAACTCTACACCACCAGATTTTTATTTTTGTCAAAATTCTCTTTTTTCACCCACTGATGCTGCCAAGTAATGTCACTTTAGGCAGTTTATCAGAAATTGCACAGCTCCCTTCAGAGCCAAAATAACTTTTTTTTAACATTTTCAGTAGTAGTTCCCAACACCTGTAAACGGACATTGACGTGTACAATCGATGTTTAGATACTTCAACTACTCAAGGCCAGCTGTCTTCCTCATCGCACTTATTATTATATTCATTTAATACTTATTATGTTTATTACTTGGTCCCAATTTCTTGTACCTGGAGTAGTCATTTTCATTTATTTCAAGAATGGAGGACTCCTTCACTAACAATGAAGGCAAGAGCATGCAATACAATGAAGGGCAATTACTGAAAAAAAAGTCTATAAATAATATCGAAAGTAGGGTTTGATGACCATCATGATAATAATAACATAAAGCATGAAAAGAATGGACAACGAACTCTTTTGCAACAAAAAAACAGCACTTTTGACAAGCGCCACAGCAACCATTATGCACAACCTTTGCACACAGGTATTTATCTGCCTTGTCTAATTTCTCCTTCAGTCAGTCGCTGACTCTGAGGCCACAGCACAGAGATAAAATAGAACATGAAATGACAAAGAAGAAAATGTTTCAAAGACAGTTTGAGCTTCCACATTACCATGGAGAAAACATCTGCCACGGTTCAGTCGAGCCAAGGGAGCCAACAAGGCAGAGCAGGCACATAAATCCTCAAACCCACAACCACCCACACAGGAAAAAAAGATAGATATGAGAATGATGAGAGGCAGTAAAGTCCTCTGGGGAGGGGGTGCATAGTACTGTAAAATATCATTTTTGATATGGAGGGTTGGTAGATTCTTCCTTGCCTCCAGCTCATACATAATCAATTTCATGTTATATTTGGGACCATGGCTACTGTTCTTTCAACTTTTTCACATGTTGTTTAATTCTGGAAAAGCTAAATTAATTTGTTATCTTTGTTGCACAAGCATTCGTTTAACAAGAGCTCTGGTGCTGATTTAATAATTGCCCTGTGCAAGTCAGCTATAACAGGAAGTTACAACAGCCTGTATACTGTGTTTTTACAAGTGTTTATACAGCCTTCTAACTTAGCCTTTAAAGCAGGTACAGCACAAGAGGATCCCTCCTAAATGACAATGAAATGAGGCACAATGTTGATTTAGCATGATGTAATGCATTTGCAACTTTTACACTGCAACTGATGTTTAAACTGGAATAACAGAGTAAAGACAACATGTAAGGAGATGAAATGGGGCATGTTTTTGATGCTGACAGGGTTGTCATAAAGCTTTCAGAAAACAGAAAAAACGGACTTACAGAAGAGAAGTTGTGAGCGCCACATGGCTCTCCTCTGTATTTGCATGAGAGGAGCATGTCATCCAGTTGGTGGCTCAGTCTGTCCATAAACTCCAGGTTGGTTCCTTCAAAGTTTCTGGGTGGCAGAAAGAGCCTGAAGTCGGACAGCTTCCCGAACCAGGCCCGACGGTCCTCTTGAAGCAAGTCCAGGATCATGGGCCTCACTGTCCGGTTAGCCAGCAGGAGGCCCAGCCAGTGGCCGGCGAAATACAGGTCACTCTTGGTGAGCTTGTAGAGGCGGATAGGGTTGTTGTTGCAGATAGTGACCGTGGGGAAGGCCAGTTCTTTGGCCCACTCTGTGTGGACTCGTGTGAATGTGGGGAAGGAGAGCCAGTGCAGTAGGCGGTTGGAGGACCAGGACAAAAGCAGCCCCAGGGAGGTGCAGAGGGCCAGGAGCCAGAAGGCCCTGCGTCCCACAGAGCCACCAGGGACGCAAACATGCCTCAGGCCGTGCAGGCGTGTCCTTGATAGCAGAGTGGATGTGACCCGAGCCAGATTTGGCTTGGTGGGACGCCGCTGACTAGCCTTTCTGAGCATAGCAGGGGATCCCCGCTGGAGACAGCGTCCCTCCAGGGCCATAGCTGCCCACAGCACTCCTACAGCCGCGGGAAAGGCTTCATTTCCCAGCCAGGCCTCAGGGGCTGCGGCCCACATGTAGCTCCAGGATAAATCCACTACTGTAATCCACACCTGGATATGTGTTTGGCCTTATGAATACTGTACTAACGGTCCATTCAGTCTTAACTGCCCGATGTACTTTATGCAGAAGTAATACCCACAAGTTCCCCCTCAGGAAATCAGTGTGTTTTGAAGTCGTCCTTCCTCTACAGTTAGTGCTCGGATTAACTCAGCAGCAGCTACTTGTTGGTCATCTCTCCATGGTCTCTCAATCCGAGAGTGCTCCAATCATCCAACTCAGCAGGGGAAGGGTAAGAAGAAGATTTCAGCTAGGCAAATGTGCTCCAAGCAAGGTGGCTTCTACATGAGTGACTACAGCATCCACCGCAGTTAGTGTGACAGTGAACAAGAAAGGATGAGACGGAGAGAGCGAAGGCAAGAGGGAGAGGGGAGGGGACGAGGGAGGCAGAGAGGAGGATGGAATACAAAACACCAAGGGCTAAGCAGAGAGGGGGAACGGTTTTAACAAATGAAAGAAGGTAATTAAAATAATGAGACGACAGCGGAGGGAATTGGTTGCTGTGGTGCAGTCCGTTAGAGGAGAGCTTGCCTTGTTCCAGCGCTGTAGTTTCTCTTCTTCTGAGTTACGGGAGAGTGTCTTTTGGCTGCGCCGGCTCGAAGAAGCATTCGGTAGCCAAAGGCGGCAATCAGTTCCTTGTCACCATTAAGAACGAGCTTTAATTGATTTCACAAAGAGTCTCCACCGCTCATTTGTTTTTCTGTCCCACTTTGCAGGTCTCACTTTTGATGCCTTGACTTCTTCGTGATGTCACTGGTCTGCTCCTTGTCTTGCCCCCCCAACCCCAACCCACCCCCTTACCACTTGGCTTTAACCAGTGTCATTAAGTCCTGCAGGTAACCACAGGGCAGCTGCATCTCGTAGCGGACCTGCTCCTCAGCGCCACAGTCTTAGTCACAGTCACAGGGAGAGACATGGCAACACACACTTTCACATGGAGAAGGAGGCACTCATGCGCACACACACACGGACATACACTCACAGCGGTTTCCTGCGGGAAACCAGACCAGAGATAATCTGTTCTGTCACACTCTGATCTCAACATCTCCCCCCCCCTTTTTTCTCTGTCTCCCGTTACTCTCTCTTCTTCTTCTTCTTCTTCTTCTTCCTCCTCCTCCCCTAGTTTTTTTCTCCCCCACTCAAAGGGAGCATCTCTAATCTCAATATTCCTCTCATGCCTCCACTCCTCCTTCTAAAAATACTCTCCCCATATCAAATCCATCAACTTGCCCTCACGCTCCTCCTCCTCCGCTCCGCTCTCGTGTCAGTCAAGCCCCTAAAAGCTCGACCTCCTGTCAGGCTCCGTCTCCTCCTCCTCCTCCTCCTCCTCTTCTTTCTCCACTTTGTGCACGCACTCCCTCACTTCTCCCCGTCGTCAGGGAAGGCTTCTCCGTGCACTTTCCTCCCTCTGTGTCCTTGTCAGCTTCCTCCAGCTCTCCCTGCTCCGAATGACTTCTCTCCCCCTCAATGATCTCTCCTCCCTCTCTCGTGCTCTCTCGCGGTTCACTCCTCTTTTTTTTCCCTTTTTTTTCTTTTTTTTTTTTGCTCTCAGGCAGCTTGTCCTCCCGTTGCACCTCCTTCCTCCTCCTTCCTCCTCCTCCTGCGCCACAGTTCTGTCCACGCAGCCGGTGAGCCCGTCACTGATGAGAGCGCCTGTCTCTCCCCGTGTTAACTCGCGCTGTCCTTCTCCTCCTCCCCCCTCCCTCTGTTTGTCTGCCGCTGCTGAACCACACCGCTACAGCACAATGAGAGACTGCTGTGTGCATGAACGTGGAGGTTTTTGTGTGCAGCAGGGGAGAAAAGCTCGACATGGAGCACTCCATTATACCTCCAGCAAATGTTTTTTTTATTGCCTTTTACTGTAACTGTAAACTGTATATGTTTCGTTGCACAGTGGAAGCAGTGGAAGAGGTAGGAGGTATATGATCATTTATCACTATCTCTTAGTTCTTAAGTGCTCCTCTTTGTTTATGAAAACTAAATTACAAATAATTGTATTTTATAGGCAAGTATGTTAAGACATAATTTGTGTCCATGTCCTTAAATAATAGTTTTAGTCAACAAAACATTTTAGTTTTAAGTGAACGGCAAAAAATGTTTCATTTTCTTATTATAAATGACAATTGTCTTCTAAGTATTTCAAGGCTTGTTGACATCTACAATGTGAACAGTTACCCTGGTTACAGCTGTTGTTTTTAGTAAGTAATTATTTTTGTCCTTGTGCACTTTGCAAAAAAAAAACTTTTTCATTATTCTCATTTTCGTTTATCAGAATAAGAACTCAACAAACTAAATTAAAAGTATTATTATTTTTTTTATTTTTTTTTATTTTTTTTAAGGAATTATTTTGTAACTAACATTTTTAATTGAGACCAGAGATTTTTTTTTTACCTCGTTATTTCAATTTTACTTATATATGTTGATAAATCTTGGTATAAAGCCTCTTTGGCAATGTCATCTTTGACTGAAATAGGCCGGTTTAATAAATTAGCGCGGCTGATTTTAGCGGCTGACTTTAACAGTGTTGCTTTTACATAGTTTGTCCACTAGGGGGCAATGACAACTTGATTCTTCAAATGTAAAGTCTCCCGCTCTATAAATAATGTTGGTCAGAGTTCTATTTAGGGGATAAATACCCAGACCAGCAATGGTCTGCCAACAAACCATCTCTGTCCAACAGAGTCAAGTTAAAAAGGCTTCATTGATGCAAGTAAACAGCCTTCCGAGCCAACTCAACTCAAGTGCTCTTGTTCACTCAGTGCTTTAGCATTGTTTAATACATTTCAAGGGGTTTACTCATTGGCATTCATCAGCGTTTTTCTTCTAATTACAGAGGAGAACATTTTCTCCCTGTGTGACTAAAAAGGGTATTTTTTAATTTCATTTTTACATTTTTAGTTGCTGCTGCGAGCTGCTCTGAGGTAGAATAAAACAGAAAATTTAAATTCAAACCCAGAATATAGCACCTTTATATATTTTCTGCAATATGTGGCAGCTCTGAATCATTATCACAACATTGGATCTTTTTTGCCATGCTCTTTGACACTTACCGAATTATTATAAAACGGCTCTGTGACACATATGGAGACAAATATCTAATTTGCTGCAAGATCAACCAAGTGTGTAGGCTTGACATTATTTTGATTTGGGCACACATTGCTTACATTGTTTGGCCCGATGTTCGGGAACACCACTGTGATCGCATCTTTGAATATGTGATGAAAAGACATTTTTAACACAAAGAAAAATGTCGTCCCCAAACAGCAGAAGAGGAACTTTGAAAGTATTGAAACGGTAAAACACATCCATGTATAATGACTAACCGGTCAAAATACAAGGAACAGGGATGTGGTATTGAAATGTCAAATACGTGCATGCACACTTATTTTCTCCAACACCTGCTGTATGCTACAGAGGCTCACCCACCCACCCACCCACCCACACACACACACACACACACACACACACACACACACACACACACACACACACACACACACACACACACACACACACACACACACACACACACACACACACACACACACACACACACACACACACACACACACACTAGAGTCAGGGGCAGCCTTCCAGAGCCTGATCTACAAGCTTAATAATTAGCTTGGAGCCATAAAAAAGGCTGTTTCAGTCCAACTATGCAGTCAGTGTAAAAAACATATCCAATTTGCAATTCTAAAACATAAGGGAAATCACTGATTAATTAGGGATATAACCAACCCAAGCGTCAGATACAATTACACAGCACTCTATGGCTGCGATGTCACGGCATGCATTTCATGTAAAATATTCCTGTACGCTTTCGTCAACAACGTTGTCTCAGATCAAAGGACACATTGCCGTAAACTGTGAGTGAGATGCTCTCTCACTCACAGTTTACCTGTAAATATGAACCATAATTAAACATTCATAGATTCATGTTAATGTGGCTTAGAATGTGTTGGAGAATGCCGGGTGAAAATCGCTTACTAGACAACAGTGGCTTTGCAACAATCGAGTCCAGCGTGAGGAAGGCAACAGTTGTCCATGATTCATGCTGGCCTTGTCTGTGAAAGGCTGTGACACTGGAAAGTAGATAAAACATGAGGGAGGTGAATAAAAACTGTTTCTTGTGGTGGGCTGCCATTTATCAAACCCCTAAGTTGATTTAAAATGACAGTGATGGCAGGCAAAGCAATCAATGGCTTTTTTTATACTTTAGTTTTTCTAATCTCACTTCAGTTACAGTAAAAAAAAATATATATATATATACACTGGGTGGGTTTCTTCACCCTCTGCCTTCTTCCTGAACTCATTGGTTTTAAAATGAACAGAAATGATGAATCACTGGGTAACCACTGATTAAGTCAGGAGATTGATGGTCTTGTTGGAGCTGCTCAGTTAATCGTTATTGCATCTAATAGTTGTTGTAAAGATTCATAGAATAATCTAGGAATGGCCGCCTTTGTGATGAGGCTGAGAGGGTTTAACTGAGGCCACTTTATCATCTTTGAATTACTGTTAGGTTTGCCGTTATGAAAGTATCGTAGTATAATGGTATACCAGGGTAATTAGAAATACCTACTATATGATATTCAACACCACATAAATACAGACCCTACACTATGATGCTGTATTGAGGTGATGTTTAGTAGTGCACCGCATACGCAACAAGAACTTAGTCTCTACCGGTGCAACAGGCAGCTGAGAACGATTCCGACTGCAAGTGGTGGATATAAAAATACAAGACTAGAAAAATGCTTCTGCCCCTGTTTGGAGACATTTGGGTTTAGTAACTACAAAATTTGTTTTTAGCTACACAATTGTATTCACCTGCATAGCGTGAACATAGCAGTCTAGTGTGTGTAGAGTTTCAGGGTAAATACCTGCTGATTTAAGGTGGTTAAATCCCTGAAATTAGCAGCAACTTCCACCAAGGCTAATTTAAGGTGGGCTGATCAGTGAGAAAGGATTTTTTTTTTTATGTCATTATCTGTAAATCACAAATTAATTATTTTGTTATCTCAAAAAAAACAAAAAACTTTGTTATCTCAGTGGAATGAGGCAATCAACTTATTATCTGGGGGAAACAAAAGGTTGTTTCCTCTTATTACTTATAATGCTTATCAGAGATCAGGATCACAAGGCCAACATGAAGGGTAACGCAAGCCCCCATGAAGAGCGCTGGGCTTTGAAGCAAATTGTACTTCATGGCCAACCGAGGGAATTACCATTTTTTGGTCCGTCACGTTATGCCATTGGGCCCAAAAATAAATCTGTAAATCAGCAGATCATTTTCATAAGGTAAATAAACATGTACAAACACATAGCAATTATATCATGGAGTCCTTAAAGTTGTAAAATGCACTTATTGCAGAATTTTCCTTCCTCTGTTCATGTGAATGAGCCCCATAACGAGGCTGGATCTAGGGCACTATAACTATAACTTTAGTGTCCGTCAGCTGATTTAACCACGGAGTTGCGAGTGACGGCTTGACCACAGTCATCTATGCATGCTGGCATTGTACTCCTGACCTCTGATAAACATTGTAAGTAATAAGAGTAACCTGTTGTTTCCTCGAGATAAAGAGTTGATTATATTGTTATCTCAAGATCTCAAAGTTTGTTTTCTCGAGATAATTAAATGATAATTTGTGATCTCGAGATTACAGCATTCAAAAAATGTCTTTCTTTCACGGCCGCTGTCAGGGAGTTCACATTTCTCAGTCACCTCTCTCACTTTTTGGAGCCTTAAAGAGAGAAATAATGCAATGCCTTTGCAGGAGCTGACTCAAATGAAATCACAGAAAAAGCTTTTGCAGATAAAACAAATCATTTAACAGCATAATGGAGACAGTTAGCTCAGCTGTAATGTAGCCTCGGGCAGGAAGGAAACAATCCTTCTGTGAGGTAAGAAGAAACCATAAGAGACATAGTTTGAAAGAGCACTTTCATTTCATGTCTCATTTTAATAAGAGCAGGTGATTGTGATTCCTCTTCTCTGTACTGTAACTGACCTCAGCAGCTCCACTTAGAATGGAAGGGTCTTAAATTACATGAAGAGTCTTGAGGGATTTGAAACGTCTTGAGATTACTAATAAAGAACTAATAAAACATCATTAGAATTTTTACTTTACAAGCCCATAATTATCATATATTTTTTTCTCAACCATTACAGAGAGAAACAATTAAGAATTAGCAGCTAATTGCAACTATAATGAATAGCAGATTCACTTCAGCTATATCAACAGAGGTGAAAGTGAATTGAGTGGAGCCCTGCTGGCTTGAGTTAATGTACTGATGGACCATTTTAGTTTGAGTTTGCGACGCCATCGGCCAGGCTTAAGATGATGCATCCTGACAAACAAGAGCCTCCAAGCCACAAACACACAACATTATTGTCCTGATATTAGCGTGTTGATCAAAGACTGTATAAAAGAAGTGGACGGAGTCACCGTGATGTCACACATTGGTCTGTGGACTGCCGTTATGCAGTGTTTTGGCCGTAGCCACCTTGGATTACATCATTATTGCAACCAATGAACGGAATTTGGCATATTTGGAATGCGAAAGAGTGACGAAGAGACGTTGTGTACGGCTCTGGTAGCCCGTCCTAAATACCCTTCCTTATCGTCTATCTGACTTATAATTTACCAAATGAACATCATGCTGTATTGAAGAGGTCTTAAAACTAGCAATGGAGACCACAAATCATGTTTACAATGTGTACTGAGGTAATAAATAAAGTGAGAAGTAGGGTTATTTTCTCATAGACTACCTAAAATCAGACTTATTTTTGTAACCAGAGGAGTCGTATTCTGTAACACTGACCTCGCAGATAACGAAGACGACAAAAAGAGAAGACAGCTCTCTTCTGCACAGGCTGACGAGGCCAGTGAGGTCACCTAAAGTTTTTCTCATCAGTCCCCCCAATCTCCCTTCAGAGGGTTATCCCTTACATGCTGAGATCAGAGATTGAGGACCTGAACGTGAGGTTTATGAATGCCATTAAGCTGCACTGCTGCTTCTCTAATCACCGCCATTAAAATCAACACCAAAAAATATCTCCTTGGCATCTATTCAGACAGGAGACAAAATGCACAGGAAACACAGGGTATTGTGTTCCTCTTTCTGTTTTGATAAGAAATAAAGTGCACAAAATGAAATCTATCAAATTTGATACCAGTTGCTTGTCAGCCATAACAAAAACTTTCCACGTGTAAAGAAGGCTTCTAAATGTAGCTCTATGAAAAGTCAGGTCTTTGGCAAGTAAATCATTTTTAATGAATGATTTAATCATCAAGTACATTCTTGATTAAACCAAGACAAAGTGCAGTGGTTCTTATTGAGACAACCTCAGTTTTATGAGGGAAGCTGGAGCTGCAGTTTTGTCCATTTTACTTTGTATTGTTGTAATTGTCTAATTTAATTTCATTTCATTGCACTCCTGGATTTTACATCAGCCTCAAAATGACCATATGTATATAAATCACTCACGGCATGTCACCTTGAATTCTTGAAGAGAACTTTGTTTTTCTGGCATGGAATCATCTTATTCACCTCTTCAACACCAAGCCGGTCAATTTTCCATTTTTCCATAGTAGAAGCAGCCCCTTTCTTTGCTGGCTATTTGCCAATACCCTGGTTTTGGGTTGGTTTTCTGGTAACAGTTGCTTTTTCAATGAGAGAACTGTCCATCAAATCAGCCAACTTAACTACAGGTACAGGATTGTCCGCCCCGGCAAGGTAACTTATTATAGCATCAGCATGGTGTGAACAACAGCGCCCAGATTTGAATGAGTGAAATGGAAATTAAAAGACTTAAATGAAAATGAGATGATGATGTTTCATGATGAATTATTTAAATATTTTACTGCACTGTAGATGCACTATACATTTTAAGTCTACTCTCTAATCCATTTTACGCTATACACCTGGGTGCATACAATACCCATAATGCAACTCGACTGCTGACGGTTCGGTGCACACGGGAGGAGTTTGCCTTAAGGATTTTTTGCCAGAAAAGAGTTCCTTAGGTTAAGGAACAAACCTACTTGGTTAGGTTTAGAAAAAGATCATGGTTTTGATTAAAATAAACCTTTTTAGCCCTGAAGGCAAACTTCTCCTGTGTGCCAGTTCAGATGGATATATGGTAGTGTTATGCTCGTAGCCGCTAATGTAGCATCAAGCTGCCAGCCTCAAGCAGAGATGAGGAGCAGAGGTCTAGTAAACTCTTCTAACTCCAAACTTTCAGATTTGTTTAGTTTTCAAACTTGCCATCCAGTCTTTGCCGATGCTGAAAGCAAGGATTTTCAAAAGGTACAGGGATGAGGGACAGAAGTAAGAAGGAAAATATAAAAAAAATAATAATATTAATATATATATGAAATAATATATCTCAGGTGACACCACTTTCCCCTTTAAGTATCGACTTCAATTTGTTCAAATATTGATAATAATATATGGGCATTGTTTCTCTTGTCCCTTAGAGTTATTCATAAATACTTGTTTTTTTATTTTTATTTTTCATTTTTTATTTTTATCTTGTCTTTCTTTACTATGTCTCTTGTGTGCACTTTAACTCTATGCTGCTGTAAGCCTGCAAATTTCCCCGCTGCGGGACTAATAAAGGATTATCTTATCTTATCTTATCTTATCTTATAAACTGTAAATGTCATGTCATATTTAGGATTAAAAGTGACATGACATTTTCTCCTGTCAAACGTACCAGAAAAAAAGTTAATTATAAAGGACAGATATGCTGTAGGATATGCTTTTGGCTTTTCATGGTTTTGATATTATTTTATGGTTAACTGAGCATGTGTTTATGCTGCGCCGCCTTTTAAGGACAATAGGGAGCAGTTGTTTTGGATCAGGCACCAGGCCTGGCTAACATTTAGACCAGGCAGGAGGCCTTTTAAAGTTTCAAGAGCAACTAATCAATGTCCGTAAATGAAAAGGGCTGAATGAATCCTTTATTTAAAATATGTGTTTAAAGTGTGTCTTTGTTACGATAACCCAACAGTTGGTAAGTTGTTTATCCAGCTCGATTCCCATCCCTATGATTTTAACATCAGCTCTGGTTAAACTAATAATCGTCCCCAGCTGACACTACCTAAACACTCTCTGACAGTTTGTCAGCATCCCAGCCGCACTCTGCACACACATTCCTGCCCTTTACAGCTCCCCTCGGCCCAGCTGCTATCTTTGCACATCCAGGTCACGATTCAGTCAGCAGATCAACCTCTGAAAACCAGTGCCACACAATCCAGGTTCTATAAAGGGAACAGACATGTTTAGGAGCGACACCTCAGCAGCTTTAATGCTTAATATAATACTATCCAACCATATTTCAAAATAATTGCTTCAGGTCAATACATATGAATTAATCAAAAGAATGAAGGAATGAGCGTGTAATGTCTGCTGGTGTAATGTGCAATGATTTAATTCCATTGTTTGTGTAAAATCAACATGCTTTATCTTTGCTACAAAAGTGGACTAAAAATGTTTTTCAAAAAAAGGCATCTTTGTGCCAGTTCTATGTTCATTGTTAAAAATAGTTTGAAATCTAATGAAATAGGAGAAAAGGAAACCAATAAAATGACAAACTAAGCTGTATGAGAGCCAGGAGAGTTCTCTATGTTTGCAGTTTAACTGGATAAACACAGATGAAGATCATAAACGTGTGGGCAGTGATTTTCACTTATCTGGCTTCCAAACGTTTTGAAAGTTTTGGATGGGTTCCTCTGGAAAATCTTTGCTATCTCCATGTTTTGTGCTATAAAACAATCTAACCAGGCACAAATATTGAAACATTTTTGGCAACCAAGAGGCAGGACATAAAATCAATGACACAAGGTTCTGTGATACTATCTGATAATCCAGGTTATTCACTGAAGTGTGTTTTTGGTGCTTGAGTTTCGTGAATATACCAGGTTTTTTAAATTGCTTATCTACCATTTTGGGCAAGGCAGTATTACTGTAAATACACAAATGTATTAGAGCTTCTTTGCTAAAAATGTCTATTTAATTTGCTTGTTTTTGACGACAGCAATGAGAATCAACTGTATGTGGCTAAAAGCAAAATGATCAATAGACGAGAAACAGAAAATTAATCTGGAACTATTTTGAAAATTGTTTCATCATTTATCTTGTTTTTTGAGAAAACAAAAAGAAAACAAATATAAAAACGTAGCAATTCTCGGATTCTCAATTGTGATAATTTACACCTACAGTGGGGGAAATAATTATTTGATCCCTTGCCGATTTTGTAAGTTTGCCCACTGACAAAGAAATGAACGATCTATAATTGTTATGGTAGGTTTATTTTATCATTGAGAGACAGAATATCCAAAAAAAAATCCAGAAAATCACATCATATAAAAGTTATAAATTGATTTGCATTTGATCGAGTGAAATAAGTATTTGATCCCCTAACAAAACATGACTCAGTACTTGGTGGAGAAACCATTGTTGGCAAGCACAGAGGTCAGACGCTTCTTGTAGTTGGTCACCAGGTTTGCGCACATCTCAGGGTCACATCTTGGTCCACTCCTCTTTGCAAATCATCTCCAAATCCTGAAGGTTTCGAGGCTGTCGCTTGGCAACTCTAAACTTCAGCTCCCTCCACAGATTTTCTATGGGATTAAGGTCCGGAGACTGGCTAGGCCACTCCATGACCTTAATGTGCTTCTTCTTGAGCCACTCCTTTGTTGCCTTGGCCGTATGTTTTGGGCCATTGTCGTGCTGGAAGACCCATCAACGACCCATGTTCAGTGTCCTGGCTGAGGGAAGGAGGTTGTCGCCCAAGATTTCATGGTACATGGCCCCGTCCATCCTCCCCTTGATGCGGTGAAGTCGTCCTGTCCCCTTAGCAGAGAAACACCCCCAAAGCATAATGTTTCCACCTCCATGCTTGACGGTGGGGATGGTGTTCTTGGGGTTGTAATCAGCATTTCTCTTCCTCTAAACACGGCGAGTCGAGTTGATGCCAAATAGCTCGATTTTGGTCTCATCTGACCACATTACCTTCTCCCAAGCCTTATCTGAATCATTCAGGTGTTCATTGGCAGACTTCAGACGGGCCTGTACATGTGCTTTCTTGAGCAGGGGGACCTTGCGGGCGCTGCAGGATTTTAATCCATTACGGCGTAGTGTGTTACCAATGGTTTTCTTGGTGACTGTGGTCCCAGCTGTCTTGAGATCATTAACAAGTTCCTCCCGTGTAGTTCTGGGCTGATCCCTAACCTTTGTCATGATCATTGATACCCCACGAGGCGAGATCTTGCGTGGAGCCCCAGACCGAGGGCGATTGATGGTCATTTTGTGTTTCTTCCATTTCCGAATAATCGCACCAACAGTTGTCTCCTTCTCACCAAGCTGCTTTCCGATGGTCTTGTAGCCCATTCCAGCCTTGTGCAGGTCTACAATCTTTTCCCTGACGTCCTCAGACAGCTCTTTGGTCTTGCCCATGGTGGAGAAGTTGGAATCTGATTGATTGATTCTGTGGACAGGTGTCTTTTATACAGGTAATGAATTGAGACAGATGTCTTTCATACAGGTAACAAGTTGAGATTCAGAGTACTTTCTTAAAGTGAAAGGACTAATCTAACCGTGTCTGTGGGAGCCAGAATTCTTGCTGGTTGGTAGGGGCTCAAATACTTATTTCACTCAATCAAATGCAAATCAATTTATAACTTTTATATAATGTGATTTTCTAGATTCTTTTTTTTATATTCTGTCTCTCAATGTTAAAATAAACCTACCATAACAATTATAGATCGTTCATTTCTTTGTCAGTGGGCAAACTTACAAAATCGGCAAGGGATCAAATAATTATTTCCCCCACTGTATGTTTACCTTTGTGATAGTAAACGGAATTGAATTGAGTGTTGGGCTTTTGGTTTAAAGACATGTAATAAACATTTTCTTAATTTTTTCATAGAACAAATCGCCAGCCGGAGCCCTAATTTATTTGAATACACATTCATGCAGTAATCTTCATCCCTCGTATTGTGTCCATTATAACCTCTGTGTTTAAGCCAGCCCTAACAATGAGTCTGTACAGGTTTAAGTGAAGTGTTAACACTGGTAAAGCTTCTCTTTCGAAACTCATCTATTTACAGTATCAATATTAAAGTCTCACAGTTATCCTAAAAAATATTTAATGATGCAAAAGTATTACACACTTCTAAACCCAATGAATTCCTAACTGCATACAGTCGATGGAAAAATCTACAGAGAAACCCATTAATACTAAAGGGAATAACATTTAGTACAGCAAATAAATGGATTTGAATCAGTGGCATGATTGTGTAGCCAGGTATGAGAAATCATCAAATAAATTGTAGACTTTGTATGAAAATGCTTTTTTTCCTGGAACTTTTATGTATCATGTAATCATGACCTCACAGCTGCAGCGTGTCAACAGAAACAGGCTTCACAAATCCCACCATGTTCAAAGCTTCTTGTGCGTGTCAGACTGTGACTCAGTACTTATCAGCTAAATTATTTTCGTACAAGTTTAACAGTTGGTGAGGGGCAACATGTCCCTGCTGTTGGCTGAGACGCCTGACTGCTCATGCGAGACATCACTCTACTGTCGACCGTACCGTGAAGATTTAGACTCTTGCTGCATCTGAAAATCGTCAGGGAAGCCATTTTGGGCCATTCCATCACTTAATGGAAAATGAAGACACTGCATGAGTTCAGAGGATTTTGTTCAGTAAATGGAAACACAAAGTTATTGCTCAATTCACTTCTGCCTGGCATGGAATCAAAACAACAACATCACAACCACCGATGTCCTTGTGGTTGCAGAATATGAAAGCATTTCATGCAAGTTCTCCACAGCAGAATCAGAATCCAGGTGCTAATGCACCTACCTGGAGTTATGCTTGGCAACTGTCTGTTTTTGACTTCTCTTGTGAAGCATTTGTTACAAGGTTTCCAAGGTAACAGAAGCTCCAGCTGGACCGACACGCATGGGTGCGGCAGCAGTGGGACTAATGAGAAACCTTTACTGTTCTATGATTTACGTTTTACTTTGTCTTTACCGAGAATCAATTTAATTAGATTTAAAATGAAGCTGTCCCAATCTACTTGCTAAATAATAAAAGAAAGGATAAAGCAAATCTTGGCGAGGGAATGGAAAGCTCAGAGCCGAGACTGCCACAACAGCTCGAGCTAATGATGCTATTAGTGCTTCGGAGCAGCACAATCAATCAGTGAAGTGATTAGCATGAGCATGTACAGAGAGCTGGGCCATTAGTCAGATGTGCTGTGTATAACCTTCAAGACTCCACTACACCGCACTCACGTACATGCATACACATGCACTAAGAAACACAAATGGCCTTTATATATGTCAAACAGCATGTTTGTGGTTTCATGGAAGTACATGAATATATATAAACATATATATATATATATATATATATACTGGGCCAGGCCAGACGAGGGTGCTGAGGTGTAGCAAGAGAGAGAACACAGAGGGCAGTCATGGAGCTGTTGATAAAATGTAGAATTCATCTGTAATTATTCTGCTGATCTATTTCCAACTCAGTAATTGAAACGGGCTGTAACCTCTTCGAGGGAAACATTATCTGGATTTAGAGTAAAGGCTCTAAAGGGAACAGAGTCAGGCGGATGTAGCAAAAGTGTTTGACATTTTGAAATCTGAGGGTAAATGTCAGCGAACAGACTTTGTTCATTCTGATCAAAGGGGAAATTACTTTTCAGAATATGAAATGAGATCATATTACACTGATTACTTCATTATTGATACACTTTTAATGATGCAAGGATTATAAGACTCAGAGAGATGAAATGTGCCATTTTATAAATGCATGTGAATCCTTAATGAATCCTTCAGCCATTGACATTTATGCATTTAGAGCAGGGGTGTCCAAACTTTTTTCACTGAGGGCCACATATAGAAAAATATAAGAAAGGCTGGGCCACTCACTAGAGGTGAGGTATATTTTGGTTCTGCCATTCTAGGTCATCCGTTTGTGTTTATTCGCGTCTTTCGCGCTAGACGCGCCGGAGAGGGGGCGGGGCTTGTCAACAAATCCATTTATTTCACCATCAACCATGCAATAAATAAATACTATTTCTGCTTTATACTTGTTGTGGCAGTCCCAGATATCCTGGGAAACAAAACGCCGTCTTGTCTGAGTTCATAACATCATCTGTGGATTTATTCGAGCCGTATGAACCGAAAATAAACAATTTTACTGTGATTTAATTGCAATAAATGTACAAAAAGGGACGCTGAAATAACAACATAATGATGGTGGTTTGTAAAAAGTCAGAATTCATGTTTTGTTAGTTCTCTCTGCAGGAGGAGAAGGAAATCACTTTTAAAATGCCTGTTTTGTGAGGCTCGAGTTCGCATCTACTCGCGAATATTCGCGTCTGTGCATTGACTTTACATGTAAACTAGACGCGCAAAATATTCGCTTCGCTTTGGTGTGAACGCAGCATTAAGTGCAAGTTTCATGTGTGGGCCATATTCCATTATGTTTTTAGAATTTGTAGCGGGCCAATTAAAAATGGCCCGTGGGCCGTAGTTTGGACACCCCTGATTTAGAGCCTCAAAAGTATCCAATGAGAGAAAAAACAAGACAGGTAAGGAAGGAGAGAATATGACAGCGCCATTCGAGCTGTCACAACTATCTTCTTTTCGGCTCCAGATCTCCAGTACACTAGTAATAAACAGCGAATAGTATTGACCTGGTGCTTAGCATGCAACGTTTCCCACACATATACCTTACTTGGGACTGAAAAAGTTGGATTGGTGCAGCCCATGGTAAATAGTCTGGACCAGGGGTTATATAACATTGTTTTGTCTCCTCCATGGTAGGATGATAATCTGTGGATACGTACATGAACGTGGCTGTTATGACTGTGTCTATACATGCTGTACCAGGATCATCTCTGGCCAGATTTGTTTTGTAAAAAACATATTTATATATTCAAGTAAAAACAACTAGCACTCATCAAGTTATTCTTTCATTCATCCAAATGAGGATTGACCTGATTTACAAGTTTTCCCCATCACTTATTTAAAAAATGTGTCGGAATACGACAGTTAAAAGTTGCAAGTGGCTCTTGTCGAGGAAACAATCATTGAGTGAGGAAAAAACATTTGAAGGAACAATTGCTAAGTGATGCTCATCTGACAAGAAAATACCAGTGTTGCTTAGATGTTTTCCCTATCATAATGTGCCTCGATCAATATCTAATAGCGTTATAGATTAGATTATAAAGCTCCGTTTTCACAGTGTTTATCAACTGACATCACATGTTATCATTGAATTAGCACCCTAACGATAATGTTCAATAGTATCAGTTGCACCTTGTACAGTGTAACATTTAGATTTTCCCTTTGATTTCTCCTTACAGTAATTAATGTAAAACTGATTTCAAGTTTGTGCTGAAATTCATTCAAATCATTGATTAACTTAGCAGTATGTACAGAGAAAAAAAGGTTTGTTGTGGTTGAGAGGACCAAAAATGCAGACGGGTTTAGCAAATCCCAGGGGCCCTGCCCTTGTTATTGGGGATTTAAGATACACATAAGATCGGTCTCCACTCATAAAATGCTGCATTTGAGAGTGGCTCCAATTTTGGCTCCAATTTTCAGCAAATAAATAACTTCCCCCCCTGTTTTCAAGCCATAACTTATTAACCAGCAGGAAGTTGCCACAGAAGAGTTTTCTAAGTGCAAAGTGGTAGCAGCATTGTAACTGCGGTTGGAAATGATTAATGCACACTGTCAACACCGTCAATCACACTGCCCTCAGCAAGCCTGCGATTTCTACAACTTATATTTTGAACTGAAAATTTATTCTGAAACGTATGAATAAAGTCACTCCGGCCTGATGGTGAAGTTAGACAGGTAGGCAAGTAAACACTCTCCTTTCAAACCCCACTAATGAATAAACAAATCTGAATTTATCCTTAAATCCTTTGCTTGCTTCCAACTTTTTATAAAGTTTAAAAGTAAAAACTTATGGCATTTTATTTTGTTTGACTAAAATATAGTATGTATCATCTCAGAGCATGTGTCTGTTGATCCTCACTACAGCAGAAGAGTCTTCCAGCTTCTTAATCTCTAGGCTGGACTGCAGTGATAGTACACACCATTAAATCTCACACTTGTGACGAGTGGATGCTTCTGAAGCAGGTAGGAGAGAAGGTTACGAACTGTGAAAGACAGTCACTGGGAAAACCTGTGTCCGTTTCTCCAAGGAAATGTTGACCCTTCTGGGTATCCCCTTTTTTTGGCGGGGTACAGGAAGGAGATTGCCGTGGCAAGGCACTGTAAGTGCTCCCATGAATTAAAGATGAGCTCAAGTCATTCTTCTGGCTTAAACTGACTGGAACAGATTTCCCATTTGCATTTTATTTGAAAGCCCATAACAATTACGTCCTTTTATTTGCAGGATCATTCGTGACGCCTCTGTGGTCAGGTTTCAGGTCTACTCTGGAGTCTGGACGAGACAGAGCACCATTTAGGGAGTAACAATTGACTGTGCCTCTCTCTGAAACAGGATTATTATTTCTATCTGAGCCTTTTAAAGTGCAGGATGATTAGGGTGTGCAGACGAATACAGATCTCAAACAAGACATGGAAAAAAATAACATGGGTCAACATAATTTAATAAAAACCAAACCAGACCCTAAAATGGTTACTATAACATAAATTGTAACTACAAATGGTTTACAAAAGTGGTCTCCAATCAACAAACAAATGTACCATGACAACGACATGCAACATGGCTTTAGTCCCAGACCTTTTGAAACAAACCCCATCATTGGCAATTTCTTTTGCCTTGTTGAAAATAGTGAAAAATGAGTCAAAGGAAAGTGTCGCTGCTGTTTTCATTGCAAGGGTTCTCCAACACTTCTGTTTGAAGAGTGGATGTGTTTGATGTCAAGTATTGAGATGCTTAAAGGTCACCATCTTCTCTTCCCACTTTATTCCTAAAAAGGATGATTAGGAATGTTTTGAAGGTAACTACAGTATAACTGGCCATTGGTGCATATAGGCAATAAAATGCTACCACCACTATTAAAAGGAAGGCAAACGTGACCAGCAAAAATCTTTTGATCGGCGCCACCATTCTGGACCAGCTTTTTTAATTCAAGCCCGGGCTTAAGCTGAATCATTATCATCATCACTGGCAAAGAAAATGGAAGCCTTCTCAAGAAAGATTTAGATGCTGCACACGGATGCAGTTCCTCCAGAGCACAAAGACAGATATTCCTACACCAGCTGATTTCTGGAAAAGATATTTCTTCGAAAAAAGGCTTAGAGTCTACAGCCTTGTTAGAATCTCTGTACTTAGTCCTCCGAAGATTAATTCACGAGGGACCTCAAATGTCTTCACAAAATTTTGTGGCAATCCACCCAAAAGTTGTTAGATATTAGTCTAAATGAAAATGGTGGACAGACCAACAGACAGACAGACAGACAGACAGACAGACAGACAGACAGACAGACAGACAGACAGACAGACAGACAGACAGACAGACATTGCCATTGCCATTGCTAGAGCCATTCAGCAAGCATGGCTAACACCTGGATATCTAACTAATCCTGGGCAAGGTATTTGATCTGGCCTCAACATGTACAACTAATTTTCACATGACCTGAAGGGCCAGTAATAGGATGTTCCCCCATTTTACCTTTCAATGAGTAGCCTATGACTACAGCACATTACCTGGGGGCCACTCTGACCCAGGCAGGAGGCTTAGGAGAGAGAAAGTGAGGGTTCTTTCAGGTTCAGGGCTACTCTGCTGAATGCCTTTTTTGCTCACCCAACAAGGGACAAAGGGAAGAACATGAGAATGTGGCTGTGCTCTCCACATAGTGCCCAGCCAGATTATTTGTTACAAGCTGACAGTAAAGGCAACATGCAAACCTATGAGCCAACGAGCTCTCTCTGTACACTCCATTCAGACTATGGCAACAGTCGTGCTGCTAGGGCCAAAAAAAGCAGCTTGTTCCAATGTAACAAGTAAAAATTGTCAGTTTCACAGCAGACGCTTTGTCTATTAAGCTTAAAGAGCTATATAGCAACTTCCATGTGGCTGAATGGGTTGTCTTAATGGCTGGAGAATGTATTGTAAATGTAAAGTATGGTTGATGGTCTGCGTGAGAAACTGGTAATCTAGAAAATCCTGCTAGCAATCATTTTCAGATTGATCTATGGATTGATTCACTGTTCACACACACACACACACACACACACACACACACACACACACACACACACACACACACACACACACACACACACACACACACACACACACACACACACACACACACACACACACACTGTATATTCCACTGCTACATTACTCAGGCAACTTTTAAAAATAATGTTAGAAATATATAAGATGTTTCTAAATGATCTTCCTTCCCTGTATTTGCCCACGTTTCTCTATTATCCCTCATATGCTGCTTGGTGTTTTACACAGTAGATGGAGTTTAATTGTGAAGGTCAGACATGTTGGAACAGGGCAGAGGATTAATGAGATTTGTTGAAGGTTACCTGCATTAGAGCTACAAAACACGACATGACCTTTTTAAGCTGAAAATAAAAACAGTAAATCTGTGGCTGTGAAAGAGAAATTGCAAAGTGTCTGATGTTTACCCTCCACTTCCAGTGACCTTTTGTGATCTACACTGTATCATTACAACATGGCTTGGGTACATACTAAAGTTAAATAATGATACATTTTTAAAGCACAGAAGGAACGACAGTTTAATTGAAAATTAACAACCACGCCACCACAGGTACTTATGTCCTTGTAATTTCTGTCCATATCGTGACATTTCACCAACCAGATGTTTTACTTTTTTATATGTCAAGCCTCCAAAGGTATAGTGGAAATGGTGTTCATTGAAGACCGCTTGAAAAACGGAAATAATATAAACAAGGATATAAGATCATCTTTCAAAGACAAATCCTTAAGAAGCCACCAACACAAGTACTGTTTAGAAAGTTTTTCTTTTAGTTAGTCGCGATGTCAATGGGATTTCACTTCTGCTGGTCTGATCTACGTTTTCAGGCAACAGGAATGACACATTTTCAAAAACACCATTAAAGTCACTGCACATTTGTAAAAACTGTACATTAACACCCTCCATCGAAGGATTGTAAAGTAGTAGGGTTTCATATAAATAACTGCATCCTTCAACGGATTTTAGGCTTTGGAATAATCTTTAACAGTCGAGCAACATGCTATGATCTGGCAACATTACTACAACTCAACATGCCCTCACAGAGCAAAGACATCTCATCAGCATCTGAACAGAAATTAGGCGTGGGGGTTATTAAGTGGCAGGGTGCAAGTGACAAACAGCTCTGCAGGTTAGCAACCTGATTTCTGAACAAATGCAGGGCTGATGATTTCATCTTTGCAGAAGAATACTAATGAATACTAATACTAATTGTATGCATGTAAATAATAACATAATTTGTTTGTGGACTTGCGTTCATGGTAAACAACTGCATTTATTTAGAAATTTTGAATAATATGAAACTAATTTCATGTTTCTCTCAGTTGCATAGATAAATATGCAATATAAATTGAGAAATGTATCAAACACCTCCATGAGTCAAATAAGTCTTGTGAGAAATTATTAGTATTAGGCAAGTTATTGTTATCTGCCAGCTTACATTTCTCTCGGTCTGAAGACAAAAACAGTAGAAGGGACTCTTTATGTAATTATCAGAGGCATAAAACAGCCTGTGTAACATTTCTGACGGATGGACATTATGAAACCAAAAACACTTTATGATATAAAACTATGGAAATGTTTCATTCATACAGCTAGCTTACAAAATAATCAGTGCCTAAAGAAAAAAAAAACATACTATGATGTGACTTTCTGTTCATATATATCAATTGATCTGTTTGTTAGTTTGTTAGCTGCCTCCCCTCCTTCCAGAGAATAACATTATTGGCTGACCCCTCCCAGGAAAGAAGCATCTGGAGGAAACGCTGCAGAAACAAACTAGAGAGCCCCAGAATTGATTGGTGTAATCACTTAATTGACACTTATTGTTTGCAGTGGAGACACTGCCAAGCTTGGCCACAGTTGATGCTGACTTATCAGTAAGCAACTTCATCAATAAATGACCTTGATACTGGCTCTGCATTAAAAATGGACTCAATCGACTGCAAAGTTTTAAGATTAGAAATATGCAGAAGGGAGAGTGTTTTAAGGAGCCCCATGTTAGTGGATACCCTTCAGACAGGCAAGCTGTTACTGGGGTGAACCAGATGCATCAAGAATGGTGACCCAGTGTCACGTCTTGCCATTCAGCCAGAATCCTTAGCGGCACTCCTGGACATGGCCTAAAATAAAGCAAAAATGACCAAAGAACTGGAAGCTCCACTCAGCTGCTTTCATCTCTGTCCAACAGACCGCATGCATGAAAAAGAAAATCCCCTCAAAGTCAATTTGAGCACACATGGTGGGATTTAAGACATTCATGTATGAAAACTGCCAAAAGGATTTTCTTTTGTGTGGAACTTTAGCTGCAATGCATTTTTCAGCTCTTTTCTGCTGGTGAGCAATTACAGACCAAATAAAAATAATTATGAGCCAAAAACAAAACACAACACCCGGATGATATAATTCATGTGAAACCACACAGGGTGTAAATGAACAAAGGCTTTAAGCTAATCAGTCTCACTCGTGCACTCATTGCCAAATTGCTGGGCCTTGCAGAACTCAAGAGTGGGTGTGTTTGTTCACACCCTCAGGGATCCTCACCAAACTCATCAACACACAGGGCACAAAAACATCCCCCAAACCAACAGCGACTGTGATAAAAGCAAAGCAGGCAAACAAAGTACCACTTTATTGCTTTTACTACTTCATAAATTATTTCTTATGGTCTGCTCTGTTCTCTGGCTTGAATTGCAGTCATCCTCACATTGGCTGCATTACTACTCTGGTAAGTTATGGACCAACAAAACAGAAGGGCAGCAAGTGCAGAACCAGCAAAATGCTCGCAAATGAACCATGTCATAAGTACTTTGAAGGAAAACTGAAAAACAAAGCAAAGCAATCTCTTTAAACGTGTCATTTATGGAAACAACCATTTGTAGATGATACACCAATACAATTTAAAGATTATTCTACTGGATAAACACACACAAAACAAACCAGCATTTAACAAAAGAATATTGCTCAAATTTATTAGCAGTTCAAATGTGTGGTCAGAATCAGATTATGGGTCAGTTTTTGGTGTTTTATCATCAGGACAAACTGCAAGTAAACTGATGCCTCATGTGAATAATGTGAATAGTGTTGTTGTAGCGTTGTTTGTCAAACACTCTGTGTTTAGACTAATTGATTTTGCCCTGTTTTTTTAATTACCTAACTTGACTTGCTATAATTCAATTTTTTATTGGCAATAATGCAATTGCATGCCAGAAATGACACAGAAAATATGTGTTTAAGAGCGTCTCAGTACAGTCTTGGCAAGGTCAAACAAAATTAAAATGTTGACCAACTCCATTGACTAAATTTGAATTCGTGGGAGAAAAAGCGTGGGAGAAAAAGCTTTCAGAAATCCAGTAACCACCTGCAGAGCTACTTTGAACGCTCTACTTTTGTTCACATATTAATTGATCTCCGAAGGCCACATACTCAGACGCAGTTTGATGTTCTGACTCCCAAGGCTTTTTCTAATGCCCACAATGTATTGAAAATAGTATTACAAAATTGTAAGTCCCATATTACTGCAGTAGCCCCCTTCCTGTGAGGGAGTAATCTTCTCTTTGATCCTCTTGAAGCTGTTTTGTTTTATGGCGTCTTCAATATCTGACACAGACCCTCTCTTCCCTCAAAGGAAACACATCCATCTTAGATCCCATGTTTTCCCTTTCAGATCTGATGTCACCTTTCATCTCTTTAGATGATGCATACTGATATGTCTTTTGTGTACTTCTGGCAGAGGGGGCACCTGCTAATGGGGGCCAGCCGGTGGTGAAAAGGGAGTCCTAATGAGTCGGCCTGTAAGCTAAGGAGACACACACTGGTTCTCATTTACTCTGCTTGTGTTAGCCTCCATTTCTCATTAGCGCCCTTCATTAACATGGAATAGGTTTGGAGGAAGATTGTTTGATGCGGTGACCCAACATGCATACAGCCCTGGTTCAATTCATAACAACCGTTGATACAAGTCCGATGTGAATCTTAACTCTATACAGAGATCTGTTAGCAATACTGAACAATGGAGAGCGATGACAGCGCAGTGATCTGTTGCCGAGGCTTGACGGAAAAAAAAAAGAGGACAGCAAGCTGCTGTTTAATAACAAAATACGAAGCACCTGTTGCCTTGTTATTCAAGTTGGTGTCTGTGTTTCAAATGGTAATCTGAGCTCATTTCCTGATTTCAAACGCATGCATCCATTCTAGTGAAATAGACACCTGCTGAATGAAAGCAACAGGCTGTTGGACCGATAGAAGCAAATGTCGTACTCAAACAGGTATTGATATTAGCGGTGCCCTGTAGACTTTTAGAGAAAATGTCGTGTTTCCATTCTGTTTCACTCACCAAAATTCACTGTGTGAATCAGCCACGTCCATGCATCTTCTCCTCATAAAACATTTACAAAGCAGATCTTTGAAATATTTTAAATCTGGTATATATGCATTTTATTAGTTTACTAGCTTGCAGTTTTCTTTTACTTTGACTTAATTGGCTCATTGCAGTCACCTGCAGATTGGTAGAATAATGTGAAAGCATTGGCAAGAAAGTGTATCATGTCATCCGCATGAACGTCTGCATGTATAAGCGTCCTTGTGTGTTTGCACGAGACTCGCAATGTCGGGACCCACGCATTAACAAAATGCCCCATAACGCTACTAAAAGTAAAAAAACTCATCAGTTTACCTTTAAAAGCCTTTACATACTGGGGGTGTGACGAACAAACAACAAGAAAATGCTAAATCCATGCCTCGGATATTTCACATCAAAACTATTCATATCAGCAGCAATGTGAATTTGTGACAGACTGTATACATTAGCACAGGCAGATGACCAACTACCGGGATCGTATTGATCCAGAGCAGCGTCTAGCAGTGTGTCAGAGGTAAATTGTGGTTTTGCCAAAACTATGTAATGGCAACACTGTTTCTAAAAGGCCTCACTCAAACATAGCTTTGGCATATCTGTACAGCTTTTTTTTTTCCTATCGGGCAACATATATACGCTGATAACAATAATTCTGGGTTAAGCTGATATGCCAGTTATTGGTCAGGGTCAAGCAGAGGGAAGTAGTCCCACACAATGTTTTGCTTTTTGCTTTTACAAAGTTTTGGAAGAAAAGCTGAATTTTCCTGGACCAAAGTTTAAGAAACACATACATGGGTCTGTTTGGAACGAAAACACACTGTGTGTTCCTCAGGCGTAACAAATATGTTGAGTGCATTTCCTACTTCATAAAACATTTGCAAAGTTTATTGTTATGTTGAAACTTTGCTTCCACTGCTTCAGGTCTACTGCTTGTTGGTACATTGTAACATTTTACAACTTATCAACAATACCAAAAGTTGAGGGATGTTATATAGCTTTTTCGACAAATACTTATTAAACTGTTCTCATCACTTTCATGTGACAGACTTTAAGCACTTTTTTCAGTTTATGTATTTGCCAAAAAACACATTTTAATACATATTTTTTAAGCATGTTTTTTGATATATAGAACTAACAGTAGCAGTCACAACAAATTAGCAAGTGAAAATCAAACAAGAGAAGACACTGGGAAAGGACAGGGAAACATTTTGAATGCATTGTCAAGCATCTGGATTGCAGGATGTGTTTGAATATTGTGACATAAATTGTGATTCTCCCCATGTCTTACATTTTAATCATGTTAACTACAAGTCTTTTTTTCATTTTGTGACCTTTATTACACTCTGCTTTGCAGTTGTTTACCCATGAGGGGCTATGGCATTATTGGTAATAAGAAAACACTGATTGGCGATTTCATATTCAGAGAATGTCTCAGCTTGGTCATGGTAATGACTTAATGAAAAAAAGGTGAGAGAATGTGGAGCCCTAGTGAGGAAGGATGTGTCCGGATCCAGCCTGGATTGACTTCCAGTTCTGACCTGGCAAAGTACAAATCCCTCTCAAAAGGTTTTTGTGCAAGACCATGAGCTTCTTGAGAGTTTAAAGTGGAATCTGACGTAAGGTGAAGAAATACAGATGCCTGTTAAGTGCTCTGCAAAACGTTGTTCATCACCAAACTCTCCCCCGGGAAAAAACAAGGTCCTCACAAGCTGTTTCAAAAACTGACAATGGTGCAGAATCTATGTTGCGCATAAGGAGAATATAGCACTCTCTTTGTATCCGACCATACTAGCACACACGCACCTGCTGACAGAGCTTATGTAGTCATACCTTTCATGCATTTCAAGTCAATACTGTTGGATTATCAGTGGGGGAGAAATGGTTTAGTCATCAAAGTAAGGTGGCCTCGTTTTCTTGAAGTGCACTGCACAGAATGCTGAATTGCTCTCACAAGCAGCGGTCCAACTGCTTTGATCTCATCATAACAGGCAGAAGAACTGAGACTCTAGAATTTAATCATCTTTTTTTATGAAAAAGGAAGAAATTTGATTGGGTGTGCCAGTAAACCCCAAGGGCGAACTCAATTGATTGAGAGAATGTAATCCTTGGTTACATTTACGTTTTGTGAAAGGAGAGTATTGCAGTGTGGGTGGCAGTGTGTGCTCCACCTTGTGACAGCTTCACAAAGAAAAGGGAAAATTGCAAGAGGATCTGAAGAAAAATAATGTTGGAGGTTTGTGTGAACAGTATATGGATATTAAAAAAGCAGATATGTCTGTGTATGTTTCTCAAAACTCTGCAAGGTCTCTGAAACTGATTATTTACACTTCTATGTACCCAAAATGGAACTGAAGCCTCTGAAGAACAAGATTAAGAAAGGCTTGTTATTTATTTAAAAGCACTAATGCAAGAGTGAGGATGGTTTAGCAATTAAGCTGGAAATTTGTTGAGAGGAACTCAAAGTGCATAATGAAACTGTGCCTCATACGGACTGATTGACAGAAGCTAAAGTCAAAGAGCTTCTGTGTAACATTTATGTAGAAACTCCTGACTAGAATTCTGAACCACTTACTCGACTCGACTTACATTTCAAAGCAGGCGAGGCATTATTTTCCCTAATTGGGGATTCATTTGCAAACTCTCTTGATAAAAGTTTAGACATTTATTTTAAAAATGGTACGGAGATCCTTTTATTTAAGTAACAGTGGAAATACAATTGGGTAAAACGTACTAAATTACAAGTTAAAGTCCTAACATAAGCAGAAGTGGAGAGGTATTATCAGCGAAATGCACTTTAAGTATTAATTCAAATATGCAATTACAGCTCCTTTCATACATTTATATTGATAATATATGTATATTATAATATAGTGTAAGCAGAATTTAAATATTTTTAGCTGGTTGCGATTTTAATTACACTATTTACTCTTTGATTGTAAGATATATGTTTCATCTATAGTTGTCATTTAAATGTAGTGTATTAAAAAGTACCAGGATAGAAGTAAAGGTAGGAAGTTCAGTATATAATTAATTTATATTTAATTAATTTTTTCAACCACTGCATATGTGGTAACCTCTGCAAAAAGTAATTGATGATTGATGATTTCCATGTTTTGATGTTGATGTATTATTAAAGCATTTAAACTTGACAGAACATCACCGATCAGAACCAGAAGTGAACGCTGCTTACATCGTTCAGCCAGTGTCGACTTTAAGAATCAGCAAAAAAAATGACCATATGCTCAAGCAATCTGTTACTGTCGGCCTGCAGTACAGTATACCGGAGAAACCTGCTTATAAATACAATATTAAAGTATCTCTATTCTACGAGGAGGCACTGCTGTTGTTCACAGGCTGTTACAATTCTGTTCGATTGTGTGTCCACAAAGGTACACTTTGTTTGCTTCAATTATAAAATGGAATGCTAAAAAAAATATGTAATAGCTGCAATGAAAAGATTTAAATGGAAAATGTGACACCCTGCTCTGGGGCTTGTTTGTAAAGCTCCCAGTCAAAATTAGGACATTTTGAGGTATTTTGTATTAATGTGTCAATCACAAGACAAAGAAATAAACAATGAATGACAGGAGGTGGGAGACACAGATGAGGGATTGAGAATATATGAATATAACACAGCTAGACCAACTCCAACAGCACCCAAACATCAGTTTTTAAGATTGACAATTTGAAATGAGACATAATGATGAAAAATGTAAGCGTCCTGTATTGCTGGTGGTGCTTTTTGGATTGATTTTGGCCCTAAATATGAACCGTGCAACAGTTATAAACTACCAAACGTCACCTCCAGCTCTTCAGAAGAAAAGACAATGCTGATTACAGAAGTCGTCCAATATTTCATGAACATTACAATGAAACACATATTCATTTGTAAACCTGAAGAAAAAAAATGATGCATGAACAAAAGAAAAATGTCAAGACATTGTTTTAAAGAATCCACATTGGATGCTGCCTGAGGAAGACTGCCACGCTTGAAACATTTCTCCAATTCTCCAATTTTCTAAGCCTTTTTGTGTTCCCTTCGCCTTTTGAGCATCACCTCTCTTTGCGCTGAACGCCTCCCCTTCTTTTTTCTATGTAGACCATTGTTTTACAGACATACTGTGTAACACAGTAAGTCACACACAATTCTATGGTTGTAATGATTTATTGTGAGCAAAGTGCCTTTTCATAGTGACAATGCAAATGCTCGAATAGCACTTGAATATGTGGAGAGCCTCTGACAGAAATGAAAGAGAGGAGTCTCACAGAGAATAAACTGGAAACTAAAAGCAGCCAGCTGACAGCCACAGGCCTCCTGCTGAGGATGGCAAACTACTAACTGAGACTTCAGTCTGAGTCAATCAATTCACGGAAACGGCACATACGTGAGGTCCAGTTTTTCAGAATGGAGCGAGTGATATTTCAGGCAGTTAAAAGCTGAAAGATGAGGGGTCACAATATATTTATTAGACAGGAAACAGGAAAATAATGTTCACTTTGGGGAGTTTTAGTTTTAAGCATAAGCCTGATGATATTTAGAAATCTTCTTCTTGGCAACCACAGGCAATTTTGGTATGACATTTTTTGTGGGGTCACTCAGTATTCATACAAGAGCATTTGATGATTCAATCTAAACAAGCAACTTCATCCTTGTATCTAAAAAAAATGTTTTAAATATTGGCTGATGTGCCCTTAAAATAGCATCGTAATGGTTCATTAGCCTGGATTCTCCCTCTCACATAGTCTCAAATATGCATCCTAAAAGGCAATGGTTTAACAAGCCAGCAGACTGTCATGTCCACGCAAGGCAATTTCGCATTTTCCACAACATTTTAAACAGGTTATAATTGTGCTTAGAACATATCTGTTATCTTCAGTCTGATGGTTGTATTTTTAAGTGCCACGTCTCAACGCACCGCCACGCTGAGAGGCAACATTCCTTATTTCCAGTAGGCTTAACTTGATGGCATTATCCACATGTGATGCACAACTCTGATGTTTTACAAGCCTTTCTGAATGATGGTTCACGTCTTTAAATCCGCTTGCTGTCCAGAGAGTTTTCTCTCAGAAAAGAAGACATGGAAAGCAGAACAGGGATTTTTTTTAATACATATATGATAACCAAGTTTTCCTTTTGAACCACTCATGGTTGAATTATCTTTTTTATCCTTTCTATCTTGAGCTATGATTAAGTCATGGGGTTGAATATTAAGTGAAGGACTAACACATTGTTGGTTTTGGTCTTTTTACAGAATTTGTTTACTAAAAAAAAAAGGTTGTGAACCATTGTCCTCCAGTATGCATTGATAACATCATGGTGGTGTTAGGCCTTAAGGGAGATCAGGGAGCATGAAGAAAGCAAGAGCGGAAAGAAGATACATAGAGTTATGAATTGGTCTCTGAGGTCTTAATCTTCTTGGGATTGTTATCCACACCAGTATATTAATGAAGAAAGCAGTGGCTCCCATGGGAACAGTTCCTCCCTCTCACAACTTACGCATTAACCATGAAGTCTGATTATGCGTGTGAGCACCAACACCCACACAGTTTACTGAGATCTTGAAGACACTTGTCTATTAGGGATCTGGGCGTGTAGGACTAACCAACTGAAGCAAGGCGAGGATTACGTTACGCTCATTGCTTGAGGCTTGATCGTGTGGTGGGAGGGAGACTGTGAAGCTGCGGTACATTGACCTGGAGGACAAATAACCCTGAGATGCTTCAATAGCTCTGCTCCCACACGGTCTGCTCTTCGTGTGCGTGGCTAGGCTCGCATAAACGCAACAGATGGGGAGGTCAGCACAGACAGACACTCTTCTCCTGATAAGATTTTCTCTTGCTATTGAAGCTCTAGTGCGAACCACTGCACATATCTGACCACCTGCAGATAGCATATACAGCACACAAACACGGTGGGTCGGGACAGCGTTATCAGCAGTAACTGAGGTGGCGATTAGCCAGTGTGTCACACACACGGGGAATCACATGCACTAACACGTACCAACAGGCATATGCGGCTACATAAACTAAGCAAAAAAAAGATTGGATAACAACACAGAATAACTAAAAGTGACTTAATTGTGACTGGAGTTATGGCTCATTTAGCCATAACTCCCTTATACCTCCGCTCTGAATTTTTATATTAGCACATTTTATGTATCTCATATTGATTCCGTCAGCATTACCCTTCCCTCCATTAAGTTGTTTTACTATCCTATGTGCATGATGCAAAGCTTGCTTCTTGTTTCCTTCCCCTGGAACTGGAACTTTAGCAACCTCCTCTGGTGAGAGTATAATGTTATGAGTCTGATCTAAGGCATTACTGACGATAACTGCATGTTGATTGTGGTTTGTAGTAGTTAGCATTTCTTTTTTCCTTTATTATAGCCAAGAATAAGATCCTCATTTCATCAGACATTGTCTCCACCTCAGAGATTTAGAGGCCTGGAGGGAAAGTCATAGATATTGAAAATGCATTGCAGTGAGCATGAAGGAGCAAAAGAGCTAATTACTGTAACATCTGTTGGGACTGCCAGTCAGAGTGGCACTTTTCTGCTCAGTTGGATCCATTTTCGAGTGAAGGGCTTTGGGTGCTCGACATTAAAGAGCCCACACTCGCTACGCTTGGAGATGATAATGGAGCAACATATGCATACATTTAAAATGTTTTTAGAGAAATTACGGTACTACAGCTGTGCTGATGATTTCCAAATCAGGCAACGTTTTAAGCAATGTCACCAATTGCAATGGTAACTTGACACTGACAAGCCAGCATTATCACTTGACTTAGACTTAGTGGTTACACAGATAAGGCTCTACATTTCCAGCACAGTCTGCCAATATCCGCATTAAAGCAACAGATGAATTTAAAACCAGAAGAAAAAGAGAGCCATTCCAGAATAAGCAGAAGCAATCCATGTAGGGAATAATATGGCATAAATCAGTATAACGGTGAAAAATGTCTGATTTCTGCTCTACATAATTTAATGGCTTCGAGTTTTAGTGATTCAACCCATGGCCACTTCAGTTTAGTTTAATATCTCCTCTTCTACAGTCCTACTGGTAGGATCCTCTTTTCTTACTAGAAAAAAGGGTTGCTCACACACAACAGTGGAGAGGTAAGATGAATTTCAAATAAAGAAAAAATGGCTAGGTTTTATAAGCAGCTGCTGCAAATGAACAAAGAAAGAGAAAGAAAAAGAAGGGAAGAGAACATCTAAAGAGAAACTTTCACAAAACTTAAAGCCATAATTTGGTACAATTGTTCATTTTCTTTCTGACGGAGAGTTAGATGAGAAGATTAATACCTCTTTCATGTTTGTCTGTGAAATATGAAGTAATGACAAACCTGGTTCTGTTCGAAGGTCACGTCACCAATTAACACGTTATATCTCATTTGTTTAAACACAATTAGAAATTCTCCCCTGTTTCTAGTCTTTGTGCCAAGATAAGCTAACTGGCTGCAGGCAAGCCATATGTTCAACAGGAAGATATGAGTGTGGTCTCAATCTCGTCTATCTGCCTCCCAGGAGCGAATAAGTAAATCTTCCAAAATGTATAACTTTTCCTTAAGACAGTGTTTTACTTACATTCTCTCAAGGTGCAGTATGAAAACAGTGCTATTGACACTTATGCAATTGCCAGTGAAGTAAATTTGTACATTACTTTTGAATGACAGGCAAGGAGAGGATAATTAAACCATCATTTATTCTTAATCGAGTGAGAATCAAGCAAGACAAACTGTGTTATAGGATAAAAGAGAAAATGGCAAAATCTTGTTTTATGAATTAATACGCTGATTTGTGATTTATTGATTGTTTTCAGAGACAAAGGTGTTCTCAAAGAAATAGGAGATGTGTAAGTTATTATTGAATAATACTGTAAGGAATGCCTTTATTTTGTAGCAACCTGATACATCATTATTAACATAAGCACAGTTGACAAGGTTTTTAATAACAATATTTTAGGGATAAATCCAACGGACGCAAATCAGGCTCAATGACATAAATATATTGTATAGAAGATTACACTGTTTTCAATGGCTCATTTATTATATATAACATAAGTCTCCATGTATTTAATTATTCCTGGATTCAAGTAGAAAATCAATGTTGCACATCATGTGTGTTTTTAATTATTACCTTCTTCTTAAAATAAGTAAAACATGACAAAAGTTACAACATTGGATGGTGGATAAACCCTTTGTCTCTCATTTGCCAATTTCAGATAATTCTTATACACAGTTGTTAAGTTTAGCAGTGTTACTCACTTGTGTTTTTAATCCAGGGTATCTAAAAAATATTTTTTTGTCCAACTGAGAATATAAGGGAGTAAGAAATAAGTTGATGTTACAGAACCACAATTGTACTGTGCCATTAGGAAGAATGACAACAAGAAGAATGTCAAACATTATAATGGGGGTGCCAAAACATATAAACTGCTACCTGGACACAAAGCCACATGCACAGTGTTTGAGCAATGCAGAACTACCGCCACATTTCCTCTGAAAGGTGATCCAGCTGGCAGAATAGTCCCTGTTTTCCTCCCCCGGAGTCCTTTGTTCCCACTCAGCAGAGATATGACATTGTCTGGAGCTGATGGATGAGTGCCTCTGTTCTCTTCATTAAGAGGCTTGGTTCTTCCAGCGGCTACTTAAATCACTGGGGTTACCTCGCCTCAGCATTTCACTGGTAGCAGCTCTAAGATGAAAAGTATTGTTTTATCATTCTGATATGTCTGCTGCAGCACCTTTCTGTCAATATTGTTTTTTAAGGATGTTTGACTAGGATCTGTGTGTCTTTAGGCTAGAATTGTTTGAGGTTGGTTCTGTCTTAAATTGTACATTAACAAAGCTTATTATGCCACAGTGCTGTTTTGATTATTCTAGTCTGGGATATGGAATGTGAAAACCTGTGATAATGTAAATCTCATTTGTTTTGGTTTCAGGCCAACTCGTTGTTGACTGAAGTTGTCCTTAGTTACTCTCTATCTTCATACGCAATGGGATGTCTCTTTAACTCATCATCCAGAATTGCACACTAAGGCAACAAATCGAATCAGTAAAACCAAGAAAACTGAAATAAAAAATGTAGTCAATTTCATCACAGAAACAAAACTATTTTGAAAACACTTTATCAGGCCAGATACAATTTCACACCAGCATGTCCGTCTCACAAACATGTATTCCTATGTCGGGTGTATGACATGTCTGTATCATCACTGCGCTGCATTTTTTATAATCTAATATGATCTGCACACAACAAACACTTTATTTATATAGCATTGACAGTGGCTAAGTGGATGATATTGTTAAAAATATAAATCATTCACTGGATGAAACAGCTACTCTCTAGTCCCCAGCTTGGACCTGTGCATAAATGTAACATATGCCAATCTATCTTCATAACACTTCCTGCTTTTATAAATTATAAAAAGTTAATAATATGTCTTGGCCCCCGTTATGTTTTGTATTCTTATTGTGTTGTAACGTGGCATTTTGTCTTACTGAGCAGTGACTGTTAACTCTGCTGCGCTCAATAAATGTTTCCATTGCTTGAGAGCTAGACAAATATTGACCCATTCTGCATCACCTACAGGTGCTGTTATCTGTTACAGCTCAATTAAAATCCAATGAAAGCATGTACCTTCCAGACACATCACTTATTACTGATACAAGTTTGCAAACTGTCTTTCATCCTCTGCATTGCTCTTTGTAGCCACGATTATATTCTATAGTTCAATAATTCAGTGCAATAAATTATTCCTGGCTTTAGCAATATGCTATAAACTTATATATTGTTGTGTTTGAGGTTGTGAACACAGGAGAGCGAGTCCTGACAGAGATGAGCTTATTGACTGTCACTTGATCTAAAGGACAGATAACGCTCACTAAGCCATGAGATCGCTGCTGCCACCGGGAGGGAGGTGAACGCCGTCTGTCTACTTGGCCATCAATTTAACCGGCTCTGTCCAACTGTGTTGATGTCAGGTGTGTGTGTCTGAAAACCTTGACACACACCTGACTTTTAGGTCTTTCCGTTGGCAGCCTGATCCCCCACAGGCAGAGAACAGTGTCAGAAATGAATGTTCTGGCTCGCCTGCCAAAGGCTGGCACGCTTAAATAAAAGTACCTGTCAGGAAAGAATAACTTTCATGGACAAATATGCTTTCTCATGGATATATATATATAAATTTCACTCAGAGGGTTTTCAATGCCATTTTCTCTATAAAATCAAATACTTTCAACAAAGAAACAATAACCTGGACACTGAATCAGGCATTCAATCATGGTATTTATTTATTATTTTTCCCCCAAAATACTAACTTTACCAATATCCTGCCATTGATTTCCATTAGCATTTAATGAGGATACATGTCTGCGGAGAGAAAAGGAATGACAGCAAGCTATCCATAACCAACTGCTTTATGTGGCATGGGGGGGAAGTACTAACAGAGAAAGGATAAGGAAGATCGCTTGATTTGTTTGTGTATTTATTCCCTAATCAGACACAACAATGTCAATCAAATAATGGGCCAATTTAAAAGACGTTCATGACAATCTGTCATTTTTGTTAAGTATTATAGTGAAAATAAACAATTTAGGGGCTAGTAGATCACGGCAGGCCTCAGCAGAGAGATTAGCATGTCACAATGTTTTTTTTAAAAACTATTTACATATTCCTGTTTATGTGTCTTTATATAATTTCCTGAAAAGCAAGTACAAGAGTCTTTGCTGTACCAAGGTCGGTGATAAATTTGCATGCCACTAAAATGTTTGACCTTTCCGTTTAATTTGCCTGGGTTGGGCTGTAATCACATCATTCCATTCAACCCTGCAATCTTCGCTGTGTACTTTCAGCCTCAGAGAATACATAGATGCTGTGCAATTTAGCTTCTCTGTTACACACACACACAGCAGATAATATCTTGGTTTTTAATCACAGACCAAAGTGAGACTTTAAGCAGTCAGTGAAAGGCGATGGGTGATAAAACTACACATTCATCGCACAGCAAACGGTCAAAGTCAACCCCGATTAATTTCCGGAATGTGCTGTATAGTTTGCTCATTAAGTGGGTGGGGTGCAATCAAGACAAGTGAGGCACACAGGAGTAATATTCCCTTCATAAGTGGGGGGGGGGGGTCTAATATCTGTCAAAAAGAACTCCAGCTGACAGCACAGCAACAGAGCTAATGACTGTGGAGATAATATTGCAATTAAAAATCAACTATTATAATAATGGCACTGCAAATTATATACTAAACGTTATTAACAGTTATCAAAATGAACTCTGCTGGAACACACCAGGAGGTGGTCATATCATGGAAGTGACTCATCAGTGTATTAAGAAAAAGAAGGTTTTCTAGATAACAAACTAGTTTTGAATGACCTTACAGTATCAAAAAAGAAAACAGCACATTCCTATGACTACCAAAGCAATTGCAGAGTAAATTATGTACGGAAGGCCACAATAACTGAAATAATTGAAAATAATTAGTAAATGATGGATGAGGTGATGTAAGGGATGCATCTAGACAGCATGTAAACAGAACAAAAACAGAGGCAGAAACTGGCCAAGTGTGATTTATGTGTATTTTTAACATCAACAGAGTCCTGTTCAAGGTGCTGATTGAGAGACAGCTAGAAGACCAGCAGCCTGTTCCACCAGCTGAATGTTGTTTTGATCATAAGTTCAAAGTCAACACTAAACAGTTAGCAGTAACTTAACTAAGTCGAGCGTTATACATCGCATTTCTAGTTTAAACACTAGATATGGACCAACTAATTAATCGACCAATATTTTACCATTTTCTGCCTGCTCTGTTTGTTACATCTTTATACAAGCCTTACAGATTAACCTCTTACTTTAACATTTGCATCCAAATCTTTTTAGTGTTTATTTTTATGAATTTGTCATATTTGACAATTTCTGCCTTTTACCGTAACCTATTTACGGATTTACACATCACATCATACTGTCTTAAATGAGCACTAAGGCCATACATTGTTCTAGTTAAAAAGTATTGAGTTATTAAAATGTAATATAAGAGCAGCAGATACAGAACTGATTTTTTTTTTACATATGTGGGCCCACCAATAATCCTCTATAATATAGTCACATGTTAAACTGTTACGTAGTTACTTTGATAGAAAAGGAAATTTCTATGGCACATGGGGTTATCTGGTCCATGACCCCTGATGATATTCTTGCAGCGTTACTGGTTGAAAACAATGCATTCACTATTGCTTGGCCCTTGATTCAAAATGTTTTGCTGTATGTCTACAATCAAAAAACTTTGGCCACCTAAACCTACACTTAGCTTGTGCAACAGCCTACAGAGTACTGTCCAAAGTGCTGATTCTGAAGATTGAGACTGGATAACTGTCCAATGTGCTGATTTTGATTCTACAGACCAGTGAGCTGTCCAAGGTCCTTAATTTGAGAGTTAAAAACAAAGAGTTGTCCAAGGGGCAGAATTTGATGATATAGAACAAAGCTGCCCAGGGTGCTGAATTTAACGATACAGAAAAGAGAGCTGTGCAAGGACTGAAGTTGAAGATCTAGAACATAGAGCCATCCAAGGTGCTGATTCTGAGGAGGCTATAGACCAGATAGCTGTCCAAGGTTCTCTTAGGGCGGTAGGCCGGATAACTGTCCTAAGTGCTGATTCTAAGCCAGCTGGTACTGTGGGTCCTTAAGTGTCTATCCAAGAGCTACCCTGTGATAGGGCGCTGTCTCAGAGCTGTATTTGTTCGTACAGCCAAAGCATGAAAGTACTTATTTTTTCCCAGCAGAATATATCTATAATGATATTATCAATCAGAGCCATTTATGTGTCAGAAAATGAATGGAGGGATTCACCACATAGACATGATTAATTGATTTATGTTAATTTAAGTTTTTACTAAAATTACAGTTTCCCATAACTAAAAAAATGAGGTTCGTAGCTGCTGTAGCTACCAGTAGTGACAGTGCTTCTTTCAGGTCTGATGGTGCTGAATGCACAAAAAAAGAGCTTCCTGCAGCACAATCCATTTGTGCCTCTTAGCCAGCAATTGGATTCAAAAACCTTTTATTACACTAATATCACTTCCTACAGCAGGGAAGAAAAAATATTATATTTAAATTGTAAATTAAATTCGAGGCTTCTTCCTAAGGCCTTTGCTGAGGAAACTGAATTAAATGGTTTTATTTATTGTAACAGTCATGGACATGCTGTCAACTGACAGACAGAGAAAACATGGCTTAAATCTGAGTTTGCTAACAGTATTTGAGTGAAAAATAACAAGGAGAAAATGGCATAGAGGCTATAGCAACACTTTGAAAAGCACATTTCTTTCTGATAATGCTTCAGTCAACCCTGAATTGTGCAGGTAAGTGTAACTTCTCAAACACATGTTTCTGCTGAAGGGATGACAGCTGCACAGATTGAACAGCATGCACCGTCAGCTGCCTTTTTTTTGTTTAAATTCAGCCTGAATCTACTGAGAATATAAAAAGGATACTTCTATACTAATAGTCAAACACTAGTCCTATTTGGGTACTGATCGAGCAGACCTTATTTGTTAGATTCAAGCCATGGTGAAAGTCAATTTATGTATATAAAGCCCCAGGTGTGATGCAGACAGGGCTGTCAAATTACAGTTCAGTCTAGCCCTGATTCTTTACAATGTGTTGTGTAACCTTTTGAACTGTGTGCAAAAAGAGAAGGTAAACATGTTTATTTGATACTTTAGACTCTGTTATCTTGCTGTTAGAGTGCAATCCACACTGTATTCCCTGCTTTGTCCTTTCAGCAGCAGTTGCTGTTGTTTTCACATATTCTTGCTGGATCCTGACTGAAGCTAAACTAAAAGCATCTCAGATTCTTCCCATAACACTTAACTAAGCACACAGCAGCTGCTTAAAGGATCCTTACATTTTTGTCTAAAATACAGAACCAACTGCTAAATAGCTAATCACAAACACTACTGAGTAAAAGCATATTCTTTATATATATAAGTCTATATCAGACAGGATGGAAATATTAAGTTTGTATTAACTTTGTGGCAAGACCTGAAGCCTGCACTGAATGCTCAGCAGCTTAAAACCTGAACTGAAGCAGTTCTGCTGGGAACATGAGCTATACTTACTTCTCAGAGAGCTAGATTAATTACTGTAGAACACATTTAGTTGCACCCATTGATTAAGGTAATGTAACTGTTTTTTGCAGAAAAGAATAGAAACAAGGTCAATATTTCTGAACACCCTATGTGAACAAAGGTTTTTGATTAGGTGTGAGCGGGTCATTCGTTGAAATGCTGCACATAGTCTTGACTTGAGAGGGATAAATTAAGATATATTTGTTGGTGAGAGAGAAACTGGAAATGCCCCTATATCGTTTAATTGGCACAAGGGTTTGAGTAGCACGGCTGTGATGGAGAGGATATGCCAAACGCCTGCTCTACAGCTGTTGTGATGCCAATAGCATTCATGTAGCAGTGTCAGAAATTGCATGAAGAACTACAGTCAAAATGACTGGTGGGCAATTTAACTGGTAGATCAAGGTTATTAAAGATAGGTGTGACATTTGGCTAGAGATCCATCACAGCGGAGGGGACTCTTTGTGCTAAAGTGTTTTTATTTTGGCCTCACTCCATTCATATTCACAAATATGTGAAGGTTTAATGACACACTTGAAAGCATCGCGCTGAATTTGCTTTTCCCCCAAAGCAGACGAGAAGATGAATCTTTAAGCGCCGCTCCTCTTGTGCTTCTCTTTTATGTGCGCGAGTCGCCTGTGATCTGATATTTGTCACTCCAAAAAATAAATGAAATAAATGGCAGGATTGGAGCTGTCATCCGTTCTTGTCAGGAACAGCATGTCAACATCCAGCTTGGGAGTTGTCAAGGTGAGAACAAAATTCACTTTCATTTACTGTTGAAAGGTGTGTATACTATATGAGTAGCTCTGGCCTTGCCATTATAGCTGGTGTGCATCAGTTCAACAACAGTTAACTTTGCAACACACTTTTTGCTTCTCCCAGTAGAAAAACTTTAAATCCTCCACCATTGTTGTGATCCTTGATGGTTTAGATGCAACCGTGGTGAATGTGAAGCCTCTGAACTGTTCCTCTTTGAAGTTGTGTTTGGAAACATTTATACATAATGCACAGGGCAGACAGACATCCTTCCTCACTTCCATCGCCTGAATTTTTTGGCAGCAAGGCGCTAAATCTATCACTTTCTTCCTCACCACCCCGGTTTCTGATCCCCTGGGTCGGCTGCTGCTTGAATTTAATTAGTTCATCCTGACGCCATTTTCAATATCTGCCAACAATCTGCATCACATCAAAATGCTTTCATACATTCTAATTGACTTCTAATCAGCACTGGCAGCTTGCCTCCTCTCTATAATGTGTGATTAGGTCTGTGTGGAAGCATATCATTTCCACGACTCTGCATGGCGCTCTGTCTACCTGCAAAATATGTCTTAATATTTCAATTTCACAGATGTCATTATGACATGCCAGGCAACAGAAAGAAGCTGGCTGTACAGCTCCAGCCTCTATTGACTACGATCAGTCTATAAAATACAAGGACAAGGCAAGGCAACAGCAGAACCAGACCAGGTTCATTTCACACATCGACCAATTCACAGTGACACAAAACAAAAGATATCCAGGACAAAAGCAGCAGAGGTCAGAGAGGCTTTACATTTACAGTCTGTGGCCTTAAAGTATAGAAACCATTCTAGAAACAGTAATACTGACACAGCAGAGGGGGCAGAGTGAATACTCTGATCTAGGAGAGCGTAAAAGTTCAGCAGAGAGTACAGAGAAAAAAACATTTAGGCTATAAATGTGTAATTGCTCAAAATAACTATTTTTCTGTTATGTATATGGTTAACTGTGACGCATGTTTTTTTCTCCTTTTTTAACATTTAAGCTGCAGCCTCAGTTGCTAATACAGTCTGCTCTAAAAGTTCCAGTTAACAAATTAAAATAAAACATGAATGGTGAGACAAGGGGCTCTCATCTTTAGGTAGATGTAATCAATATTCTATTCAATCAATATAAATATAATCAAATACTGCAGATCTGTCATCTTAGTGCAGTGGTTTTAAAGTAGGAATGAAGCTGATAAACTCACTTGAGACTTGAAATGTGTGTATTGTTTTAAGAGGTTTAAGATGTGTGATAACTAGTTATTATTGTTCTAAATTCTAAAACGACACTATTTATGGGGACACAGAATATGATATATTCAACACTAATGGTGGACTAACGTGTTTGATTATATGTGTTTGAAGTCCAACAGAAATTCAATAAATGTTCATTGCTTTTAACATTATTAACTATTTCAGTAACTTCAGTTTATTTCATTATACAAACTGAATATCAATGCGATGGAAAGGCATCTATTATGTTGCCTTAATTGGCAAATGCATTGAAACCGCCTTCTACAAGATTAAACATTCTTCCTAATATTTCAAATGGTCTTGAATCATTGTGGAGAGAAATCCCATTTGCCTCCTACACTCTACCAACACAGATGGACAAATGCCATTGACACAAATGGACGCACACACCTGGAGGTGAGAGGTGGAAGAACATGAGGAAGGCAGTGACAGAGCTGCAGGTCTGTGGAGCTCCTCGGGGACTCTGATGCTGTTCAAACACAAAGACAGATGGGGAGGGACGTGAGGAGGGCTCGTAATTATCGCGCTGTGCTCACAGAGCAGCACTTAACACAATTTTTTTAACTCCCATTCAAGATGGAGAAATTGCATTTTCTAGTTGTGTGAGCTCCGAATGCTCTCCAACATGTTTAAGTGCCATCCTTTGGGAATGCATATGAGGCATTTAGAGCACATTAGAGGCTGAGAATGCTCATGTATGACTGCCAGAAAAGTGAAAGGCAAGATAAACCACTGGAGGCAAAGTCAATAACATGATCCCTCTCTTCAAAGCGTTTGCAGGCAGTTTGCTCAACCCCGTCTACAGACTGGAATATAGTCACCACTGATCTATCTGACGCAGGCAAACTAAACGCACTGAAATCCAGTCTAATCTTCAAAGCACTTCAAAGCTTAGGGAAGAGTGTGTGGTTTTCTAAACGTTTCATTTACATTGGTTTTGAAGCACAAAAGACTCAATATTAAACATTTGTCTCATGAGATTTGGTTTCAAAAAGCTGTCCTTATTTTGCTTTGATGTTTGATTAAGTGGGGAAAAACTGCAGAGGAGAAGGACATTCGTTAAATGGATAACACAAATATCCGACTGAAGTTCAGCTGGCTTGTACTGCGTTGGGCTGGATATAAACATATATATTCATGGAAATTATGTAGCCGTATCATTTTTGAGGACTAGATATTACATAGTAATGTTGGCTGGATGTGGAGTTATAGAGTGAGTCTATTACCTTGAAGGCTCTGGGAACTTATTTTCTCAATTAGCTTCGTACTGTGAGCAAAGGTGTCCTTCATGACATGACATCTTCTGCCATAGTGAGAATAGTTTTGGTTATTTCACCGGAGATATTTCTGTGGTTGTGTTTTCATCTAACCTTTCTTTTATTGGTTTGAAGTGGGTGCACCTTTGTGGAAAAAGGATATATCACTTACTTTCATAAACAAAAAAGATTGATATAGTTGTGAAGTGGTTTGATTATGTTCCCCAGCTTCTGTCAAATCAAATCTCAAAATAAACCACACGCACTCTGTCTTGATGAGGCAGATGAGATTTTGAAAAAAAAGAATAACTAAGGACTTATTTTTTCCTTCATCATTTAATTCTGATTATGAATAATCAATGTGATGAATAAATAAATGTTAAAGATTTTTTAATCAAGTTTTCAGGCACTTCTCAAAGAGAGGGATGTTTTATTGGGTTGTTTGTTGCATTAAAGTTGCAGGTATAAAAGGTCAATATGGTTCATATTGCAGAGCCTGATACCACTCAGAGGTACACACAGCTGATGATTTGTGTGCTTTGTGAATATCTTAATCAGTTATGGAGATGCTTTAAACGCAGTGTATACTGTTAAGTGTGTTTAGTGGTTCACCTGCCAATTCATATTTCTATTAAAGAGATGAAGCGTTATTAATTATTACCGCCAGTCAAACCATTATGTGTCAGTGTAATAGTTTGTTATGTTATGGTAAATACATTTTAATACCCTATATTGGGACTGTAATTTACTGTTAAGCTCATCACTATGGATACTTAGTGTGGGTCAACTGGCTCTGATAGGGTTTGTTTCTTACTCATGCCATGTAAGCTAAGCAATTGACATTATTGCCCCCCACACACAGAAACACACAGCTGGAACACTTTGACAACCAAAGTTTTAAAACGGCGTTCGTGCTGGTTAAATGAGGCCTGAGGTTTAAAATGGCCCATAAAATAGTAAAATGCCACAGAGGATGAAGAGTACCACTGTTCAGCTGGTGATTGTTGTGCTTTGTGAGTAGAATGCCATTAAGTGGACAATAGACCCAGCATTGTCCCCTGACCCTTCATTTGCTACACCACAATGCAGATCTATGAAAGTTGCACACTGGTTACACAAGACGAGTGAGTTTCTACCCCCCCATCAACAGTGGGTCTGTTAAGAGTTATTCATCCCTGAAAGTGTCCAGTAAGCCCAGGGATAAAACGTGGGCTGTTTCTCAAAACATATGTTTTCAAAACAAGCATCTCCTGACATCTTTACTGCAAAAGTGAGAGTCTCATCTGTCAAGAAATACAGGTGAGTCACAGCATGTCATGTTAGAGGTTTTGGGACCACAGTCTTTCTGTTTTCTTCATGAGCCAGAGTTAGGGCAGTGGCTAAGAATGTAAGAAAAAAGAAAACATTTGGGTCGATTTCCAGTTTAGCTGTTCCGGTAAGGTATACAAGGTTAACCTGTTTGTTTAATGCAAACCAGTTTAACCGCCATTTTTTATTATGCCTCATTCAGGCAATTTAAAAAGTAGCCTACATCAGTGACCTGTGCCGACAGCTTAATGGCACTAACTCCAACGGGTTTGTATTAGTAATTTGTATAATGACAATGTGATTAACATAAAAAACATTTTTTTATGTACTGACTAAAGGAGCTAGTGGTGTCTGAGAGGCAGTGCCCCAAAGCCTGCAAAATCAAGGAGGTGAAAATGGTGACAAGACACGGCAGGGTACGTCTCTAAACTAAAATTGCGCCAATAGGACGACATTTTGGATTTGAAGACGAAAAAAGGGTTGAGTGAAAAAAAAACAAGGCCCGGGCAACGTCTAACTTGGTTCTGCTTCACTCTCTGCTTCTTTAATTTATTAACTGTTTATTGGCGGTTGGCAAACCAGCTCAGAGGTGCATTACTGCCCCCAAGTGGACTGGAGTTTCTACACTCTCATTCATAGGCTCTCTCAATCTCATTATGTTCTCAGTTTGTACTATGCTTTCTTTCAAACATCTTTCACCTTCAGAAACTGGTTCTGCAAAAGGAGAACTTGTCATTTCACAGTCGTCTTATATTCAAGCCAAGACCCAATGCTACAATGTTAACTAAAGCATAGCTGATTTGGCTTACCACTCATTCTCTACACGAGTTGATTGAAAGGAAACACATGGAAGCTTGACAGTAGCACGGCCACCTGTGTAATGTAAACAGACTTTAAGCACAAGCCATATGATTTTTAATTTATAACTGGAACACAGCACATTATGTCCCTGTGTAACTTTCAATAAGTCATCTGCATTACTATGCATATTTATTTTTCTAATGGAATATTTTAAACAGACCCTTGGTGCAAATCTTCTCTCAGTGCTGGTCTTTGTTAAACTCAAAATCACTTCACTAAATTACACATTGCCATCTGTTTGGCTGGGTCTAATGCATAATTTGAGGTGATCAGCCATTCACAGCACATACACCAATCAGGTTAAAAAAAATCCAGCTTCTGTCTACGTGGCTTATGGAAAATGGAAGCAAACCAGTTAAGGCTATCATTTATGCAAGTTCCTGCTCATTTTATTGGGCCGATGCCCTTTTTTTTTTATATAATGCAGCCTACACTGCCATGTCATTTTGAAAACTGGCAGGAAAATGTCCATGACTCAAACCACAATAAACTGTGTCAACTTGGCAGACCTCCAAATGTTTTCCACAAAAATGTAATTTTGGAGTGGGTATTTGGGAGAAAAAAAGGAGGATGCAAGACAAAAAAGACTGAGTGCGCTGCTCTGGTTGTGCCTCATTGAATTAACAAAACACCCCTAAATCATAAATAAATTACATTAAATAGATTTGGGTTTCTTGCTTCTGAATCATTTTTACAATTCATTCTTCCTCTATTACATTCACATTTGGTCAGCTGTGCAGTATGATTGATACCCGGCCCTGCAGCAGTGAATGAACCCATGTAAAGTAACAGCCTGGGCATACATGTGTGCCGTGCAGTAGCTTTGACATCTGGCAAGAAAAAAAATCCAGCTAACGCAACACAGTGCCATGGTTTGGGTATTCGCGCTGGCTAACATGATGGCCACTGACCTGACAGTGGATGAAAGCCTTGGGGCTGGAGTCAAGTAAACACTCCCGCTCGCCCTCATTATGTAGAGCTGTCAGTGTAGGATTCAGCTCACTATTACAGTACTGCAGAGGAAGCAGGGAGGAAAACTATTTGTCCTCAGATCCGACCCCAGAAAATATAAGAAACACCATTCAATCTCCCAGCCTCCTCATCTTCTTCCTCGGACAGTCTAATTAATTTAGAGTTAAGAATTAATTAAAAATGTTGACCCATATGTGGAGGAAACTGTGACAACTGTGACTACACTGGCTATGTTCAATGTACAACCCAGTTCACCAAGAGGTTGATAAACTTCTGAAAGATTTAATGATACTAGACCTAATGTAGCTTTGACTGGGAAGTTAATTCAATCTTAAAAAGGTTTGCAATGCTAAAATGTCCACCAATAAATTAGATGGAAAATAGAACCAATTAAAATGAAAATAACAATAGCCTCTTGGTTATATGATTAATTTTTTTATATTCAGACTCAAGGTCTGGAAATAATGAATGTAATCCAACAATGCCAAATGTCCCAAACAAATGTTTGAAATTGTATTAATGTAGCTTCCAGATCGGATTCATCAACACTGTGAAGTAAACACATATCAGGCAAAAAAAATAATAATAATAAAAATGGATTATGAAAGTTATTAACACTGAAAACAAGTTCATAGAAATACTACTTGTATAATTTCCATCGACAGTCTGACAATAAAAATGCAGTCTACATTTTGTGAATACATTTCTTGATACTGGAGCTATAACAACCGTCTATTTTCTTTTACCAACAAACTGGTGGTGGGAGGATGTTTCTTTTCTCAAGAGTAAATCTCTAATAATAAGTTCCAATTGTTGAGCACAATATTAGGTAATTTGCATCATCTGTCATCAAAAAAACAAACAAAAACTGGGTCCCATGATGATAAAAGAGCAATCTCCATCTGCTGTTATTGACAGTGAAGTGTGTTAAAAGCTCCAGATAAAGCTACCAAGTGCACCTTGTACAGTTTAAATCACTTTTTTTCTTTCATGACTAAGTTGTTGTACTGAACCCAAAATGCCATATTTTCACCCAAGCAAGAATTCAAACTATTTATGACAGACAAAATGGTCACTTACTGTTCTCTCTTGCCATTGTCATTGTCTCAGGTAGTCATTTTTTGATTGTTTGCCAGGGTACATAGGCACATAGTTGAGTTCACCAGGGTTCAGGTAAGGCTTGATGATGAGGAGATTCATTGTATGCTGTAGCCTTTAAGTAGCTGTTGAAGTCCTAAGGTTAATTGGATAAAAGCAGTAAAAGAAGCAGCAATTGTCAACAACTGAGAACTGAAACCAGTAAACTTTGGGCATTTTTGCTTGAAAACGTAAAAAAATGTAATAAAATAAAAACTTTCAGACAATTGACTATTAATGAATCGATTTTAGCTCTACAAGAAATAAGGAAAACATATACAGCCAGAAAACAGAGAACATTTTAAAAATATTTCAGACAGAAGTCTGATCTTCACCAATATTTATAAAGTAAAGCCTTAGTCCTTTGTAATTTGACAAATAAATGTAGACAAATAAACCAAAAAAAGTCTTGCTTCAAAAACATAAATTGTCTTTCTTCTCAAGTGCCTGCATCCATGAAAAGCCTTCTTCAAAGAGACAGGCATTAAGGAACTACAGTAAATCGTCTCTAAATGCAAAATGTCCCTCACTGGGAAAGAATTGAAAGGTTGACGCACACTGAGAAGAAATGTAATGCCCATTAATTTCGTAACCAACTGAGTATTTTTCAGTCACACACTGGCAGGATACTGTTTAACAGCAGAGCACCTGTTGATTCCAAAATTGGTGTAATTTTCCGATTGCATCAAGATCAAGAAAGGAAGTTTTACAAAGTTATCATATTACCTTTATACAATTCTGCTAAAGAAGAGAAAAAAATTGTTTAGGAAACAAAGTTGGAACAGGATTTGTTTGCTTACTGTGCATTGCAGACGGACTATCAGCCTCATCATATCATATCTCAAAGCTCTGTTTCGTGATTTGCAAGACACCCACACAGATTTGCTCACACCGCAGTATTCAGCAGCACTTACATTTGGTGAACGTTCGATTTCGTTCTAGTGACTTATCACGTTTGACTTTTCCTCATGGACGGCCCTTTTGTTAGATCCTGGAGCTTTATGCTGATTGGAAGGTAATCTATAAACTGTTTTAAACATGGATCATCTCCCTGCTACAGATTTATTGGGTGTTGAACTGGGGGCAGGGCAGATATACGGTACAGTATATAACTAGTTGGCTTTCTCTTTGGCAGTAAATTATTGGGGGGATACAGAGGTGGGGGTTGAATTGTGACTGAAACAGTGCGTGTGTGTGTGCTGGTGTGTCCAAGCACAAAACTGCTTTTGTCCAAGTAATCAATGGTGCAGTCTTGGCCTTTAACCGCAGCTCTGGGCCTTCCCGTCCATTTTCAATGTTTATTAACTGGGCAGCACTGTGGTTCAGTGGTTTGAAACTAGTCACAGGTTCAAACTTTTGCCTCCATTGTTAATTCACTTTCTGCACTTTGAGTATCCCTGTTCACTTGTTTATAAGAGGGGGCTTTTATGTTTGACATAAGCCCCAATGTGTCTTTTGTTTCTAGGCCTTTAACTGTTTTACAGTGTTGTTCTTTAAAAAAATGAATGTTCATTGGAGTCAACTTCCTCCACACACTTTAGAATACTCCCGCAATGCTTTCATGTGCTACATCTCTGTGACAGATTTACTCATTTCATATCAACTCACAGGTACTTAGCGTTCATGGGATTACAAGTTGTAAACACAAAATCAGCTTGGGAGTTATTTGCAGGCTTATATTAAGACTTGAGATAAATGCTAGCAGTGGGATTTATCAGCAAAAACTCTGCGGGTTGACAGCCAGACTTCAGCTGTGGTGAGCTGAGCAGCACCACATTCAAGAAAGAGGTTCTCTAAAAAGTGTTCTTTATGTAGAGTGAAGCACTTTTAGCTGCATTTCTTATATGAAAAATCTGACATTATTGGCAATTTGGAAATACTTAACATAGGCTTTATTTAACCTACTTGGACTGGAACTGATATGTAATATACTACTGATTGTAAGTCGTTTTGGATAAAAGCGTCTGCTAAATGACTGTAATGTAATGTAATGTAACTACATAGACTACATACAACCTCTTAGGTCTAAAGCACTTAAAGGACAAACTTGCATCAGGCTGAGTCTTTTTTTATTCTAAGAAAATAATATAATACAGTATATCAGGCTCTGCCTACACAGACTTTAGGTAGTATTATCAATTCATAATTTTGATCTTTGGTTTAACTACGAGACGATAAACCTGAATGACCAAATTAAACACGTATAGGACACTTATCGATTTATGAGCAGATCCTCCAACTCTATATAATGTGATAATAAAACAGTCCATATCTTGGGAAAAATTTAAAACGGTGCTGAGAAATCATGCAATCTAAGTTTTGGCATGAAATAATAAACATTATATAGCAGTTATTCTATGGGAGGTACTGCACCTCAGCACAGTTACTAATGTAAACAGGGCGCGACAAGAGTGCTTGCCTGCTGGCCCGAAACTCTGTGTTCGGGCAAGTGGAAAGCCTGATGTAGTTGACCAATAGAGCAAGTGAAAAATAATTGTAATCTTTATTAGGGGCCGTATTCAGTAAAATAGCAATTAAACAGCTTTTAGATTAAAACAAAAAACACCTTCTGCAGATCCAGTCCAAGCTCATTCTGAGGTTGTGGGTGTGAACTACAAACTGAAAACTTTAACATACAAACAGAACATGATAAGTGGGGTTGAACCCTGAGGACATAATGGGATACTACCGTCAAATGGAAAAATATCGCCCACAAAGCACACAACACAACACAATACAAAAGGACCCAACACATATAGACATGCACACACATCCTCGGGGATTTATAAATTAGAATGATTAAATTTGAGCGTGGCAGCATGTGTGTTGCACACTGATGTATAATGTAACCATGCTTCAAATGGACAGCTAATGGAAAGCCCTGTCATGGTAGAGTCATCACCTCTGCCCGGCGCTTCACAGGCTCTGGAGGACAAAGTGTTCTGGACATTTTGAGGCGAAAAACAAACACGAGAGTGAAAATGCAACCTCTAAAATAGCACACTAACACACAATGAGTAACAACATTTTCAAAGAGGTATCAAACCCGATCAGCGTCAAGCCTATGCATGACCGGCCTCCCCCTACTGGTGTTGTAGAGCTTCTAGTCTAAAAGACTAACACTGACTGACAACATCCCCTGATTATTTCATCACTGAGTAAGGTTTGCTGAATATAGCACGGACTTCAAAAGCAGCAGCCTTTCAGCAGGTTAGTAGATGCGTTCTCCACTAGAAAAGCACACACAGTCACTGCTAATATGGTCTGCAGTGTTTTGGGACAAAATTAACAATCTTAGAAACAAAAATCACCTCCTGAGATGTATCCACAGTGCGTCTCTCTTTGTTGGTTTGCTCAGGCTTCGCACAATGTGAAAATTAGGTCAATATAACTGAACCAAAGTCAAAACACAAAAAAACAAAACAAAACAAAACTTATTAATCATGTGTGTCACTGTTGAATAAACAAAGTGAAATTACCATGCCCGAACTGTCAAGCTGCACTGGTGTCTGCAGAGCTGCACATTGGTTTTAATGAATTAACGAGCCAAGGAAGAAGATGTTCCATTCAGACAGCACAAAAGTGACTCATGTATAATTGATGAGTGACTCAGTGTTGGGAATTTGATGTTGGGGACTGGTGGGTGTTATTAGTTGGAGCACCAGTGCAAATGCGTAGAGGGAAAAGACACTCTGAAGGTTTGATTCTAACTCTGCAAGTCCAGGGACCGTAGCAGGAACCATGAAGGGGTTTCGACTTGATTTTTGTTGTGACATGTAAGGCATTGTTGTGTTTCCTAATAATATCATTTTCTCAGAGTCTTTCCATCACAATCCTCCCTGTTGCCTGACAGCCCTTCACACAAAACCTACTTTTACACTTCTAGGTGTAAAATACCATGTGAAACTTCAGAGGGAAAAACTGTTACTGTCCACCTGAGTAAATCAGTTGAGGATGTCAAGCAAAGGGACTACTTTAAAATACATTCTTTATTCTCTCTATTCTGACAGGTTTCTGAATGCAGCGCTGAATACAAATGCCAGTGCACCCGCTGCAACTGGAGATCGGTCTTTATGGAGGTGGAGTTTGGAATATCTACAGAAGGTGAAATCCACCACAAAAGCACTGCCAGTCGTAGCTGTGCTTTAATGCTTTTACTGCAACAAGAAATACGAAAAAAGAAAATGTGTGCTAGAGGGCTAAGTAACCCCTTTCTTTAACAATCCCCCATCCATTACCTTTAAAAGCACTTATCCCTGTACAAAAACAATTGAAGGTCACAGCATACTAATGTGAGACATGTTTTCAAAATGCTATATAAAATGGGCTATGATTAAAATGACAATCACTGTTTTCTGTAAATGCTAAACTTGATTATATGTACTTCTTCCCCGAACTAGACAACATGAAAAGTGATATTTACAGGTTTTTTATAACCACGGTGAGTCAGGTTAGTACATATGGCAATCATTATTTCCAAATTTACCTGTAAGGTATAGAGACCGATGAGTCATATCGTGTTGTATTTGTAATGTAGCAAGGTATGGGAAAACAAACAAAAACAGTAGCTATTATAATGTCCAGGTAATCAGATGAATTAAGTCCGGGCAATGGCACAATGCTGGGCAGTGAATGACACTGATCAAAGCCCAGAGCTTCTCTATGGTCACCAACCTGCCATATTCCCTGTTAGAAAACACAAATTGAATTATTAACTGTAGTATCCCAGGTATGATTGGCAACTCTGCAATATCTCAATAATCAAGTTCATCGTATTTTGTTGTCTTAATTCTTATGGCAAAACTGTGCATACGGAGGTGGTAAATGGTAAGTGGGATAAATATCTGCATGGTGTCTTTCTGAACTTGTGTATTCTCAAATGACATTCTAATTGACTTTGCATTTTGGCTTCATTTCTCCAATGTACCAAATTAGATTTCTTTCTCTGGAGGGTGATCTGAATATTATAATAACTTACTCAGATAAGTAGCCAGTTGTTAAAAAAGAAAACAACAATTTTCATAAAAGAAAAAGTCTTGGCCTCAGAAAACAAGCACTGCCTGCCAACTTGATAACTTGCTGGGGGCTGTTCAGGCTCCTGAGAGCCTGTTTGTACTTCCCCCAGTCCAGCCAAAACCACACTCCATCTATTTAAAATAAAACTATCTGGTTCTGCTGCATAACTCTATCAACTATGAAATATATCTTGATGCAGGTGTTTTTAAGTAGAACAAGGTTATCAGACTATAACCAATAACAATGGATTTCTATGGATCCACAGCAGGAGTTTGAGGCTGATTTCACTACAACAAAGAAGTTCAGAGGACTCTGCGAAAGTCTGATGATCTCTCCAGTTAGTCAATACTTGCACAGTCAACACTGCACTACTGTATTAGAGAGCAGTTAGAAGCCAAGATACATTACTCTAACAGTCAGGACTGTACAGGATAACAAAAACACGACAGGGAAATTTGGGTGTCAAGGATGACTGGGTGTTGTGCTTGCACTGTGCATTGATTTTCTCTACTGCTTGTCTTTAGCCAGTGCAGATGGTTGCACTAAACTGGGCTAATTCCTCTAAAGTATGTTATGCTTGTTTCACTTCTGTGTAATCAGTGCACACATTAAATTAAATCCACATGAACAATTACTCTTATGTGATTAAGGCAACACTTGCTAGAGATTATCTGACGGTTTGTACCGAAATCTGTGATTTATAGTTAGCTTACTTTTGGGCTACAGAATGATTTTCTTTAATCAACTGGCTGTGAAGTTGATTAAATCCGTAAAGTCATCTGCTGCGACTCGTTTTTAGAGATATGCTTCCTATTTTCAAAAGTGGCATGAGATCATACAAGATTAGGTCCTGTGCAGACAGCAGGACACTCTAGTAGAGTACAAATACACAAATAGGAGGCTAAGATTTGGTATTTGTGTCTACAGTGAGAAGCAACAACTCCATGCTTTGTCTGCTTTTTCTCCTCCTAAAACTAGTGTCTGAAACTATCTTGTGTTCCAACGAGGAAAGGTCTGGTCACTACCACCTACAAGAAATATCTTCCAAAACATATGTCACCATAAAAAAAATAACTGCTGGAGTTGTATATTTTTATATCAGGCAAAATTGTTTGTGGGCACAGCATGAAATGTTCCTTGGTAGAAACTGTTTTAGTAGCACTTTGTCAATATTTAAAAAGGTTCTGCTACATCCCCACAGCTTTCATTTACACGGAATGTAAAGAAACAAATACAGTGTTTATGACTGTCCCGAGTTCTGTAAACTGCAGGTGTGTTGTTTCCACATATTTTGTCCACTGAGTTGTAGCATATGATTATTACTACTAAATCAATGGTTTAAAAAACAAAATAAAGTCTGTTCTTATTATCTACTCAGTTTGTTCTCAAACTGTAGAATAGCCGAGGTCGGAGATGAAAGTGTAAAAGCAACTCATCAAGTTGTCTCCTAGCAAAACAGGATCTGAGCTGAATAAAGCAGAATAAATAATTTGTTTCATCTCATTATATTGAATAAATTGTAATTGCCATCTGTCAGTCCGCTCTCCAGTGGACTTAATGGGGAGATAATCAATTTGTTGACCATGACATTGAGAAAAACTTCCTATTAAACACAACACTGAGCAACCATCAGAGCATGAACAATTTTGTACACATCCTGCAGGGAGGACCAGCAGGTATTAAAACAACTTACAATGAAATGTGCTTTTAGCTATTATGAAGAAATACTTGGTATTAATAAATTCATGCTAAATAAAAATCAATGCCTATCTAAGGGCATGAGTAAACGTTATTGCATGTACAAGCAGTGGTGGACAAATAAGGATTAATAGCTGCTACTGCTCTCACTAATGAGTAATTTCCCCTTTGCTTTTGACCTTTTTACATCAGAAAATATAACACAGGGGAATACAACAAAAACCCACAGCTGAATAACTGCCCTGTAAGGCTCATTACACGCCAGCGACCAAAAATTTAGATGGATGAATAACGGAGAGACCTACGATATTCTTAGATGCCCTTGCCTGGGTGGTGCCAAATAGAAGGTCATGCTGTTACTTCTCAATAAAAGGTTTATTCTCTGTAAGGTAGCCATTTTGGATGATTCAATTAGTCGGGCTCAGGTAAGAAAAGTGTAAAAACAACAAGTTGCCATGTTGGCAATATTCTTTCTAGGTCGGGGCTCAGTGCCTTGATGACAAGACTCCAGGAAGTCACTGCTGCTGCCCAATAAAATTGTCTGGCATATAAATGTTTTAATTTTAACACAACCTTTGTTTTGGAGCACTTTGTTGATTTAACATGTTAATTTTAGTGGAAGCGTCCAACATTTGCACAGTGGTTTGGTTGTAAGCATAAGGTATCCTCCAGCCTCATGTAATCCAACATGCTGCTCTCTTTTCTGCCATCAACAGTTGCAATATGGCACACTCATACTTCTTTGCTGTTCCAAAGCAGTATCAGTGCTAGTGTCTGACTGTAATTCATATAATGCAGGAGCTCCTCTGAATAAATATAAAATATCAATACAGCCGATCACTCAGTTGTTGTTATTAACCTGTATTTATATTCACTTTGTAGTGATTATAAAATAATTATTTGATTACCACCTTGGCACAACTGCTTGGATGACATCTGAGCTGTGAGTAATTCACTAGAAAAATGTGAAAATGAGATAAACAACTATATTGTGAATTTGCCACATTGAAACAGAGTAAAGCTGACCACAGAAAAGGCAGGAGGTAGGAGACACAAAAGGTTGAATAGGGGGTCTCTGTAGCCTTCTCCACTTTTTTGGAAGATCAGCCACTTAATTTTTTTTAAAATATATTTGTTTAAGCTGTCCCTTTTGAGGTTTAATGTTAAAACATATTAATCAGAAGGATTGATTTTGTGTGCGCCAATGATCACAGAGGTGTTTCACTTTTGAGAAACAAAATGGACATGACTCTTGATGGTTTGAATGAACAGTATCTCTCTACAGAGCACATCATTTTTCAGTCACCTACAGCAGCTCCCACCTTAGTTTTACATTTCCACAAAATTCAAAATCCCTGTTCCCAGTCATTATGCTAAGCTAAGGTATCCGGCTCTTGGATGTAGCTTCATAAATACAGTAGAGCTATTACAGAAGCACAGATCTTTTTATCTAACTCTTGGCAATAAAACTTACAAGCATGTTATTCATATTATCAAACTCATTTTTTCAAAATTCAGTTGACAATAATGGGAATTTGGTCCCTAATTTTAGAGGACTCGTGTCTTACTATGACCTGTTGGTGGCGCTAAATGTGACCGAAAGGTGGCAGCATTAAAGGAAACATAACGCGCTTTTCAAGTTTCATGTTTTTTGTGTTTCAACGAGAACATGTTAACATGCTTTAATGTTAAAAAAAATCTTTATTTTTATCATACTGTCCATCTGAATGTATTCACCCAATTTCTGAAACGCTCCATTTTAGTGCGTTTCAATGGAATTGGATTGCTAGGCAACAGCTTGGGTCCATGTTCACTTCCTGTAAGCTGTTGTCATTCACGTACACTGCAACTGGAAATAAACTGGGACACACTAAAATATTAAAACGCTTACAAATGTGAAATGGTCTATATACTGTATAGTTATGATCCTGACAGCTCATTTAAAGGCCAGTTTCTGAATATGGGATGTGTGTATTTCTTCAGGGTTTGAGCATTTTGATTTATATATCACTTAGACCTATTCTGAATATGTTTTGTCATTTCAGTGATAGACTTCCTTTGATTATCATGAAGAGTTTTTCATGCAGCTTTACTCTATCGCCACAGCACTGCCTCTTGAATCTGTTCATTCAATCACACAACCACCCGATGATGCTGAAGATATTGCAGAACTAATGTGAAGAATTGTTTACAAATAACAGAAACACAAAGAGTAGATAGAAGAGTCAGGAACATTTTGAAATAATAATCAAGCTGTAACATGGAATAAACAAGTAATAACATATAGATGTTGTGTAAAACATAACTATGTAGATACATATTGTTCATGTGGAAATATGACCACTTTTCAGTCTGAAATAAAGCCATAGCTTTGACATAAAGTTTATTAGGTGATAAACAAATGTTTTTTTATAGGCAAAAAAGAAAAAGACTTGAGAGTCAACATCTAGCTCCATACATCCTTATATATATAATATATATATATATATATATATATATATATATATATATATATATATATATATATATAAAAACTCCTCTTTGATATTCACAAATCCAAACCGATCAATAAATCCCCTTATTTTTTCATATTGCATATAAATCTACAGGACATATGTGCCGACACTACAGGAAGAACATACGTTAACATCCAAAGGATATGAGTAATGATGTCAGAGATCTTTTATTTCTCCCCTCATTCAGTTAAATGCTGCCCTATGCAGTAAACTGAGACCATCTACCACAGGCTTTCAAGATAATAAAACTGGTAACAAGGCCCGTTGTGCTCCATCTGCCCATCAGCTGAAAGCACTCAACTCATGAGTCCTCAATGTGGCTTTCATCCAACTGCAGAAATAGAAACAAGGGACGACATTTACAAATGTACCCTCTGGAATAGGATTTGTTTCTAGTCAAGAGTGACCCTCAAATGACAAAATCTTTGTTTATTTCAAATCTATTATGAAAGAATAAAACCTTGTGTCAGTGTCCCTTGAGTATAAGAACATTCTAAAAAACATTCATTGTCCTACTTCTTTGTCTCTTATTTGGTGGAAAATCATGCTCAGTTGTTTAGTGAGTTTATGTAAGTTTTGAGGCTAAAGTTTGCATGATGCTTTGGGGGATGTAAACAGGATTTATGAAATGTATAGTTCTGGTCTTTGATCATGATTGGCTGAACCACATTCAAACCTGTTGTAAAATACTTTGTTAACACCAATGAACCTATAAAAGAAGGAAAGGTGATCACATGACTAAATTTACATTGGTGCCAAGCCGGTAGTATTCTTCATGTATTTGTTTGTAATAGAGCAACTCTGTTATGTTATATATGATGATGACACTGAGAAGGAGTAAGACTTTTGTGGGAATCAGGCACAAAGGGTTTTTAATGAGGTTTTAAGAGAACAACAGCATACCTATTATGGATGCTGCTTTTAAATATGCATCACTGTGCCTTAAGTATTTATCACTGACTTTTACTTTCCATGTTTTGCAAGAACTACAGGGGTATTACTTATGAAAATTCAAACACCCCGAGTCTAAAGGTCTTTACTCAGTATGAACAGTTCTTTATTAAGCTATTGCACACCACCGAAACATCTCTTATTATTCTTCAAGGTTTATTCAGAAATAATTTACTATTATTTCCATGCATCTCATTTACTTGTAAGATTAGTATATCCTGATATTTTATGTTATCAGGTGTTGGTCTGGATTAATGGGGTTATGATTATGAGTTATGGTCGTCAAGGGAGATATGCATACATGAAGGAATTAATTGGTAGGAAATCCGCGTAGGATTGAGCAGGATAATAGTTGTAAGACTGATGCAGCTCTAGATGGATATGTTGTACATAACTGGACCATTTCATGCATTCTTTGTACACCTCTAGTTACTGTGCTTAGTTTTACATTCATTGGTAGAAGAGCACCACAAGGGAGGGGGTTTGCATAAAAACAATTTGCTGGCTGGATCCCCAAAAAGGTTGATAAATACTGACTTATGCCATCATTATGTCACTACAGTGTTGGTATATTTATTTATTCCCTAAATAACTGATACCAACTTCACTTTTCTAATTCTTGTCTAGCATTATTGGAAAAGAAAAGACTATGCCTGTCTTAAACTTGCTCCATTTTTGCCTTAAATGTAAACAATCTGTACTGGGATTTGAAACACTTGGAAGAATAGAATATTGGTTGTATACCTCCACCAACCGGTCATGTCGCAGTTTACATCCATGTCTGTCCAAAATGTCATCATTTAATCATTATATACTATAGGACATTTTTTTAAGAATGTCTTAAATGATCACAAAAAACATGTTTTTTTGAGGTCACAGTGACCTTTGACCATTAAAATCGATTCAATTCATCCTTGAGTTTAATGGGATGTTTGTGTAGGACTCAAGGTATTCCTGAGATATGGCTTTCAGATGCTAGGTCAAAGTGACCTTGACCTTTGGCCTATGACCACCAAAATTAAAACAATTCATCCTCCAGTTCAAGTGGATGTTTGTGCCACATTTTAAGAAGCTTCCTGTGGTCTTTCCTGAGATATCATGTTCATGATAATGGGACGGACAGAAAACTCGAAAACACAATGCCTCCGGCTGCAGCTATCGCCAGCTCAGAGGTTTTAAAAAACACATGTTATCCAAACTGACAAAAGAAGACAGCCATATCTCTAGCCTGGGTTAAACAGTTCAGACAAGAGGTGCTGATGTGAAACCCCTTTCCAAACAAGTCACTTCTACATCCCAATGAAAACACGCCTAATAAAAAGCCCTAATGAAAAAAGTATTTGCAGTTTTCGTTATAATCACTGTCCTTAAAACCTGGAAAGAGTTTAGATCTGTTTAAAAAAATGTCATTATAACACAGCTTGACTAAACAAAGCACCACTATATAATATTTAGAAAATTGATTATCCCACCATTAAGGTTTTAAATGGGTGCTTGATGTTTTTTGAGCCTCTCAAAGGCAAGATTAAAATCAAATAGCACTTCTATAAAACAATATCACTACTTTGAGAACTTGTCTCTGCATTTTACACATAGTTATGTCTTCAACAGCAGACCAACAAAAGTGTTTCCTGCCTTCCTCCGTCTGGTTTTAACTATAATGCGTAAGTTCCGACTGTTTCAGAAAACAGAAGAGAAGTATGAACATAGGCCATTTTTTTTACCTTGTTGCTGTTGCTACTTTATAGACAAAAAATCCTTGATCAAACCAAAGGTGAAATCAATACATCAATGGCACAGTCAAACAAAAAGGTGCAAACCGACAAACCTGATCAACAGGGTAGTTTGAGTTGATGTGCATGTTGGCCCTCTGTCAGTCAGTTTGGACTGAAATCGTGAGCTTTGCAAGCATTAGGGTGACTCATACTGAAGCTGTGTCAGAATTTAAATGTAAAGAGAGAGTGCTTGGTCTATCAGACAGGTAATGGACCGGCGTTATTTGAATTTGGCACTGCAATGGCTCTCTAACCTGATGAAAATGATCAGCAGGCGGCACAGAAAGGGGGCAGAATAGTGACAGAAGAGAGAAACAGGGAAGAAGGTAAGGAACCAAACATTGCAGATGTATCTGCTTTGAGCTATCTGCCTTCTGATAAGAGTGTGCTAATGGTACTATGGCTCCCTCTTAATACCAACTCAAGAAGACAAATGCCTGGGCTGATGAACAATCACTGACAAGCAAAAGAGCCACACGTCATAATTGCCCTGTCAGACAACAAATAACAGTTATTAGCAGTTAGAAAGGAATAGCTTCAGGATGTGCTGGACATAATAATTTGCTTTACGAGACAGCAGCCTTGCACTGCCTCAGAAAACACAAACATATTAACATGCTAATGTTCTCAGAACAACAGCATGCTTTGAAGTTTATCATTTCTGAAATACAATTTGATTTTTTTATTTAAAGTGTAGGAGCATGAATTTCTATCATGACATGACCCGATCTGAACCTGATATTTTGTCTGTCTTCAAGAGGAAAAGCCTCCGGTTCTTGACTTCAAACAAAGTTTCAAAGATGGTTAGATATGTGCTTTGAGGAGACAGTTAAATTCAGTTTGGCTTAATCTTGCTGTTTACTAAACAACCCCTAAATTTGTTTACCGTGTGTCAGAGGGTATCATGATCTTGGATTATAGGATCATTAAAAGGAAACAGTGTTTGTACCTCAGGTGCGTTTATTTCTGTCTGTAAAATGAATGTTACATCACCAAGCAGAGCAGCCATCAAAGAAGATGACGAGGCTCTGCATGCTCGTTCAGATCCACCACCATTAAAAGCATGCTTTAGCTTTCTTTTAATGGTAACCCACCCTATAAACAGAGAAAGACAATTTGTGAGACTATGTTACCGCTTTCTGATTCTCATTGTTGAGTATTGATGCTTTTGTTGGATGAACTTCTGTGTCTGTTTCTCTGGCCACATTCCATCATTATACCACAATCCAGGTTACTCCACAGATGTTGGCTCTTTGAAGCTTTGTTGACTGCTTCATGGAGTTTTAACAAGAGTCTATGGCCATGCTAGAAGCTTTTCACAGGTTGTAATGTGACAAAGCAGTGCTTTTAAATTAATTTATAACGTCAGCATGCTAGCATGACAGAAATGTAATTTGTATATTTAGTATAACTTAACGACTTTTTCTAACAACAGAGGCTGCTGTATGGAGGTCGGTGTGGCTTAAACATATTGATGCATCAGTAGAGCTTTGCACCGCTCACGTTCTGCTTTTAAGACTGTTTCACAAACTATTAGGATTCTAAACGACGCATGAATGTAAAAATAAATTGTGCAAAACTCAGAAATAAATGTATAAGTTCAAACTTTGACGTGCCAGTGTTCACAGAGGAAAAGTTAGTAGATCACCTAAGTCATAAGGATAAGTCCTCTGTGCACCATGAATGCCTGCATATAATGTTCTTACAGGTTGACAATGCCACCCACACACCCATGCTCTGCTAATATGGCTAAAAAGCACCAATTAATCATCAGATATGATATTATACTACAAACAAAGAGTATCAAACCTTATTCAGTGCATCAATATTGAGGTGCACCTTCTTAATATTAATATTAATAGGCTTTTGCACAGAGTGAGTACAGTCATTACAAATTCATCAAGGGGACCTAACAAACTGAGCTTTTGTTGCCTCCAGCCTTTTGGAGCCCACATTTCCTCTCTTAGGGAGAGCTAAACCAGGTCAGCTCACAGCAATTGCCTGAGAATGCAGGACGCCACTGGGATCCAGAAGACTCCCTGATGGGCGCTGAACTCCACAGTCCACACCTCGACAGACAAACCAAGAGGCACTTCAGACTGATGACCGGATAATCTATTTGTGGTTGTATTTTTCAGCTGTAGAGCCACTTAACACTGCAACACAAATAATGGTCTGACACACGTTTGGACAGAACTGGTAAGAGCTCGGTAAAGGGTGTTACTTTGAACATTTAGCACTTTTAGAAGGTGAAAAAGAAAAATATGAGGGGTGTTGATGTGCACAAACAGCACAGTTCAAGTGATATAAACGAAACAGAATTCTGTCGGGGTGCCGGCGGGACTCGGGTTCAACAGGGGGCGAAATGCCTGCGACAATCGGACACCGTGTCCAATAGTTAGATGCCTAAAAATACAGAAATCAAAATGGCTGACTTTCGGTTGGGTTTGGAGCATGGTCCCAAGAGGCTTTTTATTAAGTCCACATGAGATACATGTGCACAACAAATTTCATGCATCTAGGTCAAACGTAGCGCTTGGGCAGCTTATTTGAAGATTTGTAGGGGGCGCTGTCGAGTCGTCTTGCAACTCTGACGCATTAAAATCATATCAGGCAACTACATTTTGGACTTTTAATGCGTGTGCCAAGTGTGGTTGTGTTTCAAGCATTATTAGACCTTGAACAACAATGCGTCGCCACGGTAACGGTGTTCCGCGAAATTAACAGACCTTTGATAACTTTTAATCATTAACGTCTTTAGATTGTACTGACCAAAATTTAAGTGGATCCGATTAAATCCCTAGGAGGAGTTCGTCAAAGTGTAGCGCCTGTAAATAAACGAGAAAGTAATGAAAATGCACACAAAAATCAAAATGGCTGACTTCCGGGTTGGTTTGGAGCATGGTCCCAAGAGGCTTTTTTTAAGTCCACATGAGATACATATGCCTAGCAAATTTCATGCACCTAGGTCAAACGTAGGGCTGGGGCAGCTTAATTGAAAATTTGTAGGGGGCGCTGTCGAGGCAATTTCAAATGGCAAAGCACGAATCTGATACGAAATATTTATGTACATCACCTATTACACGTGTGAGAAGATTCATAAGTTCATGACCATCCCAAGCCACAGAAAAATCAACTTCCTTTTTCATGGCGAACAAAGCGTTGCCACGGCAACGGGGTTCAACGAAATCCAACAATATTCAGGATGATGCATCAACAAGGTCTTAAGGCTATCCTTAACAAATTTGAAGTCGATCTGGTTCACTGGCTAGGAGCAGTACATCAAAGTATAAAGCTTGTCATTTCCTTTTGCCAGTAGGTGGCGCTATGCTTTTGTGATTTTTTTTACATTGGAATCTGTTCAGCCCTGAACCAGTATCATGCACAAGAGATTTTGGCTAGATTGGACTATGTACCTTGGAGTTACAACAACTTCCTTTTTCACAGAGACAGGCACAAAGTTGCCACGAAACGGTTGCCACGCCACGCCAAGGTCCTTGGATCAAACCTCACCATTTTGATAACTTTTGATCATAAAGGTCTCAAGATCATCCTGACCAAATTTGAAGTCGATTGCATAAATTCTGTAGGAGGAGTTCGTCAAAGTACAACGCCTGAAAATGACGAAAAATGCCTTAAAATGCAGCAAATTGAAAAAGTGACTGTATCGCCCCCTAGTGGTAGAATGGAATGAAAATGTAAGGGTATGTACCAGGATGTCTTGTGGACATACGCTGCAAATTCCGTGGTTATAGGTCAAACGATATTTACGTTATGTGTATTGATGTAGGAAGCCACGCCCCCTATCAAGTTCATTGGTCCAGATATTCTAAACGAAATGAGATATCAACATGCCTTTGATAACTTTTGATGACATTGATCCAATAATGATCCACAGGAAATTTGGTGGAAATCGGACTGAGCGTTCAGGAGGAGTTCGCAAAAATGTGTTTTTCAGAAAATTCAAAATGGCGGAAAATTTCGGTAGGCGGAGTTTAGGGTCTCAAGAGGATTATTTGTAGAGCTCCTTCAGGTGCATGTGTGTGTGAAATGTCTAGTCAATTGGATTTACGGTGTCCGAATGTAAATTTATTGAAATTCGGTTTTTTTGTAGGGGGCGCTAGCGAGCCATTTTGTCATATCCAAAAGGGAGACCTTGAAAATATCTAAATTTTCACCAGTCCTGATATGCATGTCAAATTTTCTGACACTTTCAATATGATAAAGCCCTCAAAAAGGCAATTAATTTGGCAGAATAATAATAATAATAATAATAATAATAATAATAATAATAATAATAATAATAATAATAATAATAAGAAGAAGAAGAAGAAGAAGAAGAAGAAGAAGAAGAAGAAAAAGAAGAAGAAGAAACGGTACAGATGCAATAGGGCCTTCGCGGCCCGACGTTGTCGGCGCTCGGGCCCTAATGACTCAGCAGAGTGCAATCAATATTGAGGACTTATACTACTCAACATGGATTATATTTAAAAGCAAAAAGGTCTGCTGATTGCAACTTTTAAATGTATTGTTACAATAATTCAAAAGGCGGTTAGTATTTTTTTTATTTCCTTAACAAGATATATTGAAGAATGAGCAAAAGTGCTATTTGTGAATTCAACAATCACAAGGTCAATCAGCTTGGGGTTAGGGAAATACTGGCTGGCTCAACATGTGGCTCCATAGTCAAAATGTCATACAATAACAGAACTTTGAGCTGATGCTCACATCATCATGTTGTCATGCTCAAAATGATAATGCTTAGCAGGTACCTTACCTGATTATGGCACTTGATGAAAGGGCAGGGGATCGTCCTCTGAGGGCCCTGAATGTTTGAATTCAATTTCATGTCAATCTTTTTGATAGCTGTTGAAATATTTCAATAAAAAACAACAAATGTCGACTCCGTGGTGCTCAAGGAAAAGTCATTGAGAATCACCAATGTCAGTGGAATAAATCATACTGGATACTGTGTCAAACTTGGTGGCAAACCATCAAATAGATTTATTCTCTTTGGATTTTCAATAAATGTGGCAGATGTCATGGAGTCTATCGACTATTTGATTCTAATAAAGATATTTCACTCTGCAATCCCTCAAATAGCTGAACTCCATCAGCTTGAATCAAGTGAAGGTGTGGGCTGACCAATATCGCAATCTTCATCTGCCGTATAGAGCCACACTTAACATGTAGATGTATTCAACCACATGAACTCATCTCAATTCATTGCCTGATGAACTTAGTGGTCGCAAAGTGTAATTCTGTCAATCATTTTTTTTACTTTCCACATCCTTAACAAGGTTACTTGTATGTAAACAGCAAAAGGTCCAACCTTTAATCCTATACATAGCTTCTAAAGGCTTTCATGGCCGATGCAGAGGCAGAAAAAAATCTGTGTGATGTTTGAAAGGCGCTTAGGTATTAAGAGACAAATAATGTGGGTCCTACAGTGATTTTCAGTCAGTGACAGACGGCAGTGGATGGTTCATCCCTCATGGAAATCGCCTCCTGTTCCCGATGTGCAGCCACCTCATCAAACACTGCAGCCAGTGATGAGTTCTCACTTTGGAAACAGACATCTCACCTCCTCTTTCTCTTCTCTCACCCACACACAAACACACACAAACACACAGACTAACATCTACAAAATGCCACAAATCACTCGTACCCAGAGAGAGGGAGGCTGGGAAGTCGACAACCCAGACACTAATGAAAAACAAATCCTCACTGAATCCCATCTGAAAGGAATTCCAGCCAAATATTCATGATTCATTTCTGACTGCAAATCCCCATTTGGCATTCCACCAATCCATTGTTTCCATCCATACCTGTGCATGTTTTTCCCCTCATATGCACTCTAAAATCCTGCTGTAATGCCAACACACAAACAGGGAGCATTACCAGTGCGACAACAGATTTCTGGAAGTGCAATCAAGAGCAAAAACAGTCAGACCAGATTTTATGAAAAGGAATAAAAAGGAAATTATAAGAATGTGACCTTATTGTTTGGTTTGACAATCTGTAAAGTTCAAAATAATATATATTTTTTGTGTCAGTTGCGATTGTAGTTCTTAAACAGACCTCTAGATAGCTGCTTTAATAATATTATTCTTTCAGCCCTGCAGTCACTGGGGGCGAGGGTTGAAACAGACTAGGAATGTGACCGTCATACTAAGTAGCAGGTAAACGCTGTAGGGCCAAGCAGGTGCAGCTATTGGAAACATGAATCACAATAACAGACTCACTGTGTTCCTGCAGCGCTATAACAATCACACTATAAGGAGAGACAAAGTGAGAGAACACCGAGATGCTGTATGTGTGAATCACATAGATTAGCCATTCGACTGGATTTAACTGTTTTTAGTCATCTCTGCCCCCAGAATCTAAAACCAGAGACTGTGAGTCCAGGAGCTCACTTTTTGTGGAGAACAGATCAAATAAGTGAGCAGCATCTGCCGTGTAAAAATAATTTGCTGTAATCAAGCTGAATATTTTAGAGGGTTGTTTTCTATCAAGGCCGGCAACAAAAGAGGTAAATTCTGAAAAAGCAGGTAAAAAAAAATCCTAAACTGTGGTTATGTACCTGAACTGCTCAGGGTATTTATTTGAAAACAGGCAGACAAACAGCACACAGTGTGGAGGAGATAAGCTACTGCTGCCCTTGGTTTCTTTTTTTAACAAAAAAATTATATTTTCGTTCACCAAATAATTCCAGTTGCCATCTACTTTGCCGTCTTTTACTATAGCTGTTAAATTGTTGTTAGTCCCTGCCGCCAGAATCTAAAAACCACAGACTGTGAGTCCAGGAGCTCAGTTTTTGTTGAGAGCAGGTCAAGTAAGTGAGCAGCATTTGTTGTGCCGTGTTAAAATAATTTGCTGTACTCAAGCTGAATATTTTAGAGGGCCTGGCCTGTAGGTTGTTTTCTGTCAAGGCCCTGAAACACAGAGGTAAATTCAGTGGTTATGTACCTGAACTGCTCAGGGTCTTTATTTGAAAACAGGCAGACGAACAGCACACAGTGTGTTAGAGATAGCCTACTGCTGCTCTTAGTTTCTATTTATAAAATAAGATAATCCTTTATTAGTCCCGCAGTGGGGAAATTTGCAGGCTTAGAGCATAGAGTAAAGTGCACACAAGAGACATAGTAGAAGAAAGACAAGATAAAAAAACAAAAAAAACAACAAGTATTATAAATAAGCAATAAGAAACAGTAGAAAAACACAATAACTGAAATATTATATTTACAGACAGAAAAAACTATTTTAACTATTATTGCGGTGTAATGTATTGCACAGGTTTTTATTGTCATGTTTTTATTGTCATGTGGTCTGCTGGGAGCAGAGTTGGTTGGACCTGCGGTACCTCTCCTTCACACACCGGGGGTGAAGCAGCCGGTGGCTGAAGGAGCTGCACAGAGCTGCCAGGGTGTCCTGCATGGGGTGAGAGGTGTTGTTCATCAGGGATGATAGCTTGGCCATCACCCTCCTGTCTCCCACCACCTCCACCGTATCCAGTGGACACCCCAGCACACTGCTGGCCTTCCTGACAAGCTTGTTCAGTCTCTTCTTGTTGGCTGCTGAGATGCTGCTGCTCCAGCAGACCACTGCATAAAAAATGGCTGATGCCACCACAGAGTTGAAAAAGGTCCTCAGGAGTGCTCCCTGCACTCCAAAGGACCTCAGTCTCCTCAGCAGATAGAGTCTGCTCTGACCCTTTTATAAAGTGCATTTGTATGATTAGTCCAGTCCAGTTTATTGTTCAAGTGAACACCCAGGTACTTATAAGATTGCACAATCTCAATGTCCTGTCCCTGGATGTTCACTGGTTCCGGAGGACAGTGTTTACCCCGGCGGAAGTCCACCACCAGCTCTTTGGTTTTACCAGAGTTGATCTGGAGGCGGTTCCGCTGGCACCATCCTATGAAGTCCTGGTTCAGTTCTCTGTACTCCCTCTCATCGCCGGCGGAGATGAGGCCGACGATTGCAGAGTCATCAGAGAACTTTTGCAGGTGGCAGGTAGCAGAGTTGTATTTGAAGTCCGATGTGTAGATGGAGAAGAGGAATGGAGCCAGAACGGTTCCTTGCGGGGCCCCCGTGCTGCAAGACACCAGATCTGACTCACACTCCCTTATCCTCACATACTGTGGACGGTTGGTGAGGTAGTCCAGGATCCACGCAGTGAGGTGGTGGTCCACCCCGGTCTGCTCCAGCTTGTCCCTCAGAAGCAAAGGCTGGATGGCGTTGAAGGCACTGGAGAAGTCGAAGAACATGACTCTCACAGTGCTTCCAGCCTTTTCCAGGTGAGAAAGGCATCTTTGTAGCAGGTAGATGACAGCGTCATCCACCCCGATGCCAGATTGGTAGGCGAACTGAAGTGGGTCCAAAGATGAGATCACCAGGGGGCGGAGGTGCACAAGGACCAGCCGCTCCAGGGTCTTCATCAGGTGGGATGTTAATGCCACCGGCCTGAAGCTGCTGAAGTCCTTGGCCCCCGGGGTCTTTGGGACTGGTACCACGCAGGACGTCTTCCATAGCTACTTTCATTCACCAAATAATTCCATTCACTTCTACTTTGCGGTCTTTTACTATAGCTGTTTAACTGTTGCCAGTGAAACTCATTAATACAAGGGCAGGTTTCACATTAAAAGCCTTTTAGCAGTTCAAAGGGCATGAGGGTCCATGTTGGGCTTTCAATTAAATATTTCATATAAAAAAAGAAAAATTGAGGATTGGAAAATTTGATTCAAATTGCGTACATTCTATTTCTCTTTCATCTTATCAATGTATTATTAAGATTTTGAAAACGTTTTTCAAATGTTCTATTCGTGGAATGCTAATTAAGAAAATTGAAAAACAGTAAATCAAAGAGGTTTTATGTCTACATTAAACAGACCCCTCTGTTGCTGGTGAGTCTCGTTTTTCCCCTCAAAATGCACTTTTGGCAGCGGCGCCAACTCAATGGGAAGACTCTATGTTTATGTTAACATACAGCATGTAAGAGCCAAATGTAGTTATTTGTATTCACACAGACTAAAAATCTAGTCTATGTAGCTAACGTTAGCAATGTTTTGCAGTGAATACTTCATGAACACTTGCAGGTGAAGCCGCTGAACGGATTGAAACAAAAAGCAGTCAGATTGCGGAGGTTAGACTATTACTGTATAGTTGATTAACTGGGAAGCCTCCTCTCTGGTCGGGTAAATGCATACTGTGAGTCAGGAGCAATTAGTGCAGAAAATCAGTCTGCAAATGCTTTGATTAATGGCGCAACTCATTTTTCAACCAAAAACTATCACAAATTATCTGTTCCAGCTTCACAGTTTTAAGGTTTGGCAGTTTGTTTTATGTGAAAGTAAATCAATATTTTGGGGGTTTTAACCTCTTTGTCAGGCAAAACAAAACTTTTGAAGACATCACCTTGGGCTTTAGCAAATTAAGCAAGCATTTCATAGAGTAACAGCTAATCGCAAGTATAAAATGCATGCATTATGCTGCATTTACAATGTTTCTAACTCTAATTAACCATAACAATACACTCTCCCTCAATGTTCTTTATGAGTGTCTGGCCCTTTTGTTCTTGCGGGCCATTATTCAAAACCAAATGTCGACTTTCAAATGAGCATTTACAGCAATCTTAGGGTTTTATTGTGTTATATTTGATGGTTTACTGTAAAAACATGTGTTTAACGTTTCATATGGCAAGTCAGCAGTTACTGTAGACAGACAGTAATTTCAAAATGCAAAAATCATCAACTGTCAAACCCCTGCTGTTGAAAATAGTTGGGAAATACACAATTTCACCCTGGATTTTTTCTTGATGCAGCTTTATGAAATATTCATTAATAGGATTAAGTTTTATTTTATGAATATAGTTGTACAGCAGTGTGATGTGGGGTTACTCATTAGGGAGGAGTAAATGGTGAGAATCCTCTCATTATACCATTGCCTCCCCCTAAATCTCTGATAACTGTCAGTGTTTTTCAAAGCTTCCCTTTTTGAAACTGGCGTTGTGTGATTCATTTTGAAGAGAAGAAAACCACATTTCACCACTGAGTTATTTTTTTGAGGAGGTCATTGTACAAGTATGTTTTTTTCCAACAAGTCGATTCTAATTCTAATGGGAGGTGGATGTAAAAACCTTATTAGCTTGTGTTCTCTTTACTTGCATGCCTTTTATTCATGATGGGTAGAGAGCATAATGGAATAAAAAGGAGAACGTAGCATCTACCTTGATTCACCTCCTCAGTGTGTGCACATGGACACACTTGTATAATGATTGCTAATGCATTTGCAAATTTGTTGATAGGGAGTAAACAAAAAGGCATGAAGTCTATGAATAATTCAAAAGGAGATGGAGGGTATGTGTGGCTTTATCTTTAAAAGTAACGTGGTAAGGCATTACTCATAAATATGCCTGGCACTGTGTTGTCTAATTCCTTTAAATACAATTACTCATGTCCTGTAATTAACATAGGGTTTTCATAGAGTGCAGATGTTTATCACTCCTCGAGAGGCCTAAGTAACAACTTGGGAAATTAATCACATTTTCAACTCACACAGCTTTAAGCAAGGAAGGAAACATAAGCAGCTACAACATTATCTTATTTTCTACTGCCTCTTGTCCTTATCTGGGTTTAGTAATGTTTGGTCTCACAGCGTGTATTGTCGAGTGTTTGATATGGTTGTAAAACACCACAGGGTAACTAAACATTGGACTTAATGAAAAACAAACGGATGTGAAATTCTTCTAGGATGTAAGTTACTGTGGCTGCAACACAAATAAAAATCCTTTTTTTTTTTTCACAACCTACTGTAACCTCATCTTAATGTTATTTTTCTGTGAGCGTTTTAATAGAATACTACCCTTGCTAGTAAACAAAGTCAACAATATGTTCTGAAAGTGCATCACACACAGTTTCCTGTCAAGTTGGAAAGTCAGGATGAATAAACACTTAATGTAAGTGTAAGTTAAAACGGCATCAAGTACAGGTCTCTTTAAGAAACTGACAGTGTACAGATTCCCTTAGTTTAATATGCAACACTTTAAGATCACAGCAGCTGATATAAACCTCATATTTTAGACTTATGACTGAAATACAGGGAGTTCATTTTACCATATTACAAACGCATTCAGTCAGAAATCTGAGCTAATGTTAGTAAGCTAATGTTAATTAATTAATGACATGAGTGCAGTGGTGGCAATAAAGCAAAAATGATGATCTAATAGGTTTTTGACGCTGTTTAACATGCACAATGACAAATGCTCAAACAAGGACGAGCTGACAAGTGATTGTGAATTGCTACTGAACGAGAGCATAACAGCCAAACAGAAAGCTATTTTCTTGTTTAGTCTTAATCAATCTGAACGTCAAACCCTCAAGGATTAGGCCATCATTGAGTGGCCGAGGAAATAACAAGAGCAGTTGTTAGAGCAGTTGTTAGAGCAGTTGCTTAGCACTCCTTGGTGTAAGTGCTTTTTTCCGTGGTCATGAAAAGGTCAGCCATTTCAGATAATTTTTTTACCATGGTAACTGTGGAAAGGTGTTCATGGCTGTAGGTCTGTGCAGAGGAATATGTGAAGAATGGACTGTACCATGGAGTGTAGTAGAAGTTCAGAGAAAGACTTCAACCATATCAACTAACAATGGTTCAAATATTCAGAAGGGATGTTATGATACTGACACCAACACGAAAGGACTGGGACAAGTCAATCAACATTCAGTTGGGTAATGTAATGTGATTCTTCACATTCCTGGTCTGACACTAAAAATAATGCTGGCACATTTTTTTTAGCCACTCTATCGATGTGGCTCTTTAAACCTTGGTTCAGAATTAAATATCTCAGCTACTATCGGATGGATTACAGTTTACATTTTTACAGACATTCATGATCCATGGAGGTTGTAGTCTGCTAATGTTGGAGATTCACTGACCTTTTTCTTTAGCGCCACCACCATGATGTTGAAACATCTGTTCGTTAGGGAAATGTCTTACCGACTATTAGTTGGATTTCAATTATGAAATGTGGTACACACAAACATGTTCATGTACAGCTTGACTGTACTATTACCATCACACCAATACAAAATATATATATATACAGCCATCAGAAGATCTTTATCCCATAAAAGCTCATCAAATAGGACATTGTAATGTCAGTTTCAGGTTGGTACTGATATTATCTTTTGAGCCATGTTTTTTTTTGGCCTATATTTGTTTACATATTGGCACACTGTTGTTAATTATACGCCAAACTTGCCTGCAAGGTAAATGTGTTCAATGTTCGTTTCTCTTCACCAACGGTAATGTCACTCTGCCCACTTCAGTCTTTGTAGAGCTGAACATACATTTATCAGCCCTGATTATCCTTTTTTGAAAATGAAACTTTGTATTTATTTTTATTTTTTTACAGACAACTCGTCATCGTTAATATATTTTGGGAATAACTATCATAGCAAATGCCTTGAGCTATTTTTCTTATTTTGGCCCATCTGATGCAGAATGTAGGCATATATCAATCGCAGTTAGCCTGGAGGAAACAAAGTGTCTTCTGGGAAATTCACCAACCTCTCATTGCTGCATAAGCAGGACATATTTCACTAACAAATATCCATTTCAGTCACACTACGAAAAAGTCAACACTGTCAGCCCGATAGCTCCTTCACACAGCTTATCCCCTTTATCATGTTTGCCTTGGAATTCTTCATGCATGAATCTTTAAACTAAATCTACAAACTGTGTGAATTTATTAAGTTATTTAATAGAAAATTGCTTCAGTGCAATTGAAAGAAAACCAGCTTTGAAAGGCTTGGTTATTGTATTGAAAAGCAAATCTTTGTAGAGTCACAAACAAACAGTTGAGAAGGAATTTAAATTTTCATTTCCATGCCGTGATACAGCCAGCAAAGGCTTATCGAGAACAAAGAAATCCTGCTGTGCACATCCATAGTACCATCAGACAGCTCGGAATTATTCATTTGCTCTCTTTGGACTGAGAGAATTCACTAATTTGATTGTGTTTTTCCGGGGATCATCGTCTTTCCCTCGTCAGAAGAAAAAGTTGCCATTGACTATGCGAGAACTGAAGAGCAATGCAATTTGCATTGTATTAACAACTGAAGACACTTGTCTCTGACACATACAATATGCTAGCAACATCACTGTTAACTTCTCATTTCTCTCGAGTGTAAACTTTGCCCAACAAATGATTCTCTTTTACCTTGACTTTTCCACGGCGGTGAAATGTGTCTGACAGCTGGCATAATGGAAAACTGCCTTACAGCGCCGCTAATGACAGGGTTTGTCTGTGAGTGTTAGGACAGATGTTGGTGAAACATTGTCTCTCAGTGGGCACTTGCAAATTGTCAGTGTTTATTGGAGTGATTCAGAGGCTTTAAAGTGATAAGACATCACATCAGATTGATGGGTTACGTGTGCAAAAACAACAGCAGCAGAATAAAGAAAACTCCAGTAAACTTGTTTTTCTTTGTCGGTGAAAAATACAGCGATAAATTCAAAAAATAACAAAACTATTTTGTGTACTTATGTACCACACAGGAGGTGCTAAAGGTGGTTGATGGGCGAACAAAGAGCAGGATTTTGAAACTGGAAGGACAAGACTGAGACCTGTCAGTCTTTACCTGACTGAGAACAGTACATGGCAGTTTTAAAATTCAACATGCAGTCCATCAGTATGTCTGAGGTTGTTGAGGCTGCAAATTGAGCATGAATCATCATCCACATTAATGATCACTTTAACTTTAAATATTCAAAAAGCATTCAACTATGACTCGGTTCTTTGTTTGTTTTTCAGTACAACAAGAATAAATTACTATATAAATCGTTATTTGCATTAATCAAAACAATGCAGTGATTCAGCAATGCTGCTCCTGGTCTGACAGTCATTATTCAACAAATGGAGAATAAAGTCCTAGAGATTGTCACAATCTCAGGTCCAGTAGCAAGTTTAGACCAAAATGTGTATGAAGATATAAGGAGGCAGCATAGAGTCCAATAATTCAAATAAGAACATAACTTAATCAGTCAGGTATAAAGAGACAATCCAATTAACTAGGAATGTTAAACACAAAAAATGAAAATGAAATACTAGGAGCAATGCTGGAAGGTAGAAACAAGCTACTAATGCAGACGACCTGACAACTGAAAGAGGGAAAAACAGTGACTAATGGTGCGTTCCATGTTAACAGGTAGAAGATGGACAACACTGTTTGCACGACTGACTTAATGAGACAACATATCGGTTATATACAAAGTCTTCTCCATGCAAACCAAAACCGTTTGTTGAATCAGTCTGTAAACATGTTTGTTTTGTCTGTAAAGTTTGGCATTTTAACAGGGGGGTCTATGGAAATTGACTCGCTTTTGGAGGAAGCCTTAAGTGGTCATTTGAAGAAAACATTTTTCAGCTAGAACTGATATTGCTAGCTGTTTTTTACGACTTGTTACACTTTAACGTAGTTAACTTTGGTGTGACATTATTGACAGCTGCGACACAATGGAACACAGCTTAATACACAAGGGACTAATCAACTAATGAAACACAGGTATGATAGGAAAAGGTCGGTTAAAACAAATGCAGAACCTAAAACGAAACATGACACATGATGATAGTGATCTTTTCAAAATAAAACAGGAAAAAGACTACACGCAAAATCACAGGATTGTGATGGGAACACTCTTGACTATAACCTGAGGTACTGTAAAACATTATTGCACATTATTCCCTCACCTCCACCGAGGCAGGACAAATAACTTAATATTACACTCATATAACCGGGACACAACTGCCCTAGGATGTGGAACACAGTGCACTCTTGCCGTGCTTTTCACATCTGTGCAAACAGGAATATCACCCTGGGTGCAATGTACCAACAAACCCGGAAACAACAATAACAACGAATATGACAGCTTGGGAATTACATCCTGGACCTGTGGATAAATATATGTCATGTTTGCTCCTCATCACTGAAATCTTCCTGCTGTTTTCTCCTGCCCAGCCAGTCAGCCCCCAGGAGGCACAATAATGGTATGGATGGATGAGTATATTCATATATCAGGTTCTGGACAAACCATATTCACACATACACATACGTACAAAATGTTTTAGCAGAAACTGCACAACAGGCACTTTTCCCAGGGGCAGCACTTGTAAACCCTTGGTATGATTATATTTTTGCTGCCAAAAAAATCAACATGGGTTAATCTAGAATACAAAAGTTTACATTTTTACTTTTCAGGACTGATTTACAGACTTGAATCACTGCTATTACACGGAATATTCAAGTGTTAAATATAGATACCCCCTAGAAATTGTTCAGCTGATAAAATAAACCATCTGGATCATCAATATATGAAAAGATTGTGTACGTGTGAAGTAGCAGCTTTTTTTCCCCTTAAAGAAAATGCTACATTTCATAAAAATGTATACATTTTTAATGATATTAGCAAAGGTGGTCTTTGGTTCAGGTGAGGTGAACCACCTCTGCTATAAAACACTGTGGGAAGGCCTGCAATGCATAAATATCATCTATATAGTTGTGGTTCATATAGGTTTAACTGATAGTGATTTGAAATATGCTTCAACTTCTTTAAAATACTGATTTTTGTTATATAGTTTGAGTCAGAGAAGAAACTTGAATATGTTGAAAGAAACACATTTACACTCAGCAGATTTAGGTCGCCATAAAAAAGAGGTATAGATGAGGCTTGAAGTGAGGCATGAATTTGGTGCCATTATGACTCCAAACGGGAACATATGCCGCAGTAAATGCTTCATCATCTTAGACTGAGTCTAATCAGCAGTGATTACAATTTGCTGTATATCTACTGTTTTTTGTTACAGTTTTGAGTACATTAGCTCTGCATCAAAACATTCAGTTGAGTATCAAACCTCAATAACTAACCACGTAACAGTGAATGGACAATGAATCTACATTGGTAAACATTCGGAAGTCTCATTATCATTAACAGACAGTGTTAAAGGGTAACTTTGGTATTTCTCAACCTGCAGAAATACCGAAGTTACTCCACCTATTGTTTATGTATCTAAATGACAAATGGGGCCAACATTTATTGAAATTGTTCCAGTATTGAGTGAAAACACTGTAGCCAGCAGCCCCTAAACGAGCTGTAATGTTATCGAATCGGGCAATTCCAAACTGTCAACTTACATCCATTAAAAGTGCTTGTTTTTGTCACTAACAGGCTCAGATTGTCTTTATGGGCCCTGCAAAGAAATAAACCATTTTCCGCTTGCCATTTGCTTGATATGGTCTGTTTGTTATTGTGTCTAACCAAGTCTCGCTCAAGGATAATTCTCACTCTGAAATCTTGCATCCCTTTCACATTGTCGAAATCAGCTAAATATTTAGACATGACATTGGAAATATTTTAGATAACTCTATATACTTTCTGTACTCCCAACACATCAAGCTCCTCCCTTCAACTATCACTCAGGTTTCCAACATTATCTGACGGCAACAAGTCACATGACACAGTTACAAACCGGATCAAGCGAAAGGTAAGCGAAAGGTCTTTTATTTCTCTGTAGGGTGCTTTCAATAATGTTGTCAGACACTCATAATAACAGTCCGTGGCAAAGACAAGCACTTTTACTGGATTTAAATTGACGGTGAGAAATTGACTGATATGATTAAATTCCAGCTTGTTTAGCGACTGACAGTAACAGCGTTCTCTCTCAATACAGGACCAATTTCAAAAATTGTTTTCCCCATTACATGACACAAAAAAGATGGGAAAATGGGTTTTGAAAAAACTGAAGTTACAGTACCCTTTTAAGTTTACGAAGTGGTGGCCAAACGTGAAGACATTTCTATCCTTGGGGGTCCTCATCTATCCAATCTAATGATGTCATCAGGACAGGCTCCGTCAACATGCAAACCCCCACAGGGCAGAGTTGCTCGCCGCTATTCCTTCGCTCGCCATCAGCCTCAATCATCACACTCTCTGCAGGGTTCCTCTACAAGCCACACTTTACCAAACAACTTCTCTAAAATGGCACATTGACACCTAAAGGCGGAGCCGTGATGCTTTTAGTGGAAGTGGAAAGCGTCTGAAGCCTCGGGGTACGGGTGGGCAGGGCTACTGTTGGAACACAGGACAAATCTAATCATACCATTTAGTTCAAACGCCGACTCACTCCCCTCTTGAGAGGCAGAATGGCAATGGCTGGAGTATTAGATGCATTTGTTCTCCCTCTCGCCCGCCTCTTCCCTCATTCAAGGCTGTCCCCCGTGGCTCTCTTAAACTACTAGAGAGATTGGCAGAGCCTCCGACACCTCGGCATGGATGGAGAAGGAGTGGGATATAGAGTTAGGTAAGAGTGGGAGGACAGGAGAGAGCAGAGAACTCATATTGGGTCACTGCGGGAGTATTGGATGGCTGCAATCCCAATGTGGATCACTTCATTAAAGAGCTGATGGCTTTTGGAAGCAACGGAGCTGGAACTGACTCACTAGTAGTCCAGGAGCAGTTGGGTTTCTACACAACACTCTACATGACCCTTTGGGCTATTTTTTGACACACACACACACACACACACACACACACACACACACACACACACACACACACACACACACACACACACACACACAAACACACCCACACACATGCACACAAACACACACACACACCACCCAGCATGCAAAGTAAAAACTATATGCAAAACACCCTTCTGTGTGGTCTGAATCCTCACATACATTACAATCCTGTAGATAACAGCCAAACTGTAAAGAACATGAATTTATGAAATAAGAGTTTTCTGGTGTTCTTCTCATAAACAACAGTTTGCTATATGTGAGGACTTATTCAACACTCTGCGGGCCAAAATATTGGCCGTTTACTCTCATTCTGCCAGGGCTAAGAATCTCCTTGATTTCTAGCTTTTATTTGCTTTAACACTGCAGGCAACAGGGAACAGTGTACTAGAAGTTTATTTGAGAAAAAACAATTTATTGATATTTTTGGCACAGTGGCTGTTTTGGAGAACAGTGGGATACCTGTTTGTTTTTGTTTCTGTTTGTGAGAAAAGGACAAGGACAGTGTTTTTGTATGATAGTTTGTGCATGTGCACGCTTGAGTGTCCTTGTTTGATTATCTCCCGCAGCTATAAATCATTTCAGAATTAACACCTCATGGCTGTATCTCCTCCCAGTATCCCAGCCTCCTCCAGTCAAAGCAACGGGATATTGTTAGAGCTGTTCCTCTGCATTCATTCCAGACTTCAGGACAAATAAGCTCCCAGTTAACCAACAGACTCTCCATGACGACATTTTCCTTCAGCGGTTGTTAGAATTGAAATGCTAACAAATAATTCATCACAGTGCTTTGGTGCTAGCTGGCTTGGGTAGAGAAGATAAGGGAGAGTTGAGGGGGGCAGGAGGGTATTTCATCAGTTTCAGGAAGAACACAGACAAAGAAATAATCATTGGAATGATTAATCTTATTAAGGCAATTTGATTGTTCTATACGCTGTAATGTAGCGGAAGATCGCTCATGCCCAGACAAATTTGTCTGGCAAAGTAAATGGATTTCCTATAACAATGAAAACTGAATCTGAAACCGCTTCATCACACAGTGTTGGATCTTGTCACAGGAAGAGAAGGGAAACAATAATTGAGACACAGACAGGCTTACAATTACTCATTACTATCTCATTAGCCCCCGGCACAGAGCTGACGAAACCAAAGTCCCACCTGATGCAAGCAAAATAATCAGACAAACTGAATTAAGGCATAAGGTTTACTGATTTTCATAAAACACGAAAAATTGCTTGGAACTGTGAAAATGCGGGTAATTCAGTCATTCAGGGACACTGGTTTACTGCCAGAGGTTTAAAAAACTGAAAACAATTAAATTTTCTCACGCCGCTAGCATAGCTGAAACGCAATGCAACATTTAGAAGGAAACCACACTTAAGCACAAAACATTCTAAGTTCCTATATATAAGTCTTTAAAAAGGCTTATTCTGACTATCATTCCTCAAACATCTGAAAAACAGATAACCTTATTGCTGTTTTTTAATTTAAGAAAATATAAGTTGCAACTACCACAAGCAAATACATATTGAGATAAAATGTGGACAATCAAATTATATTTATGGTTATTTTCATTTAGCATTAAAGTTCCCACAGCTATACTTTTTGGATCCAAATTTTGGAAACATTTCTCATCCAGCCAAATCTCCAATGTGATTGTGAAAGAATCTGAACCAAAGTATTTTTTGACCTGCAGATGAAAAGCCATCATAAGATTAAAAAAGAGATTTAAAAATGGATTCAGATTTGATAATATGCTCTTGAACCCTTTTCAAATACAAGTGGTGTTGAACCATTGTTCATGGCAATATACAATTATTGACCCCTACATTAGGCTGCACAGCCTCTATCTCATACTATTTTATGAGTAAATCAGCTCAACACCAATTTTATTAGCCATGCCTTTTTTTCAAGTACTTGTGTTTGAAAAAGTGTCCTTTTAGAGACAACTTTATGCTGTTCAGCCAAAAGTGAATCCCAACCCTCAGACAGTGACAGCGAAAGACAAACCAAAAAAAGAAGGGAATAAGAGTCATTTATTAGTCTTTGGTTATCTTGAGAAAACAATAGACGAAACTGAAGACAGATTTATAAAATTACAAATTTCAAGGGCTGCTTTGAATCAAACAGATAGTCTGCAGCGCATGAGCAGACAACATAATAAAGATGAAAGAGATTTCTTCCAAGGCAGTGCAAGAGTAACATTTTATTTTGTTCATCTTTACCTGGATCCCATTAGCTGCTGCCAACATGACCGTAAATCTTCCAGGGGTAAACACAGGATAAACAATTTATACGGCAAGAAAGCAATAACTGCAGACACAAAGCACAGACAGGACAAACAGAACTAGGACCCAAAAATAACACTTGCCATTGCATCAAAAAAGTGAAGTACTCTGTGTGCTGCGTAGTATTCAATGACAAAAAAAATTCAGCCGACTGCCTTTGTAACTTATAACTGAACTTTAACAATCTCTCCTTTAAAATCTAGGACAGGTTAGAGAACAGCTTGGAAAACAGTCACATTATCTTTTTTTGCAGATTACTGCAGGGATAATCTTTTCTCTTAATACAATAAAACCTGCTTAGAGATGAGTGCCTGCTGAAGTGAAGACTAATTTAAACTACTGAAGGTACTTTGTTTGAATAGATGTTTTGGAATAAAGCCGGCACATCTCTAAATACCTGGCTATCTGTCGACTTCAAACAAACCTGCTGAGAGAGAGTTTTCCTTTAGCAGATCCTGACCTGGTAACATGTCTTTCTTCAGCTTCCACTCTGTGTTGCGATATACTTTATAAGCGCTTACCTTTTTCCTACTCTGAAGATATGGATGAAATGGACAAGGCAAAAATCAAGGGTCAGAATGGTCATTTTTGATGTGGCACCACAACAGAAATAAATTGTGTTTGCACAGAATAATGGCCAGTTTGAGACCAAAACAAGATTGGCTCCGGTCCCCATGGCATGCAGAGGCCAAACTAAATTTTCTAAACAGCTTCATTCACTGCTCCCCAGCGCACCATCAGCATAACAATGTTACGTCATGTGTTGCATTTATATGTTTTGCCTTTGTTGATATCATGTTTTCTTTGCCCTCTGCTTTTTTCTTAAGATTATTCGGTTTGAGGTAGAGGATTTCAAAGGTCTGACCGTGAGGTTCCCCTCTCAGGCAAAACTGATACTGAATTCCTTTTAAAAACTTGAAGTCTTATAAAAGTTCTGGAAATAAAAGGAGCATCTTTTTTCTATGATTTATACATGGGTTTATAAAGAATTCTTTGAGATTGGACATTGGAGATAATGTTTAATGACTAAACTTTTGCTGATTGGCGTTCAAACATATATTGACAATTGAAGGGAGGATTGACGATTGATTCTTCCTATGCAAATAATAAGGCGATATTAAACTAGAGACTATCAGAACTAAAATGTAATTAAAAAATAATCTCTAGAATCTGCGCCCTGCTGTGCATTTAAACATGTTTCTGGTGGAGCAGCATGTCTGCCCACTGAGCCCCATTAATCAGTAGAAGTGACGAGCCAATTTGCAATCTTTATTAAAAAATCTATTTCCCATCTCTTCCATTGATCTGTTGCCCCACATCTCCATTTCTCCATATGCTTGCAAAAGAGTAGTTATTATTATGGATATGATTCAGATTGTGATATTAAAGCTAGTTTATTTGTTGAAATAATCTTTACACCCAGACAGCAATCAGTAAACTAAAATGAAACAAAAAAAGAAAACAAATCCGATATCTGAGGCTGTTGGGGCTATCTGCCTGTCTTTCTACCTGCATGCATAGTGTAATGTGCAGTAAACCACTTGTACAGTTTCTTGTTAAATGAGATTTACATTGTTCCTTTTTTTCTGCAGGTAAACCATCTCATTTTGAGGATATCGTTTAAAAAGTATACATATTAAAGAAGGATTCAGAATCAGAAATGTACCTGCAGAGCAATACTTTTGCTGAGTAAACATGTATTTTTTTTACAAAAAAGCCCCAAGAAGCCATACTACTCCGATGCATCAGCGTTTAATCCCAAAATTTAGCAGCCACCATCAGCTCGTACTGCAGGAACTGCAGAAAACGCACCAGTCTGACTCCAGCCATAAATCCATTTTGTCATTTTTCTGTCATTCTGTTTGTCAGACTGAATCACTCACAGCACTTACCATATTACCCCAAACTCCCACAGCACCTCCTACAGGAAGCCTTGAGGCACGCGGTAGGTAGAACAGTGTTCTTCGCGAGTAACTTAAAGGCGACTCATGTCTAAAACAAACTTTTTAGTGTGAATCCCCCATAGCATTATCATCTGAAAGCTATGAAAAGCATTACAATGACAAAAAGGTTTTTAATTAACCTTAATTAAATAACTTTAATAAACTTCACAATGATGATACTGCTTAAAGTTACAATAGCGAGGATCTCCGCTTCCTCCTCTTAGGTGGCACCGATGGTAACGGAAGTGGGTTGTCACCTTTAATGGGCCAAAGTCTCAATCCACATAGTGTGACCTCATATAGGCAATAGAAAATGACTGAACAGACATTTATTTAAATGTAAATCTTGGAGATTAATAAAACTTTTATTGTTTCACGCAGACGGATCAGATGACAATATCAGCTCTCCAGTGGTCGGCTCCATTAGAGTAAACGACCTTAAGTAGGTCATGAGAAGCTCTGGTACAAGTACTCATTGTTATCACAATTACTCTCTAACTCTGACTGCGAACATGAACACTGATTAGACTGAACAACACCGACTTGGAGGTGGTTTAGGGTCTTGTGCAAATTAGCAACCTTGAAAACCTCTTACTTCCTGCCTCGAACACGTTAAATATTACTTCAAGAGAGAGACTATTTTTAATGTCAGAACTCTGCCTGCTCCGGTATAAAAAAGTTTCCCTGAAGCCAATTGAAGCTCCTGTCAGACTTTTTTCTCTTTTTTTTTGGCCTATGCACACACACACACACACCCTGTAGTTAGTGGATAAACTAAACACAGACAGTCATTTAGAACATTACACCAGCCGAAAAAATAGTAGTCAACAGCAGGTCAGGTCTTTTAGGCAAACTTAAGCAGTGTCAGTTAACAAACGACATCCGTCAGGCGGCATGCCAGCTGGGAAAAAGCAATCACATCCCAGTCTGTCTCGGCCCCTCCTGCTCCGATGATACCCGCCCTCACGTAGAGGCTTGTTGTGTCGGGGCCAAACTAATATCCTGATCGCGACGCATTCAACCCGCTGGGCTGCCAGAAAAAACAACTGACTTCACAAGTGAATAAACAAGCAGTATTGATTTGATCCCCCTGCTTTGCTTTCTGCAACGCATGGCTTAGAAGCGCAACATACTCAATTATATTTATGCAGGTAGCCTGCCAAGGCTCTGTCAGGTCTCATATTCTGCTGCGGTGCTTTGACACATTTCTGATGTTCCTCTTACCTGACAATCACTGTCAGAGCCGCTTTATGGGGCTTCAATGCGACCAGTGTCAGCACACACAAGGGGGCACAGAGGCAACTGACAGGTGTTAATAAGTGGATATGTACACTGAGAGGTCAACACACACACACACACATACACACACACGAATACAATACTGCTAGCACTCCCACAACATGTGCAGCAGAGGTGATTTTGAACCAAATTCACACCTAAGCTGCAACAATGAGATGGGATCACATGGGAGGATTGATAAAAGCAAATGTTTACCTCCGTCTACCGAATAAAGAGCTGCTTCATCTGATGAAACCCTTAGACATACGGACGCACACACACACACACACACACACACACACACACACACACACACACACACACACACACACACACACACACACACACACACACACACACACACACACACACACACACACACACACACACACACACACACACACACACACACACACACACACAGGACATCTCCCTTCTCTCCTCCAGCAGCCACCGTTTCACTCTTGACTATGCTATACCATCTAGTGGAGCGCTACGGTAGAGCAGGAGGCGCAGCAGAGGAGCTCAGTGCAGCTCAGGACGAGCTCTCAGAATCGATCAGAAATTCTGACATCAGCTGTTGTATTTCAGTGAAAAGCTTCTCCCCACGGTGCTCTCTCTAAATGGAGAGGTGACGGAAGGCGGAGAGGCGGGGAAGATGTCCCACTGTGAACCTTCCACTGTGAGCCTGACAGAGTCTCATAATGGGATGCAAGCAGAACTCCACAGGGTTTGGCTGAGATGAAAATATAGTATTGAGAAACCACTGACACACCATTTAGCAGGGGTCGGAACACAATGCATCAATGTGAGTGAACACTGTGTTGACATTAATACCTGTAAAGAAAACGTGTCTGACAGTGGGATCTCTGTCAGCAAGCACTTCAAGCACCACCAGGGGGAGCAGTGATCAGATGTGACATGCTGTCCACCCTGTCAGTGGGTTCAAGTGGAAATAAAAGGCCAGGCAACATAGATTATTATGAGAGTGAGAGCAGCTTTCTCTGAGTGAGGGAAGGTGTGTGTGTGTGTGTGTGTGTGTGGTGGGGGGGGGGGGGGGGGGGGTTCAGACAGCAGAGGTGTTGGGTCATGTTGCAGGAAACCAACGGCCGTCTCCAAAGTGAAATTATGATTGCATACCATTTTATGCAAACATAACAGTTTTTGGAAATGAATATTCAATGTGTAAGGCTTTCAAGAATAAATCATAGATCCGGGCATGAGCCACACAGCTACACAGCTTTAAAAAAAGAACATTTAAAACTTAATTTGTTAAATCAAATCTTACCTGTGTTGCAATTTTCCATTTTCCCTTCTATATCAACAGACAGACCACATCTCACAATGTCTATCTTTTGCAGCAGCCACAATTTGTAACAGCTGTCTGGCCCGACATAATCTACCAGTACCACTGTGGCTTGGATGTTTTATTGAACATCCAAGCCACAGTGCGTTTCAATAAAAAAATCCAAACCATTGAGGTCATGGTTGGATTGTTATGTTTTTCATTTTTTTTGTTTTCTGTCTGCCGCAGAAGATAACATGATTACTCCCTGTTGTCATAGCAGATTACATTCTATGTGTCCTGAAATTCATTGCTAAAACATGTAAAAAGTCATTCATTTCCTCGCTACATAAATAAACCAGTGACTTGTAACCTTGTAGCTTAAACACAGCGATAAAGCATTGTGTCTCTACAAGCTGGTTTCACTGCATGAGTAGTAAGGTCATCAATTGCTCTGGGCTATCAGTTCAGTCCAGTCCAGTTCAGTCCAGTACTTTCTGGTTCGGTCCAGTGCCAAATCTGTGCCCAACCTCCACTGTTAGAGGGAGACTCTACTGCTGCATCCCACAATGCTCTACAGCCAGGGGAGGCAGACTGTGAGTAATACTTTAAAACAGAACACTTACCTGAAACAGCCAGCCAAAAGAGCCGGAGGGGAGGTGGTGGAGCCCAGAGGAAAGCCAGGATGAAAGGCGGCGGGAGGTGATCCAGCAGGAGGAAGGGCATTGCAGATAGTTCCCCCAATAGGGAGAAGGAGAGAGAGAGAGAGAGAGATATTCAGAATGTGCATCGACCATATCCAAAACACATGAGATACAGATTAACATAGAATTACAGTAGATTAACAATAATATCGTCACAACTCTCACTGCTTTTTCTTAAATATATGGGCACAAAAGCTACACAATCAGTCAATTAATCAATTAGTCAATGTTTAATTTCATTGTAAATAAATGACATGGGGTTTAAGACTGGTCAAACAAACAAGGCATTTAAAAAACTCAAGTTTGGTCTGTGGGGCAATGTTACTTGAATAATTTAAAATGTCTTGATGCTTTATGGATTTACATGATTAAAAACATGTACTCAAACAGAGAAATGCAACTGAAATCTTGTAGATATACTGTATTTTTCCAAAAGGAAATTCTGGTGTCACTCATGATTTCAAATGCAAAACACAAATTTTGTCAGACACAACAGTGAGTAAGCGTCCTGTCAAAAGACCACTGGAGTCAATAACATGAGATTCATTTGCCTCTCCGTATGTGGAATGTCTTGACTGGTGGTATAGCTTTATGTTATGTTTTGGTTGAGTCGTTTGTCACATCATGTCTGACAGCCTTTGTTGTGTTTGAATCGCCTGCTGTACAAATGTATTCCGTATTTTTAATCAGCAAATAAATTCAATAAATGCTTAATGAAGCTTTAAACTTTCGGGCCCAATAACCCCTTTCACGCTTACTATACCCTCTACTTCCAGCACCAGTACTGGGACAACACCCATCTTCAAACTGTGCAATCATTTTGATCCCAAAGACACACCTGTAAAGTTTCCTCACTGCATCTTGCACAGTTGTGACCCTAACGTGATACAAATCTGTCCAATGGCAAATCACTTAAAACCTCCTCTCTGGTAATTCCCACTGCAGTGGGTGTCTTTTGGACCACATTGGCCATGATGACACACACACACACACACACACACACACACACACACACACACACACACACACACACACACACACACACACACACACACACACACACACACACACACACACACACACACACACACACAGACTCACAAGGTGAAAACAAAACCAGTCACACGCTGTCGCCGCTGGTAAAGAACGTAATGTACCGAGATAATAATACAATTTTGACCTAATGTAACTGCCAAGGGATGGAAATCAAGGGAAAAGCAGAACACATGCACTGCATGATCGAGGACAGAATACATTTCAATTTATTCATTTAATGTAGAAAGAACTCTCATTGTGAAATATTTTACTGTGGTAAAAGTAAGAGCACTGCCTTCTACCTGTCCAATAGGTCACCACCACGCATCACAAGAAACTAGGGTTGAACAATTGCGATTATTTTGACCGATATTGCAATTACGATAGGATTTGCGATATTAGAGGGAATGATACATTTTTTACATCATTATTCTCATTTTTATTGGGAAACATATTCAAATGATTAAGGTGTGATTTTTGCATTTCTGCATTTCTCAAATTGCAGGAGGCCATATTGTGATTTGGATAAAAATTGGATTCATTGTCCAGCCCTACAAGTAACAAAAATAAAAAGTTTTACTTAGAGAGACAGTAAAAAACCTTGAGTGAAGCTAAAGTTAAGCAAATTAAGTAAGTTTTATAGATGAAAGTCAAAATTCAAGAAATAGGCACTGAGGAATTAGTCTGTTTTGTGTCTTCTTCACTCGCAAGCTCTCCACTTTAACCCCTATTTAAAGGAATGTTTTAAGAATCTGTAGCTTTTGTTAATCTCCCTAGTTAGCACACCTGAGCTTTGTCCCAGCTTCTGTCATTCCTGCCAACAATATAACAGCTTGCTTAATGGATTCTCTATGTTAAATCATTAAAAACACAATACCGGCCACAAATTCAGTTATATTTATAGAATCCAGTTAATAGAAAAAGACCTGGAGTTGAAGAGTCAGTGCTCTCAATTTATGCAAGACAGAAGCAGCCTTGAATAAAAAGATGGAGTCCCAAAATTAAGTTCAGAAGAGAGAGAAGAAGATGATGTAAGAGTGTGAACTGTTCAATCAAAGTCTTTTTTTTTCTAAATCTACCAGCCTCCACCTGCTACATTTCATTTTCAGTGTGGTAAACATAGAAAGTAAGCTCTGCCCGAACTCTATTATCTAATTCTACACTACTGGATGCCGACACTAGTGAGAAAAACATGGTTCTAGCTGGTATCACAAAAACTAACTTCCGCCAAACATCGACTGAGTTTCTTGCACTCAGTTTATGCGGTTAGTTACCTCGTGAAAACACAACAAATTGTGATACAGAGATGCTACAAGATACGCTTGTGGTAATGTAGAAACAGTGTTGCCATTACATTGTTTGTCCACCTGAGGGCATTTGGAAGTTTATTTCTTAAACTTAAGTACATATCATGGTCACAATTATTTCACCAAATGTAATATGTTTATTTAATAAAACCCTAATATAGGGAGCAAACTTGTTGATTATACAGTTTAGCTTTAGCTGTGTGATTTAGCATCGTTTACATTGAAGGTTATAGTTTCTTCTCACATTAGCAGTGTTGGTTCTTTATTCAGGGAAGGAGGCCTTGTTCTGCTATACACACTGCAGGAAAACTGAAGTACAAGTATGTCCAGTCATCCACACACAGAGGGAACCAGCTACAGACATCCTTCAACAGAATAGTTATATAGGCTTCTAAGTTGTAATAGCTGGGTGAAGACGTAGCAGCACCTTGTAGCTGCAAGGACACAATGGACCACTTTGAGGTGGATGTCTGGAATTGGATCTGCTTTTAAATCTCTGTCTTGAGTCTGCAGAGTACGATTAAATACGTAAGATTATTAGGTTCTGTTGTTCCCAAGGTAACAGTCTCCCCTTGCCTCTCCTGAGTGTTGGAATCATTTGGCAGAGCAGACTAGCAGACAGATTGACATAGACATATATACAGACAGAAAGACCAGACAGATAGATAGATAGATAGATAGATAGATAGATAGATAGATAGATAGATAGATAGATAGATAGATAGATAGATAGATAGATAGATAGATAGATAGATAGATAGATAGATGCAATGAGTAAGAGTATAAAGACGTGCAAATTCACCATATGCAAGGTTATTGAAGAAGTAAAATGATTGAGAGAGAAGCCATAAAGCTGAGGGTTCTCTGTTAGGCAGAGGTGAGGTGTTGTAAAGAGTTATAGCTTTGGGCAGGAAAGATATCCTGCATCAGTCCTGTGACAGCAAAACTGAATCATTCGGTTGAGAGAGCGCCGCTGTCCATCCAGTATGAGGTGGAGGGGGTGGTCTGGTTTATATGTAATGGATAACTCTCCACCACAACTTCAAAGGTGTCTGGTTTGCAGCCAATCACAGAGCCAGCCTTCTCAATCAGTTTATTAAGTCTGTTTGGTGTCTGCAGCTCTAATGCTGCTGCCCCAGCAAGAACAGTGCACTGGCCACCACAGACTGATAGAGGATATCCACATCTTGCTGAACATGTTGAAGGATCTCAGCTTCCTTAGATAATAAAGTCTGCTCATCTCCTTCTTATAAACTAGCCTCAGTATTTGTGTTCTGATTCATTCTGTTGCCAATTTGGTTGCCAAGGTACTATTGGCCACATTCAGAAGCAGATGAAGTCCACTCAACGAAATCGTCCACCAGCTCCTCCTCCTGTCCACCACTTATACACAAACAACTGCAGAGTTGGACAAAAACTTATGCTAGTGGCTTGACCTGGAGTTGTTCTGGAAGTCTGTGACTAACGAGGTAAAAGAAAGACAGCACAGTCCCCTGCGGAGCTCCAGTACTAATAATCACCATTTCAGTCAGAACACTGCCCAGTCGGACCAACAGAGGTCTGTCTGTCAAGTAGTCTGTAATCCTGGAGATGGTGGACGAGTCTACTGTCGTCGCTTGCAGCTTCTCCCAGAGAAGCAGTGACTGGATGGTGTAGAATGCATTAAAATAAAATCCAAGAATGTCACTCTTAAGTGCAACCTTTTCCACCTAGATACAATTGAGCTGCTGCAGCAGATAGATTCAACCATCAACCATTCCCAGACGAGGCTGATTGGCATTTGCAGAAAGTCTAGCAATGATATTACCTACGATCTAAGGTGGGTCAAGACCAGCCTGTCCAGCATCTTCATCACCATGATGACGAGATGTGAGGGCAACTGGTTAATAGTCTCTGAGGCCAGATGGAGGACATCTTCCACAGCACGGGTATCTTTGCCCTGTTTCTCAAGTAATCCATCAAGTGGGAGCAGGACTGCTAATAAAACATGGTCTTTCTTCTTCGCCAGTGCTGGAGCAAACAACTAGGAAGGAAAGCTGCAGCAGCGAAATGAGGAACTTAGTACAGTCAAAGCAATAAAAGAAACTTGATTAAAAAATGATTAACAACTAAATTAAATGGGTCTGAGAGAATGACAGATGACAAAACTCTTTGCAGAAAATATAATTAAAGAGTGCATCTCTCACATGCTTGCAACCACGCTCTGCAGCATCACTGTGGAGTGGCAGAGTGATTACAGATGAGAGGGATTGGCTCTCCTCGTCTACTTTTTAATTGCCTCCCTCACTTTAATAGGAACCATCTATCACTCTCCGCAGCCAAGAGGCAGCCTATGGAAACTCTCACACCTCGGAGGAAGAGAGTATTTATTACTTCTCACAGCACAACTGTTGAAACCCACCCGTCCATCAACAACACACACACACACACACACACATATACAAGTCTGACCTGACTGCTGTCACACTCTGAGGATCATCTGCTGCATCACAGCCGTTTCCCTTCAGACGTGAGCAAAGGGACATTAGAGAAAAGGACGGACTTGCAAGAGTCAGCATCTTCACATCTTCAGAGGTCAATGAGATTTTCTGTTCCAATTTACCAATCCATCACACAGTGCACCCAATATATCTGTACCAGCACAGTGTTTTATCAGATACATTAAATGTGTACAAGACCCTGAAACAACCTCTGCAGAAAAACAAACAGAACACATCTGATGCATGGCTATAGACCCAGCTGCCCTTTATTAATGGACAGCATGATTTCTATATAAAAGTAAACAGATAGACAGAGATGGAAGTTTTGTTACTACAAAAGGTTCTTATCTTTCTAAAAATGTTCATGAGATGATTGCCACACAACTGCTAAGGAGCAGGAAGGCCTTGAAAACTGCAACTGCAAACTCCATCAGTACTGCATTAAGAAAAAAATGTTTCACTAAATGTCTAAAAGCTTAGGATTTTTGATCAAATACTCATTTGAGTGCACCGCATTCTATCTCTTGAATTTCCCCCAAAGAAATTGCCTCGAAATGGCCTGCCTCGATCAGAAAAAATGTAATTCAACAAGGCATTCAGATTTCCTGTGTCACATTCAAGCTCATTAGAATATACCGCCCGCATCTGAGCATCTTCAACCAGGATATGAAAAATTACCTTTGCCAAGGTGCACCATATTTTTCTCACAAGTGAATCAGAGCAGACAGGGCTAATTCAAGAGGGAGGCTAAAAGAGACAGACACTAAAAGGGAGTATTTATGTGTGTGAATACAGGAATATTCAGACCAAGGACGTCAGTTACTTTCAATAGCCCCATACCCATTAACCTGTAAGTAACCTTCAAAGTTTTAAGAAACAAAATTATAATTTAGTGAAATGGCTTTCAAGAGGCTGTCCTTTTTACTGCAGCGCTCCATTGACTCAATTCAGTTCAATACCGCATGTTGATCAGGGCCGAGCACTATCTGCTGATATTCGTTCTAAATAGTTTGATTGGTGGTCTCTATAAAGGCCTAACAGCAGCAGCAGGCAGCTGTTTTGAGTAAAAAGAAAAACACTGTTCAATAACTGCTCAGCACCAAAATAGCAGAAAGGTCACAGTTTAATAATGGTGAACAAAGTGGCACATAGCAGCCATATAGCCAGATATTTCCCTCAGGAAGTGGTAGAGACCAAAAGCAGATCTAAAAAGATAGTAAATATTGGACATTGCACCCAGTGGACAAAACATTATTAATGATGATGATCTGGAAAACTGCTGGATTTGTAAATAAGCACCTGTTTACTAACGAGTTCACCATATTTACCACATCTGCATCCCAGTTATTGCAGGTTAAGGGTTGTTAAAATCGTAATTTTACACACTGTCCAATATAATACTGTGTATACTGTGTTTTCACAGTCTTCACACTCTGCAGATGGCTGCAAAATTCCATCAAATGTAAATTTGCATTGTTTTATACAAAAAAATTCTAACTAATTCAAACAGATATATTTAGAAACCTCCTCTAGAATTTGTGATGAACCATGTTTGGCTGTGCAATGTGAGTTTCTAATGACGGGTCAGATAAGTTTAACATATACTGATATAAAGTAACAATGCAGTTTTAAATTATAAGGTTTCCAGTCACTTTAAGAGCTGGAGCAGACTCTGTGGTGTCATGTCTTAGATGGTGTGTGTCTCCCTCTGTGGGTTTGTGTCCCTGGTTTGCTCTCTACATTGATCCTGAGAGAAAAGGGGATTTAAAGTCATGCAGCATTGTCAGCAGCAAGTGTTAATACCTATTTACCTCCACTTGTGTGGAACAAATCCCTCTGTACATCCCCGGACCATTACGGTGAATCATAGACTTGAGCGCAGAACAACAGCAGCTTGTCACAACAGGCTGAGCAATGAGGCCCTAACAGTGCTGTGAAAACCCCAATTCATTAAACAAGAAGGAAACAACAGGGCTGAATAAAATACCTACAAGTCAGAACATCTCTAAACTTCAGACTGAGGGATGGCAGCAGTTTAAAGGTGCAGGTACAATAGACTCCTTTGCTTTTCCAAAACTTCAACCAAACCTCACATCAGTCAGGGAGATGGTAGTAGTTTGAATGCTTGTTTGATTTTAAAAAAAAGTCCTGTTTATCTTTAATTATCAAGACAAAGGTGTCAACACACTGAATTAATGCTCCGTAAATATTATTGAGTACAGTCCAGTATTTTATTATTTACTGTATATCTATAAATCACATTTATTGGCAACGTACTAACAACCAATCATATTACATAAATAAAGTTATTTCTAACTAATTACCTGGCAGTATTTTATAAATTAACAGCCTTCTTCCTAAATCAGCCACAGCAGGGTTGGTTGAGCTGATAAAGATAAAATCATTAATAATATTTACAACTTAAAAATCCATGGTATCAGTTTGATTGATAGGATGCTATTAAATATAGCCACTAGAATGAATTGAATATATTCCACAATAATGTGAAATAACAGTTTTTGGGAACAATAGGCCCTTTTCAAAGCAGACATTTTGACAAATCAATGAAGGATAAACACAGGTGTGATGGATAAAATGTATAATGGTCCTGTTTTATTTAGTGTGTCAAAGCTATTATAGTGAGTCAACATGCACAATACCAGGGCCTGGCCCACCTTAATGGAACAGGGCCATGATTAATGATATTAATTACACCTGTGTTTACCTCCAAATGGCTGCTATGAAAAGGGCCTATTGCTTAAGCACGATATTAAAAACAGGGCTCATTTTGTCAAAATTCTACACACAATTCATACAACTGCACACACAATCTGCAGTAGTATTCCATAGATGAGATTACTTTTCTCTTAAAACAAGTAATAATGCGAAATACTGTTTTTACTCAACCTTCTGACTCTTTGCTTTCCCCGAATAACAACAATGAAATGGAAAATTAAGCTTTAAAGACTTTATGATGAGCAGAAAGTGCTGTTTATTTCACCGTGAGAGGTGATTGGCGGCTGTGGCGTAGTGGAGAGCAAGGTAGTTCTCCAATCAGAGGGTCGGTGGTTCGATACCCGGCTTCGGCAGTCGATGTCTCCTTGGGCAAGACACTTAACCCCAAGTTGCTCCCGAAGGCTTGCCATCGGTGTGGACTGGATGTTGCATGAATGTTAGTTAGAGTCTGATGGTGGCACCTTGCCTGTCATCAGTGTGTGAATGGGTGAATGATATGTAATATACTGCTGATTGTAAGTCGCTTTGGATAAAAGCGTCTGCTAAATGACTGTAATGTAAAATGTAATGTAATGTGATGTCGCTCATTCTCAGGCTTTTCATCTTCCTGAGATATATACAAAGATTTGCTTTGCATTACAGAATTCTGGCAGCTGCTTTAATTCTCTCTGAAGGACAACTGGCATCAATCTAACAAACGTCAATGTCAAGCAGCCCTCATGACAAACCCAGCTGCCGCACACATCTCCGTCGACCACACCAAATTCAGATTGCACTTCGTATAACACAAAAAGCCTGAATGTTAACTTCAGGAAATGAAGCCTGATTGAGGGGTTCACGATACTATTCTCTGCACATCAGCCATGATGACAGTGACCATCATTTTAAATCAACCTGTGGACAGATTGATTGCAGACCTCCTATTTTAGGAGGCAAAAGAAATGAAAACTACGGAACATAAACCACAGAGGAGGACTGTCTGAAGAATTAAAGAGAGACGAAATGGGCTTTCAATCTGTGTCGTAACAGTATCATTCACTAATCCATTTCCAGAGGTGCATATGAGGTGACACAGTGATTTACTGAAGAGAGGACTGACGGCATAACATCACTAATCACACAGCTTATCATCAACAAATGAATTAAACCTTCCTCCCTCCATTCAAGCAACCATTATAATATCACCACCCACTCACCTAATGCACATCCACAATCCACTAACAGTGTAAAATGAGATATAGTCCCTTTTTTTTCCCTACAGAAAACTCGTCTCCAGCGATCCAGCAGATGAAAAGGTTTCTCCTCGTTCCTTAAACACATTGTCTGGGTATTCCATTGTATAATGCATTACGAGGAAAGCTTCTCATCTGCCGGTGCGAAAGGCAAAGCTCCAGCTTCTTTCATTGACTGACAGACAATCAGACAAAAGCTGAGCAGGACTAATTTCAAAAATAGTACAGAGCATCCACCAAGGACACGTTCAGTCCTTCATATGTCACATTAAACACGTAATATACATTTCCCACAAGAAGGTTTGATCATATATACTGTTAGTTTCCATCTGTGACAGGGCCATAATTGAGACCATTTTATAGTTCCATATTTGTTCTTTATCTGTTTAGGTTCACACAAACAACTGCAAACAGTTCAGGGCTAAAAGGCAAAACGGAATGAGTCACCTTCATATCCCAAAAATGATTGCATGAAAGACAAATTCAATTTCAAAGCTACTTTCAATTTCGTATAGGTTGTGTATATGGAGAACTTAATAATTTATAATAGAATTCATGAAAACTTTTCCCGGGTTAAGAAGGGGGGCCATAAAAAAAAACTCTCTACTTCTGTGGAAATTAAATTCTGCAACGCTGACTTCGCCTTGTTTGATGACATCCTACAGAAAAGATTTTGAGGTATTTTGACCCAAGCTGGCAAAAAATGTAGCACCCCCATATTGTAGAGGGTGGGTTGGAACTTTAATGTCTTTCTTATGTGTTAGAAAGAAAGATAATACAGAGAAGCATTTTTAACCATGCATAATTAACATTTGTAAATTTTCTTACAACCTAGAAAAGTAGTTTCATGTGTTTAACATGATGAGACAAACACAATCCAATGCCCACGTAACAAATTACAACTTTTAAATGCTTATCAGACCAAACCGTCCAAATCTTCCAGAAATGCACGACTGAAGTCGGTCTACGTGAGCCTCGTACTCACAAAAATGATGCAAATCAGCAGGAAAAAGAAAATTTGGAGGTATATGGGCTGGATGAGCAACTTTCATGGGAATGAGTAGACACCATTTTACATCCTGTGTCAAGCTCTTATAATATATTCATGAATGCTACTAAGCCCTGTGTAGGCCTTTTCCTGTTTTCCTGTTCCTGCTTATATCCAAATCTGTAATCTTGGTGGAGGATAATAGTATTCAGTATCGCTATGTGCCAATGAAAAGACCTCCCCTTGGTTTGTGTTGTTATGTTTTTTCTTTCAGACTGTGGGAATAATAATGAAAAAAATAATATTTGGTGTCTGCTGTACTTTTCTTGAAATTTCCATGTGAAGGCCAAACCAATCTCCAAACATGCTTATGTTTCTGTCTCTGTAAGTCTATACAACTTACAAAGCTAAAGGTCGTTCTATTATAGTGCCAGCACTATAATTATGGTCTGTTTAAGTTTAAGCAATCAGAGTTATTTGCTTAAGGTCAGGAGATAATTGTGATCATAGTGTGGGCGTATACATTTAGACAAAGGTCACATTTAAGAAATCCCAGCAATAACAATCCATCTGTGGTACTGACTGTGAACACACAGGCCATGTCTCCAGTATTTCTGCTCTTGCGTGATGAAAGAGCCAATTAAAAACAAATGAATAGCCAGGTTTTTTTTGAGCAAATAGTAGAAATTATTTCCCCTTGAGACTCTTCAGTAGTGAACACTGATCATGTTGCCGACTCTCACCCACAGCAGTAGATCATTGAATGCCGTTGGGGAGATGTTAAGAGGATCCTCTCACCTCTGGAAACACACACACACACACACACACACACACACACACACACACACACACACACACACACACACACACACACACACACACACACACACACACACACACACACACACACACACACACACACACACACACACACACACACACACACACCAGCTGTGTGCAGCAAGCTGTGAGCCTCTTTAATCTGTAACTGCATCCTCTCTGGACCACTCTGTCAGCACAGGAGGGGGAAAAGAGCGGGATTACTACTCAGAGCCTCTCAATTTATTAGAGCCCTGCTGACTCCTGATACCTGACTCCAGTATTCCAGTTTAGCCCGATGCAAATCGGCTCCCAACGAGACAAGACACAGGGGCCTCTTGCTGTGGAAGAGGAGCTGCTGATGCACGGCACTCAAAAAGCAATAAAGATGACATGAGGACAATGTGATGCAGAGAGGACAGGAAGAGGACGGTTGATTACATGAGGGGATAAAAGATAAGAGATGAACACAGAGGACAAGATAAGGGCAGAGAGGAGAGAGGCGATTGGCTGACCAGAAAGGTTCATTTGTATTTTGTTTATGTTATTGAGACATTGCTGCAGTTGTTAGCAGATGTTGCTTTATCATTACAAGCATGGGGCCATTAAGGCTGGTATGATTTTCAGGCCATTCCGATGTCACAGTGTTGCTTTATAGCTCACTTCGCAGCTGCTTTCTGCTTAAGTTATTTCCCTTCCTGCTCACTCTCTCTGACACACTGCGGAGGGAAAATTGTGCAAAACACCTTGAGCTGCTCGTCTGAATTATGGTGTTTGCAAAAGCTGACTCTGAGCCATCAGCATTTACCAAGGTCCCTCTTTCAGTCCACTGCGAAATCAACCTGTCGAATTTTATTTAACTGACCATAAGGATCATTTCAAGGATTGAGTATGTATTTAACCTGTGAAAACAGTTGAAGAAAAGTTTTAACAGGGGATTTTTTTGGGGGGTATGGATCAATTTTTCAAGTGTTTAAGAGTATTTGTAATACTCATTTCAACCACAGGAGGCTGAAGTGGACCACTAACACATGCACTCTAAACACATGGTACATACTTGTGTGATAGCTAGTATCTAAATTAAAACTCACCTGGAAGAAAACATGGATGCTTTTTGTCCTATTTAGAACATGGCAGTGGTGCACTTCAGCCTCTCGTGGCCAGAATGAGAATTACAACAACAAACACATAAAAAAAAAAAAAATATTCACAGATGAAAAAAAAAAAAAAAAAAAAAAAGAACTTTATGCAGCTTTACAAAATAGGAGTTAAAACATTTAACATTAGACTTAGAAAATAGATCACCAGATTATTTAATATTTGCACCCGTTTCTCAGGTCTCCTATATCCTTATCAAAACAGGACAAGACCATTTAGCTGAACAAAGGTACCCAGCAAGTAGTTGTGAGCTATATCTTCACCAATTGTGAACTGAAAAGGTTTTCTGAAAAGACAGTTTCAAATTTGAAAATAATAAAAGCAGAAGTTTGCTGTAGGCTACCTGCCCTCACATACTGCCTGGTGCTGTAGCTTGTAGGTCAACGCTTAAAACAACCTCAATGATTTGCTCATATCATTCTGGGGCACATCCACTGTAAGCCCCCTGTTGTCACATATTCAATTCAATTCAATTCAATTCAGTTTATTTTGTATAGCCCAGAATCACAAATTACGAATTTGCCTCAGAGGGCTTTACAATCTGTGCACATGCGACATCCTCTGTCCTTCCCTCACATCGGCACAGGAAAAACTCCCCTAAAAACCCCTTTAACAGGGAGAAAAAAGGAAGAAACCTATGGGAGAACGACAGAGGAGGGATCCTTCTCCCAGGATGGACAGAATGCAATAGATGTCATGTGTACAGAATGAGCAGCATAACAGTTCTTAGATACAACACATTCAATGTATATGACATAAATGATTCATATAATAAGACTACATATAATAACAGCAGCAATTATTACAGTAGAATTATAGCCATGAAAATAGGGATAGTAATGTGACTAATAATAATAATCGAAGTAGCAGTGGGTGTCAGTCGGCTCACAGCAGGAGGCACGACTACGGTCCAGGTACCACAACGATTCATGGAAACCTATTAAATATTGAATGTTTAAACACGAATCAAACCAATTACTAGATTATTTGGGAATGTACTTATTTGCTTGCTTTCAGGTGATATTTCCAAGAAAACTCAAAATTCAGGAAACAAAACAAAACTCATGTGTGTTATATGACATGATCTTCACCAATCCCAACCTCAATAAAGCATTTATAACTTTTTTTTTGGGATCACTGCCAGGATGAACATAAAGTCCTTAAAAACTAAAAAGTCACGGCCAATCATCAATAATCTGCTAAAATATTGACTGTACAACACATTTACCAGCCTGATGTAACAGTACTTAAGGTGAAATTAGGTTTGTTTTTGCTTTACAGTAAAAAACACCTGCTGCACTAAATCTTTAGAGGAGGTTATTACATACTTAACTGCAAACTCCTAAAATTGTCACATTGCAATTTAAAATGTTAAAATGTATCACAAAATTAAACCCTATTTGCTTTTTCCTTTTTTTTCAGCTTCTGCAAATGCAGCCAACTGGACGGATTGTTTTCACTATTTTTGGATGAAGCAAGCATTTCCTACAGCACAGATATTACAATAGGATATAAAACATGCACGGTGGTGGTACATGCTACTTTGGCTTGGATTTGGCTTCAAATTCACCAATTTGTTGTCATCATACAGTCAAGACGAAGACCATACTCTTGCTGCAGTGACTGCAGCCCATGCAGAAAAATGGCTAGTTATGCTGCAGGCCTGCCCCCTAGGTAGTTAGTGATGAGTTCCCTTTAAATCATATTAAATGGATATTTTATTACTTAGATTAATGGGGCCATTTAGATTTTAGTTCTTTATTCTTAGAAGCTCTTACTTCTACAATTGCTCTTTGTTAACCATCTTGAAACTAGGAGCTGTAGAGTACAAAAAAGTAGATAATCTTGCACTTGAAAATGAAGATTGTATTTGAAGATTCAAGGGCATTGTCTGGTAGCTGTTGATGTCAGCAAAGTCAAGAAGCTCCAGATCTGAGCGTGTGGTAGCTCACAGCAAAACCTTGACAGACTTTATAGAAACACCAAAAGAAAAGAGACAGAGATGCTAGAAAGCAGGAATGTATTGACGAGTGCTCTTGTTAAGTCAGTCTTCTCAGCCTGCAGAAAGCCAGTGACAGATATCCATCTACCTGTCATTGAGTGGATGGATGTTAGGACTGACAAGCTAACGCACTGCCGTAATATTAGATCCTGTGTGATTTTTGAACATGCCAGAGTGAAAAAATGACACCAAGAGAAGTCCAGAGTAGATGGAGTGAATAGTACAGTCTCAGTTCAAGTGCATCAGCAAGCTAGGTAGTCTCCTCACAGCCTCTGTTCACAGACTCAAAGGAGCATCTGAGGCATAAAACAAGCAAACATCCCGTCTGAGGAAAAAACAACACTTTAAAAGCGCATTCAATAGAAAATCAATTAGCCAAAAATGACTCTAAGTGGTGCCTTAAAGGTACAAGTTGAATTAAATTTAAAACTGCATTTAAATTACCGAATTACTGAGGCAGCCTCTATCGAATTAGCACATATTACAACAACGTAACCTCCAGAACTAATTTTCTCAACAGCAAAAAAAAACAATGCAGACACTCACGCAATGTCCAAATAGCACTTGTGCATCAGAGTACTAATCAGTGAAGCGAAGAGACGGGTTTAGGGTTGTGAGAGATCCTGACAGTTTAGGATCTTTCAGTTCATCGTGCATAGTAGCGGAGTTAAATGGGCACTTGAACCGGTTGGTTGGTCAACCACTTTGGTCAAGACTGAAATATCCCAACAACTCTTCTGTGAATTGTCATGAAATTTGGTAAAGACCATTAAATTCCCCAGAAGGATACAAGTAGACATTCAGAGTTCAATCAAGATGAATTTTGATTACAGTTTGACAACTCTAAGGTCAGTCCGTTTAACTGAGCCTGGGCTGAAGTTGTCCCTGTCTTTGGGGCTTATCCCCTTCACTTTAATTAGTAGTTGGCAAACAAGACACGGTCAAATGGCTTTGTTGACTTGTAAAAAAAGGCAATAATAAGTGAAGGCGCCTGGCTTCACCTTCTGGGCCTTCTTTGCTATGGAAGAGAAAGCATCATTTACACTAGGTTATAAAGTGTACCGGGGGGGCTGATGTTTTTTTTGTTTTTTCTCAAACACTTTAAAGGTAAACCTATGCCCGAGCTCAGCTGATGGGAGAAGTCGATGGCCCTATTTTGAACATAATTGTTCTGCTTTTGAGGTTGAATTGCTTTATCTCCTAATCCTTGTCATATGATTAGTTCTGGTTCTACCTTGCTTGTTATTTAACAGCATTCTTTTTTTAAAACCAGCTTAAACCAGAGTTGTATTTCTTCAACCACATTGTGGGTTCACAGGTTTAAATAAAGAATAGTCGGGCTTCAGCTCTTGCACTATTGTATCCTGTAACAACAAACTAGTGGTGTCAGCACAAGACTGTTTAGAGCCAAAACCATAAATTTAATTTCCCTGGCATGTTGATCTTGTTTTTTTGTTGTTTTTTGTGGTGTTGTGGGCATTGGAAAGCAATCCTGTGCAAACTCAATCAAACTCAGAAGTTCTCCAATCCTATTTTCCCCCAGTGCAAATTCACTTACTGTGAGTCTCAACAGGGGGGCTTAGTAGAAAAAGAATTCACATTATTTTAGCAAGAAAATCATATCGATTGCGAGAGCCTTTTTATCTAATCCTCACACACTTACCTTCAATAAAAGACACATATTCTTGCAAGCAAAGTTGAGAAAAAAAAAGAAGATAGAAAAATGGCAGAAGCAGCAAGTAATCCATCTTTTCTGCTGGTATTGCTTTGTCTAACAGAGAGATGTGCAGCGTCCCTGAATGTTAACCACAGTAATACAGAACACAGGCTCTAATGAGGCATGCCAAGGCTACATCAGCTTTGTACTCCACTAAAGTTATCTTAACTTATTTTTCCTGAGATAACATTGCACCGCTCTCACTCTGAAAGGTGTGATTTATCCTGAGGTGATGAAGTCAAGCAGTCAGGAGAGGGTGAAAATTAGAAAAGATGTACTCAAGATGAAGCACCCTTCACTACATTGACTGTTACATTTGGCCTGCTGTGTTTCTAAACTGCCTGTTTTTTTATGCAGTAAAGAGATTTCAAGCATAAGAGTCATAATTTAACAACTGTGCTAGACCGTTGCAGCTTTTAAGAAGTTTATTGGGGCACCAAGAAACTGAATGGAGCTTTTAGTTCAATCAGAACTCCCCATTATTACAATAAATAGCATTTAATTGTCAATGGATTAGCATAATAAATCTGAGAAGTGCACAGACTTGTGTGAAAAAGCAGTAATGAAACTTCAGTGGACTGTGCCAGTATACATTTGATACACATAACATACATTAATGTATACATACATTAGTGTTTTTCTAAACAACAATATATTTTAGGTTAAACTACTAAATAATTCTGGTTTTACTTTGTTAGTCAGTGTACAAAGCAACATATATGACAATGTGGTTTTGGGTTTCATACAGTTGTGTTACCACAGTTGTCTCATAACAATGTTTTGTTGAAGCCCTAAAACAAAGTGAATGTGTTACATCCAAAATCTGTTATAAAAGTAAGACAACCCCACACACACGCCCCATCTCCCTACAGAATCCACACAACCATCCAACACCACTGACAGCATGAGGCAGAGATTTCCTGCTCTACAGGTCACACTCATTGGTCAAAAGTACATTATAAGATTACTTTTTTTCTCAAAACAATACACCAGACGGTTGCCAGACAGATATTTCATCTTAATTATGTTCAGCCAGGAGGGGGAAAATTACTTTTACTCATTTCAAACAAAACATAAGAATCAAAACACATAAATCTAAGCTTTTCTTTTCTTCCCAAAAGCTACTCTCAAAAACTGAACCAATACAGAAGCAATGTTCTGAGATAAGGTATGATACACATTTTTAAACATTAGGCTATGACAAATAGGCTCTACTGGAGTTTTCTGTGTTATGATTGGAATGGAGAAAATTACTTCCCGAATGTTTCACCAGAATGGCAGTTTTGTCTCAAATATCTTTCTAACCGGAAGCAAAAAAGTTTTCCGGAACAATTCAACTATTGTGAACTTAAGGCAATTATCTCAAATATTTGCGTCCTGTTTACAGCCATTTTTGTAAAGATATCCCAATAAAAATGTTCATTGCTACACTGATGTTTAAATTAGGACTTGTATATAAGGTTAAGGGTAGCATGATTACTTTCTTATACTGGAATAACCTTGCAGCAATATACTTTCTCCAGCTGAGTCTCTATCCATCACGGTCAGCCTGCCACCACCATCTGCTTGAACCTGACCTTTCTCTTCACTGCATGAAGATTAAAAAAAAGATGACAAAGAAGGATATTTCAGGATGAAAGAGGGTACTGGTCATCTTGTCCAGCACCATATGGCCTCCCTGGTCTGTAAATGAGTGGGCATGGTGTCGGACACAAAGACAGATAGATGGAGCTCAGATTCTGTATTATGTGCCTGCAGATACAACCAGTCGGCTAAAACCAGCACAGAGCAGTGTGGGCTGAATTACCAGCCAGACCATCATATATTTCTGTCAGATTTTTTGAAGGCTTTTCCTCTCAGAATTTCATGCTTCTACATGGATCAGCCAGAGGGCAAAGAAGAATGAAAACAAATAGGAAAACTATGCAAACATCTGCACATTAGGAAAGTAGACACGTCCAGTTCAACGGCTGAGAAGTCTGATGTGAGATTTGTCCCGGGTTGACACTTGAATATTGCTCTCATTTTTTACTTTGAAATAATTATTTATTTAAGAGACTGTTTGCCTCCATTCTGTTGTCATTGCTCACATTGGTTGTGACTACACAGATGGCAATTATTTAAATGATGAGTCATTACTTATCTGAAATAATTTTATCTGTTGATTCTCAGATATACAGTAAGAAAAGTAAGTTAGTTGCCATCAGGTAATTACAGACTCAAATCAACCGACACTAACTGATTAAACTACATATTTGCTTGAACACTGAAAAAGGTGAATTCATGTCTCGGGTAACAGACATTGTTAACCACTCATAACATGTCCAGTTACACAGTTTCACACTGGGGAACTTACAGACAGGGAAGGATTTGAGCCGGTGAGTTGACCCAGAGCAAATGAAACGGAAGCATTTTATACATTTAGCCAAAGTATACTAGTGATTAGACAGTATGCAAATAGTAGAGAACAAAGGGAAGGGGAAGACCATGATCAGACGCAATGTAATTACAAATGGTAACAAAAGGGAGGAAGGGGGCATTTGCATTCAGACCTGCAGGATGGACACACAGTTGGCAGATAACAAGATCAAGGGGAAAATTACAAGATCATGTGGTCAAGACAGTAGGAGGGCTGAAAGTTGATCCCAGACCTCATTTGATTAGCAAGTCTGCATTTCCAAAATATGTATTTCTTTATCACTGTACAGAGATCTAAGCTAGCAACAGCTTCAGCATAATGTCAAAACTCACCAGTAATCACAGCGGTTTCTCTTATGTTCTTCCGGGCTTCGCATTTATTCTTGACTGAGATGGAGAAATAAAGTCTAAAGATAAGTGCACATTTTTCAATTAAGTTTTTTTAACAATTTCAATTCCGGTTGAGTGTAGTGGTTAGCACTGTCGCCTCACAGCAAGAGGGGCCCGGGTTCAATTCCCGGGCCGGACAACCTTCTGTGTGGAGTTTGCATGTTCTCCCCGTGTCAGCGTGGGTTCTCTCCGGGTTCTCCGGCTTCCTCCCACAGTCCAAAGACATGCAGCTTAGGTGCATTGAAGACTCTAAATTGCCCGTAGGTGTGAATGTGAGTGTGAATGGTTGTCTGTCTATATATATGTCAGCCCTGCGACAGACTGGCGACCTGTCCAGGGTGTACCCTGCCTTCGCCCATTGACAGCTGGGATCGGCTCCAGCACCCCCGCGACCCTTAACTGGATAAGCGGTTACGGAAAATGGATGGATGGAATTCCGGTTGATGGAACTTTGCTTCAGTTCATGCCAGCCAGGTTAGAGTTTACTTAAACCTCTTCAATGAATTTGTATTCTTTATGACAGCTACACAGTGTTGTCCTTAATACACTTGCCCATGAAAAAGTTGCATATGGATATATCTTGCAGGAGATTTATTAAGAAAAATAGGTCTAATATATAATCAAGGCTAATCATCTTACTTGATGATTGTGTTCACAAAACCATTCAAGGTGATCAGGAGTGTTCTTCAGCACCAGTTATCAAATCATGACCCTACCCCGTGTCTCTAGAGCGCCTCACTGCAGCTTCTGCTGACCTTTGACTGAACTCCACTTGCACACACAATGCACTCAGCCTCCACCATGGTAAATAAAACACAGGCCCTGCTCAGTTAAATTTGCACCACTAAGTCTAAGGTGAAAGCAATCAACAAGCAATTGTTCAGCACATCCTCGTCTTTCATTCAGGCGTCCAGAAATAAAGGAAGGAAAAGGACAAAATCTGACAAAATAAAAGCACGGTGTTCATAAAAGTAAACCGTTTTAATCTTTATAGCACAAAGCACCGTTTTGCTTCCTAACAAAATCAAATGAACATCTTTTCTGCACACAGACTTTTTTCCCCCATGAGTAAAGGGATGATCTGTGTTTCACTGCAATTAGAACACAACTAGATTCTGTTCACCGGCTTTTAACTCTGAGTTCACTGTTTCCTGATTGTGTGTGAGCAGAAAAGTTGTCAAACAGATGAGAAACAGGATCAGAACCAGCCCGTCCCTAAGAAAGTTGGGTGAATACACTGAAGGCCCTGTCCTGTCCAGCTCGTCTCTCATCACGAGTCAGTCAGTCAATCATGATTACGAGGAGGGGTTTGGCCGCGCTGCCGTCACTGCAGGATGACACAATCTGGCTACACTCACTCCTCCTATCAACAACGTTTCTCCCAGGCAGAGAGCCAACATGCGGGGGTCTGCCTGCAATCTGTTGACTGGTTGGCAGGCTTCAGTGGAAAACCCAATCACTCCCTGATGTCCCATCATGCATCAGTACCTTTCAATGGGGAATCTGAGTTTGGTTCATGAAAAGGACAGACCTTGTTTCCTAAAATGATTAATGACGATGAATACGTTTAAACCATTACGTCCTTGCATGGAAAAGTTATGATTACAAATAATCCTGACCTTTCTCATGAAGGTTTTAGGTAGAAAAATGAAATTGTCAAGGGCTGCAACTAAAACTTATTCTCATTGTCAATTATTCTTTCCATTATTCAATTATCTAAATGATTGTTTAGTCTATTTGATATCAGGGAAAGCAAAAATGTTTCCATGTTATTACAATATTGTATTCTGCCATCAAAATTTGGGAGGAAAAATATGTCAGGCATCTCCATAATAACATCCCATAAACCATTTTGTTGTGAAGAATAAACTACATATTAATTTAGTAATATTATTCATTGGTCACACAGAGCGTATCCTCAGCATCAGCATCTTATTTCCTCCACTCATCATGTATGAATAAAATAAAAATATATATTGGAGTAAAGCTGCTGCCACATGCACATTCACATTCCTGCATTTATGCATTTACATTACATTTGCAAAAATGCAGTACTTGCTATTGTGTTATTGTCACCCGAATTAAAAAAAAATATATGAAAGAGCTCTGCGGGCACTTTCCAGTAATGATTAATTATCTAAATTAGTAAACTCAGCATTCTGGGTTTTAAACATGTGGATATATGACAAAATCACTACAGCAGCATTCTCTCTCAGCACTTAAAGTCTGGTGTCAGACAATGTGCTTCAGTGTGCAAGTGTGTTTCAGTAACGAGGCATGAAAGTAGAATTTTTTCTCTAAAGAAGGGCGACAGAGATACTCCGGATATTTCATCAATTTAAACCATTAAGTTTCTTTTACAGGGCCATTTTAGGACTTATATGCACACATCGTATGCAGAATACACTATATTGCATACTGCTACATGCACAGTAAAATGTAGGCATCGCTGCAAATTCAAATTCCTAAATATTCACATGCAGGCTGTAACATATGTGCTCAGACACACAGAAGAGCAGTTAAACACACTCACACGGAGCTGATGCCCAAAGCAACGTATCTCCATCTGTCGAGCTCTTTCCCACCACAGCAACCAGAGTCCCTTAACAATGTCCAGTCATATAACTGTTCCAGGTTTATTCCTGGAGTGAAGACTATGGGTGAAAATAGAACAGGAATGTTAAAAAAACATCTCCTGCCGCCGCAATGTCTGAATCTCACACACTCAGCGATGCCCTCATTGTACAATTACATCCTCTGAAAAGGCAATTACTGACAAAAGTGCTAAAAGTTGAATGGGCTATCAGTCATGAAATCAATGAAGTGGAGAACAGAGAGCTCAACTTTTAGAGTGAAACCTGCTGGGCAACTTTTAATATTGCCCCTAAAATAAGACTTTCTGTAATTCACATTTCACTGTGTCTCGTAATATGCCCATTAAAAGAAGAGAAGAAAATAATAAGACAGAAAAGTTATCTGGGAAATTGTTTAGTTCATACCAACAAGAAACAGTGCACCTTGTTGTTTATGTTTAGTCTGAAATCAGTTATAGGGCAAGCTGTTTACTGTGTTATGTGTATAAAAAAAGTGTGACTTAACTTGGCCATTTAAAATATTTTCCAGCCATGTAAATCCCCATTCACTAAATCAAATATTATAGTGCCAGATCCACACACACAGAAACTAAAAGTAACACAGTAATTAAAAAAGACAGATGCAGGCTCAGTTGTTGATAGAAGAGAGAGGTGAAACGGTGAAAGACACAGATACATGGTCTAGCTCATGACAACAATTTCTAAACAGAGAGGGAATTGAATGGTGTGCAAATAGATCAGTTAGTTTTACCCAGTTTTTAACATGGGTGAGAAAATGTAGAAATTCCACAGAGGAAATTAATCAGAGAATAATTTGATTGAAGGAGAGGAAAGTGATTGAGGACACGCAGAGGAATATGGATGATGAGAAGAGATATGTTTAATGAGGTAATCAAACAATGTGCTATCTGCCCTTTATGTCTCTTTTCCAGCTCAATGTATGACATGTTTGACCTTGTGCTGCATGCTGTTCATGATAACACAGTTGGCCCGTTGCTGTGAAGGAATCTCCCCTTTGATGATAAGGATCGGCTCAACCACGGAATATGCAGTATTATTGAAATTGTTTTTTTGCAAATAGGGTGGTATTGAAATATAACTGTTGTTGCAACACACCTGATCATCATGTTGATTTCTTTGCTGTATCCATGTCCCATGTATGTCTCAGATCAACTTCAATGCAGATCATGAATCATTGTGTCCATGGCCCTGAAAGGTCAGACGGCTAGTTGCAAAATTATTTATTTATTATTAGTGGTTTGAATTTAGAAGGTTCGCTAGTCTTATCATTCATAACGTTTTAGCTAGATATTTACAGTTTTTTTTAGGGCTCACAATATTATTTTACTCGACTTCAACTTTCATCTTTTTTTAGCCTCCATTTACACATAGAGACTCAAAGAGTGGAGGGTGACAGGAGGCCAGTTATTGTGAGCTAAACCAAGACTTAAGGATTTAGCAGTATAGCATGATGAAGGCTTGATTATCAAATGGCAAAGTGAGCAACTATCCTGGGGTCCCAAACCTTTAGGGGCCCCAAAAGGCCTGTCATAAATGCATTTTGGTAAGTTAATAACTTACAAATTTGTTTGGAAATAGGCATCATTAAAGTGCAATATCTGCATTATTTGTAATCGTGTGGCCCTGTCGAGAAAAAACTAATATTATTTAAGTTTACACTGTGCTTACATGGTGCTTTTACTTAAGGCAGTAGTGTTTCATCAAATGATCACAAACTAACTGACATACGGTAACCATTGGGCCAGTATTCCAATATAGGATCTTTGAGTGGTTTCCCTGCAAAATATGAAGGAAGCTGCCATCTGTAGTTTGCACATAAACACCACCAACAGCACTTATTTTGATTACCACAGAAAATGGAAGCAGAGCTGTTTTCCTCACCCCTTCAACTGCAACTGTAACAACCTACCAGGGACTTGAATAAGGAAAATAAAAATGCCTTACAATGCCTGGAAACAGATCGCTAGGGAACTATTTCTTTGTGCACCAGCTTAGTGGCAACAACAGAAAAAGTACTTCCCCATTGGGTCGAAGTACGTAAATAACATGGCTGACTTCAAGCAATCATGTGATGGAGAGAGAGGGCATGCTACTCTTAAACGGTACCTTTAGCCGGAAAAACTCTGCTTCTTCAGCTCTGGCCCTGATGTGTATTTTCATTTTCATAATTGTAACGTCCTGAGAAGTGTTTTTTTCTTTTGTGCCTCCAACCTGCTTGTGTGATCTCAATTTCTATGTAGCATGTCATTACCTTTTTTATACTGTACTCTGGTGTGTAATCTGTTATTCATTTCTACACTCTTTGTGTAAATAGAAGAGCCAGTGAGCGATCTTTCAAGCTTCTTTTGAACTCACAAGTGTACTCTATCCTTCTCAAACATAAAGCTCTTAAAAAAGCTCACTGAAAATAATATAAGCGATACAGAAGAAGCACTGCTGTTGTATCACTTAAGCATTGAACCCACTCCAGTGTTATTATCATGATAGAAGTCATTCATACATATTACAATACACTGAAATAAAAGTCAGTTTTTAATCGCACAGAGCTCTTGGAAGCGTTGAAATGAAAGAAAGGCGGCAACAGCAATATATGGAAAAAAATAGATAGTTCTTCCTTTAAAAAGAGTATCTGCAGCTCTTCCCCATTGTGAAAATTATGCTTACAGATTGGAACAACGTGGTGTATTGCGCTTTTCTAAAGCAGACTGATAAAGCGTTTGCATAGAGCGCACAGGACGGCAGCTTTTCATCAATAGATACATACGTCTGTGTGGAAGAGGAGTTCTAGAGACACGTTTCCTGTCATGCTCATATTAAGCACTCTTGACTGTCTATTTTTACTGATCTTGAATCAAGAATAAGTTGATAGTACAGGTACCGATGGGGAACTGGAGTACCGCTGTATTGATGGGAAATTGCAAAGTCATCTCTAAACTTTGTAAAGCTGTCCAAGGGCATAACATCTAAGAATAAAGCTAGGAATCTGTGTCTTTCTGTATGTCTGTATTTCCTTCACATATCTCGAGAACCGCTCATCTGATCTGCCCAACTTAAAGACCTAAAGACGTGCAGTGCCAAATTTGTTGCAATTTGGATACATGACATGTTCAGTATTAATAAACTTTGAATTAACAAGCAAACAGCGCCCTGTTCAGCAAACAGCGCCCTGTTCAGCAGCAGTGTTTTGCTGAGTCAAGAGAGTCCTCTTCACCTGGTAGACCGGGTCTCATTTAATGTAGTTCGCTTTTGCTGCTGGATGCTAGATACAACCTGATAATTGCATATGGATGCTGGCTAATGCTACAACAAAACTTGTATTCACTTCCCTGGTGTCAACGAGCATGAGCAGACAGCCACAGAAACTACACAAACTGTGTAAGTTTGCTTAACTTACCCATAACACTAATACTAATTTTAACTGAACACAAACTCCTTCTTGCTTTACTTTTTACCCTTCCGCTAACTGTTAATGTTGGTATTGACTGTGGTAAAAGAAAAACTCAATACTTTTCCTCTGAAAACGGTCAAGACCCTGTGTGCTCCACTGGCTAGCCAATGGCTGCCACTCTGCACTGCACTCATATTGTGGTTACAGCCGATAAAGACGTGAAACAAACGACACAGCGATAACACTGTTAGCTCTGTCAGCACTGTTGCCTTTTTGTTGCACTGTTAGCGCTGTAAGCACCGTTAGTTGTAATCCGCCTTTTCAGCCATCTCCATGTAGACAGCATGTGAGGGCGATCCTGGCTGGGACTCTGAATCACAAGATACGTTCTAAATTCTGTTTAATAGTTAGTAAGGCTTAGTAAAAGATCCTGCATTCAAATCTTTACTCCAAGTGTAGAGCAAAAGAGGCATTATCAGCACAATGTTCTTAAATTCACTTAGCGTGGATACTTCTCCTGGATAAAATTCGATCCTGGATAATTTAATGACCAATAAAGCATTGTTTTTTTATTGTTTTATTTTGTGAATGCAATCAGAATCTGCAACGTTACCAGTTACACTTTCATTCAGCAAAACCAAGTATCATTCATGCTCTAGTTACACTTACTATTCTGCCCAAGGTTTATGACCTTAACTAACAAACATATGTTAATTAAACAAGTATTTTTTGCTTCGGAGGCTTGAACTGTGGTCTGCTTGTCTGCGCCGGGTTTTTGATTGATGGTGTTGATAATGAACAATGACTGCATCACTGCAGAAAAGACAGGCTTGAAGTGAACAGACATGACTCTTCTGTGTTTTCTCACTACTCTGTATTCAGGGGTTCCACAGACCCTCTGACTCAAACAAACTGCATGTTTCTTTGCTGGCCTGCCCTTTAAGAGATGACAAGTAAGGCTTTGAAACACAAAACGCTATGTATAAAAGTGAAATATTAGAAAGCTGGAACCTCTCTATGCTTCAAACAACTAAAAATAAATGTGTTTAATTTCATGCAGCACTCGTATCATCATCAGGATCAATATTTTGATCATTCTATCTGAGTGTCATGTCACATTGGGATTGCTGCTTGTCAGCTGTTTGACTCACTCACAACTGTCTGATCCTTTCTATCCGATTATTGTTTCTGAAATGAAATCCAACAGGACACTATAACAGTGTTAAGAATCACAAACATGGAGTCAAGGATGACAAAAAAAAAAATTCAATGTGTACACACACACACACACACACACACACACACACACACACACACACACACACACACACACACACACACACACACACACACACACACACACACACACACACACACACACATCTTGATTGCAAATGGGAAACAGGTGCCTTGTAACACTTGAGTTGTAGTTACACAGATTAAACTAATTTTGTTATCTTTTCAAATCTTTAAAAATCTTTAATTTAAAAAGCATGTCTGTGTTACATTCCAATTATGATTCATTATTGTCTTTGCCTCCTTACACACTCAGGCGACTGTGTTTGTTGGCTAAATCCATAAATCCACCGGGATAACACGGTAATTTTTGTTTCAACTCATCTCTGTAATTTGCTTGTTTATATTGGGCATCATCGGTGCTTAAACCGGGCCGGTTTTGGATTTATGGCACAGATCCAACTGAGTACTGTTACTTGTAACTCAGTATGGACCTTTTTTAAAATATCATATTAGTGCCCATTTTATGCCTCGATTGGATAATGACAATAGAGATATAACAGTAACTATGTATAAGCTCCTGATGATGCAGTTATTGTAAAGGCGACATACATTTTTTTAAGCCCTGCTAGAGAACACTACAGAAATCCATGCTCTATATCAAAATGCGACCAAATAAAGTTTCTGTGACTCCTGTGGGTTAGATCACAGCTCTTTGTCTATCTCGAACTGTTTCTGTCAATGTCAGTGTCACCACTAATCCTGCCTCTGAAAAATCACATCCACCTCACATCTTAAGTGTTTTTTTTTCCACCAATAGGACGTCGGCGGCTGCCTTCTTCGAATGTTCCGCTGGAGCTTCCGACCAATCCCATCATCCTCAGAGGGCGCAGTGTCTCTGTAGCCCTGCTGAATCAAATTAACATCACGCTCATCGGAGCTGACAGGCCAGCAGAGCCGGGAGAAAACCAGCAGAGAGTGGAGGGATTTTATAAAGTGTAAGGACCCTGACGCACCTTCAGTCCCGTGGTGGACACACAGATACATGCATCCAGCAGCACTGACATTTCTACCAGTGCTCTTCCACTTAGTTCTCCTGCCTCTACTGACATTTCTTCTAAATCTGCTCAAACCTAAACATCCCTTCTGTGCTTCTTTGTGGTTAAGTGTTTTTGCGTTGTGAGGTCTGTCAGCCTGTCAGTGTCCCAAAATACCAGCCTGTACTTTAAAAGTCCGCCCTCTTTCCTGGTCTCTACGTATTATGCTTTTTGGGCCCGGTTCTGCAGCACCGTCACAACCCCAGACTAGAAAAGAGGACGATGTGTGGGCATTGAGAACAGCCTCCCAGCAGGTCTTGGATCAGGCTTCCAGGAGTACAGCTGCTTTATACAGTGTGAAATAGCCCATCAAGTTTCCATTAACCTCATGGCCCTTCTGTTTGCACTGAGGTGACAGTGGAAGAGACAGAGAGGGCCACTAGGATCAAACATAAAGCCCTTTGAAGATGATTGAAACTACTGGAGTGCCATTAGTAGGATATCTGTCACTATATCACAATTAACAGAAAACATCACACTAATTGGTCCTCAGCATGGTATGTGTACGTGTGTAGAGGAATGTTCATTGACCGTAAAGGCACAGTCCATACATTTTCATGTTATGGTATTGGTCTAGGTTTTTAACCCCTTCCAGCCATTGTTTGCCTAGATTAAGAATGATAAACTATATGTCTAAAATTTAAAACATAGACAACTATAAGTAAATATACAAATATGGAATAATTACTGGCCTTTGTTGTCCCCTACTACCCTATGAAAAAACTCCCAAATGGATTCAGCAACAAAACGTTAACCTATTTTGCTTATTAATTTAGAAAAAAATATGGAATTATAGAATACATTGAGAAAACCTGTTCAAATGAATAAAATGGTACACAGACAAACTACGTAGTTACTACACATTTAAGAAGAATGCTTATTTCAAAACAGGAGTCCAATTAGCTTCTCATCAATTTGTCTAATTGTAATAATAAACATAAGTGAAAATGTAGGATTACCTTTTTTTTTAAGTTCTAGATTAATTAAGATTAGGTAAAAGAAAACTGATATTCATGGTCACATGTTTTTATGTCCGGGCTGCTGCTCATGTCAACACTCTTGGACCTTATAAGTTTCCTTTCAGGGGAGGATGCCCCGTAACTCTTTAAGTGTTGTAATGACAGCACTCCTGCTCTGCCTCTGTGTACTGCTTTCAGGTCATAACACTTTTTTAATTACAGTAATCAAACTGGTCCCACATTAAATGCTTTTAAGGGGTTAAGGGGATCTAATGGTCCCAGCACTAATTAAAGACATCTACTGATAATATTTGCATGTCTCCTTACTCCACCCTGTACGCCCTGAGCCCATTGCACGCCTACAGCCACAGAAAGAGCGCTGTCAGTCGCTGTGCACACTGCACGCTTGACTGCACTTTGAGTTCAGTGTCTTGATTGATGAAAACACGGCCCAAAGGAGAGATACAATGTCAGATATTATCTTGGAATATTTATATAACTTGCTGTTGATATTCTGGGTGAGAAATATATATTTATATAATACATAATGTATTTTGTTTTGTTCACAGCTGTCGAGGCCTCCCTCTGTTCCTCTGTCTGAGGCGCTTTCTTTTTGCAGCAGTAAAATGTATTCGCAAATGTCAAGCACAGCAGACTTCCTGCTGTATAAAGAGTTTGTGGCTACACTTTTCTATGCCACATTTTTATTTTTATCCAGTGTCATTTTGCCATTTTGAAAGGCAATTTCTCTCTCTGTTTAGTGTCAGTCTGTTCTTAAACACAGGGCAAACAACTTTCTTTCTCTCTCATCTTATTTGAGTCTATGTGGTGATGAAGAAGAGTGCAACACACTCTGTGGCTGTGGTAGGTTGTCACAGCTCACGCTAAGCTCATTTAATAACATCTTACTTTAACTGCTTAATTCTAATTTAGTGTGCAGCCAGTTCAAAAAAAAAGTCAGTGCGTTGGCATCACCTCTCCCGTGTCAGCAACAATATCTCACCTCCACCTACTTCAGCAGTCTGCGAGCCAAATAACAGAAGTGTGCGTGAGGCAAGGAAACATAATTCAGGCCATGAAAAGCGGCGCCACTTCGACCTTTTACCAGCCAATAAAGTGCACCATTTCGTCTGGACTCAGCTTCAACTGTCGCTTCACAGTTATAAAATAAGCAGGTGCAATAATTCTCAATTTATTCAAACAGGAAACAGTGTGTATTCGCATGCACCAATATGTAATTCAGAAGTAAAAAGGATGAGAATAAGGACAGCGACGATGAGTTGAATTAAGTATTTATGTCTAGTGGCATCCCTGCAAGGATTGGAACATTACATTACATTACATTACAGTCATTTAGCAGACGCTTTTATCCAAAGCGACTTACAGGAAGTGTATTCAACATAGGTATTCAAGAGAACTACTAGTCACCAGAAGTCATAAGTGCATCTCCTTTCTTAAACAAGCATCTTAAAGCATAAACCAGAGCAAAAGTATAGTGCAGAGGCAAATTACTACGAAAACAATAATTGCAACAAACTAATACGAATACAATAAGTGCTACAAACTAATACGAATAGGATAAGTGCTACAAACTACTACGAATAGGATAAGTGCAGCGAACTGATACGAATACAGTAAGTGCTACGAGGAAGGCTCAGGGTAGTACTTCTTGAAGAGGTGAGTTTTCAGCCTGCGCCTAAAGATGGGCAGCGACTCTGCTGTCCTGACGTCAGTGGGGAGTTCATTCCACCACTGTGGGGCCAGGACAGAAAAAAGCTGTGACCGGGTGGATCGGCCGCAGGGACCTCTGAGCGACGGGGCAACCAATCGCCCCGAGGCAGCGAAGTGGTCGGGCGGGGGTGTAGGGCTTGACCAAGGCCTGGAGATAGGAAGGAGCTGTTCCTTTCACTGCCCTGTAGGCTAGCACCAGAGTCTTAAACTGGATGCGAGCTCTTACAGGGAGCCAGTGTAGAGAACGGAGAAGGGAAGTTGTGTGAGAGAACTTGGGGCGTTTGAACACCAGACGTGCTGCAGCTTTCTGGACAAGCTCCAGAGGTCTGATGGCCGACGCCGGGGCTCCGGCAAGGAACCAGCCACATTTGCATAATAGGCACACTGTGTTGTCAGAATATGATTACAGTAACAAGTATTAGACAAGATCACATAAGATTCCTTTTAATGTTTCACATAAAATTGCATAACTTCTCATGAGACAGGTAGGGTGTGTTCTGTAATTGAGTTGAATAGTTTGGGTTAAATATGCACAGTTGCCTAAAAACTCAATAATGCATGAAAATTGAAATTTATAGCTGGGTTGGATGCATATTGCCTTATTATGCCTGTCTTAGCTAAAATTGGATTGCAAGAAATTTGTTATGTGTAAAGTATACCGACACCTTCTGTTAATACTGGATAAACAAAGGTAGTTTGTGAAATTGACAACTGAGGCTCTTTTTTCTCAAGGTAATTAATTTCGCCAGAAGACATTGAAATTGCAGACGGTCCCTTTCAAAAAGTTTTTTTCGTTCATTTCCAGCGAGAAAATGGAGAAAATAATGACAGGAGGAAGAAACAAGGCAGATATGCAGAGAAATGCATCCACGGACCGTAATGGCTGCTGTTAACTGCGTGCAAATGTGACTCCCAAGACGGATTTCACTTCAGCTATTGAAGCACAGCTCTAATAATTATCTTATTTAGATGACTGTGCAAATCTTTTTTTTTCTTTTCTTTGACCACAAATATATTTCTGTGCCACTCCAGGTTGTACACTCTGTTTTAAACAAATGGAGAAAAAACACATCTAAACTTTTAAACACTAATTTAGAAGTGTTTAGAACTTCTAAACGCTCATTTCTTACAGTGAAGCTTCTGAAAATGAATTAAGCTTCTTCCATCCTTTTTAACGAAACCAATTCAAACATTTCAGTGCTTAAGTGTCAACATGATATCCAGATAAATTGAAGCACATCTTTCTCATTCAGTCACAATCAAAGGTTGCACACAATGATACCCTTACCATTTAAACTATAGAGAATGTGCATAACTTCATACTTATTGACATACTTATTGAAGACTTATTTCAGCCTCTCTTGACAGAACTCTACCCTCAATAACTTTATTACCGATATTAAGATATTTGAATCTTTATCCGGATATATATCTTGATCAACAGGCAGGCAGGAGATTCACTAAAGAAGTAAACAGACAAGACAGTTTTACTTTATGCTGTGCCGACTGTCACCTTTTGTTGAATCTAATTACTTCCCTCCTGACTTCAGTACGGAGCCAACACCTGTAAAACAGCCTGAGTAGAACTAGGCAATGAGCAAAGCCTAAATAATTCATGACTTACATGTAAAGCGCAGGAAAATGATTGGTTCGAAAGCTGAGTGGAAAATTTCCAAAAGTGCAGCCATGTGTTTTATAGTATGAAAATCAGAAGCAAAGATCAAATGACAGTTTATCCTGTCAGGCATATAGAGGGTTAATATTGACGCTTTAGTGAAAAAGAGAAATCTTAATTTAGAATTTTAGTAAAACTTGTGCCGAGCCTATTCAAAACAAGCGTGTTCAGCCGGACGTTTGCAGTAAACTGGTTAACGGAAAAAAGAAACACCAGGGGTAGACTTTATCGTTAAACAGGAGAGCCAACCTCTCCTGCCTAAAAAAAACAGCCAGTTCGGAGTAACTCGCAGTCAGAGAAATCGGTTGTATTCCCTCTGGTTCAGGCTATCTGCTCGTGTTGACTCCAGTGAAGTGAAGAAGAGTCTGTTGTAAAGTAAACTGCAGCCAATGAGCCGTTGCCTGCCCGCTGCAGACTGCAGACTGCTACTTAACAGAGCACTGTTGCTTGGTTATTCAAAGTTTATTAATATTGAACATTTTGTGCATCTAAATTGCATCCGATTCAACACTGCGATCCATGGGTTCCCCAACAAAACAGCTGCCAAGTGTGAAGATCACATGAGCTGTTCCTGAGATATTTTAAAAGGCCATACAGACAGAGTTTGCTTGCTTCATACTTAGATGAGGGGAGATGATGTGACAATGTTTGTTCCAAAACACAACACAACCACTTACTACAGCTCAAACCCCACATCCATCTGTTTGCACATTGCAATAACAATCTGTCGCATTAAGGTCCATCCCAGATCAGTTACTGGAAGAGGACGATAAAACCCCTCAGACAGCAAGTATGGTGCCTGGTCATTCTCCATTTCCACTGAGGAAACATCATATGACTTTAAGTTTGACTGACTATTTCATAAAACATTAGTTTTGGCAGTGAACATTGCCTTATCCACTTTCCTTGCACTGCCTGTTCATGGCGGGTTTAAAATCACATAATCACATAATGTCTTAATATGAGGAATCATTACTTTGTCTCTTGCTAAGTTTAGCAACAGCTAGATGATCAAGCAGTTTATCAGTATTCATCGTGGGGAGAAGTGTTTGTGGTGAGAATTTAGACTTCATAAAACACATACAGTGCCAGTCTACAGAGTGAAGCTTGGTAGAAAGTGTTAGGTAAAGGGTCATTATGCATACAAAGTTTCCTCCAAAGACATGCACTGCTGGTGAGCCTGAAAACAAAAACTACAGAAGTGCACCACCGAGCTTCCAGCATGTTGCACTCTCAAAAACAGGCTCTGGATTTTCTCTTTTTGATGGTAGAGACGATACATGTTCTGTAGTGACATGCAGCAACACTACATGTGGCCATATTGTTTTATAATTAATTACCCTGGTGATAGACATTGAAGAGGTTTTTAACTGACTCGACAAAGAGTAAGAGAGTGTAGACAGAAGGCAGGAAGTCAAATTGAAACTTTAACTGACCTTCATTTGGTAATTGGGATGTCATGATTATTGTCAGAGGAAATATCAGGGTTTCATGATTATTAATGAGAATATAGCTAATGAATTAACTATTCATTATCCTGATTAACTATATCCAGTTGGCTTGTCAAGTTTTTTTTACATTCACTACGGGCATAAAGTGGTGAGTGATTAGAGTAAATCTATTCAATAACTATCTTTACATCTATATGTGCTCTGCTCACGTTTCGGTTTTATCTGCATTTATCAGCACACAGCAAAGATATAATCTTTAATTATAAAGCCTATCTAACGTGGTGGCAGAAAGACCTGGCAAAGGTCATATACTGACATTTTTGCATTATGTGACTGCAGTGCAGGTGGCACCAGACAAGAAGTCGTATTAAATCATCAAAGTTTAGGGCATCTATTTGAAGAGACAAGGTCGCCCTGAAACTGCTATTGCAATAATTCACATAGAAATACATTTATGTAAAAAGGTCAGGACCTAGAATACTTAAATGTGGGTGGTTCACGAGACCTAAAGAAAGGTGACTGGAGTACACCAAGGTTTCACACTTGAAACATTGTGTGTAGTAGTATGAGCAAAGTGGAACTACTACTGTGTCACCAAGAGTTTACCAAGAAGAATGCAACACATAACAAACTGGTAGGGTTTTTTATTTTATTTTTTATTGCCTTTGTTTCAACCCTCCTCTTTTCTTGAAACAAATAAAGCTTAGTTTGAACCTAAATTCCCATTTTTAAACTCATCACCTTCAGTGCAGCAACAAAGGATGAGGAGCTTTACCTTTCCTCTATACACATTTTGCCCAACAATACGAAAAAACAAAGCTGCTGTCAGATGTTTAGGTGAGATGTTCAAAAGGAATAAATTAGATAACTGTACACACTGAGACTCCCCTTCTCACTGCAGCCAGCATTTTTTTTGCAAGGGAGAGCTTTCTTCTCACAACAATAAAAGAAAATGCCAAATCCTCCCAGACACCGGCACAGTGAGAGAGAAAATGAATCTTGGCATGTTGGATTTACAGTCGGGCATTAGGAGCACAGACATCTTGACAGGATGGAGGCATCGGATAGGGAGTGTGCTGCTGATTCCTCTGGCACAATCCCAATGTCCCCCCTAAAGCCTTAAACCCTGAACCCTCAGGGACTTAACCGACATCACCTCTGAAATGGTTGGGTGTGAGAGGCTGCAAGGGCTTGAAATAGTGTAAATATGAATGGGAAAGCACCTTGCTGCAACATATCACTTTACCATGACAACGTCAGAAAACATAATGTACCATTGTGGGTATTTATTTATATTTTTTACTCCCTGATTTGAACTTCTTCCCTGTTTGCCTATTCAGATGAGAGTTATTTGTCAAATAATCAATTTACTCCTTTTTGTCAGCTTCCATAACAAAACTTACCTGTGTAATATAATATCTGCTTGCATTCCTCTGCAGTGAAAACACTGTAACTGACATTTCATTTCTTCTCAAGCATGTTTGCACTACACATTTATTTCAACCACTTCATTGTATCTGATTGCCAACAAACCAAAGTGATCCATTTCAAATAGATCTCTTGACATAATGGTCAGCAGTACAACTTTGAAAAATACATTATAGTTGGCTGAAATATGATTGAAGTTACATCCGATGTGTTGCCAAGGAATTCTAACAGAGCTGTGGAGGAATGGTGCTATTTGCTTTGGAGCAGTGTGTGAGGTTGAAATCAGGAGGTTGTATCTGTGTGGACTGCAGAGCCGAACTATTCAGCATCAAAGGGTGGACATCTCAGCCAACACACCACTATGTAGTGAAATCTACATCTATATTTAAACATGGACTGACAATACAACAACAACATTAGTAAGTAACACACACACTTCTTAATGTTTTAAACACACCTGATGCAACTCACCAGCCCCTACTGGTGGATCAGGACTTGTGCATCAGCTGGTTCAGGTGTGATGGAGCAGAGAGAAGAGGAGGTAGGGGAACCTGAGTTAGGAACCCAGGGTCTAGGCTGTATGCTGTTATGATTAACAGCAAAACTTTTTTATTTTTGACTAAAAATTAATTTGCTTTTTTGAATCACATATTCATTATTATATTTAATTATATTATTAAATTAAATTAATATAATTTGACACGTCAAATATTGCCAGAAAGATTTCTATGCTCAGGAGAATGGTTAATAATAAAATATTTACTCAACGAAAGCAAGTTTAGTCTTTTTTGATGATGTATATACTACAGTATTAGTAATGGTCCCAAATTATGTGATATTACGTAGTTCTCAGTCAAACGCTTAAAAATGTTCAACCGTAACAACTGCACAAAACCAAATTCCTATATAACCGAGAAAACCTGGCTATGTGACGTCAGAGCCGAAGCAAATTCATTGTCTTTCTCTTTAATATCAGGGAGTCCAGTATAATGGGTACTTAATACTGACTAAATACTACAGGTGCTGCATATGACAAAAGGTAAATGTATGAAAAAGTATGATTGATTGATGCCAGAGCACTTTTCCATCATTAATGGCTGGAACTTTGCCAAACCAGAATCTATCAGCAGCCGTTGATTAGTGCGGTGCCCTTCATCAAAGTAGAGGAAATGATTAGGAAGAAGCAGCAGATGGAAGGTATTCACTGTGGAGAATACATTCATTTGTGCTTATCATGGCAGCTAAGTTGGATCATTAATGCTTAAATAAGCTTTTTTTGATTTGTCTTCCCTCTGCTTTGTGAACTTATGCACTACCTTCTTCTCAACCAAAGTTAATAGGAACTAATAATTACTTTCATTAATTAATGAACTGATTGTTTTTCATGATTCTATTACCAATTTAGTTAGTAAAAAATATCTATAAAAATTAGCATTTAAAGATAAGCAAGTCTAAAAAGATGTTGTCTTTTCACATATTTTGACAGAAACCCCAAAAGATGTCATTTCTAATGATATAAAACAGAGAAGAGCAACACATCCTTTAATTGCATTCATATGACGGACACATTTGTCAATTGTTACATATTTTTTTTCCCACCCTTTGACAGGTGGACAGGAAGTGCAGGGGATCAAACCACCGACCCTGTTTACTAACATTTAGTCTTTAGAAATTACTAAAAAGAAAAAAACTAAATATTAAAAAGATTACTCAAAGGCAATAACTACAAGTAAAATGGCTTCAGACACAAAGTAACAAGTTCTCCCACGGATGATTTAGGTGCGGTTATATTTTATATGATTATGTTCCCTGTGTATGTGACTCTAACAGTCCATGGATTTGTGGAAGGAGCAAATTAAATACTCAGTAAACTGAAGGTAACCCATGCTGGGAATGAGAGATACAGTACTGAAAAAAGGAGAGGGATTATCATAACACAGGCGTGAATTTTGCGAGCCATTAATGGGACAGGCTGGAGGACTACTAATGACACTAGCAGCTAGTGCAATTATCCACAGATTAATTCACTATTAGAAGTCCCACTGCTCGGTTTGCATGCATATGCACGCATGCATGCACTAAAGAGAGATGGTGGCTCCCCTTGCAACTGCATTATTAATCATCATGAGACAAAGACGGGTAGCCGCATCATGCCGAGGAAGACAGCTGTGCTTTATAATGATCAGTCAAATGTGTCATGGGTCTAACAGTAATAGCTGTAGCTCTGCAGCCGGGGGTTCACAAAAATCAGTTTGCAGCCAGCAAAATGGCACACTCACTCTCAGCCCGCTGCTTGTGCTCTTTTTTTTTTTTTTTTTGCAATATTCCATTTACTGGAGTTGTATAACCATTTGATCCAATAATCTGCTGTGTTCTGATCTGAGTCACACAGCCTGTCAGAACTTGAAACAGCTCTCAAAGAAGCTGTCGACAGTCAGTCTCCTGCCACGGCTGGGGACCTGAGTCTGCCGCTGAAGGTCTGAGCTGTGCATCACGAGCTGGAGGCTTTTCATGTCAGCTATTACAGTGCCTTTGCAGAAGCATTCAGCCCCATTGACGTTTTTTCCTATTTTGTTTCATTACAAATCTGAACTAAAATTGATTTATAAGTGCATAATTATATAAATGGCACCACAAAAAAACTGCCAAAAGGAGACCAATAACTATGGACCAGGCAAGGAGGGCATGAAACAGAGAGGTAACAAAGAGACAAAAGTCACCCTGAAGGATCGGAGATTCAGAGATTGGAGTATCTGTCCATAGGACCACTTTAAGCTCTACACTCAACATTGTTTAAAGAAAAATATAACAAGTTTGGTTAGTCTATATGCGTCTTTATTAAAGTCTAATTAGTGTATAATGTGATTGAAAGTCATACGCCCATTAGCCATGACTGAAATAGAGAGATATTAAGAAAGAAGCACAGTTAACAGAGATGAAGAACACCTGTAAACCATTTGAAGTTTGTACAGAAGTGAACAAATTTTTGCAGGAGGTTGTTGACAGGAACAACTGTGTGCAAACAGTCAGTCAGGAGCGAACATGAACAACATGGAAAGAACCGACTGAACCGAATTAAAAAATATATTTCAGTTACACTGGCAGCCAGCTGCTGATATATAAAAAGAAATGTCAGAAGAGTGAAAAGATGTGGAGAAGAAAAAAAAAGACTGTGGTGAAATTTCATCCATCACATACAGTGAGTCAGAGTCTGGATGGGCTGAACTGCATAGAGGGTACCAGAGTAGAAAAACAGACCATTACTTTCATATCCACACTGGCATTCAGCATGCAAGCTTGTTAGTATGCTAGCAGGCAACTGGATAGTGGGCTAGCCTGCTAATTCCACCATGATTCAATGCTACACTGGTTACAACAAATGAGCCGAACAAATTTCTCACACATCTGGCGATAGCAATGTGTTTTCCTACGAGAGAACTCTGACAAGAGTATGTGATGAACCATTAAGTTTTCACATTTGACTCATTTACTCTGCCTATTGACGCCTCGTAATGTTACTTCTCTACTGCATGCTTTAGTCATCACTGCAAAAACCCACCTCAGTGTGTCTTCGACTTTGCTTTCAATTGATTTGGTTTAAACACAAAAATAAGTCTACTTGGTTTGCAATGGCAACAGAACAAATGAAAATGGTTGCTTGTCTGCTGATCCAGGTACGTTCATTTGAATGGGAATGTCCAGTCTACTCTCATTCTATTTCTATGGTCGCATCACAGCAGGAGACAATGAGAAGAGGAGAATCAACTCCAAAGTGAAACCTGAAAATAACTTCTAGTTGTTCTCCATGGGCTTTGTATTTGGCGGCTGTGGCGTAGTGGAGAGCAAGGTAGTTCTCCAATCAGAGGGTCGGTGGTTCGATACCCGGCCTCGGCAGTCGATGTGTCCTTGGGCAAGACACTTAACCCCAAGTTGCTCCCGAAGGCTTGCCATCGGTGTGGACTGGATGTTGCATGAATGTTAGTTAGAGTCTGATGGTGGCACCTTGCATGGTAGCCTGTCATCAGTGGGTGAATGGGTGAATGATATGTAATATACTACTGACTGTAAGTCGCTTTGGATAAAAGCGTCTGCTAAATGACTGTAATGTAATGTATTTGGCCTACCTGTTTAGGGCAAACAGCAGCCGTGGGATTTCTATTCACCTCGCTCTTGAATGCTCTTCTGTATTCAATGCACAACTGGACAGACTGCAAGGCAGCAGCAGGAGGCAGAACACAGTGATTCATACTGTGAGGAGGTGCAGCATTTTTCACAAAACTTCCCGTTGTTTACTTTGCTCACATATTTATTTTTTGGTTGTTTTTTTTTTTAGTTTGTCAGCCATCAGCCATCTTTTCCCATCGCAACTCCTCTGTGCTCCTCTCTTTGATGCTTAAAAATCTACTATCCATATTAGATATTGGCTCCTTTACCGGAGAGAACTTTCAGCCCACTGGTCCATTCATTGATGGATTTCAAAGAGTACTAGTGTAGCAAAAACAGTAGCCAGAGTTGCAGGAAAAACAGACAGTGTGCCAACTAAAGTAGGGGGAGACAAAGGAAGACCGAAAGGAAATTAATAAGAGATATACACTAACAAGCTCACCCAGTATATAGCCTACTGTCACACCATTTGTTCGTGAGACTCATGAGTCACTGGGGCAGTTAAGCCTCTGATCACAGCCACAGACTCAATCCATAATTATATTTCTATTTTTGTAATATAAAGAGATTAGGGTTAACATTTGACAAGACTTGGAAAAAAAACCTATTCTCTGATTGCTTCTCATCAGTCCTGCATGCAGCCAGAGCAAAAGTTCCTCACACTGACTTCTTGTGCGTCATGTCACTATCTATAAAAATGAATCATCAATAATGTTAAGGTTAAATTTGGACCCTATGAACAAGGTCCATTCTGGTGTCTATATTTCATTGTGTGATTCACTTTTATTAGCTAAACACCCAGGGCAGAGACAAAAGTTAGAGACATAGACACACACACGTATACACATGATGCATAATGCAATTCACATTTCACATGCATAAAAAATAAAGTGAATGTTCAAATAAATAAGCTTTGAATGTTTGACAAGGAAGCTTTCAACAGGGTAGTTAGACCTCAAGGATAAAAACAATCTGGCAAGTAATACTGAAAGTAAAAGAAACATTTGTTTGTTCACAGAAAGAAAGTTCTTGGGGCCTCTGTCTCAGGCCCCTGCTCAACAATGATTACCCAAAATAAATAGAGAATATCTCTGCATTTACAAGGTCTATTTGAATAATAATAATAATAATAATACATTATTATTATTATTATTAAGCCTTTATTAGACCCACAATGGGGAAATTCGGTTCTCTGCATTTGACCCATCCCGGAGGAGCAGTGGGCTGCAATGAAGCGCCCGGGGAGCAATTTTGGGGTTAGGTGTCTCGCTCAAGGACACCTCGGCATGTTGCCTGTAGAGGGGTTTGAACCACTGACCTTGAGGTTGCGGGTCAAGCGCTCTACCTCATGTGCCACAGCCACCCTAGATATCATAAGATAGGTAATGTTTGTGGGATTTCTGCAGATGTGTAAGCATCAGTATATATACTACTGTTTAAATGTAAATGAAGTTGGAACACAGAATAAAACCTAAAATATTATTTCTGCCTAACAACACTGTACAGTTTTAGAGTGAATATCCATTTGGAATGATGTAGTTGCAGGTTGAAAAATCCATTAATTAGACCACTATAAATGTTCCCTTTCAAAGAAAATCATAATACATCAGTCAATGTGAACTACTTTGGACTTGATTAGAGTTAAATGCCTGTATATTTAGTGTAGTAACATTATTCATCCACTAGATGGAGACATAGACCGTGTTTTGACATGCAAGGCTGCGGATAGGTTCTTAGATGATGGAGGGAGGCTGTGTGCAAATACTCCTCCATGACATGCAATGAATAGAGTAGTGTAGAATCAACCAAAAATGATTTAGAGACATTGGAGTAGCCATTAGCTGTGTTAATATGCCCTTAAACAGGTGAGACATGACTTATGATTATAGCTGTATAAAGTCTATTTTTTCTCTTCTTCAGCTGCAGTGAGTTTTAGTTGTAGAGTAAAAAGGTTTATCCCAATCTCTGGAGTTTCAGCTTTTATAATGACATGTTTTTCTTGTGGGTAGCATAAAGCAGCAAAATCACTAGCATTATTATGCAGGCATGCACCGTAATCATGTTTTTGCCGTTTGCTCATTTAGTTGCTTGTTGTTGGAGTTGAGTTTCATTTCTGTAACAAACCATGAGCTTTTAGACAAGCTTTCTCCTTTTATGTAGGTGTGCAGGACGAATATGTTGCTACATGTTTAACATGTTCTTTTCTAGCTTTGTTGTAATGTTCGCAACTGCCTCCGGTACTCGGGTTCAGGAGGTTGAAAGATACAGAGCTGCACTTGTTTTAAGGGAAAATATTAATATTGCATTAAAGGGTGTTTAATTCCTAAATGCTACTGTTTAAAGTCATGTCCTCATTGTGTTATCCTGATGGTGTAATGAGCTTCTCTGGATTGATACTGTATTTTAGTGACCTTAGTCCCGTATTATTCCAGACAGCTCGCTTTAAGTACAGGTAAGTATTGCAGCATATTGCACTATATGATTATAGTAGCCCTGAATCATTTCTATGCAGGTGATGATGTGTACTTTAATGATAGCTTGAAGTAGAATACTCTGAGAGGAAGACTGGAAATGTGTGATGTTGACAGCAATGAATATATTCTGTGGAGATGTGTGAAACCACTAGACTTTTATGTACTGAAGTCACGGTACTTGACTAAAATTGACAACACACCAGAGAAATGGTGTATTGTTCTTAACTTCATTTTTAATTTAATTTAAAGATGCGGTTTGAAAGACAAACATACAGCATTCTGCGTCTCCATTGCTGATGACTGCATATATCTGTATATAACTGTTTCTGTTAAATTAACCATATAACCCTTAAACTAACTCACAGTCCTGACTGTGAATTTTAACACCATTATTTAAAGACAAAATATGCACAGCATGGACTCCCCCTGTTACAATAACAACCCTTATCCCTTTCTGGCATTCGGTTTGATTGGCAGCACCAACAATAATCAGTGATTCCCTCTTATCTTAAGCCTTGGCCTCACCTTAAGGGGCTCTGAGGTTGAATGGAGCCCAGTTCTGGGTGCAGCTCACAACGGCACTAAAATAAAACCCTTTCACGGCATATCTCTAGGTAGGCATGCAACATCAGTGGGCATATTAAATATTTAATTAATAAGAGTTTAATCTGTACTTATAGTGTCCAGGCAACAGAGCTTCTCAAAAAACGTCTAAATTGATGGAAATGAAAAAGCACTCTGAAGATGACTTAGCAATGACTTTGATTTTTATTTACTACTATAATGGCTGAAATATTACCATAAGACAGAGACCAGGTCAAGTTAAAAGTTAGTTTTAATTGTGATCAGAAACAGACATAAGTTAATACATGGCAGGAAGGTGAGGCAAACGTATCCAGTTAGGGATCAGGCCAAAAAGCAAGCAGAGGTTAGCTTAGTCAGCTTTCTATATTTGTCCTCCATACGGCATGACCGGATACAATATGACTAAGTAGGGCAACAAATTATTGACATATTTCATGCCTTCCATGCGTTATTGTTTAGACAAGATATCTGCACACTTAGATCTATGCAGAGTATGCGTTATTTGAGCCTTCGGTCTAGAGGACTGTCGTCAGAGCATATGTGTTAAGTGTACACTGCATGGATCTACATTTGTGGATATCTCCTTAATCAGCTTGTAATGGTTGGTCTCCAATACATTCTTACATGCCAAATTGTTGTTTGCTGCTATAATAATGTTCAAAATCTCATCAAGCTCCTTCAACACTGTGGTATGAAATTAGTTGTTTTAAGAGTTTTCACATATGTATCTCACTAAAATGCAAAAATACACCTCATCACTTCCGTTCCAAATATGGACCTGTGAAAAAAGGTGGCACCAGAAAAATCAACTTCTCCAGCTGTGAAGTGTGAATGTGTGAGCGCATTTGGACAAAGACAGTATGATCTTATTAAGAAGTAACATTAAATAAGGATATTTCTGTGAAAATAAATTGTAAGCAGGGAAAAGCTAGGACAGAGTGACCTCCCACCAAAAGAACGGGTGCCTTACGTTCATATCCAGCAGAAAGGCTGAGCGATAAAAACTTTATTGTTCATGTAGCACTAATTGCCTGCAGTGATAGAGCTGCACAAGCAACCAGGAATTATAAAGTTGGCAAAGCTTAAGTTATGTCTCATAAAACCTGGAAGAAATGTTCTTCTACAATATGACACTGAGAGAATGAATCCAGGTAGTCATTTGGCTCTGCACAATGTGTTTTCAGTCAAAACATAACTCTCCCAAATAAAGTGGAATTAGCATTTGAATTAGCTGAGAAGTTATATGAAGAAGAGAGGAGCAGATGGAGAGTTAGAATTTAGAGGAACCAGATAGGATCTTACTCAAAAGTAAAATGTAGAAAAAATTAGGCACCGATCTTCATTCTAAATGTCTTAGCTATTTGTGTGAAATTGTCATAATTAGCAAATTAATTCTTGAGTTATGGCAAAAAACGTGTTTTATGACGTCAAAGTGACCTTTGACCCACAAATTATATTCAGACTTGAAGAAATTACTTCCAGGCATTCCTGAGATGTCATGTTCACTAGAATAGGAAAAATGGACCGACAGATAACCTAAATATAAAATACCTTTGGTATCAGATGTTGCTGGCGCGGTGGCATAAAAAAATATTTGAAAGAAAAAGGCAAACGGAGCTTAGAGCAGCCCCTTTTCTCCCCTTTTTGACTTCCTTCCCTAGAAAGAAATGGACCTTTGACTGCCCTGCCAATGGAGTTCATTTCATTCTCACGAACACATGTAGGTTGCTCACTGGTGAGCCTGGATCGGCACTTGGTTTTAAATTATTAATGTTCATAGCAGAGAAAGCTGACTCACAGCTGTAAGTCGATCCAAACAAGGTGTGTAGTTCTACTTTAGTTAGACCAGAGAAAATAGTCTCAGACAGTCTGTAGTTAGAAAGAAGAAGGGTCAGGTTCTTCATGCTCCATGCTGTCACCTCTCTCACATCTTTCTTACGCTGTTGTTCTCTTTGGCAAACTGTCTATGCATTGTAAACAATTCATTTTATTGGCGGATTGAGTTAAACTATTGCTGGATTAGCTGGATTAGCTGTTTTTGCTGTCTATAACCACGGACTTCCAAGAAAAAAATAACACTCTGAAGATTATTGTGAAGACTCATTCTCATTAATTTATCAGAATTTCATTAATTAATATCATGGGTCCAGATAGAACGGTCACTCGGTCTGGGTCCAAACCGCAGTCCGCCGTTTGGTGATATCCGGATTAAACCTTGAGTGATACTGCTCCACAGTTATGTTAATGGTTCTAAACACACATCTATATTTGAATGTCCTGTCCATGTTCCAGACCTTGAATTTAGTTTTAGTGTCTTTGCACTCCTCGCCACTCACAGAAAAAAGTGAAATCTTTTGTTTTATTCTAGAAACAGTCCCGTCATCTACTGAGAGCAAAGAGAAACTGCTGCCGACTGTCATCTGTCATCAGTCTGTCCATATCTGCTGCTGCTTACCATCAGTCTTCATCTTCCTTGTTTGAAGAAAAAACACACAACTCAGTCAGTATAAGGCTTTTTCTTTGCAGTCTCTATCAGGCTTAGTTTCTCAAATGTGTGTCCATATGAACACACGTTAAAGGCCACAGTTTTTGTGTAGCAAGTTACCACAATAACAAAGGCATAAAGCTCTCCATCTCACTCTCTCTTTCACTTATTTTTCTGTTATCTATTGTATAATCCTCTGATATTATTGATGTTTTTATTTCAGAACTTCTCACTTAAAAGAAAATGCAGCAGTCATCCTGCAGTTAAAAAATGCCATCATTCCCGCTCTCTTTATTACAGAAGGGAAAATGTGGTGTTTGAGACATATTTTTCCATTTAACGTGTCAATGAGAGATGTTGAGGATCAACCTCTGCAGGCCGTCCTCCCAATAAATGGTCCCTGAGTAAAGTTTTTTTCTAGAAATGCAGAGATCAATCTACTGCTGAAGGAAACCGGCTGGTTTTCAGCTGATCCACCGTGATCGGTTACCAGCTAGTCAGTCTGATATTTACAATTTTTTGCCGGTCACATTTAAACATGCATGACAGTTTTACGTCGGACAGCCACAAACGCTAACACATACAGACCATGACGTTCTTCAGCGCAACTGAAGACGTGGCTAACAGATAACGTTAACGGAGGTTGCATTGACTTGTATTATGATGCATTCAACCTCTATGCAGTAATAATGAGTATTGAGCAAAGGTAAATTATAACCTTATCACGACGGGTTCAATTGTAATCTCGTAAAACATTGTTTTTAGCATGAAACTTGAATTAATACAGTTGTTTGAAGGATATGTTTCCAATATACAATAGATATTAGAAAATATTTAATAAGAAATGATGACCTGTTAAACTTCACAAGCTCCAAAATGATTATAGTATATACCTTAAACTAGTAATACCAAGATTACATTTTTTTATTGAAGCAAGTATTTCAATAAAAAATACAATAATTTATCTTTTAATGCAAATAACTGCAATATATGACAATAAGGTAAAAGGTTAATATTTAGAATGTTTAATGGTTTACACTGACTACAGTTTGGTTGAAATTCTTTTTAGGTATGGTGGTGAAAAAGGTGCTCAGAAGCCTTGCTGTTGATTACAGTTCTTTGGAATCACAAAATCTGTAATCATAAAGTCGGAATAGGCCACGAAAACTTTTGGTGAATATAGTTTTTTTAAGAACAGGTTCCTACTCTAATCTGGTCTTTTGGTCATGGTTGCCATGTTTAATATGAAATCCTAAGATTTAGACACAAGAGAGGAAGTTTATTGCCCATGCAAGTACATATTAATCATATTTTGTATGACCACCGCTTTTCTGAAACATACCAATGCTAAACCATAAGTAAAACTAAGAATTATATGGATTTATTCTGGCACATTTTCAATATTATATCCTTCTTTCTTGTTTATAACGCAAAATCCAAAATGATTGTTTTCACTAACCCTTAGTAGAAAATAATCATAATACTGTGCACTGTACCCACAAGGGGTTTATAGGGTTATTGATCAATACCAATGCCTCAACAATACTTCACCAAGCAGCTTTCAAAATTCAATGTCTGGCCCATATTCTGTTTTGGAACAACAATATCGCCCTACTGCAGCAATATTTAACAACTCAGTGGTGCTAAAAGGGTTTGTCTTCAAAAGACATTTTGTTCTGAAGCCAACAAAGAAAGCCATGGCCAGAGCAACTGCTTAAAAGAGAGCAGCATTCATTTTCCTGATTCCAGACTCCCTAGCAAAGAGACTGATAAGAGGTCTAGAGGCCAAAAGGTCTTTGTTCCTACTCCTGGAAATATGAAAAGGGATAGATGGAGTCCTCCTGTGAGATACACAGATCTTAAGAATAAATAATGAATTACTGTTAAGGCAGCACACTGGCGCAAGATATTTTTAAGGTAATGAAATAAAAAAAAAACCAGTGATGATTGGTTGATTTATGAACTGCTGGTCTGGACTTAAATATGACTGCTTCAAGATGGAGCTGAACTAAACTGCTCAGGTCTGAAATTGTCAGCCTCCACCCTTCACTGAGAACATCCAACAGAGTGTAACTAGGTTAAAGTGAAAATGAAAAACATTCCAAGCATCCCAGTATATGCCTAGTACATTCTGTGTGACATTTATGCCTTTACTGGATAGTTCACAGGTTGACATGCAATAAAGGCAATTTCGCAAAATGATTAAAAGCTAAATTTCCCTTCACAGTGCACACAGTCTCGTTAACGGTTGGTTTGTTTTAAGAGTTCGGTCCGAACAACCTCTTCATCAGGTATATGAACGAGTGTAGAAGCTCTAAATTAGATAAACGCAAAGCCTAAACTTATGAAATTTAATTAAGTTAATGTTATTGAAGTGCGTAGCCTTGAAATTTCAGGTTTTCTTAACTTTTTCTTTTTTACAGTGGAGATTTTAGCTAATCTTTCAAGTCTATCCCCACTAGACCACCAGTACAACAAGCTTTCTAGTTTTTTCATTTTGTATAAAACCCTCTGCATGTCTAATGTGCAATGTGTGACTGATGGTTCATCATTAAGCAAACACAGTGTCCCTCCTTTCATACATAGTTAAAGAGCACGCAGCTGGTTGGTGTAACTTCTAATAAAAATGGGTTTATTTGTAAGAACTGCTGCGTTTTTTTTTGTCTTTTTGTGTGGGCAGGAGGGCTCCACAGTTTGAACATTACACAACTTCCTCTCCACCCAACAATCTGCTTAACATTCATGTACCGTACGAACAGAGCAGCAAAGCTTAATGTTAATGTTGTAATAAGCTACGTATGGCAGCACGGCTGAAACCTGAAGTGAAATATGACATTTTATGATATGGTTGGCTGCAATCTCACCCTGAGGGAAAACTGCAACTCGCAGAAAAGCAGATATGGAGATAGAACCGAACAGCACAGGAGATAAGGAAAGATCCTGCACCTCTCATATATACACACACACACACACACACACACACACACAAACAAATCAAAAGAGGCCTCTTTAATGAGTCCGAGTGGCCTGTTCTTTGCCAAGCAGTAAACTGCCATCTGTCGTGACCGCTGATCAGGCTGCAGCCGCTCTCTCACATTGAATGTCTGATAAATTCATGATAATAAAAGGTAAGCAAATTAACCGGTTTGATCTCTGTTCCTTACTGTTTCCCGTTAAACCTTTCTGACTGATAAGAGCTCACAGCAGGCAGTCTGTGGACCAAACACATCCCCTAGTTACGTGGCAGAAAGAGGCAGCAGTGTGTGACGTACTCAGTGGTAATATAAATGCACATCTACATTAAAAACATATTGGTTATTTCCCAATAATGATTCAGGAGAAACAATAATAGCCTTAAAAACATAGAAGATAATATAAAAATGAATCTGACATTTAGAATATGATTATTCAGCTTGCTAACACAATAGAGTATAAAGTTTATAGAATGCAAAACATCTGTTTTTCATGCCTAAAATCACCACTTATATATCACAGGTAGTTTAGCTGGGTACTTTCCAGTCAGCTCAGTATCACTATGTCTAATCTTAAATGCTAATCTCAGTAAAATTAGTAATCAGTGGCATGTTAGATAAATGTTACAGGATTCAAATGAAAAATCTTCATAAACATCTTAGTACTGAACAAATACTGTTTACCAACCTCTGGCACATAACGCATTGTTGTTCTCACCTCAATGAAGACATGAGGAGATCAGGGCTTCCCTCCAGTAATGCACACACACACACACACACACACACGTACGTTATGTTTTTTTTTTAATTGCCTATTTACCATGCACAACTGTCACAGGAGACAAAACAAACAATGACGAGTTACAATGCATGTTTGGCTGGAAAACATCTAAAGCAGACTGCAGAAAGGTTTTGTGCTACTGATGAGGAAGAAACATAGGCAACAGTGTCATCAGCATAAAAGTGAAGTTGTCACAAACATCATTACATACCGTATACAGTATTTTGCAAGAAATTAATGGTCCTTGTATAGAACTCGGGGGCACACCCTGTAACATATTTTAGGAAGGATACTGTACATAGTGATACTACATTAATCAAAAGGTAAATCCTGGGCGTATCTATAAATCAATTTCTAATACCAGAGACATCTATGGCAGAACCAGCCATCCCACACACACAACCCTTTGGATACAGAGTGAAAGAAAGAGATCTTCCAAAATGTATTCAGATCATCCTCAACTTTTACAATTCTACTATGGATCAGTTCTGACAACAGTCTCCACCTCTGACTTTAACAGCTGTAAAGAATATATCTTTACTGGGTTATCAGCCTGTGTCAAGCTCACATGTGCACACATTTGGGCTTTGAGGGTGCGTATATGTGGGAGTGTGTGGGTGTGTGTGTGTTTCCAGCTTAGTGAGGCCACAGACTTATCCCATTATGTTATCCTTCAGTGCTGTTAATGAGCTCCAGATCACACTTACTCCATCTTCACATCCCCTTCGGACACAATACTCATAAAGTAAACACACCAACAAGTGATGGAGAGACCGAGGAGAGGCTTTATGAGTTTGTGTGAGAGAATGTTCTGATTATTCAGGAGTTACAGATAAATAATTGTATCTGGTTGGAGAAATGAGTTTAAAATGCCCCGTAGTACCAAAGTTATGAACAAAATAATTGGTAGAGATGCAATCCATCAACAGATAATACACACAAGTCTTTGTGGAGCATCCCAGCTGACTAAACAAGAAACACAATGGATATAAAGCTGGTATTGTGTTTTTGTGCAACATTATCCTTCTAATTTATTCATTCTGAAATGATTTTTCCATTCCAATATCTGACTCCCTTTTTTACAGTATGCAGATGTATTGATTCAAACATGATATTGGGCTGAATTTGCTAATTCAGTTAAGGGGGGTTTAGGAAACAAATGCACCACTGGCGATTCTTAAATAGCATTCATTTATTATGTATTCGGACGTGGTGGGACCTTCTCTTTGCTTTCATTTAACTCACAGCCAATTTAGTAGTGTGTCTGCAGAACTAAACAGGCTATCCCTTTCTTTTTCTCATTGTTTTGGTTTTCTGGCCAATAACTTTACTGTTTTGGTTCACTGTCACCACTCTCATCAACCATATTTTCAGCAGCTGTTTTCTCTGAAAAAATAAAAAAGTTGGTAAACCTAGCAGTGCATTTAGTGCCTAAAGAGATAGATGTGTCCCACAGGAGTTGGTGGAGACCCTCTTTAGACAAATTTACAGTTTAAATAACTTTTTTGAGTCGACAAACTGCATTGTATTCTGGTCTGATGAAACACTATATGGGAGACATTACTATCAATGCCTGTTTTGATGATACTTCACAGAACGCCGATATTAAATAGTTTGACTCGAAAGATCCCCCTGTTCATTGATTTTCAAACGCTGACAAAGAAACTTGAAATTAACTGTTGATGTTTTAAATCAATACACATCACTCTGCTGCTGTATCTTAGCCGCTGTATATTTCCCAAAGTGGAACAGTGTCTATATCTGGTTCATTACAGCAACAGGAAAAATAAATACAACAAGAAAGAGAAACATGGCCCAAGACGTTTCAAAAACCACACTATCAAAAGGTTTTATGGCAGTGTTAAGTTGTTACAGGGTGGATATTAAAATTTCTGCCATACAAATGACTCAGGTTTAGGTCAGTAATAATGGCAATAATGATGATTATAGATTAACTGAGGCAACTGGCAACACGAAAGTGACCTAATCTCTTCAATAACTTTGTGCTCTCTGAAAATGTGTAGCTTCCCCAGACTAACTGAGATCGATGTCAGGTCAACAAAGAAAGGAATTGTCCAGAGTTGTTCTCTAAAATCTTCTATTACAAGCTCTAAGGCCTTGATCTCTAGTACACATCCACAGAAAGGATTCAGCCGCTAACCTCTGATCCACTCATTGTCCTTCTCCACACCCCTGGATCAACAACAGGCCACAGGGATAATACAACAGCAGCACAGTGGCAAAACTGCCAAATAACCCCCCAAAAAATCTGTCACACATAAAGGCGCACAGAAAGTCTGAACACAGAGTTACAGAGCAGCTACGAACTAAGAGTAAATACAGCCGAATAAAAATATATCATTTCAGCTTTGGCCACAGGCTACAGGGGCGGTGTGAATTTTCTTTTTGTAACTAAGCCGATACATAACGTCTGATTTATGCCTGAAAAGGTGGCTTGAGAGTCATCGAGTATGACGGTTGCTAAATTTGTCCTCTGAGTCATGTCATCCCGAGGACAACGAGCTCATACTGTAATGACGGCTCAATTAAATCATTTTGATGGGAAATAATACCAGACCTTGAGAGCTCTCAGAAGCTTCAGAAACAATACTAATAACCTAGCTTTTCAATAGTCTAAAGGGTTTTCTAGTACTCTCGTTGTCATTTTAACACAGTCAGAGCTGCCACACTTCAACTATTTTATTCTGATGGTTTGACCTGCCTAATTAGCACGGTGTAAGTAGGCAGCAGAAGCACGGTAATATGTTCATATTGTCCAAAGTGGTGGGAGGAGAGGGCTTTTAATGTCAGAAATATTTGTGTAAACATGGTAAAGTATATTGTTTCCTATGGTGGTGATGTGGACATGCTGGTGGAATTTAGGTAAAACAGATCTGAGGTTTGTTCATCACCAGCTATAATAAAAATACCATCCAGTTGTTTTGTCATGTGTCTGCTGAAAACCTCATACGATTCCTGTACTGCATTTTTTGAATTTGAATTCGGAGGAATGTAAATAGCAGTAACAAAAACACTGGTTTATTCTCTTGGCAGATATTATGGCTGTCATCTCACCATTGAAATATCAACATCGGGGAATCATTGTCCATCAACTTTGACGCACAAAGCATCATTGATGTAAACACACAGTCCCCTGCATCTGCACGTGCCTGTTGCCATATGTGTTTGCAAACCAGTGCACGGACCAATCAGCATGCTTCCAATGATGGCTTCTCAGATGGTTCTGTGTAACAAACCATCTTGCGGGTCAGGTTAGCAGCACTAACACAAATTTAACCTATTCTAACCTGTTCTTAACTATCCCTACAATAACTTTGTCTGCTTAAAATGATCAGTATCAATATTCTGTCATATATATTAGCTTACATTAAAATTGCACTGGGAATCAGTCTTAAATTATGATATATTTTGTGACTTGCAGTAACTCCTCAAGAACATTTCATTTCATTCTCCTGCCTATACTACTAATAAACCTACTGCACCAGTTCACACTGCTATAAATTGAAAGGAAATGACTTTAGGAAGATGTGTAATGTGTTAAATAACTACATTTAATAAACTATTTCAGCACATAGCCTGAATACAAGGATAAATATTTAAACTTTTAGAAATTACCACAGCAGGTTTTAAATTTAACCTCAGACTACAGGACTGATATCAAAGCCTCCAGCAGCACCAAAGATGACACATTTATCAGTAGATGTAGCAGTAAAGACAGATGTGTTCTGAATGAAGAGTCCCACTGAGTACACTTTAACAGCAGATGACAGGCCGCATGACAAATACACATGCAACGTCTGCTCTGCTCCCCTAAACATAAGGCCTGTTAATGTAGCAGACATGGCATATCATTACTTCCTCTTTTCTTTCCCATAGCAAGCAAGCACACACACACACACACACACACACACACACACACACACACACACACACACACACACACACACACACACACACACACACACACACACACACACACACACACACACACACACACACACCACACACACACACACACACACACACACACACACCCTCCCATCTGTTTACCAGTTCACTCCAGGACAAGCAACCAGGGAAAAGATTCAGACACACAGCAAATATGAAGCACCAGAGCCTCAACGGTTACGGGACTAAACGCTGCATTTATACCATCTAATGAACCCGCTTGTTTACTGCTCACTGCTGCTCAAGTCAAACAGACGCAGCACGTTATCTTATCAGATGGTAGAAAAATGTCTCTCGTTACAGAGCTGTAAGTCTGTCAACGCATTGAAATGGGGCTGATGCTGCAAAAATGTTAAAGCAGTCACAAACTCCATGGTTTGCATCAAATTTCATGCAGATCACTAAACATAGTAAATCGAAAATCTTTTCGGCTAAAAGGTTTAAAGTCAATGTGAAACGGAAATAAGAGCATATTTAGCTTCTGTACTGTGAAGTACTTCAAGAATATAACATACTTGCACTGCAGTTACACTGAGCCGGTTGAAAATTGGCGAAGTTTCCCTTAAATTAATCAAACTTCAGTCACATTGCTTCAGAAATAAACATTTTTGCCGAATTATATCCAAACACACCACCTTCCTATCCCTCCATATTGCTATCTTGGCTACTACATTCCACAAACAGCTAGCTAGTTGCCCCAAGTCTCATTTTATTGGATTATTTTTTGGAAACGCCTCTCAGTGCAGGATGAGTCGCCAAACGTTGGAAACTAACTTCAGTTTTACTCAGAATTTTAAGGGTTCCACCCTCAGAGAGTGCTGGAAACAATCAGTCTGATATGCTTTGCGCTGCTGCTGTTACTTATTTCTGCTTTCAAATTCACTTCTCTCCTCAATCTATTATTACAGTTGTCACACTGCAGTTAAACAACGGTGTCACTCCCCATTGAAGAGCTCAATCCTGTAACGTCCACACAGCCTTCACTTTAGGATGAAATGGACAAAAACCCTTTCTGCAGCTGCACTCACTGTCAGAAAGATGCAGGTGTCTCGGTTTGAGATATTGATATATCTTGTTTTAATACATCTCCTGGAAATGTAATTGTGACTAAATTGACATAGAATTATCTAAATTAGAGAATTGAATACCTAAAAATTAGGTGAAGTCATTACGCTGATGCAAAAGTCTTGTAAATGCCATACTGCCATATGCCATAAAAGTGCAGTCCAGTGATTACCAGCATTGCCCACTATGGCCAAATATGACCAAAGATAACAGGTATGTCCCAAACAAAATGTTTTGGACTTAATCCGGAATCCTTTCATATTTGCAATCTGTCGAACCAGTCCTATCTAATACTTATACTCACCTTAAATTGCATGACCCCTATTGGGATCCATATTCTTCAAATATGTTCAAAATCAATCTATAATTTTGTCATCCTGATTGTCAATAATTTATTACGTTGGTTATTCGGTGTAACATAAATTGCATGTGTGACTCTCTTCAGAGAAGAGGCCCTCCTCTGTTTCTCTGCCTGAGGTGTTTTCCAATTTTTCATCTCTCATTAAACAGATTTTTCTGGTAATTTTTCCTGAACCGAATTGAGAAGTCTGAAGATAAACCATGTTGTATGCTGTATAGATTGTAAAGCCCCTTGAGGCAAATTTGTGATTTTTGATATTGGGCCATATAAATAAATATGACTTGACTCAATAAGGATTGAATATGTATCCGACACAATGAAATAACCGAAGGTCCTGATTCACTAATATAGAGATAATCTGATTAAATTATGATATGATTTGAACAAAAGTTTTTACTGGGTGAACTCCTGAAATTGAGCATTTGCTGGAGAAAAGATATCTCAACTGTTTGATTTATTGGAACAAAAGAAACAGTCCAGTTTCTTCCCTCACAAATGATCTTTGGCAGTAAAGTACTGAAGCAGGCTGCCGAAAGCACTCAGCCAGACAACAGTCAAGTTTAATGCTGGCCTGTCACCAAGCTTCTCACATAATTGACGTTAATTAGCGACAACTGATGACCTACTTCCGGCGATGTTTGTGAAACGGTGTAGAGTTACTGTCAGTGCCAGCTGGAAATGTAAAGCTTCTACTAGAATTCTGAGGATGCTGCTCTTTGCTACTAAGAACCAGCGAGGAGAGATAACATCTCAGCAGCCGACAAGAAGAGACTCAACAAGCTTGTCAGGAAGGCCAGCAGTGTGCTGGGGTGTCCACTGGATACGGTGGAGGTGGTGGGAGACAGGAGGATGATGGCCAAGCTGTCATCCCTGATGAACAACACCTCTCACCCCATGCAGGACACCCTGGCAGCTCTGTACAGCTCCTTCAGCCACCGGCTGCTTCACCCCCGGTGTGTGAAGGAGAGGTACCGCAGGTCCTTCCTTCCAGCTGCTGTCAGGCTGCACAACCAACTCTGCTCCCAGCAGACCACATGACAATAAAAACATGACAATAAAAACCTGTGCAATACATTACACTGTGCAATAATAGTTAAAATAGTTTTTTCTGTCTGTAAATATAATATTTCAGTTATTGTTGATTTTCTACTGTTTTTTATTGCTTATTTATAATACTTGTTTTTTTATTTTCATTTTTTATTTTTATCTTGTCTTTCTTCTACTATGTCTCTTGTGTGCACTTTACTCTATGCTGCTATAAGCCTGCAAATTTCCCCGCTGCGGGACTAATAAAGGATTATCTTATCTTATCTTATCTTATAACAGATTTGTAAGCATCAAATTTGATGTGTATTTAGCTAACCTGACCTCAGAGTTACTTGCATCAACCAATTTTATTTTAGCTGACAAACTCTAAAAGATAAAACAAAAAAACATAATTTACTCTCATATTGCCCAACCCTACAGTTGTTTTGAGCGCTGCAAATTCAAAACAAAGTTAAAAAAGGCCACATTATGACACCTGTTCTTTTGCATAAATACACCAGTTCTTTTCAAAGGTGGCAGTTAAAAATGAGGCAAAAAGTTAAGAAATGACAGGACATTACAGGAGCAGTTTTAAACAATGTGTAAACTGTTTTGAGTAAACGTTTTGCTCATTTTGGCAGAAAATGAAATCAGCAACACATGCAGAAGTCAGCCTTGAAAGAAAATAGAAAAAACGTGTAAACAACAAAACTAAAACACAAGGGGGAAACAAAAACATCAATCAAGACGCCACAATGAATCAAAGACAAATAAAACTAAATAAGAAACATGAGAAAGGCAAGCTAACTTGGGTTCCTAAACTCAGGTCTCTTTACAGTGAGTAGATGTTCTTTTCATCATAAAGAACTTTAATACTAGTGTTGGTTTTGATGCATAAGTTTCAATGCCGATATATCGACCATACCATGGGATACTTCTATTGGAGGATTATAAAAGTTGTTCTTCAATAAAACAATTTTGTAATTGAACAATAAAAACAGAACTTCTCAAATCACATTTCATAACAGAATTTTTGATACTTTGCCACGATTGCTTAATTCTATAACAAAGAAGGCTCACAGTTCGATACCCAGCCAAAGCCTTAAATTGACCTCTTACGATTTAAACAAGGCACACTGGCTTTTGTGAATCAGGTTCCGTTTCCTCACAGAACTCTACTTCCAAATCCCTTAGATCCGTGGTTCTCAACATCATACTCCCCAAGAGGGTAACAAGAATATTTTCCAGACGTCACCAGATTATGGGATGATATCTCATATTTTGGAAAGGGGAATGTTTTTTAAATTGCATTGCCTGTACCAGTGATAATCTTTAAAAAAAAAAAGACCAAAGTTCTGTGACAGAAGATGATCCAATGAAAGGTTGAATGAGTGGGAGGAAGACAGGGATGAGGATGAAGAGAGCAGAGGTTTAAGTGATGTCGAGAGAGAGCAGAACATGAAGGAGTCTCTCACAGATGAACAGGAAATGAGCCACACATAGACAGAGATGTACCGTAGGGAGACAGACTGAGTGATGTGGAAGATGGGGGTTGCAGCCAAGGGCATAGAATTTGGTAGGGACATATCCCCTACCAATATATAGCGACTCCTGAATTGTCCCTAGCAATAATTTTGATCCAAAAAGCTGCTTTCATACAGTCGAAAATTGGCGAGAGAATAAACCAAAAGCAAAATTCTTGTCAGGTAACTATGACGGAGCATTTGGGCCAATGTTATTAGGTCATAATATAATAATATAGTTACAGTGAACCAGGTGAAATGAAGAGGCTAGGTGTTTTTCCCGCTACTGACCAGCTGAAAAGGTTTGGAAGAATATCCATGAGCCAAATATTTAAGTGCCATCTTGATAACAGAGCTCAAGATTGTGGCTTTATATAATTTAAGTTTACTCATTATTATTGATTCATTTAGGATATTCCAAAAAAATAATCCAATGACAGGAGAGTAAATAATGTAATCATGTGTGTTGATTTAGCATGGATAACCTTAAATGAGAAAAGTTGATGTACGGGAGAATAAATGTTTGAAAGAAATACAGATTTTGCCAGAGATCCTTACTGCATTTCAATCCATTACATTTTGAATTGTCACCGGTCTTCCTTTTGGGTATTGAAGTGCCAGCTGATGATGGTTTTGAATTCGCTCTAGTCAGTCGGTAATGGGAGCATGTGAGCTGTTAGAGCATGACTCAGGGCTGCAGGGTTACACTGAGGCCATGCATCAACAACATGGCACCTGGAGCCAAAGGACAACTCCAGTTAGTCATATACTGCTGTGCTAAACTTTATTGGTGTTTTTATATTATATATATATATATATATATATATATATATTCGAGTAAAATGAAACCAGGCTTGTTTCTACAAAAGATCAATTGGGCTCTGACATGTTCAATTAAAAAAACTTTAAGACTTATGTGGGTATTTAAGCATTTCATGATCCAGTACATTTCCCAGACAAATCAAATGAAGAGTAGGAAGAGCACAGAGAGAAAAGAGAAGAATACTAGAGGGAAACTGAATAGGACGGTTCAACAGAGGATGAAACTAAGATAAAATAAAGCCATTGTTTCATGGAGGAAGACCTGACTCCTTTCTTTGTTGGCCACTGTGCTGGGTCAGTTAAAAATAGAACAAGGCTCTACAATTGAGGCTAATCTTTGCAGATGGGATGTGTGCAGCACGGCAGTTGTAGCAGCAGGGATGAATGTAGTCTCAGGCCACTGCAACAGAGCGTGTAAACCCCTACCACACACACACACACACACACACACACACACACACACACACACACACACACACACACACACACACACACACACACACACACACACTTTCCACACACACACACACACACACACACACACACACACACACACACACACACACAGTGTCTTTCCCAGACACGTCAACTCCAAACTATTTACTTTTGCATTGCTCTGTTATACATTTTGCACTTTGATTCTTATCTCAGCACGTTCATGCAGAGGTAAATGAAGTTGCTTAGCAACTTCACTCCACAAAGCCTTTTCCCTGCCTGTTTCTACCCCTCAGCAAAATAAACTCCCTCTGTATCTATCCCCTTCTCAAACCAAATACACCTACTACTTACAGTTTTTTTCGATTGCTTAAACACTAAAATCAAAAGTATGACACTATTATCAAAACCTTACACTCAAGGATCATAACATGAGCCCAGATCTGCACCACTATAAGCACAATGTCAGCTTCACACTTTTTGCAAAACAATACACACAGTGATTTGCAAAACACTAAACACACTTAACATACATTACACACAAAAATCTATCATGAAGTCACGTCCTTGCAATACCAAAGCACTGACTGTCAAATTACCACACCGTCCAACCAATTGGTTCAACACAGTCATCAGGTGTGCAAACACTTGTTTGCTTAATTGCAGACACAACAATCAGGTGTGTAAGCACTATAAAAAGCAGTAGGTGAGTTCAGCGTTCTCCAAGCACAATGGAAAGAGTCAGAGAAAGAGTAAGACGACGAGGAGGAGGAGGACGAGGAGAACGAGGAGGAAGAGGAAGAGGAAGAGGAAGAGGAAGACAAGAAGGTGCTCAAAGAGGACCGAATCTGACAAATGAGATCCGCGCAACACTGGTTGACCACGTTGTCAACCACGGCCTGACGCTGAGGGAGGCTGGACTGCGAGTACAGCCAAATCTAAGCCGATATACAGTGGCAAGTGTGATGAGAACATTTCGACTGGAAAATAGGTATTGTAAAAATATCATCATATCAAAAACATCTGCACGGTTTCAGTCACTGCTTACAGTACTGTATTCTATGCACTATCAGCACTTCTGTTACCTTTTCCTGTGAAATTACTGTACTATACTGGGTTTTTTTCTACATAGGATTGAGGGTCAGGGACGACAAGGGGGAAGGCCTCCTATGTTCACAGAACAGCAAGAGAGGGAGATAGTAAACATGGTTTTGGCCAACAATGCTATAACACTCAAGCAGCTCCAAGCTAACATTGTCAATAACCACGCCATTTTCAATGATATCCATCAGGTCTCAACATCAACACTGGCACGCATCCTAAAAAAGAAACATATTCAAATGAAGCAAATTTATCGAGTGCCTTTCGAGCGCAATTCCGAAAGGGTAAAACGACTGCGGCATGATTATGCAGAGGTATGTATTCACTTTAGCAGTGTGATCTTGCATACTGTCTCAGTTTTTTACTGTACTGTAATATGTATACTAGATCTACACTGAACTACACAATTTTGCCGGACACTGTTTTTCAGAGAGTTTTACGAATGGATGGAGAGGAGATCCAGCATGAGTTCATTTACGTAGATGAGGCTGGGTTCAACCTGACGAGAACACGAAGGAGGGGAAGAAACATCATTGGCCACAGGGCTATAGTCAATGTCCCAGGGCAACGTGGGGGTAATATAACACTCTGTGCAGCCATTACACAGAATGGGGTCCTCCACCGCCATGCCCATATGGGCGCTTACAACACAGCACTCATACTTACATTCTTGGACCAATTGCGCAACATAACAGCAGCAAATCAAATAAATCATATGCAATACATTGTTGTCTGGGACAATGTGTCTTTCCATCGCTCTGCTCTGGTTCAGAACTGGTTTCAGCAACATCCACATTTCACCGTCTTATATCTTCCACCATACTCTCCATTCCTCAACCCTATAGAAGAGTTTTTCTCGGCATGGCGGTGGAAGGTATATGATCTCCGTCTCCAGGCTGAGGTACCCCTCATCCAAGCCATGGAGGAGGCCTGTGACCAGATGGAGGTAGCAGCAATGCAAGGATGGATTCGTCATTCAAGACGTTTCTTTCCAAGGTGTCTTGCTAATGACAACATTGCCTGCGATGTTGATGAAATTCTCTGGCCAGATCCAGCTAGGCGAAGAGACAATGTCTAGTTGTTGTTTTTTAACTTACAATACGTAAAGTGACGTTTGATTACAGTATTATGAATCTCTATGTCAACATTTTGGGCGTGTTGAGAAATAAATGAGTTTCTTCAGTCTGCAACATTGGTCTTGTGTATTGTTTGGTGAATTTACATTATATTTGTACTTTGTTGATAGTAGCCTACTCTAATCATAGGGAAGTAGAAGTGCTAAAAGTGTTTTAGGTTTATCACAGCAGAGTGCTCGTGCAAACAGAGTATAGTAATGTGAAACGTGTGTGTTTCATATAGTAACAAAGTGTGGTTTTTAAAAAGAAGTGTATAGTTTTTACAGGAGTGTTTAATTTTGCAAAGGATCTGTAGTGTTTTGCTAATTGTGTGTAGTGTTTTGAAAACACAGGCCCTGTTTTGAAAATTGTGCTTAAGCAATCGAGAAAAACTGTAATATTGAGTGACAACTTCATTCAGCAGTGTTCAGGGTTGAATACAGGCCGTGTAATTTCACTGGTTCGACTACAACATGTCTGCTATTGTGACATCCCTGATGTCGCATAACCCCTCCTCGCACATTTTGGTTTTAGGTTTTTTTGCCGCTGCCACGGTTTTAGTTCAGTCCTCCACACAGGTTCGTAGAAGTTACAAGTCGCCCCAATTATGTGGGTTTTCCCACTGAGTTTAAATCAAAAATACTGCTTAAAACACTTTTGCATTTTGCTTTGACACCAAATCTTCCACCATAGTCTTGTCGGTCAACTCTCGTCATGTGCTAAGTGAAATCTGACTCCTGCTACTCTATGATGAGGCTGCTGCTGTATGGATGTTGGCACTGATATGCAAAAAATTTACTGATTGGGTTTAATTTCTATAAAAAAAAAAGCAAAACGACGATTGGCAATTAATATAATTGGTGTATGCCCGAAACACATGCAAAGCCTGCTCACCATATTGTAACATAAATACACAAATGTTCTTACATAAAATATGGTTGCTTACTCCTAAACCTACCAAACTTCTTACCTAAACTTCTTACCTAACTAAATACCAGTCCAGTCAAGAAGAAATACAATGTTGGTCCGTGCCCTCTAAATCGAAGCGTAGAAGCGTTTTCTGATCTGACTCGATCAGCAGGACGACAGCATTTGTCTGTGACATTCAAAACCGTCTCCTGCTTGAGCTCCTCTGATCAATTGACCTGATCAATTGATGTCACCAAGTTTCTCCCCATGGATGCAGACTGGCCGATCATTACGTAACAGCGGACAGCTCTGACCAGGGTCCGACAACTATTCGGCTCTATAGACTCTTATGCAATCCTTTCAAATTTTCTTTATTTTCAGGCTGATTTTGTGGACTTCGAGCTAGTCATGGTTAAACGTTGTGTAATGGTGATACTCGTTACCCTGAGATATACGTTTCTAAAACATTACGTTTCTATGTAAAAACAGAGTACATTAGCAGCGTTAGCACTTCAATGCTACTCTAGCTACTGAAGGTATACTGAATTTTTTTTTATGATTGTAACAGTGACTAAAGACCTACCTGGCTTTACAGGAACAGTGTTAAACTCGCATTTAATTGTCTTCTTTCTCAATCACCAGGTGACCATGTGATGGTTCACTTTTACACTGTGATCTGTAGCTTTAGCTTCTATCTTTATCTTTTCTACCTTTTTCGCTGCTGAATCAGTTTGACCCTTGTCCTTCAAACACATATTTTAGACCCTCTATCTGTTTCTCTCTGAAATCACTTTTTTGTTTTGCAAAAATGTGATAATATTTTTTCAGGAAGTGGAGCTAGAGACAGTGTGGGCTGCTCTGTGGTAGCTCTGACTGTTTGAAGGAGTAGCAGCAGGGGGCGGGGCTTAGCAAAGAGTAAATCCCCTCTCATCACTCTAGTATCCACATCACCTGCAGTACTTAAACAAAGGTTCAGATTTCAAACATTTCTTTTTTCTTTTTTAAGGCTGAAATGGCCACCTCCCTCTGTTTCCCTTTTGGTTTCTGGAGCTACAGAAATCAGTATTCAAACTTTTCATGTATACTCAAATTTAAGACCGATTTGACCTATTACATCAATTTCAAACTTAAAGAGTACATAGATTATTAAACAGTTAAATGCAAAGTAAAAGCTAAAAGGATATTAACACATTTATTATGCATGTTGAACGGCTTACATTTCAAATTTGAACATCAAAATCAAAACTCTTTATTTGTACATTTCTTTTGTATTTGGAGATTTTATTTCAAAACTTTTTTACGGTGCCATAAAAACACTCGATCGATCTCTCTCCTCTCTCAGAGTGCTTCACTCGTTCGATGTAATGAAAAAAATAACACTGCTACTACAATTTCCTGAGCCTCGGTTCTCCTCTGGGAGCCTCTGAGCATGAAATCTCCTATACCTGAGATGGAAAAAATTAATATTTTATGTCATGCTATAGAACTTTGCTGAAACTCCTTCAAATTCAGACCGCTGCCTTCCCTTTACAGGGGGACCTTAAGCTTTAAAGGGCACCATGATGTCTTTACATTTACATTATGTTAATATGATGCGGGCAGTGGGTAATGCCGTAACACCACACATCACTGAAACAATGATAATTATCTGCAAAACTGCGTCAGTAATTATGAGCTGTTGGTAGGTATGTCAGAGATTTAGACTGACGACTACAGTCCCCAAGGGCTACTCACCACAATGTTCAAGCTAATTTCTAATTAGCAACCTCGACCGACTGCGAAATAAAAGCCGATTTGGCCCGCTGTCCCTGTAATGGATTCAATTAGCAGTGAACGCGGGGTGGAATTAAAACCACATACAGCCAAAACCCCTGTGCTGCAGCCGTGTCCCTGAGGAAGGTGGAAGAGCGAGATTACCGCATTAAAGAAGGCTCATGCCTCATTTATACTTCTGTGGAAAAGATGCGCAGAGCCGCAGAGGCGGCGGTGGACCTCCTGAAAAATGTCACTATGTGCCAACCAATCCATCACGAGTGCCTTCCCTGAGAAATAGATGCCCACACCGAACGCATAGGGGCACAGCTGCAGGAGGCCTAAACCAAACAAACAAACACGCATCCTCATCAGCTCTCACATTTTTTAAAATACCTTAATGATTTAACAGTATCATATATCTAATGGTCTTTGTAATTACCTTCTTAATGGCTGCTTAGACAGTCTAAGCATGTGACTGTGTTAAAACCACATCTTTGCTTGGTCATTTCCTTGACTGGCTTAATAACCGAGTCTCTCTTGAGAAGAAAATACTGCGATCCTTTTGAGATCTTCATAGAAATGTATGTTAGTATGTGTGCGCTCGATTATATATGCTGCTGGCATGTATATTTAAAAGTGTTAAGTGCCACGTTTTCACATCAATAAAACATTACCACATTCATTCTGAGAATCACTGCATGCAAAGAAGAACTCTGCCAAGCAGACTGGCAGCCTCTACACAGCATGTTAGATGATCTGATGCTGGTTCGGAGTAGAGTGGCAGTGTTCTGAAGTGCTTGATGGCACCAAACTTGGCTGAAACTCTGTCCCAACATGTTTGTCCTCTTTGGCAAAGGCAAACAGAAACTGTTAACTCAGGAAGTAGCAAAACAAAATATACCTATCTTTTTGGGGAAATATGGTCTAAATATTAAAGAAGAAATCCAGTTTACCAAAAATAAGGTTTGATTGTCATACAGTAGTTTTGTCAATATTTTCTCCTGACTATGATCTTTGCAGAGACGTTTCACACCTTCATAAATAAGTTGCATGTTCCCTTAAAAGTCCCTTTACAAACACTTTTGTATAAATGTCTTTGTGCTTTATTAGTTTTTTTCTGGAAGCCTTTATATCTTGACTTAGCAGCGCAATTTAATGGTTTCTCAGGTGAGTGTGGCAGGTTTAAAGAGAATAAATACAATACACGCAGGATCTTTAAGTGCATTTGGTTTGTAGACCCAAAATATATAGGGCCGGATAAATTATCGGCCAATAACGGGAAATGTATATTATTATGTATTATTGCGTTATGTGAAACAATCATCGGATTATAATATAAAGCCAAATTGCTTTCATTGACTTAACAAGCGCAGCATCTAAACACTCTGATAGAGTATGCACTTAAAGTTGGTTTGTGATCTGCCAATCAATACAGAGGAGAAGAGGCATGTCTTTGTTTTTGTTGTGTTAACAATCATTTAACAATAGTGAAGTCATTCAGAGTTGTTAGGTCAGAGCTATGCAACATTATATCATCCATCTTTACTTACAACATTTAAGCATTTCTTACCGTCAGGTGTGCATAAACTACAGGTTATGAAATTCTTTTTTATATACAAAAATCTGAAATTATCGGTTATCTCATATGTATCGGCCATGAGGAGCAGGAAACTAACGATTATCCCATCGGTTGAAAAATCCATAGCGTGTATCCCTAATTTTAAGAAATGACTTTGGACTCTGGAAACTCTTTTCCTGCACTTAACATCATTAATGTTTTACATTCTATAAGCTTAAATGATTGATTGATTTATAAAAAAAATAAGATGCAGCACTTGTCAATTCAACTGTATGTAATATGGCTGATTCATACAATTATCTGTAATATGACATTCCTCTACACACAGGTCAGAGAACACCGATCATCATCTTTGGTAGAAAAATGACCCTTATTATCACGACTGGCCAGCTGGTATGATCTTATTATGTATTTTCGGCTAAATGACTAAAGCATGAAACTCTAGTTGAGTCAGTTGATAGGGAAAACGGAAACCATAAATCCACTAATTTAGAAAAACAACAAATGAGATGAGGAACAAAAAAAACATGTAAATATATATTGTACAATGTAAACTGAAAAAAATATGATGTTCCTTCAGAGCGCATTCCTTCACTGTCCTAAATTTTATGCAAATCTTTGACTATATAAATGGTTGTCTGCCTGCTTGGCTGCAAAAAGAGCAATCATCACTCCATGCCCCGTGGGCACGAGTGTGTAATGAGAACAGACCTACAGCAATAAGAGAAAACCTGTGTCTGAGCACACACAGGGAGCCCTACCTGCAGGTTTTCAGCTGCACTATTTGATGTGTTTGTATTCGTCTTCTATTTATCTCCGTACCAAATGAGGCCATGCAACGAGTTCGGGGTGGAGGGAGAGGCAGGAGGATGCTGGGATTTTGTTTACCGTTTGTCCTCAAAGGGAGTGACGATGTGAATTTCAGATTCACTGTAGAGAGGGCAGTTTGTGATGGGTTGTTGTTGTCGTTGTCATTTGTCATTTCCCTGAAGCCACGTCGTACAACCAAGGTCAAAGAAACTTGACTCAACCTGGTTAAAATTCATCTCCGCGCTCCTGTTTGGTCAATGCCTTTCAGCGAGGCAAACAGAGAGTGGCATCCTGGGAACGGTAGTATTCATGGCTTTTCGGAGCTGCAGGTGAATGGAGCTGTAGGGAACGGGGATAAAAGGGGACAAGTAAAGGAAAAGATGGAGGTGGAGAAAATAATGCCACCACCATGACAATCCCACAGGACAGCAGGCCAGTGTGGCGAGTGTGAGATTGAAAAAACCCGCCCATGTGCCCCCCACCCCCTACAGCTCCAGGCTGAGATAAATGAAGGAGGAAGGAGGAGGAGGAGGAGGAGGAGGAGGAGGACACAAAGATAAAGGCTGGAGTGAGATGAAAGATGAAAGCCAAGGCACACACCTCACAGGAAGCTGTGCTATCAGATCAGAAGGTAAGTTAATTTACACCTCAGTAAAGTCTACACATGGAGGATGATGAATTACAGATTGAGTTCCACGTTGACAGTATAAACCTGTGCTCTGCTCTGTTTTGGTCTGCTGCATTAAAGTGTTGGCGCTATGCATCTAATGTAAGCAGCAGAGCATGTCCTGTGTCAGAGCAGCTTAAATTCAAGCCCGAGGCGGAGCGGCTCCACTGGTTTCTTCGGGGCCAACCAGCAGGCTGACTGCGCTCTGGGTCTGAATCAGTCACTGAACAAGCAGGGCTGCAGACTTTAAGGCTCAGACTGGAGGCTAAGAGGCTCTTATGTGTGATAAGTTGAGGGCAACCGTCTCCTAGACACACTCATCAAGTAGTTTTGTTAGGAACTCAGCAGGCCACCTACTGCCACTCCAAACACAAAGACTGGGATGAATCGCAAGTTTGTAAACTGAAAACTGCAAGGCGCACCAACAGCAAGACGCAGCGCATGTCAGTCACCGCTGTGCTGGAAGAGAGAGGCAGAGTTCCTTTACTGTTCAGGTCTTTGGTGACAAAACAGCCCAGACTGTTGATGCCTTTAAAGGCTCCTCCAAGTGACGATGAGCGCCACAAAGACTGGGATAAACAAGGTTACATCACAGATGCATTCAGCGAGCGCTGGAGGGGATTTCAGGGGTAAACTCACGCTGAATGACTGAACATTTCATGCCATTACTCGAGGCTCGTGAATGATACTTTTAATGAATACATTGAAATTGTTTCGGGTTGACATGCAGGTGTGAAGTTGTGTGAGCTGACATAATTGACAGCACCAAGAGAGGAGCCAAATAAATATACAACACAATTATTACATTGCAAAAATGCACGTCATAAGCCTCAAACAGCGAAAGAGCCTCCAACATAAACAACAGAACAGAGTGTTTATCGTTGCCTTGCAAAACATCCCATGGGAGCATTGTTTTTCAGTGTCTCCCATAACACATATAACCGTAACAAGTATAATTCATATGACTGTTTCTTGATTTGCTACCTATATAATTTGTTTGGTTTAGGCAACTAAAACAATCAAATACTCTCAGAAAGGCCAGGATGCAGTTGTTGCGATTTTTGCGATTTTTACTATTAGGAGGAGGTTTAAATGTCTAATTAAGTCTATTTATTGTGTTTCTGCAGATAAAGATTAGGATACACTAACAGTATTAGTATTATACTACTTGTAGGATAGATTCCAGTGGTGGCTGCGTAGGATTGCTTCCGACTTACGTGAAACCAAGATGGCAGCGGCCAGAATCCCGAACGAGAGGCTTCATAACAGTAGTCCACAAACCAATGCGTGACGTCATAGTGACTTTGCACACTACTTTGATTGAGTCTGTGAGTAGAACACAGAGGCCTGACAGGTATAAGCAGTAAATATGTTGACTGTATCCAGTGTTGTGTTGGCCATACTATAGAATGATTTATTGCTGGAGTGTAGTGAATAATACAGACATCAAGGATTGTTTTTTTAAATCACATACTGAATTGGAATCGCAAAATTGGTCTGGAAAGTAATTGCTAATCTGTTTGACTACTTTTAAACTTCAAGTACTTATTTAGCCTAAATCTTGTAAATTATTTTTTAACATAACATAACCTACTATAGGTGACAAAATAAGTGAAATACTACTGTGTAGTGTCAGTATCTTAAAACAAAGCACACACAGCAATAGTAGTACAGGTTTTGCCTGGCTCAGATTAAGGGAGGAAGGCGGTACCATCCTGATCATTTTCCCACATATGCATATGTACTGTCCTGGAATTTGGTGGCCGTCCATTCATTTTCAACGCAGAAAAAGCCTCTAGTAACAAATTGCTTGATACATGTAGTTTTTAATTTTTATTAAAAACTATACCAGAGAAACCAGGTCATTAACTTGCTGGTAAAGTACAAAACTCATCAATCAAATCATCAATGCCCCAAAAAAACATTGAGGTGCTTTTTCGCAAAGTTTGTTGCAAGACATTCTGACCCCAGACCAGACACACTCCAATTACCGTTTGTTCCTAAAACAACTTAATGTCACACATCAGTTTAGAGCTCAGAGGTCTGCAGATTTCTCCACAGCTGATGACAGAAGTTGTCAATGACTTAAAAGTATTCCTGTCTCTGACAGCAGTATCCAATTTCAAAAAATATTCTCTCCAGAATAAATCTGTCAACTCAGTTATTTTCTGGGGTCACATTAGAACCACTTGTTGTCAATCACAACCCAGTCAAGGCCAAGAGGAGAAGAAAAAGCACTCAAATGAGAAAAAAAAGATGACTTAATTATGCCACTTTCTTAACTTCTAACCCTAACCCTAAGGGTAACTTAATAAAATATGTAGCTTGTGAAATATTTAAGGTAAAAATCATCTAAAATTAAAGAATTGCAATAATCTCACATTGGTATTACAGCTAAAAAACTCCCCACACGAACAGAAACTTCGCACAGAAAATAATGATGATATTGTTATCCACATATTTTTCCTCCATAAAAAATGTAGCCTGTCAGTTTGATATCTCAGCAAAACGACAGCCAAAACCACTTATACATTACAAATAAAATAAACTTGGTCATGAGTTCTCCTTCATCAACTGCAGGGTACAGTTTGGAAAAATGAGGAGAAAATAATAACAGACTGTGACTAAAAAGATTTATATCTTCGCTATCTTAGCACATAATGGTGTCCAACAGTGGCTGATGGCTATAAATGAGTGGGAGTGACCGAGATTGTAGCTGGAAAATGTAAAAGATGGAGAGGCAGAAAGAAAAATTTGACAGCAGTGCCGGGGCTAATAACTCAAGTAGCTTAGCACTCATTACTCACCACCAATTTCAAAAGTTATATTATTACTTTTCTTATTACCCCCTTGGGGTAATCATTTGTCACACTGCTTGTTAAATTACTTGCACTTAAAATCCAAAGACCGTTAATTGCATTCTCTCATACCTTCAATCTTGTGAGTGATCATGGCAGCCAAACAATAAAAGAGTTTCCTTTACTTTGCTCAATACGATACATTTTGAAAGAATATTTCCACCTTGTAACTAAAACTGTGTCTTTCACATTTAGAATAGTTTAGATTGAGATGATGACAAGTTAAAGAGGAGAACAAATCACTGGATGAAGCGGGTTTCTGAATATTCAGCTTAGGTGTTTTTATTATAAAGGAGTTGAGAATTTGGAAGTTTGATCAACCAGGTGTCGGGTCATAGTTGAACAACTTCATTGTGACTGCAGTTCAGGATATAAATCATTAGTTAACAGTGTTGTCAAAAATATAGATTTTTCAATACATATTAATACTGAATATTTGAAACGGTTTCAAAACTTATGTTCTTCACACGGGTACCAGCTGAGCTTTCTGCTCTGTCCGACAGTGAGATGACGACTACACAAACACACACTCGCACGCACACACACGCACAGACACACAGAGACACTCACACCGCTGAGGCAGAGCATCGCCTCCTCTCACTCACTCACACTGCTAGTCTTGTTGCCACTTGTCTAATTTGTTCTGGTTGAGGATAATAATATCAGGCATTCGTTATGATTATTCCGCCCTCCCTGAAAGTTGTTTTTTAGTGTGGCAGCTGTAATACTGAAATCTTTTTTTCTCTCTGTTTCTTGGAGAAGAGCCTTTTTTTTAATTATTTGAACACAATTAACAGGAAAAAAACAAGAAATAATCATGTTTTTGTTCTTTTAATGACTGTGTGTGGATATTGACACACACAATTAGGCTGGCAATTATGGTTATTCAGTAATAATGGTACTGTTATTGTTTTGCTTTTATCACTGTTTACCCTTGACACAATTGTATCATTCATCATAAACAAGAGCAGCCTGGTTCCTTTCAATCAACTACAGGGGTGATAAACTCTACTGTCATGCTCATTGGGGAGGATAACGAGAAAAACATTAAAGCAAATCTCTCCACACAAAAACATAAAAAGGACACAACTAAGTTACGAGGGACAGAAAGTGGGACAAAAATGTAATAAAATGTAATATATAAAGAAAAAAAAAAAATTAAACTAAAGAAGGGGAGAAAGCGGGGGCAAACAAAAGCAAGAAGGAGAGAACAAATAAAAATAAATTAGCGGCAGCATCTGTTTGGGTGCATTTCAGGCAAGCTTTCCAGGACAGGTTTGATTCAGTGTTATTAATTCTTTATGTACCCCCTTTGCATACAAACACTCCCACATACACATAAATGTTGTACATGTTTTTTTGCAGAGCGTCTGTTTTTTCCAGTTTATTAGTATTGTTTTTTTGGTGATAGTTAGGGCTACAAGTAGGGGTATTTGTGTTGAGGATATCCAGATCGCAGAGTCTGCAAACAGAAGGTAATCATGGAATAAAACAATTGTATTAAAGGTGTCTAATAGTGGTGGTTGTTCCCGGTTTGTGCCAGAGATATCAGTTTTGCCTTTAAAATTTAACTTTTTTAATTGGCTTTATCATAAGTATAAGAGAAGATAAGATAATATAATCCTTTATTAGTCCCGCAGCGAGGAAATTTGCAGGCTTACAGCAGCATAGAGTAAAGTGCACACAAGAGACATAGTAAAAGAAAGACAAGATAAAAAAAAAAAAAAAAAAAAAAAAAACAAGTATTATAAATAAGCAATAAGAAACAGTAGAAAAACAACAATAACTGAAATATTATATTTACAGACAGAAAAACTATTTTAACTATTATTGCACAGTGTATTGTATTGCACAGGTTTTTATTGTCATGTTTTTATTGTCATGTGGTCTGCTGGGAGCAGAGTTGGTTGTGCAGCCTGACAGCAGCAGGAAGGAAGGACCTGCGGTACCTCTCCTTCACACACCGGGGGTGAAGCAGCCGGTGGCTGAAGGAGCTGCACAGAGCTGCCAGGGTGTCCTGCATGGGGTGAGAGGTGTTGTTCATCAGGGATGACAGCTTGGCCATCATCCTCCTGTCTCCCACCACCTCCACCGTATCCAGTGGACACCCCAGCACACTGCTGGTATTGTTGTTTCTCAATGTCAATACGCTGTTGAAATAAGGTGTGTTATCCCTTTTTCTTTGTACTTGGTGCATATTAGAGGAAATGTAACTGCAGTAAAGTCTAGATAATGCCATATTGGTGTTTGTACGGGATATGAAAGCTTGAGTTTTAATTTTATTTTATTGACTTTCCACCAAGCTGTCAGTGTGTGGTCCTTTGTCTACCATTCTGGCAGCAACATGAAGTACAAAAACAATGTTGACATCTGCTTTCGTACTATGGAATCTGACTGGCAGGTGCACTGATTGTACTTTTGCAGTTTCTCCTAGCTGAGATTACTACACTAAGAGAGACTACAATGTAATTAAAAATGTCCTCATTTGTGATTTCAGGCAATTTTAATATGTCATCTTTCCAGTCCCTGATGGCTGATTGATGTGATACTGTAGAACCATCCGATCGCCGCAGTTTAGATGCTGAATGTTCCCAAATAACGATACTATTTACAACTCCACCAGCGCTAAACTGGAAGAACAAATACAAATGCATAAATGCATGTACCGCCGCCAAGCTCATGAACCCTCTTATTTTCTTGTAGGGATGTCAAGAGAATGGATACTTCCTTACCAAGTTGATGAAAAAATTTGAAACTGTGACGGTACAGATTTATTTTAAGTACTGTAGGTACCAGGGATCAAGGCTTTAGACTAATTGCATATTGGGGACAATAATGCAGCTAACAGCTAACGTACAGAGGTTTCATGAGTTACAAAATGATGCTTTCAAACTTTATATGGGATTTATCATTTTGTTCTTGTTTTTTACCATGGTATTGCATTGGGTATCGAGAATCACGGAATTTCACTAGTTTTGGTATTTACTTCTAAACTGTTGTCACAATAATTACACTATATCAACAAATCATACAATATATCAACATGACCTCAACATATATTGTTTTGGTTTATTTCTATGTATGTTTCATTAATTTATGATATTTTAATATTTTTTAGTCACATTCCAATTCCAATGTCTGTTTATCTATAAGAACTAAAAGTTCATTGCTCTTTTAATTGGTATTCTTTCATTATTATGCTTTTATATTATCATTACATCTGCAGCATAAAATGGGCTTAAATTCCATTAACATCGTTGGCTTAAAGGAAAAAATTTGCCCTCTTACCTGTCGACTCTTAATGAGGAACATCTACGTGTTGAGTCCTATTGACAGTAGCTTCAAAATGACTGAAAAAACAGCACCGTAGAAGCTATTGGAATTAGTTAAAGATTTAAAAATATATGATTGTGCCTTCATAGTATGCCCCATTTAATGTTTACCAGTGTTTTATTAGCCAAAATCCTTTATTTGTTCAAGCTGGACATTATTTGAAAACCAGTTTTTAATTGAGGATCAATGGAGTGGGGAAAAAAAACATCTATTGATGTACACGTTCATCTTTTTATAGCCAGTGTCAGGTAAAGAGCAAGAACAAGAAAAGGCCACATTTCTAAATTGGGATCTCATTGCAATTCTATATTTCTAGATGCACATCAGCAAATTACCCACTTACAAGGCAGACACAGAATAACCTTTCCAAGCCATTTAACAATTGTGCTACTGAAACAGAAAGAGTAATTTATTCCATTACTTTGACAGTTCTATTTGATAATGCATACTTTCCCCTCCATGCTCCGACTTAATTCTGACTACTTTGCGTGTAGATGAAATTAGGGTTTCGTCAGTACTTTTATAGGCCCAATCATACTAAATGAGAAGAGGAAGTATGGGGGGGGGGCTCCTGTGGATTCCAGCTGTGCCTGTATTAACATAAAACTGGGTTAAAACATCTCTAAAATTGACTCCATCCCAGCAGACGAAGGATTTCATACTGCTATACCAGTGGCAGAAGGAGAAGGATCCCGGGGTGCCCGACACCCGCAGTCAGCAGCAAACAACTGTTATTAAGGCTCCACCAAATCAACTTTTACGATTTCAATGCAAAGCGTTTATTGCTTATTTATATATCACAGCTGCAGAGATGCCCTCATCTTTATTAATGGATGCAGAGAGCGATCCAGTCATTGATAAAGGAAAGGATGAGTGTGTGTTTGCGTGTGTTTTTCTGTGTGTGTGTGTGTGTGTGTGTGTGTGTGTGTGTGTGTGTGTGTGTGTGTGTGTGTGTGTGTGTGTGTGTGTGTGTGAGCCTGATTGTGGATGAAGGCAGTGTTATATTAACAACTACATGTTTCTGATTGCTTGTAAGGGATCGCATGTATTTTAGTGTGTTTGAATAAAAGTGAACAGTACGGCAATCTGAGGACTTTGAAAGTTGTGAACGAAGCATTACCAGTTGAAAAAAAATGAAAGGGTGAAAGGCAAAAAGGGTCATGATGGCCATGGAATGGACAACAGATGAAGAGGGAACATATAGAGACAGAAGGAGGAGAAAGAACAGCTAAATTACTTGTAGGGACAACGAGAAGAGGGTTGGTGGAAGATCTCTGATACGTGTGAAGCAGAGTTAAGATAAGATAAGATAAGATAAGATAATCCTTTATTGGTCCCACAGCGGGGAAATGTACAGGATTTACAGCAGCATAGAGTATAGTGCAAACAAGAGACATAGTAAAAAACAAGATCAAAACAAGTATTATAAATAAGCAAATAAGCAATGCAAACAGTAAAGAATATTAAATAAGTAAAAAAAGAAAAAAATCCACAATAACTAAAAATATTATATATACAGACAGAATAACTAGTATATTGCACAGTGTATTTATTTTATGCTGCATATGCTGCAGCGAGAGCAGCAATCGGTATCGACCCGGTGGATGGAAATGATGAGCAGCACAGAGACAGACTGAAAGCCTAAACTGCCATGAGTCATTATATGCTTCAGAGCTGTCTTAAGCTTTTGAGTTATACGTGAAGATCGATACCGTCTAATGACGCATCTAATCAAAGCGGGATGTGCAGGGAAACATTCCATCTATGTGGAAAAACTTTGTGCCACCTTTAATGTGCACTTCCTGCCACTCACAGGAAGTTCATTTTTCCGGAGGCAGGAGAGGAAGACAACAAGTGCGATAAGACTCTGGCACCAGGGCCAGTGTTGGAGGCGTGTTTGAGAAAAGAGATGAGGAGGCAAAGAAAACCTCTTAAAAGAACAGTCGTCATGGAGACAAAACATCTTGTAGATTCTGGGATGCAGCCATTCCTCCCAAAGAGGCAGTATAAACAACAGCATGCTTACTGAGTAGGCACTAGCATTAACATCCGGCCCTAAATTAGACTCAGTGAAGAAGAAGAAGAGGTGTCGCCCAGCGCCACACAGAGCCACGCTGATGGCAGCTGTGAAATAAAAACGTCATCTCTTCTCCATCTCCAAAAATAATGTTGCCAACAGTCATTGGCCCAGAGAGACGCCTAATCTCAACACCACAAACTGCGACACAACTCACACCTGAGCTGCTCCTGTGTCCTCGCCTCCACTCTGCACAGCTCACTTCAGGACTCATCAAGTGTAAGTAAGTGTGCATTCAGTCGGACCGAGCATGGATTAACAGAGCAGAGGGCCAGGGGCATGCAGGAATATCTGTGTGTTTGTGTCTTCAGCATGCCCGTGAACACACCTGTAGATAGCTGAACATCCACATTTCTATGTAGAGACTTCACAGTACACAAGACATCAAAGAGTAGGAGCATGAAAAAGCCTCCATATTATTGAAACAGGTGTCAATAAGATGAGTTTCAGTACTTATAACCAGTACTTATAACCAAACCTATACAGTTTTTAATACCTCAAAGTAAAGAACATTTATATAATTTATGAAATATGATACTTTAAAAATGTTGAAATAATATTACATCCATACAAGAACTTTCCTACATAAAATACAGTATTAAATTAGCCAAAATATCAATTAATTCAGGAAATATCTATAAATCTGACTATTTAAATTTCCAAATTTCAACAGCTGACCTTCCAACAAAGTTCAATACCCAGCCATGCATTAAAACACAATATATAGTAGCTATTTCACACTATAACACAAGAAAGCAGTTTATGATTATGTACCCGGTACATTTAAGGAGTACGTAACAAACATTTGAGCTTTTCCTCGATTCAACAAATTCTTCTCAAATCCTAGTCAACCATTCAATTTATACAATTTGTCCAACTGATATTCTTCTCCATTATTTTTGATCTGCAGATAGATACATCCATGCAGATGTATATCTTCCCATCTTGAGCTTTTTTTTAGACTCTGATGCCAAATGTATAATTTTCCATAAAGAACAGATGAGTAATAACTCAGCTGCCTGACTTAGCATTCGCATCTTACGTCAGTCTCGCTGGTACAAGGTGTCTCATTTACATGTGGTTTGAAGGGCCCGTCCACGCATACCGCCCAGCTCAAAACAATCAATACTGGCCAAATCTAGAGGCTGAAACTGACTGACTGAAGACTGAAGTTTGAAAGGGAAAAAAATTTACTCACAACCCTCGTGAGCAGTAATTTAAATTTGGAGGTCTGGGTTCATTTGAGGACTGAAACTAACAATAAGTTTCTGCATTAAATAATCTGTCAATTCGTGGTCTAATTTATCAAAAAAACATTTGCTCTATAAATCATTTTCCCAGAGCCTTCAGACTGCTTGTTATGTCTCACCAACAGACCAAAACCTATTTAATTCACGATGATATAAAACAGAGAAAAGCAGCAATTCATCACATTTAAGAAGCTTTGAACAGGAACTGTTTTGCAATGTTGCTGGATAAATTATTTTAACATCTAAAATAGACTTAAAATTAATAATTCTATTTTTCAAGTAATTGACTAAACATTTCAGTACAACTCTGTTTTGTTTTATGGTGTATTTTTTTGTCTTATCTTTCTACACTCCCTCTAAAATAATCTGCAATCAGACAAGAAAAGAATCCTGTGAGGACAAATCTGACAGTATTAGACTTAAAGTTCTTTGCATACATTGCACACATTGTTCACAGCGTTTTCCTGAAGGTTGTTGAAAGTCACTCAGGAAAAAGTAGAACGTCAATACTTATATTATTAAGTCAGCGAGCAAGGTTGAGAGAAAGTGCAAAACAAATGCCTTTTTAAAAGCATTTTAAGCACACAGGCGTTCTTCACTGAGTGCAATAATTTGTGCGTTGCCATCGATTTTCTGTCACTCAGGTCACTTTCAGGAAACAGGACAGCACCACCTCTTTCAACCTGAATTCTTAAAAGTCTTCTACATCTGACAACTAACGCTAGGACACGTCTTGGTGGTGACCAACAGAAAGAGTGAAAAATGACAACAAACCTTTCTGTTGTACATTTGCACTGGAACCAACACATCAAACTGTCATCTCGGAGCCTCTTACATAATAAGATCTGAATTTTTCAGAGTAATTTTTTGGTTTTCTAACAGTTTTTTTACAGACGCTTTCAATTTCCCAGCCACTATGCATCACTCCTCTCTTTCAGCGACTTCCCCTCTGTCCATGTTTTCTAACCACAGACCTGCTCATAATACCCAGCAGCCTGTTGGGCGTTTTTCATGCCCAGTGCTGCTGTGAATGATTTAACATATGCCCAGTCATGTCCCGGAGCAGGGAAGAGGAAAATGCAAGTTTCATTACATTTGGCGGTGGGCTGTAGGCAAGTAATTACACTCCGGCTACAGCTGATTTTCCTTCCTCTCTTTGACGGTGCGGTTGAATGATCGCAGTCCTGCACTCAGCAGAAACCTTTATTGTGGAGGGCCTAAGGTGCCACAATAGGTAAGTCCTTGACTAAAGTATATTTTAATAGCCTTTATTGTAAAGTAAGTACAAGTCACTTCAGTGTGATAGCAGAGGAAGCCACAGAGAAAGTCAAATAGTTTCCGCTGTCTGAGGGAAGTTGTCTCTTTGCTCTTGCGCCAGGTCAACACGAGGTCAAACAACTCGGGGAGGTACATCAGTCCAGATTCCTCCCTCGGGATGCGATGCTAAAAGGCGGACAGCTGCTAGACAGTACTGTGCAGAATGGAGCCGAAAGGTTAGAGGTCACAACTCGATTGTGTGGGTCAGCACAGCAGCCATATCAAGATATCATATAGTGGAGACAATATGAAATCAAAGGAGGAAAGCGTAAAGTCACTCGGGTCAACTAGCATAACATTGACATTATTATTTCCTCCCTCAAGCTTCCACATGACATTTAAGCGAGCGGCCATATCGATGTGATTATAGAGACAGTACACATCAGGATGGAAATGTTTGAAATAGCAATACATCTGTTAACAAGCAAAAATGACAAGCATCTCCTTGTTCCAGCTTCCCATTTGTGAGGATGCTCTGCTTTTCTTTGTTCTCTGTGATTGCAAAGACTGTTTCACTATTTTCTGACATTTTCTAAACTAATCAATCAGTTTAATCAAGAAATATTGAAGGTAACTCTATTTATGAAGGTAACTGCAAGTGTGTGAACATTTGCCATTGCCTCCTATGCAACATAGGGGTTGGGTACCTCCGATGGCTTCAAAGGATAACTTGAGGTATTGCCAGATGATTAATAAGTTAGCATAGAACAAAAATAAACAAGTTTCTGCTCCCTATAATTATACTTATTTTTGAGGAAATTTTTCTTTGCTTTTTACTTGTAAAATATTGGATAGTTTTACCTTTTGAAGCCTCAAAAGATATCAAAATCAAGCATTTTCAAAAGGCACAAATCAAAGTTTTGCTTGTTCAAAGCTCAAATAAATGTGACTTTTGATACAACTGTTTCTTGAATTTTTCCAATTCCTGCATCACCTTGAAGCAGTGCCAAACTGTTTTTTAAAAATCGGTACCCACTTTAAATCCTCCCCATGGGACCTTCACACGACTCATTTTTATGTGTCCAGGCAAATGACTCTGCTGCTTGATCACATAGAGACCTTGGGGGATAGCAATGACTGCTTGGTATTCTGTGAGAATCTAGAAACCAGTCATGTGTATCTGTATTTTGGTCTTGATTGGCATCTCTCAGCATTTTTGTCTACGTCCTCTGGGTCAACATGCTTTGATAACATTTTGGGTTCAAAGTTAGGAGTCAGGATGAAAACAAGATGTAGATCAGCTTAAATAAATCAAAAGAGCCCACTGTTAAAAGATAATGAGATGACTGATATGAACATTAACATTTGGTAAAGAGCATTAGCTTTTTCAGCAGGCTCACTACAAACCTCCCGGGGAAACTCTGCATTACTTTTCTCAGAGCCTCAGAGGATAAATCTGGTCAGTAAATTTGAGTTAAACACAGACTTAAGCTCAATTCGAAGGGGATTATTGTTCCAGAGGGAGCTGGGTAATTAAATATTTGACATGCCCCACAGTTACTACACCCATTACTCCTGATGGCATTTTAGCCAGCGACAAATGACAGGAGGTAGGTGTTAATCGGCCCGGCTATTTAACGGGGAAATACTTTGACCCATGTCACCAGCAGCCCCATATCGCAGAAGATGAACTTTAAAATTCTTAAGAAGTCTGTCCGGGCCGACCGTGGAAGACTCAGTGTGATAATACAAAATAAGTAGGTATTTGGAACTGTAATTTTCCCTAGGGTAAGGGGAAGGGAGAGGAAATATCCTTCACATCCACTTCGGGTGAGTGTTGAATCACCGACCAGCAAACGTGATATTAAAATCATCCTCCTGAAGAATACACGCTGTCAAAACAGGAATTTGTTTATTCCATGCAAATATACCACACAGAAGAGAAAAAAAAAAATCACAGGAGCTGCTCTTATAATAATAATAATACTTAGAATGATAATAATAATAATAATAATAATAATAATAACACTGTGCAAATATGGATTTCTTTGAACAAAGAGGGGCGATACTGTGGAACATGTGCTATTACCACTCATTAGAAAAGAGCACTAATAATCACTTGGTCCACCACCAACTCCGACCCCCTTAGTCACTGTGGCAATGTTGGACAACTTTCAGTCATCAATCACAAAGTCCACTCCTATGAGTCACCTACTGATAATTTGTTTTAGACTTCGGAGACGGAACAAAAAGATCAGGATAACAAATGTCGCTGTTATATATATATCACTATATACATCATCCTTTGACCATGTTCAAAGGATCTTTGTAGTCTGTAACATACCCTGCAAAGTCTGTAAAGTTTAGCATCCTGCCATGCTGTTGCTCCAGCATTAACCTGTGAACAATGATGCAGCAAGAAAGAAAAAAAAAGCTGCAGTGATGCAGTGTGACTTGGTTACCATTGATGTCACTGCTTGATGAGTCTGAAGTTGCATTATTCAAAAACTAAAATCCCACAGAGTCAGTTTAGACTCTCTTTAGATGGAAGACCTATTCTGATTTGAATGTATTGCATAAATTGCGGCAATAGAATCAACTGCTTGGTCTCTGATCGTTCCCACAGAAGCTCATAAGGATGAGTGACTCCGAAATGAGTTATCTTAGCTTTCTGATGGCGAGGGAGGATTTGTAGGCTGTGAAAAAAACCGAGCAGTGCAATGAACGACTGCTCTGAGGCAGTTAATATTTGAAATAGGAGTAAAGAATGATGTAGATATATCTTTTTTTTTTTTTTGATTAAGCGAGCCCAGCTGTGCCACTGAGGGAAATTGTTTTTCATGTCTGAGGTGAGGTAGAGTCCAGAAGTGAAGGCAAACATATTGGAGTTGTGTAGATGAGGCGAGCACGGGCCAGATGCTTGGTGAGGGACTAATTATGGCAGAGTGATTTGGAGTAATAGGATCTGAGTTTCTGCACTGAGGTCAACTCCTCTGAGGACAGAATGATGATCAGTTCAGAGACTAGGCGATACCTCTCCCTGCAGGCAAAGCCCCCGCCTCTAATAATACCATTACACAAATGCTTCTCATTTTGTATCCCTCAGCTATCCCTCACTTTCCTCACTTCTCTCTTTCCCCCTCTCTCTCTCTCTCTCTCTCCCCCCCCTCTCTCTCTCTCTCTCTCTCTTCAATTCTCTCAACCTCCTCTTTGTGTTGCCTCTCACGGCAGTGGCTGTTGAATTATTGATGGGATGTTGTGCTGGCGAGATTTCTCCTGCTGCGGACTTGTTTGTTGGTCCGGGTTTATGTTGCTTTCTCTTTCTGTTGTCACACTGCGTCTGTGTGTGAATGTGCGTGTGTGTGTGTGTGTGTGTGTGTGTGTGTGTGTGTGTGTGTGTGTGTGTGTGTGTGTGTGTGTGTGTGTGTGTGTGTGTGTGTGTGTGTTCATGGATATAGGTGTGCATTTGTTTTTTGCTAATCAAATCTGCTGGGGCATCACCGCAAGACTTTTTAATCAGTGAGTGTTCAAAACCCGGCACTGAATTTGGAGGAGCGAAAAATGTAATGCAAAACATGCAGAAGAATGTAAAGTGGGCTCACAATCACATGCACGCTTTCCTGTATGTTAATCATACGCTTAATAAAAGAGAAGGCGGGCAGTAGCACGGTTTATGCCACATGGTATGGAAAAGGCTTTTTGTTCTTGTATCATATCAGTGAGCGAGTATTGAAATGGCAGTGTTTGAGCCAGAGCTCACCATTGTGATAATGAAATCACTTGTTTAAACCTGTCACTACAACCTCCCAGCGTCCAATTCACCCTCCTGAAATCAAGGTTAGAATCAGAGCAGTCAACAGACTTTTTAACAGATGTTATACTCTATATGAACACTCTCTTTATTAAGTTAGCTAAACCACAAAATTAAACTGTTGGCCATTATTTGGTATATGTGAGGTTCTCACTAGCAAAAGACATATGAACAAAATCTTTTCTATTTTTTCGAGTTTGGTATTTACCAGGCCTGCTCTATTACTATATAGAGTGTGTGAAAATATCAAAACACTTGAGTATCCCAATATTATGTTTTGTGATACTGTGTCAATTCTCCAAAACGTTATTGATTTTTACTAGTTTACATGCAAAGGTTTGTGGCAGACAGTGGCTCAGATTGCACAAAAAGGTGTGCTATGATGTTTGAATGTTACAGAGACTGTGATAACTGTAAATACAGACCCCACTGTTCTGATTGTTGGAAAAACTACTACATATTTACTCGTTTTTATGCATATGGAGGTGTGTTCTTTGTACTTTGACAGTTTACCTAAAATGAATATAACGCCCTGCTTATGGTATCACAATGTATCACAATATATAGAATCATAGCCCCTGTATTATGATACAAATCATACCTTATATCCAGATTCTTGCCAGCAAACAACCTTATTGGAAGGGCTTCTTAGATAATTCTGTATTTTAAAACCTTAATCTCTACCTTACTCCACCGTGGGTAAAACAGGCTCTCATTCATTTTTATTGCTCTCAACGTTTCCTGTGCGTACCTAACTACAACCCGTACGCCAAATTTGTTCATGAACCACGGAATAAGATGGTACACTATGCTTGATAGTTAAAAATGGTTTTGCATATTAATTTAAAATTCAGTCTCAGTTTCTTATTTCTGCTACAGCCATGATTTATTCAATATTCATGAAAGTTGTACCTTTTTGCAATTTTTTGCTAAAAAGACCAACAAAGTGATGAGTCTGTGGAATTATATAATACACTTTATAATAACAATCTGTCACTGACATGTCTTGTCAGTTTTCACCCCTTTACATTCTAGCAAATACTGACAGACGCACAACACTAGCAGAGAGTAAATATTAGTTTCAATCCCTCAGTTTTATTTTTAACCACATCACATTCATATTTTAATCACATTAATCAGGACCTTCAGGCATTCAGAGCTGAGCAGCAGCTTGTCCTGTCAGTCTGTGAAACTTTATGTATCACAGTCATGTAGCTGTGTTATTATCTGGTTTTCTACAAACAGATTAATTTTCAAGTTGTTTTGAAGAAGTTGACTTCAAGCTAAATAGTGAATCAAATATTTATCAGTTGAACAGGGTTCTACGTTTTTGATCATCCAATTTTTTCAATCCAGGTCATTTATTATTGGTCTCATTTGTTTCGAAAAATCTAAATTGTGTTACATGTCGTATATATAGAATGTAAAAAAAATAGAAATTCATATCAATTGGGCGTACAGTTTTTATAGTGTTGTTTATTGTCCCACTTGGGTGGATCAGGGACGCTTTATAAAAGTACTATTGAGCCGATTTCACCTCCTTACGGACTATCCTGGCTCATTTACAGAATTGCATGAAAGTCCTAGCTCAGTCTGCAAATCCCAGTCGCCACAGAGGCAATCCAAAAGTCCCTGAGAAACACTTTATTTAACTAGGCCGAAGAAATAAGCTCCAATGTTGCTCTAGTTGCATTACAACATGCTACATTTCCCTCACTGAGACAAACCCTAAATTCCCTCTTTGATTACATAATGCTTTTCCCTGGACAGTTACAACACCACACAGTGCAGAATATAGCCACGTCTTGCCTTCAAAGCACTTTGAGGATTTAATGAAGAGTTTTTACTCAAAGCACTCATTTGTACTCAAAAGAATACCCCACAAAAAAATCTAATTTATGTATTCAGTTAGCCGCAGCGGCAGCACCTCACACTGGAGTTTTCCTTCTAGTATCTAGTTTCACAACCAATCAGCTGAACCCATCTGCATGTCAGACACACATCCAGACATTCCTCTCGCCGAAACCAAGACCCCACTGTTGATTTTACAGCTAAGGCACTTGACATGAATATGCAACAAGTTTCGGTTTAAGCTATGAATAAAAAAATATATATATATCCAGAGAAAGATGCTAAAGGGAACTTCAGGTTGAAAGAGACCTTGAAACATGACGAAGCTCCAGGGAGCCTTTTTCCCTTCAGCAACAACCAACACATTAATTAGTCTACACTACGCTCTCTTCATAAATGGGACAAAAGTAGAGACTAAAAGTAGCCAAGAGATTATAAACCTTATACTTTATCTTTGGTTGCTGGAAAGAGTTATCAGTGTGTAGTGAGAAGCCATATTGAGCTGCTTGAAGCCATTCATACATCGATTCTTCTCAGTCAGAGAAGCTAACAAAGAGCCATAGGTTTCTGCTTCCAAACCTGTTTCCACCAGCTTCAGGAAGACACTTTTATGTTTTATGTTTATAAAATGTTTCTTACTGATGTCCTGTCACTTATTTTTCCCCAAAATTGTACCCTGCAGTAGGCTAGTTGTGCACAGGCACAGGGAAATAGCTTTTTAGAAAATACAACATCTGTCACAGCTTTTATTTACGGGTGTGCCTTTAACATTCTGTGATGTGCTGTGGTGTTTCGCATCATGTCTATAAAGTGAAGAGTGTCACTCTGGATGTGTTGTAGGAGAAAGGTTTGAACGTGATCCAGACCAATATATCGGCTAATGTTAGCTCATTACAGATACATCTGCGTATGTAGGACTATAAGTAACAACAAGAAATTGCAGAACAGAAAATCCAAACTAAGTCTGAGCTCATTTTTGTTTGTCCACCACAGAACCCTGAGAAGTTAATATTTCAAATGCATAATGTCCCGCTCAGTATGCGTCTTGGTCACAGTAAAAAAAAATATTTAAGGGATTGGTACCAAGATTGTTTATGTTTTCCACTCCAAATATTGATATTGCTTTTGGTCTCAAAATCCAGAATGGGTCTAGCTATAATCCTATATAACAGCCTCTCTTCATCTCCATCATAAACAAGACACTACATTTCAGAGTTCAGACTTTTACAGGCATGTATCATTTGGCTGAAGTGCAGTAGATGCTCTGCTGACATTGCTCACACAATTTATCAGTGATTTAAACTGCAGGCTGTGGTAGCTGTTTTGTGCATAATGGACATTTGATGGTCCTGAATAAAACACTTAAAGAATCTGATGAATTTTGCTTTGTTTCTTTCAAATACAGTGGAAGGCTATAGAAGTAGGAGAAGCAGGAGAAGACGTGCCTTATCTGTATATGAGGTTTGTGATATTTGTTCTTTGTGATAACATCACTAAAATGCACAGGAAACTATCTATACTACATAAATCAGGTGACCCATATTTGTACCACTACTTGTACCCCATCGACCTCTGTCAGTGATCGACCAACAAACGCAGTGCTCAAGGTTTATCAGCGGGAATGCAGAAGGAACCAGAACCTCTGCAGTTATTTATGTAGGTCTGTATCGCTTTAACAGTTCATATTCCACTATTATTCTGAATATGACAATATTTCATATTTTTTTTGGCTCATGCAAAGATCATACTCAATTTGGATATTCTGAATAAGGCCTTATTCACAATGGAACATTTTTCGATAAGACATGTGGGATATGACGATATTATTCAAGTTTTAGGAGCATTCTTTGGACATGTATACAGTGCATTTGGAATATCAGTTTCAATGGGGTTTTATGGCACACTGTGATACACAGACTCTTTCATGTTTACAACCAGCTCTGTGCGTTGGACACAAACCATCCTGCCAATAGTTTGCAAAAGCTGGAGCAGAGATGAATGCCCAAAAGGAAAGCCCACATTCCTGGTCAGAAGGAGAAACACAACAACTTTTAAGCTTTATGAAGGACTTGGATATCAAAAGGTTACTGGAAGTGCAAATATGACTTTTTCAAGAAGGTGGTTGGAGGAATGAAAGAGGGAAGCTTTGTTCGCACAGTCGAACAAGTCCACCACCGATTGAAGACTTTGAAAAAACATATTTTAAAGCAAAGAAGCAAAATGGCGGAAGCCGCTCCAGCCGTTTGATTCCTCCATATTTTGACCTGATATACAACATGCTATGGCATGTGGGACTGTGATGAAGATGTGGCATGGGGTTGTTTTATGTTAATCGGAATATGCACGGCTGCATGTAAACGGGAATATTCATTAGCCATGTAAACAGCTTATCAGGAATATTGTCTTTTTTGGATATGGGCAAAAAACTGAATATTTGGTGCATGTAAACGTAGGCAGTGACACTCTCACTTCTAACAGATAACAGAGCACCTGACAATCGCTCTCTCCCATACACAAACAAAAGAACATGTCTTCAAACATGCTAAAAAATGTCCTGCTCTCCAGTGTTTGAAGAGCAGAACCCCTCTCTTTGCTTTGGTGCGCTTGTGAGCGCTCATGGGAAAACCGGAAACAAAAGTCAACAGAGATTCCCATCAGTTGATTTCAGTGGGTGGCACTAAACCGTTCATTAGCCACATAAAGAGACTTGTGTTTTGTGTTTGCTTGCAGGGGTTTTACCATTAAGCCACTTATACGTAAGGCTTTTGGAGACACGTTTATTAATGTCAATAATGCTGTTTGGATTAGGAAGGAATCCAAATCATCTGCTCCATTCTGCTCTGTTTGCTATTCTGGGACAGAGAAGGATTGAAGTGGAATCTCTCTCTCTCTGGCTGACTCTCAGTTTTATGGATCAGAATACTGAAGCGTTCTACATACATCTAACTCTATGTCGTCTGTTGCTTACACTGCACTATAACAGCCCTGCTCTTTCTGTAAATAGCACACAGAAAATAATTTGACTCAACATTCAGAAAGAGCGGGTTACATGAGAAAGAGGCTTCATCCAGGATTTTGTTTTTAAATAGGTATGAAATTGTAACAATGGAATCCTCTTTTGACCGTGGAGGGAAATGTATTTTTATCTTGCTTTCAACAGCAGAGAGGTCAGAGGCCAGGGTCTACTATAGCGCCACAGGAGCTAAAAAACAGTAGAGTAGAGCAGATGTTTGCCCTCACAGTGACAGTTGAGGTTGAGTGTTGAGGTCGTGTGGAACAATTTCTTTCAGGGTATAAAACATTCAAAAAATAAATCAACAAACTACAGGGATTGGAAATCTCAGAGTAACTGTCATCATACACTGCTTACAATAATCATTAGCTGTGAATCACTGGGCAAAATTCTTCAACCGTTCCTGTGGTGGTACTTCATTTCTAAAAACACATAATGTAATGTTATAAAGATTTCACTTCTTAAGTTCTTTTCACAAGAAATGTTTCAGGCAGATCATGCAAAACCAGTTATATGCTGATCTAGAACATAGTCACCAAATATCATAAAAGTAAAGCAAATCTATAACAAACTCAAGGTAAATTTAGTCCAGTTTTAATAGACTAGTCCTAGTCTAAAAGTATTTCCTGGGTTGTGCTGATATAAGCAAAAAATCTAAAATAAACTGAGACTACATGACAGTGGACTTCCTGAAGTCCACTGTCATCTCCAAAGCTTAGAGCTTGTTCAGCTCCCGGTTGTTCTGATCACACCAGAGGGCCAGCCATTCAACCTCCCGTCTGTAAGCAGACTCATCACCGTCCCTGATGAGGCAGATGACTGTTGTATGTAAATGTTTCAGGTTTACTTATTAGTTGTCGCAGCAGACTATGTGCATGAAATATGTGTAACTACTGATTTCATCTAGTTATGATAAACTCACAATTGGCACTGAAACAAATATGTCGTATCATGAATGGAGAAATCTAGCCAAAATCATGCAGAGAAACCAACTTCCCCTCAGCAGCAGTCAACAGACCATAACACATTTAAGCCAGCTGAGCTTACCTAAGGAGCCTGTTTCTGAGCGTGTATGACTCACCAAGGAACACACAAAGAGGGCACTTCAATATGTGTTTTTCTCTGAAAACTGCTAACATGAGGGAAAACAAGGAAAAGGTGAACAGAGGCAGAGTGTTTCATCATTACTTGTAGTTGAAAAAACACAAGAGCTTTTTTTTTTTTTTTTTTCAATTTCCTGTAAATATGTTTTCAGCCACTCATGAGAGATATTACCTCTCTGTCATTCTGCAGAAATCTACCTCGAAAATTCTCCTTCCTCTCTTAAACCTCTGCTTTTATGGCCAACACAGGCTGTGATTCACAAAACACCTGCAGGCATATGTACACACACACACACACACACACACACACACACACACACACACACACACACACACACACACACACACACACACACACACACACACACACACACACACACACACACACACACACACACACACACACACACACACACACACACACAAAACCCCAGCTACAATCACCTTTTAGGCTAATAATCAGGCTGCCCTGCTAACCCGCCCCAGTCTAATATGCCACCCCAATTTAGGAGACTGAACCCTGTTTATCTGCTCTGTTATTGAGTTCCCAGCAGCTCTGCAGCTCTTAAATAGTAACTAAACCCCAGAGTTTTGGCTGAAGTACCTCTACATTGGAAAATTTGAATGGCATCCATCTAATAGCTGTTATAAATGTGGCAGACATTCCATCCATAGAGCCAAACTGATAGCACGGACGGTCTAAAACACACATCACAAACTCACAGAGCCCAATGTGTTCCAATTGCTTTTGTTAACCAACACTCCATAACTCGAAGATATTTGATTTAAAGTTATATAATAAATAGAAAAGCATAAATCCACTGACAAACTGACACAGTCATCTCTGTAGTCAAACTGGTAGCAAAGGCGATAAAGAAAACTACTTATTACAGTACAGCAGATGCAGTATATGTACCTTTATGTGTTACTTCCGCCCTGTGATAGGCTGGCGACCTGTCCAGGGTGTACCCTGCCTTCGCCCATTGACAGCTGGGATTGGCTCCAGCACCCCCGCGACCCTTAACTGGATAAGCGGTTATGGAAGATGGATGGATGGATGTGTTACTTCCACCCTTGCAGATGTACATACACAATTACAACAGGCTCACATTCCTGACTGGCATGGCCCCAGTTTAACTTGTGGCAGCGACAAGTGCATTTGATGGCGTAAGCACCTAATTTATCGGCGTCCATAATTCAGCCAGGAAGACAGCATTAAATGGTACAGTTACTATGTCACCAGTTGAAAAATAACTGCTACTTTAAATCAGGAAATGAATTGCACTCCAACCCTTAATATATCTCAGTTAGGAACACAGTCCCTCTATCAACAAGGGTCAGGCAATTAGACCCTCGTAAAGTTAATCTGTCCTCCATGATTAAACTAATACTCATTTCTCTTCTCGCACTCAGGCAGACAGACCACATGTTACTAGATAGTGATATCACATAATCCTGAGATACAACGGTTAATAAAAATATAAGCAGAGTACAGGCTAACTGCACATAATGTGATGATCACGCCATTGAATAAAAGTTAAATCTGTGTCTAAATAAAATTTAAAAAACAATGTGGTCTGGTTGATTTTTGTTCATCAGATTGAGACTGCATTTGTTTAAATACACCTGTGGGCTGTGGGTGAGTGACAACGTGAACTATAAGAGAGACGGACCAGAACTCCTTCATAAAGTTGTTGCCTTTTTTCAATCAGAGATGACTTCCAGTCTTTCACAGCTTCTCACACAAACTTTGTCTTTAGATGTTTCTTTTTCATAACAGAAAACTATTAATCCATGTTTCAAAGAAAAGTTGGATTTTTTTTTAAACAGGGAGGCTGTGGCGTAGTGGAGAGCAAGGTAGTTCTCCAATCAGAGGGTCGGTGGTTCGATACCCGGCTTCGGCAGTCGATGTGTCCTTGGGCAAGACACTTAACCCCAAGTTGCTCCTGAAGGCTTGCCGTCGGTGTGGACTGGATGTTGCATGAATGTTAGTTAGAGTCTGATGGTAGCCTGTCATCAGTGTGTGAATGATATGTAATATACTACTGATTGTAAGTCGCTTTGGATAAAAGCGTCTGCTGTAATGTAATGTAATGTAATAAAAACAAGCACAAGCAAAGACAAGACACTGACTATGTGCCACATGCTGCACTTAGTTGAACTGGCTGCCTCAGAGACTTCTCATGATACATAAAACAACACTATCACTGAACACGACACACAGCAGTGAAACAAATCATACTGCTTATAGAGTAATAGATCTTGACAGCTTTGGACCAACAGCTATGTGCCTCAGCAGGGCTGCCCCGTAAAAGTCATCAGTTGAGAAGACCCAGAGTCTACTCTCACGTTCTCAGTTGAATCACTGATGACAAAAACGGAGGGCAGGGCAGCGTGACTGGCGTCTGCTGGCTGCTCTGATGCTTTCAGCTCAGGTGCAGACTGAAGTTGGCCAAACAAGTCTTTGAACCAAACGATGGTCTGACCTCCTCTACTGCCACCCAGTGTGATTGACTCTTCAGCTGCCAGAGCTGTCAGCATCCCGACAGGAGAGACCCTCCTGTCTGAACTACGACCAGGATGCACACTTTTACTTTATCTTACTGAATGGAAGTCTGATGTGCACAACACAGATTGTAAATAAAGGCAAACATGGGTCTTCAGGGTAAAATATGAGACTAATGTGAGTTTAATGCTGTTCAGCAGGCGCACTGAACTGGGCAGAGGAGTGAAGAATATATTTCTCATAACATTTTAGTTAAGGTCTATTGAAGAAAAGACATAAATAGTCTTATAATGTTGTAGGAGTGTACAACAAAATGAAAACTATCTATAGTTAAGAAAAAGCAGGAACAAATGGACCAAGCAGACTATAGGTTTGTGCATGGGGTGAATAAAATAAACTAAACTTTTTCTGTTTTTGAAAGCTGAAGAAATGTGAGGCATCACACTTTTCTTAAAAAGGGCCAAGCCCAAACCCTACAGTACACAAACACATGTGTACACAAGTATCCACTTACATTTGGCCATTTAGTGCAGATTGATCAATAAGTTGGACAAATAATGATCTTTAGTTTGTGTCCAGCAAAATGTCTCAACAAACATATTTCTTCTTCCGCTTCATGGCCTTTAACACTCACCCATTCCCTCACACACAGACACAGGCAAACACACACACACGCACACAGACAAACACACACACTGTATGAGCTGTCTGCTCGTCTCCTCCTGTCCTCATTAGTAGGCAAGGCCCCCGTTCTTGTTTGCACACTCCACTGTTCTGACTAAATGAGAAAATTAATGAGCTGGGGTGAGCTAGAGGGAACACCACAACCTTCAGTGTGTGTGTGTGCCCCCCCCCAACACACCTCCCCCACCTCACACCCTGACTCCTCAGTCCACCACTGTGTTACTCTCTCACCTCCCCGCTCTATCTCCTGTTCTAGTCTCCCACATCCTTGTTTAATTTCATGGCGTAGCTGCTGCTGATACCTCCTTTGGCTCTGTAGACGGGCCTAATGGGTAAACAAAGAGGATGCTGCAAGGCTTGACCCCGGTCCCCCGCATCATTCACTGCACTCGATAAAGACAAGAGAAAGAGAATACCAATGATCACGGAGAGAAGCCGCACATCTGCAGAGCTGCTGTTCGATTATTAAGCGCTCTTAAAGAAACTGTAGAAGAAGCCCACAGGCAAGAAATGGACACAGAAGAAAGGTTCTAAATAGTAGAATTCCTTGAATGCAACTTTGTCAAAGGGATAATTTATATACTCCAATACAACTCAACGCATAGAAGCCAAGACACCCTAAATCAGTGAAATGTTTTTTTACCAATCGGCAACCTCGTTAATCCATAATTTATCTCCAGCTGCAGTGTTTGCACAAAATAGGCATCCAAGTCCTCAGTTCACCTGTCCTGGAGAGTTATTAGCCAAAATGTTGCGGGCATTGCCAAGGACACATGCAGCGACTTCCCGAGTGAGTATCCACCGCACTATTTAGTTTACCTGTCACGGTTTGCCCCAGTGCAAATGTTTGGTCCAGAGCGTGTGAGACGACGAGTATGAAACAGAAAGGTTATAGCTGTGCGTGTAGCAGAGCAGTGTGTCTACAGTTTATTTGTCGTTAAATGAATGCTAAAGCTCCTCAAGCCCCATGTCAAGTTCCCATGTCTCGCTTGCAACCTGCCCAGGGACTGCAGATGATAGAAATAATTTAAAATTTAAAAAATGAACTGATTAAAGCGGAGGGGTTTTGTCACAAAGTTAGCGGCAACTTCTCAGGCTCTATTCCCCTTTAGCTGAAACGCCGTTCCCCTCAGTTTCATATTTTCTTTTATTTCAAATTTTTCTTTTAACTGTTTAACTGATAGCATGTATTTGTCAAATTTCTTATTGTCGGTAAATGGTTAAACCGCTAATTATTAACCTCCCTAACCCAAATACCTACACATAGTTTACACACCTATGCATCAAAATGAAAAAGTATATAAGTAATATTGGATCTGGATATTGGTCTTTTTTAAGTGGATGCTTTGAAAACACACGGATGCAAGTGCACAAGTCCAAACACAGAGACAGACGTTGGCACAAATATTTCTTAGTAAGCTCACGGGGGGATGTGTGTGACTTATAGAGTGGATAAAGGTCTGGTTGTACAGTCTGCTGCCTCAGCTGAACCAGATACTTGATTCATTACCTGCCCAGAGTGTGACAAAGAGAAACACTGTGCATCTTTAATCCAAAACGTTTTCATTTTCTTTTCTCTCCCTCAGTGAAACACAAAGAGCATGATTCTGCAGTAAAGGGGCAGATTAATCTGATCATCAATTTATTGTTTGTTCCCCTTACTTACTGTTGCTATGTCTGTCAAGCTTTTGAATCAATATCTGCAAGAAAGCAGATGCACCACTCAAAATTCTTAAGACATTCCTAAACAATGTGTCCTAGATTTTGGTCATAAAAAACACATTCATGTTTTATATTGACAAAACTTTCACAGAGTGTCACGTCATCCAAATGTAAAGTGTATGGCCTGAGCAGGACGGTAGAAAACTACTAATGCCTGTGCTGTTGGTCTCTGGCCAAGCAATATTCGCTCAAATGACAGGGGCCCACGTTGGAGTTCGGTATCGAGTTCTTGTAATACACCCATGTGAGAAATCTACAGCTCGATAGGCCTGTAGCACCTAGTTACAGTTGCTAAGCTACAGTGGGATTGCACTATCGCTGTGCAATCGAATGGTTAAAAAATATATTTGTCATTGTCTCATAGTACAAATAAACCTCCAAATCCCTCATGCCTCAATCAGTTGAAAACTCAATACCAGTTTCTGCTTTGTTTGTGTTTTTGTGGGGGGGATTTAAGGGCTTTGAACCCTCTGCTTCTCTGTTGCTCTGTGGTTATCCACATATGCGCCAGAGGCAGCAGCATTAGAGCACTCTTGTGGTATTTTTTTATGTCGGTTCTAATAGCCGAAAGAGTCCAGGGGGAAGCATTGCAACAACTCAAGCAAGCAGACCCGGGTTTTTTAATCAGCCTTTTAAATAAATAAACAAAGTTTGCATCCCTTGTTCTGTCGTCCCATACAATGCAAATGGCCCCACAGGAATCAGATCAACTGATATATTATCAGAGATAAGATCCTAATAAATTTTAAATGCGGCGACATGATACTACAGGGGGTGGGGAGATATTTATCACCGGAAGAGATAGAAGCAGAAAACAAACGTACTGCAATAGAGGGGGCAGCGGGGCCCAACGCAGCGCCAAAGCAAACTCAAATAAACTACGTGAAATCGACCGTTTGGCTCACACATGGCGGTTCCTTTGCTCTGCAGTAATAACTCATTAAAACCTGAACCTGAATCCATATTATAGCTCTCTGATAAGACCTAGCCTCGGGAACTTGAAGATGCTCAGAGTTTGTAAATAATAGATGCAGTTTAGGGAGTCGGAGACTGACACACAGAGTGGATGTGTCAAGGAAGTGAACGGAATGAAAAGTGAAATGGTGGTTAGATCAATCATGGAGGGCTCAAACAAAAAAGCATTCTCCTTTCTGGGGGCCATTTCATACCCTTCCTTGAAACTACTTTAATTTCCAAAAAAGCTGAACACACAAAGCATTTCATATTTAATCATCCAAAAACTTCATGAGGGAATGTCACTTGAAACAACAGAGGGCTGGAAAATGGAAAACACCCTCAAAACTGGATCAAAGCTGACACACAGAGTCTTCGAAATCTCCCCCCGGGAGATAGAGATGTGAGTCTTTCTTTCTTTTTTTAAACTGATGGTTCTTTCTCTCCATTGAGCAGTTATTTAAATTCCCAAATGACTTCCATCAAAATTAATTGATGGCAACAGAAAGGGAGAGTTGCTGCCTTCAACTGGCTCAAAGAAAACATCACTAGAGTTTTATTATTGTGAGTCATTCAGAATATGGTCCAGCCTCATTATTTCTTCAGTTTGATGGTAAATCTGGTGAATGAGAAGACTTAAGACACATAATTCCAGTAGCCCAGATTATATTTCAACATTTCTAATCCTTCATGATAATGCTGTACACCAAATGGACTCTTCCATTTGGTGTACAGCATTATCCAACAGAGCATGAATCACGAAACAACTAACTTAATCAGACACTTATTATGTTTTAATTTATTCCCATGCATGCTGCTCAGAGTAACCACAGTGACAGGCTTGTCTGTTCTTATGAAAATAATAAAGAAAGTTGGACAGGGCCAAAAATCTAAATCGACAGACTTTAATGTAACACGAATTGGAAACCAAAATTGCAGTGACATTTGGAGCCACCAAGCTTGTTTTCATCCATTCAAACAAACCAAAAATGACGATGTGTAAAGAGTTGCATTGTGTGTGCAGGGTGGTGGATCACATTAGAGGCTGACGCGGTAAAACCCCGGACAGAGGTTGAAGCCCGGATCGATTATCCGAGCAGGCAAAGAGAAGAAGGAGAATGAGATGGGGAAGCCGTCCAGTCCTGCCCTTATATCCCTCAGTCTATCAATACCATTTATCATGGCTTTGGCCCCCACCAACCCTCTGTCTGATCCTGTTATTCATTCTGACGTGTTTCATACTGGCACACAAACCTAGCTGCAGCATCTGCTTCTCAACCTTGAGACAAATCACCTGAGAGAGTCTGACTTATGGATGTATTCGTGAGAGTTGTGGAGAGCAGGATCTCCCCACACCATGACAACAGCTCAGTGTCAATGAATCATAATTACCATTAATATTGAGAGGCAGCGCTTTTAAGAAAGAAATGTGAAAAATATGCAACCTCAAAAAAGGATTCTCAGTATGCATTCACCCTGAAGACTGAGAACATATCTTCATTATTTTCTGCCCACTCTCTCAACACTTCTGCAATCTAACACTGATTGACCTTCACCCCATGTGAAGTAAAGCTTTTCAGCCTCATGAGAAATAGTCAGCTCCAGGTGTACGTGCCATGTAATACCATTCTGTATTCATCTCATTTAAGCGGAATGCATAGTTAATGTGCAGGCATACCAGTCATATTCATGTAGTAATGAGGGCAGTACAGGCAGTCAGACTGAGTTCCAGCGATTCAAAGTATTCATACATTTCTTTTGATATATCAAAGCGAGAGGAGACTCAGAGGGCCTGAAATCATGAAATGGGCGAGGAGTGGCAAGTGTAAAAGAAGCTGTGATGAAGAATGGGTAAGGGGTATGTCTGGCTGAGATCTGTGTCTCTTTTCCTCTTTTTGTGTGTGTGTGTGTGTGTGTGTGTGTGTGTGTGTGTGTGTGTGTGTGTGTGTGTGTGTGTGTGTGTGTGTGTGTGTGTGTGTGTGTGTGTGTGTGTGTGTGTGTGTGTGTGTGTGTTTTTGTATGTATGTGTGACAGATATACAGTCTGCCTTTTGGTGAACAACAGTAATGACCAAATGAGTCTGGTCCCAGATTTCTATTTATGTATTAATACTAAAGACTCCTTCTTATCTACATTACAAATATTCAATTCAATTCAATTCAGTTTATTTTGTATAGCCCAGAATCACAAATTACAAATTTGCCTCAGAGGGCTTTACAATCTGTGCACATGCGACATCCTCTGTCCTTCCCTCACATCGGCACAGGAAAAACTCCCCTAAAAAACCCCTTTAACAGGGAGAAAAAAGGAAGAAACCTATGGGAGAACGACAGAGGAGGGATCCTTCTCCCAGGATGGACAGAATGCAATAGATGTCATGTGTACAGAATGAGCAGCATAACAGTTCTTAGATACAACACATATGAACACACGTCCTGTCCTGCACATTAGTTTGCTGAACGAGCCATCAAACGAACATTCACCGGGGAAAAGTGCACCGCTAACATCAGTTTGCAGCTTACATAGCTGATTAGCTGCTCAGCTGCAGCATATTGAACAGCAATGTTAAAGTGACTGCAAATGTCACTTGGATCCTGGTTAATTGCTGCTGTGGTTCTTACTCTTTAACACCATAACAAAACACTGTGTGCCCATAACAGGAGTTTTATTATGATGTTTATTATAATGTTGTGATGAAACAATTAACTTTAACTTAACATTTATTTCTGCATTGTTGTATATTGTCTTTTCATTAACTGTTTCCAAATAGAATTGTCAATCGCCACTGAATTAGTTCATTCACCAAAAGTATTAGTAAAATTAGTAAAAAAGGAGACCTGTAGCCAAAAATAATCAAATAAAACTCTGACTATGTCATAACACCAATTGAAGAGCACAAATGTATCTGTGTTGTCATTAACTGCTAATACACTTTGGAGCTTACATTCTTTTAACATTTTGTGGTAGTTTGTGTTTGTCTTTAAGTTTTAAATTACACTCTATGTTCTTTTCTGTAGAAGTTTGCTTGATGGCTCAATATATTTAATCTTCCAAACCAACACACATACTTTTCCTTTCTATTGACAACAATAATTTTCTTTACTATTACTGACAGCAACAAAACAATTTGTCCGTCTTTCATAGTTAACACACAGGTTGAGAGGTTAATGATAGGATGGTTAATCAGATTACAGCTACAGATGACTTAACTCGTTGCAGTTCCACCTGTGAATAGGATCACGCTGTTTACCTTCTTACTGAAAATACTTTAGAGTAAGCGCAGTCGAAAATTAAATAGAGAGCAGATTATGTTACAGAGCTGGATTAATAAGGTATTTCATTATTCCAATCTTAAGCAGTTCTCTGAAATACTGTTGTTAACGTAGTGGCCATGACCACAATACCTCAAAACCAAACACGTTATTATGGATGCACAGCCCACACACTCTCCCTCTCTCTGTTTCCTGTTGTTTTCTCTCACAATCTCTCGCTGTTTCGGGGCCTCAGGCCCTCCAGAGCTGAGAGTGATTGGATCAGACATCAGCATGCCTGCTTCTCACAGCACAGACGCAGGAAAAACACAAAGAGGCACAATGCATGGATAATCACGCACACAGCCACACGCATACACAAGCAGGGGAAACATGCACTCGCCACACATATACACACATATACAACTGCATAATGAAAAAGCAAATATCCAGTGGATTTAGAGGCTTTTAGCCACTTGGCATGACCTCTGGCGTAAATCAGCATTTCGAAAATCTTAAGGGGAGTATCTCCCAATTTAAAATTTCTTCATTTTTATTCTTATATCCAAATATAGCCCAGTCAGTGATGGTGGGCATCAAAGCACATAACAGAAACTGTCACAGTATGAAATCCCCAGAGGTGTTTATTTACCAACGAGTTAGAGACAGACTTGGTCGTGTTGTGTTTGAGTGTTCAGTAAAATGTTAGTGAACACAGAAGTACAGTAGAATCACTGACTCTGTATCTTCCTTACTCCGTGACGCAGTAGGATTCCCTTGTTTCTTCTCTTGTTATCAGCAGTAACATTATAGTCTTGGTCGTAGCAGTATGTGTACAGCTTATTTGTCAGTGAATAAATGTTACAACAGACAAGTTCTTGCTTGCCACCTGCTGATTAAAGTGAATGGGTTTAGCCCCAAAAATAGCAAGGTGGACCAAATATTTTCCTTTCAGCTTTTTTTTCTTCCTAATTTGTAATATTTATTTTATATGTTTCACTGAATACATTAAGTACATTAATCGATAAAAAATTCTTATTGTTTGTGTACGGTTATTATTAACATCCCTAGTATCTGGCTAAAAAAAAGGATAGCATTTGTCTAAATAAAAATAAAAAGTCCACCTTTTCGTTTAAAACCAAACAGCTCGCTCCAGTGCTCCTTTGTCTTTCCCACTTTCTAATTTGATACGTTTCACCTGTTCTCACCAGATAGTTTTTAAAGAAGTAATGATTGGGCAACCTTAAATGCTTCTTTGCTGATATTGTTGTTGTCGCAGGTGGAGTTAGACTCTGCAGCGTGCCCCCCAAAATACTGCAGAAAGTGCACTCGAGGTCCCTGCAGATTTGATAAATTGTGAATTTGGAAAGCCTTCAGCACTCCAGACGTCTGCAAGTGCAGGGTGGTCTAGATGTTTCAGCCAGGCAGTTATTTATGACACAGCTGATGTGTCATAGTTTTCCCCTATGGATGGCAGCAGTGAAATATACATTAGAGACACATACAGCGGGTAAAATAAGTATTGAACACGTCACCATTTGTCTCAGTAAATACATTTCTAAAGTGCTATTGACATGAAATGTTCACCAGATGTCGGTAGCAACCCAAGTAATCCATACATACAAAGAACAAACAAATAAGTTCAGAAATTAAGTTATGTGTAATAAAATGGAATGACACAGGGAAAAAGTATTGAACACATGAAGAAAGGGAGGTGCAAAAAGGCATGGAAAGCCAAGACACCAGCTGAAATCTATCAGTAATTAGAAAGCAATCCTGCCCCTTGTCAGTGCAAATTAATATCAGCTGGTTCAGTCCCAATTGATGGCCTATAAAAAGGTGTCTCATTACCAAGGTGTCACACAAGAAACATCTCATGATGGGTAAAAGCAAAGAGCTCTCTCAAGACCTTCGCAACCTTATTGTTGCAAAACATACTGATGGCATTGTTTACAGAAGGATTTCTAAACTTCTGATTGTTCCAGTGAGCGCTGTTGGGGCCATAATCCGGAAGTGGCAAGAACATAATTTCACCATAAACCGGCCACGATCAGGTGCTCCTCGCAAGATTTCTGACAGAGGAGTGAAAATAATCAGAAGAGTTGTCCAAGAGCCAAGGATCACTTGTGGAGAGCTTCAGAAAGACCTGGAATTAGCAGGTACAATTGTTTCAAAGAAAACAATAAGTAATGCCCTCAACCGCCGTGGCCTGTATGCACGCTCACCACGCAAGACTCCATTGCTGAATAAAAAAGCATGTTGAAGCTCGTTTAAAGTTTGCTGCTGGTGAAAATTTCATGTCAATACCACCTTTAGAAATATATTTACTGAGAAAAATGGTGACGTGTCCAATACTTATTTTAGCCGCTGTAGATTAAAGGAAAGACATATTCTAAACTTTTAAAAGATTCTATTTGGTTGTATTCACCCTTGAGAAGTTACAATTCCTCGGTCATCTTCTTATCATGTCTCATCTCCTGACAAAGATGTACAACTTGTCTTCCACCTAAACTACAGAACAGAGATCAGACAGGAGTATAGAAGGTCATAAAAATGTATGTAATGGATGCAGTTGCTGGAGATAGAGAAACGGTAAAGCTACAGAAAAAAGGACTTTGCAGACTTTAAATGCTTTCACCCACGTACACATACAAGACAAATAGAGTGGGTGAGAAAATGAAAGATAAGTCATTTCCTTTCGGATATGTGCTCAGATGTCTTCATCATCCCTTACACCATATCTCTACAGACATTTTCAATCAATACGTTTTCACAGGGCTGCTGTTTGTGGTGATAACAACTCTGACAGAACAGCATGTTTGAAAATATGGAAATTTGTGTTTTATAAAACTTTTGCGGGCAGTACACAAGCTTTCAGACAATATATCGTCCCATCAGTCTTCTTTTTTGTTTTGTTTTTACCGAGTTGTGATAAAAGAAATACCTTTCAGGAAATGAATCTTCTACCTGCCGAAATGTGCCAGTGAATAAGAGATTCTGCTGTCGGTTTATGTATCATGTATTATGCAATTTTCTATAGCAGTGGTGCTGTGGTTTGGACCCACACACACACACACACACACACACACACACACACACACACACACACACACACACACACACACACACACACACACACACACACACACACACACACACACACACACACACACACACACACACACACACACACACACACACACACACACACACACTTTGGAAAAAAAAATTAAATACTAAGGATGTCCACTCCTGTCCCAAAAAAGGTTCAATTGACTGAGCCCCGTCACCCGCTGTCACTCTGTTAAGCTGTGAGGGCTACCATGGAGCTCACACTGTCACTAACTGCACTCACTGAATATTAAACTAAATATTATCAAATTTTAGGGAAACCGGAAAAGGCGATTTCAGAGAGAATCAGACAGAAAGGTCTACAATATGTGTTTGAAGGACATATCCAGGATGTCAAACTGATTCACCTGCAAAACGTGTTAAAAAGATCAAGATTAAAGCTAAAGCATACATATCAGTATAAAAGAGAGCAGACGATGAAATTAAGGGTAGAACTTTATTTACTGTCACAATCAATAAAAAGCAAAAGCAGCATGTGTATACATTCAGTACACCTTCAGTAGCTAGAGTTGCATGGACTTGCTAATGCCAGTTAATGTCATGCTAATGTACTCTGCTAATGTTTGCTCCACAGGTATTTACGTTGAACCATTACATTTTATAAACATATATCTCCTTCCTAACTCTCCTGGTAACAAGTATCACTATTACGCAACTTTTCACAATGATGAGCTCCATAAAGCTAAATAAAAGAAAAAAAAAATTGAATACTGTTACATAGTTTATTTACACACTGAAACTCCAGAGTCAAAATTAATCCCAGATGTACAAAATACTTTACAAGAAATGCTTCTACACTCAAGACTGCCACAAAGTTGACTAGGTTGTCCTCTTGTTTCAGTTCCTTTTTATTTATCTCCATTTTACCCACTCCATTTGGTGGAAATGTTCGGTCGTCGCATAAAAACAGCGTCTCAACACACAGCTGCCAAAACGTTGCTGCAACACGTCACTTTCCACAAAAGAGGCCTCATTTTCAGACATTTTATCCTAGAAATGCAGTTTTAATTTGATCTCGGTGTCAATAATTGATGCTTTAAGGTGTTTTTTTCCCCCCTCTCAACCTCGCTGTCACGCTAAAATGAGATTTTGCCATTATGCTGCATCTTGCACCAAGACAGCCAGCCTTATGGGTGGTGCAGAAGTATAATTACGAGAATGGCATCTCTGATTAAAAGCTATGGGTGGATGCTTGCCCACACCTCCCAGCCACCATTTAGTGGTGTGATTAATTTGCCCAGATTTCTAAGACCAGAACACATTAAGAGTAAAGGGGGGGACATTCAGAGTGCAAAGTGAATAGAAAATAAGAAATAATAAGAGGAGTATAAGGAAATAGTAGCTTCTTGCTCAGTGGAGCATCCAGCTGGGACCTGAGAGAGTGTTCGGAGGTGTAACTCCTCACTCCGCTCATTATTATATTGCTGCTGGCTCTCTGTCTGTATTATTCATCGGTCTGCCCAAGCCCTCCGCTGTCTGAGGCCCTGGGTGGGTGAAAGGGCCTACAGTGCTAATTGGCAAATGGTCTGATCCTAATCCGGCCTCTGATCCACCTTTTCCGTCAGTGAGTCAATGCTGCCACCCGAAGCTGATGAGATAACGGTTCGGGGCGTCGAATGCGACCAGGAATCGATCCATGCTCCCATCGCTGTATCTCTCAACAGTCCAGCTAACTCTTATTCACATTTCCTCTGATTTTCACGGATGAGACGGTGTCGGGATGAAACGGTTACAGGGAACTGGGCTGCCTGCTGTGTGCTGGATGGGTTTCATGGTGAGAGCCTGTTGCCTGTCTAAACCCCACTGCATCGGTCTACTGGACCTAAACACCATTAACCCAGCAGACAGACTGGATCCTACTGAAAGGGAGCCAGAGAGAAACACTGTAAAGCATAACGCTGGTCTTATTCTATATTTTTCTTATTGTCAACAAATCCCTAGAAACAAACACCTTCTGTTCTGTTCTTCAATACTCTGTCGGTGGCCCCTTAGCCCAGACAACATTTGATGCTTTTGAAAATTTCAATCTTTGAAAAAGGGGAACAAATCAATAGTTTATTTTGTATTTTCCATAAGATAGCATAGACTCGCATGGCAGACAGGAAATGTGAAGAAAAGAGAATGATATGCAATAAAAGTTTCACGGCCAGATTCAAAGCAGGAACATTGCTACTTATTGTAGCAACTTGTTGTATTGATACTTGGAACACGTTAGGCCACCAGGCAACCGTGACACCCAAATATATCGTCCCATTTTTAATGAACGCTTTAGGGCAACACACGTTAGTGGCATATGACATGACATTCACACCTTTGGTTTTCCATATAAGTCCACACTACTGTCAGTGTCAATCAAAAAGTCATCCTTTATCATATCCCCTAGCATTGAATCATATCAACTCTCCAGAAAAAGCTGTATTTTTAAGAAATTTGCACCCTTTGCTACTGCACCACCACAACTTCTGTATGCATATGGTGTGTGCTATAGGCATTTATTGATGTGGGACTAATGATGTGACACTCCCAAACAAAGCTAATGTGTGTTGGACCCAAGTCATTCCCTAAAACAGTAGGGTTCTGCAGTTTTTATCAAATGTTAGTCAAACAGAAAAAAAAAATACTGCATGTTTTAGGGACTATTTTCAGCCACAGATTTTGTGTTCTGGTGAGTATTCACATCAGATAAATAATTGTCATGGTAGTGAAGGAACATGTCAGCCACTTTAATTGTCTGGCTTACTATTTTTAAGAGTTAAGAATGGAGCTCTATTGCTAAGTGAAATAAGAAGCATCAGGCTTTGGATACAAATCTAATACTTCATGATTGAGAGAAAAAATATATACAATATTTCCACTTTTCCCTTCAAGTGAACAAAATTCTAACAGAGTATTTATTGGTGGGCAGAAGTTTGTAGTCACATTTACAGTTTTTCCGCATGCAGCTTTCCATCGAAAGTTTCTGTGCATCGGAAGTTTCCAACAACATCATCCTTTTTTTCACATTCACTGCAACACTGGAAAGTAGAACATTTATTCTTTTTAAATAACCACACAACAACAGTAAACTCCACCAATGCTCACATAAATCGCCACCAACTGGGACAGAGGAGAGAACATGGTGACACAAAAAGAAATTGAATAATTAAATGTGTTGAATTGAACATGTGTTCTAGCTTTTTCTGTCATCATCTAAAAGCAAGGCTCCAGACTAAGACAAAAATGGGCGGATATGCGTTCGTTTTTTCGGAGAGTGCGAGTTTAAATTCAAGTGGTTGCATTCATATGAGTGCGTGATGATAATTTATTATGGAGCGGAGACATCGGCCACTGTCAATTCCATCATCCTCTCCAAAGTCTCAAAAGTCAACTTGACGAGACAGTTTTGAGCAGTTTAAAGAGCGTAGTGAATGTCGAGCTCGTCACAGTCCTGTTCTTGCAAGACCGAATTGTAGCATGCGAAACAAGGTGGTATGGTGCTAGGGATGGCTACCAAAACCAGTTATTAAACGGGCAACAATGCTAAATTATAAAGTTCCGACTTTATCAGTTAGTTTATCAGTTCCTTTTAACATTTTGGTGTAAATTATTATCACGCTGCAGTGTGCATCTCCTTTGCTCTATGTGTCACTGCTGAGCTTCTCCAACTAAAGTTACGCACACACACGCAAACACACACACACCCAGAGCAAAGCATAGAGGTAGAGACAGTAAAGTGAACCAAGTGAAATGAAGGTAACTACGTTGAGTAGTAAGTAGAAAGTAAACCTTTGCGATCAATACAGCTTTTCAACAATGATCCATATAACTGTTACCTTATTCCTGAAATGAAGCAGTCTATGGTTGATTGATTTAAATTGCAAAATGAGGAAAATTGGGTTGGAGGCTTGTAAGAACGAAGAGACAAGAGGTTCCAACTTACTGGCCACTGATGATGATGAAAGTGCAGCAGGGAGAGACCGACACATCCAGTGTCATTGATTAATACCAGTGGTGAAAGAAGTACTAAGGTTTTTTACAAGTAATAGCAGCAGGATTTTTTTATAACTCTGTTACAATTAAAAGATGTGCAAATCAAAATCTTATGTAAGAGAAGCATGTCAGTATATAACCAAGAAAATGTAGCATACTTGAAGTACAAAAGTAAAGTTCTCCCCATGCAGCCAAATGGGCTCTTTAGTTGTTACATTATTATATATTATAATATCCCATTAGTATTATTGATGCAGTGACATATAAGATGCATTGTAATGCTGTAACTGGCTATAATAGTAACAATACAATTGCTGCTAATTGCATTCATTTTGATGTTGTTGGGTGGTTTAATTTACTGTATACCATCGTATTTCATAATCATTAATAATTATGTAGTGATGTAAAAATGTAAATATTTCCTTCTGAAATGTAGTGAAGTGGAATCAAAATTGTACTTATGTACAGTAGTACTTGAGTAAATGTACATAGTGACTTTCCAACAGTGACTAATCACCAAAGAAAGAGGGTGCGGCTAATAGTTAGTAGCAGTGGAAAAGTCAGTCTGGAGCCCTGAGAAGTGAAGATGAATAGAAGAATAAATAAATAAACTAAAAAGAATAAATCCTCTTACTGTCTCTGGAAACAGATTTAATGTACAAACTCAAACTATTCATCATATACCTTATTAAGAAACACTGAAAATAAATGGTGCGACTTCAGTCAGCTTTCATTTCATCAGTACTAATGCCATGGTCAAATTGACCTCGGACTGATGTTAACTGACGGAGCAGCTGAGTGGAGGCGAATTGCATGCTGTGATTAGCGGGGATATGTGAGAGAACATCAGAGGGAGCATGATGAGATCTGGAGCACTAAAAAGTAATTGCCATCAACTTTGGGTTTTTTTTAACGCAGATTTCCAGAAATAGGCATGTGGTCTGCACTCAAAGATCTGGACGAGAGTTATTAATCTTTAAAAAAGGAAGACAAGAGGGACCCTCTGGTTTTGGTAATAGGCCATCATCACTTGTCATGAAGTTTTCCCTGGCAGGTTGCTTTAGGGAAGGCAAGTTATTTTCGACATTACATCAGTGACCTAGATAAAGACCTCGAGATCGCTCACTGTGTTGAAGCATGGACATCTCTGTGTTAGCTTCTAATACAAAGATGTTGACTTGTAAAGGACATTTTTACAATGAACAGACGGACAATAAACCATTAACTAAACCCCTCCACCCAAACAGTGATTGGCCTTTCATAGCTTAGCAACTGTAACTAACTTGGTACGGCAGACATGTCAAGCTTTGGATAAGAGTGGTGCACTTTTGCCTTTCAAAAAACAATCATAGGTCTGGAGAAATCTAACCACACAAAGTCAAGCATTTATTTTTTTACGATGTACACTTTCTTTTTTTTTTGACATCATCTGGTGTCTATGCATGAACACGACGGTGGCCATGGGAACACCAGAAGAATTCATCACTTATTGTCTCTGCTCTCACTGAAGACTTCCTAGAGATCCTTCATGTGCATTGGTTTGTGTGAAAACACACTTGCACACACACAAAAAACGCACCTATTATATCAGAAGGTTGATTGTGTGATGTTACTGCCACTGCTGTTTTTCCATTCAGACACACAAACCTCTACAACTGAGACAAAATAATAAAAGCAACTGCGGCTGCAAATGGTGATTATTAAATTACAAATGGATTAAGATATTGCTTTTTAAATTAAACAAACTATTTAATTCATGATTAACTACTACAATAAATGTTTACATTCATAATTTAAATATCAAAATATCTATTGCTCCTCTGCCCTCACCATGTGTGTAGTTGCACAGCTATGCAGCAAGCTAAATAAAAGTCCAACTAGAAAGGTGCATGTGTGCAGACATTGTGTGATTAAATGAATACAACCACCCCGTGTACACACCAACGGCCCGTGAAGCTTCGTAAATACACACTTCATTCAACCTCAAAAACAAGCTGCGACTGAAGGCAATTGGCTCAAAGTCGTCGTACTAAACACATCATACAATATTGCTAAAAACAAAATGAAACTCACCAAGCTGTCTGCCTGCCATATTTACGGGGGTTTAGATAAAGGTTAACTGAAAATTTTAGCTTCGTCAAAGAGCTAACAAAAGGCAGGTGTAACAATGTCAAGCCCACACGAAGAGTACCAGGCTTTGAAGCAAATTTTAAATAGTGACAAAACAGTGGAATTACAATTATTGGATCTGTCAAGTGATGCCATGGAACCCAAAAAGACTTGCATTGGGAAAGAGACATCTAAAACTCAGGGGATAATTTTTTTGAGGTAAATCAACTTCCAAGTACAAAACCACTTGATAAGCCTTATTTAAATCATTAGTGCATATTTATAACTTTTAGGACCTAGTAGCCAAATCCAGAGTTATTTTCCATTCATGGGAATGAGCCCAAGAACGAGGCTGGACCGAGGTCTGGGAGGCGTGGTTGAAGGAAACGCTGGTGCACTTGCTCTATGGGCCCCATTGATCTGGAAGTTTGCAGGAAGATTTGGGTATTGTCATCAGATTTCTAAACTCAGACAACATTTTTAGCTTCATGCGCCACTGAGCCACTGAGCAAGGAATGAACGGGGCGCCACCTCCGACACTAAATAGGAGGACAATTAGTCTAAGAAAATCAGAGAATTTGTCAGCCGTGCCGCTTTAATCCTTTTATTTGAAGTGCTTGGGTTGTTGCACTAATGTCCTGCTTGCAGTTAATAAGCAACGAAAACCTGTGACCTGCAACGACGATGATGATGATGAAGTTGTGGAAATTTAACAGTAAGCCTCACTAACTCAACAAAGTTAAAACAAAGACAAATGAATTTCAAGCACCGTAAATCCATCACAGTAGCTTTACCGCTCCATTTGTCTGTGTCGATTTGGCTGACCTTTTGAAACTGAGGTTGTGAAGTCCTTGGACGGCAAGGGAAAGTATAATAGTCCATGGGAAACATGGTAAAGCTTAGGACGTACTGCACTAAAATGATTTGATTAATGATATAACTAACTTATCCTCCATATATTTCCCGTAGACTTATATTTACTGATAAAAGACAAAATACCAGTTAGATGTAATCATGGATTTGACAGCGAATAAAAATGAAAAACTGGGGATGTCCTCTTTATACATCCATGAACAATGTCAGTTAAACCGCAACTACTACGGAACTGTGACAGTCGGAGTTGCTATAGCAACAGAATGCTCAGCTAAAGCCAACTGCTGGTGGTGGAAACAAGTTACCGTCTTACTGTGTAACCATAACAGACATGTGAGATTAGTGTCACAGTGTACACAAATAGACCAAAGTGTTGAGCTGCTGTGAGCAACTATGAACGGAGCCTGTGTGGCTCGCACTCTGTCCTCTGGGTGTTTATAGAGCAGGTAAGGGGAAGGATTTGCTTGCCTCATTACATGTTAAATAAGTCTAGTTGCCTTGGTAGACAACAGTTGCACTAGATGGGGCTCGGAAGAAATACTCTGGCAACAAAAAATAAGAAAGCAGTAAAGCAACGATTTCAGTGGATTTGAGTTGCAGTACCAATATATGTACTATTTATGTGCCGTAAAATTGTGTTCATATATACTGATTTCTCTTGTTGAGATCTCATAGTTTGGGGTATTAACCGTTTATCCCTGCCAGTGATTCAGCAGGACGCCTTAATCTCCCTGGTTCATCTCTGAAGCCTCTTGATTGATTAATAGCATGAAAATGTAATCAGTACTTGAACAACAAAACAAAAACAGCCCACATTATAGATTGCAATTAAACCAAGATCAGCACTGCACTTCACAGAAAGGGAAAGTAAACTCTTTGCGATGTCCCTGGCATCTTTCCAAGTACTCTGAACATTTGACTGCATCTATAGAGGCTAACAAGGGAAACTGCAATCACACCAACAATTGCATTTTAGCAAAAGATTGTTATTTTCTAGTAGCTCAGTATTTTGTTACAAATGTAGTTTAAGCTGGGCGATAATTCAATATTATCATTTGTCGTCTTTCAACGGAATCATATTGTGAGGAAATCACATAATATGAATATAGTGATACACAATCACTCAAAGTTCTTAATTAAATGAGAAAATATTCAGTTCTTTTCATTTCATTTCAAAGTTATGATTATTTGTCAATTATTTAATTCACACAAGAGTATACAAAACCATGTGGTTATTATATAAAGTCTACCAGAATACAAGCTATTGAGATATGAAATTACTTATATCATGACAGAAGATTTTGCCAATATCACCCAGCCCTACTTGGGTTCAAATGCCATTGTCCTTATCTGCACAAAGAAACTAATCTAAAAGGCACAATCCTTTAAGAGCTCTTATCTGTTTTTCAAAATCCCATAATCAAAAGCTGCTTTTATAATTTTGCTATCTTGATCTAAAGATCTGTCCTTGAAAGGGACCGGGTTGGCTACATCGTATAATAGTACAAGCACAGCACCTTGACCTGAAATAAACAGCTCCTCTGTTAATGCCTAAAAAAACATAACACTGAATTAAATGTTTTCAGCTTCCAGGAAAATAAGCGGTGGTAAGGCCACAGCAAAGGCCATACATTTAATAAGTGAGGTGCATTTGGTTTGCTGGTTAGCTAATACAGGACAAATGTGACTCATGTAAACTCTTAATCATGGTCTGTTTACATAAATGTAAGACTCTTAATCAGACTGAAAGTTATAAACTGCTATTTTGACAAAACATCATATGACGAACCAGTGCAAAGCCAGCAAAGCTTAAAACTGAACAATCTCAATGTTCCCCGACATGCACATGACTCTCAACTCACTTTTTCTAAAGAAACTAAAAAGTGCATTATGTAGGAGAATAAAATGAAAACACACCAGACGGCCACCTTTAGCTAGCACACTGATATTACTCAAAATCTAAAACAGTATGTATTTCTGAGAATAAGAATCATCACCTAAGTAGTGTTTGCCTGTTTTTATCTTCCTTTAAAAAGTGATTGGTTGAGTAACAAATGCTCAAATTGAAAAAAATTGTCAACTAAAAGAACAAAATGACAAAATAATAGAAAAGAAAAGAACCTATTGGATTTCAGCCTTTTCTAACCACTTTGGAGCTCAAAATAAACCTTAAATATTCATAGATTCATTGTGCTGTATTGTAACTGTGCTGTCACAGCGCTGTGTGTTTCTCTATTCTGTTTCGTGGTGGTTTGGTTTGGTTTTGGTGCAGCCAAAATGTGGTAATACAGCACCTTTATCAACTGTGTTTGAAAAGGTTGCTGGGACAAACAGTTCTGCTGTCGCTGTATCTAGACAAACCTGGTCTGATGCACATATATCAGCATCTATAAAACTACAGGTATTCATAGAATGAATTTGGCTGAAGGTGGTGCAAATGTCAACACCGCATCCCTTTCCTATGGGTGCAATTTCAAAACAGTTGGATAATACTGTCTGGAACTTGGTTTCAAGTTAATCCCAGTGTGTGCAACCAAACAACAAATAAAAGCAAGGTCGGATATTTTCTAGCTAAACGAATTTCTGTAGATGGCAGGAATAACAAAATATATATGATCATACATTATAACATAAACAGAAGACACAAAAATTACAAAGCTCTATCACTACAGTCTTTTGTTGACTGGCTTATCCTGCCATCCACTTAATGTGATTTACTACAATTTCTGTTTTTCTCCCAGAGGGACCAGCAGTTAAAAGCATTCCCGTGTACTCGTCCTTGCATCCAACCAACGCCGCCATGGCTTTTAAGTCTGGCTGCCCTTTCCACATTTATGCTACCGTTTTACCCGCAGCACTGGCCTCAGCTTTCAGTAATCCTGCAGGACAAACCACTACTACTACCTTTACCCCGTCCCCAACCTCCTTTTGTTCTAGCCTGATGCTAGCATCCAGTGATGTCACTGGCATCTTTCCATGTACACTGGACCAGATCCATAAAGGCCATGGAGATAAAAACAATCACATAAAACCTTTGCAATATTTACCCAAAGACATTAGAGAGATGGATTTAAATTGGTACCCACAAAATGCCCTTACTAATTGAAATGTAAGTTTATTAAAAAGTGGAAAGCAGTCTACAGATTTAATATTTAAATGCTCCTTTTACTACTTTGCCATCCAGATTCATCTTTAAAAAGGGACATTGTTTCCCACATCTTATCATAGTTAAGGCATGAAAAAAGAACTTGTCCACTAACGTCCAAAGAAATTACTTCTCTTAATTAAATGTTTTGAGCTTCCAGGAATATAAGCAGAACAAAGGCCACATATATAATGAGTGGGGCAATTGTTTTAAACAGTCATCTAGTAACTAAACTGACAAGGGATCAGGATTTCTCTCAGCAGGTGATTAATCACATTAAATGTTCATGGTAATTAATAAGAGCAGCTTATTGAAATTATGGGAAGAAGGGAAACACTCCAAAAACACTGGATCCTACTTTTCCAATAATGCAACTCAGTTTTTCATTAAACTCTGCCTAGTGCACACATCTTTCAAACTCCATGCGCTGGCTTTCTGTTATGAATTTCAAATCTCTTGACAGTAGCCCTCCCTTTAACGAGCAAACTAATTTTCATTTGTGAAGTTCTCCTTAAAAATATAATAAAAACATCAAACGGTGGTTTGCGAGGCATCAAAACTGCTCATAGGGTAAACAAACTTACCAACCAATGCTGAAATGTATCAGCATTTTGCTGGTATATCTGCTCCTCATTATACCTGAGGATGGATTCCCTTTTTTTACAGCATCTAAACATCTTAAAACCAAGGCCGTCTTTTACTTCATGCACAAAGAGAATCCTCCATCGCACCCTGCTCTACCAAACCTCTCACTCCCTGAGCTCATAACCACCTATTGTTCTAATCCACAATGCCTGCTCACCTTTCAGATAATGATAAACGATGGTGCCTGAGGCCTGCACCTGCATATACAGTATGTATGCAAACAAAAGTGCAAAAGTGTATCTGCATCACATTTTCCACTTTTCTCATGCTCAAAGTAACTTAGTTGCAGAAAAATCCTGAATGCTTCTTGGGTGAAATTAAATAATCTCCCTCAAACTCTGAGAAGAATAAGAGGAGCACATTTGTGCGGTCTGATAATTGTCCCTCATACTTCTTGTCTTAAGTGAGGTGTATAGTTCCACCAGCAGAGAGGGAGAGGTGGAAGGAGTGGATGACAGGTTTATAACCTCCCATTAATCCCACCAGTATGTTGGAGGCAAGCCAAAGTCGATTTCGTCGGCCAGAGTTTCATAATGAACCGAAAATATGGGTGGTGGGCTGGCTGCCACTCTCCAAGCGCAGCGGCTTTACTGTCACAATAAAAAAATCCTGCTTTTAAAATATTACTTAACTAAAAGTACAAAAGTATTCATCAAAGCATCAAAATTAACTTCTAGCCCAAAAGTAGAAGTATATTCATTATGCCAAATGGCCCATTTCAAATAATATATTCATGGTGGATTATAATTATTGATGCATTAATGTGTTCATCATTTCAATGTTGTAGCTGGTAAAGTTGGAGCTAATCTTAACTACTTTATATTAGGCTGTATTAACAATCTGAATCTGCAATGTAACCTAACAAACTAATATATTGAAATTAATGTGGTGAAGTTAAAAGTTTTTTATTTTCCTTTGAGATGGAGTGGACTCAAAGTATATAGTTACATCAAATTAAAATATTATAAAGTGCAGGTACCTAAAATGACATTCCACCACTGCAAGAACAAGAGCACACATTTTGTATTCAAAGGGATCCAGATTGACGCATTTTAAAATGTGCTACGTTTCCTTACGTGGAGTGTGTCCATCCTCTGAGTAACACTGCATCTCTTCCCCTTCTTTCGCCATTTCATCATCTCCGCCTCTTACCATGTTCTCTGCCATCTATCTGCCGTAACTATTTCCCTTCATGTGGATAGCCTCTCCCGGGATTCACAGAGATCCCTACTGTAATTCCATCTCTCCTTCACACGCCCTCACATTGTCAGAGCAAGACTGCCATCATTAATGACAGTCTTTCATCTCATTTTGCCTGCAAGTTCTGACACCCTATAGACGTAAAGAGCAAGGGTCGACCTAAACGACAATGGAGACGCATATTTTTAATATCCGGGTCTCTGTATTTGTCTGAATACTTGTCTTTCTGTTATCTCTCTATTGCATGAAGCTGGTCGATTCTTTGATTGACTAGAATCTATTTGGGGTGAGCGAGGAAGACACTTAGGGAATAATTATTAACGCTATTTGCATGAGAATGCCACAGCCTTCAGCATTCCCTTCACATGATGCAGCCTAAAATGAGATTAATTTGGGGTTTCTGTTCTAGTGATTGTGTCTGATAATAACAAACCATCCAAAGAGTATCAATCAGCCATACGCTCTTCAGTCTGGTGGGTCCGTCTAATTGACAACAAACAAAAGGCAAAACAAAAAGGGCTCTTTCATATATACTCTTCAATAACGATATTTTTCCCCAGCAAACCCTTATGAATCCATATAGGGTAAATATAAATAGAATATAGTGTCAGGGAATATGAAAATATATTTAATGTTGTCAATCTGCACTATTATTAGCAATGTAACTCTCCCTTTCATTTATATGTATTAGGGCTTTGCTAACATCACAGGAAATTAAAGCAGTTTAATATAATATCTTTCAAGGCAAACAAGCAGAGACACTAAATCCCATATCAAGATATTAATTACATAAACTGTGACACTGTGAGATTTTACCATCATCACCTGGTGACTGGCTGTTAATGGAGTTCTCTTTAAAGTGAAAATCTCACTATTTGTATGCTTATTCAAGGACTTATTCAAGGAAGCAACTTCACAGGGTTGCACAACGAAATGCAGCAACTAAACAAAAATGACTAAACAAAAAAAAAAAAAAAAAAAAAAACAGTCATGCATGCCTCTAGTCTTGCATTAGGAGGAATGTAAACATCAGCAACAATAAATTCTCTAAGCCATATGGCCGACATTTTAATATTAAAATTCAACTTCAGGGAGACAAAGTTCATCAACTTTGACTATGTTTGAGCACAAAGCATCATTCATGTAAACAGAGTCCGCCTCCTACTGCCCCATCGGAGTCTTGCACTCTTTCCTGCGGTCCGCCGTCAAGTGCAGCTTGATCTGGGATGCAACAAGGTAGACATGTCTCTGTAAAGATGTGGGCACAACAGTCATCGACCTCTCGTTGCTGGGTTAGCCTGAATTTTCCTACCAGTAGCCAGGAGCAGACTGGTTGGTGGAACAGCCCCTTAGTTATTAACTAGGTTAGCTTAGCCTCCATCTTGGCTCTCTGCTCCGCTTTTATTGGCATTTGATCCGATAGCTCTGGCTGGGTGGTCGGCCTTGGGCGGTGATCATCTCAAGGTCCGCTCCCCACGAATTAATCTAAATCCCCACTTCCTTCTCTGATGTTGATGAGTGTATTATGTCATATGCCATAAGCGCGCCAGTAATAAAGCCAAAAAGAACAACAAATTTGGCAAAAATGTAGCGAAATTCATTGGAGCTAATTGCCGAGCATGTACATGCATCCCCGTTGCCATAGCAAAATAAAATTTAAAAAATGAAGCTGAACAATAAAAGCAGCCAAAAGGCTGGATGTGCACGTTTTTAAACATTTTCAGCTCTGTGCTAACACAGAGCTGAAAATGGCTTGTTTTTTTCTCAGCTGGCCTGCAGCTCTGGATCCGTACTAGTATCAAATATTAATTTATATTAATGCACACAGAGCAGGGTTTGGGGCTCTGCATGAGTTTACAGATTTGATTATGGTATGAGTATTAATGGCTCAGCATGACTATGGCTCAGCATGACTATGGCTCAGCGGAGGAGCAAAGAAGAGCCTGTGTGTGTGTGTGTGTGTGTGTGTGTGGTGTGGTGGGGGGTCAGAGTTGTAGTACAATGGTGTTAATGCAATACCATTTCTAGTTGTAACACTGCTCTCAACTCAGAGGCTGCAAGATATGGATATGTCTGCTACTCCCTGAGTCCAGGGCCCCCTGACCCCGAGACTCATTATGAGCCGCCGCATACAGCTTTTTAGGGCTCACAGGTGGAGGAAGAAGAAGAAGAAGAGGAGCGTAATGAGAGAGGCGAGTACAGAGGAGAAAAAGTGGTGATGGGGCAGATGTCTTTTACATTTGCTGCTGTAAACACACAATGGTTGGTATATTTTCCTGGGAAAAATATAAAATTTGATGCAAGTAATAACTGATATGTTTGTAAGGATACTGTAACACTGTGTGCTGTATTATTATTAGTTTCAAAAAATATTTTGGGAAAAATTGATTTAGAGGTTTTGCTCTCATATTCTACAGGCGTGGTAGCAATGAATAGTCATATATTGAAACCTCTTGCCCTATTGGCCACTATTTTATTCATCAAAAATAAAAATTTCTGGCAAAATTGCAAAACATTTCCTGGTTGCAGCTTCTAAAGTGTTAGCTTTTGTGGATTTGCTGACCTTGTCAGTTTTTATATCATAGTAAGTAAGTTGAATATCTTTGAGTCTTGAACCATTGGTTAGACAGAACAAAATAATTTAAAAACCTCACCTTGAGCTCTGAGAAATCAGGGTTTCCCAACAATTATCTAGACTGTGGCAGCCCGCCCAAGTCTATTTTGTTCCGCCACAGTTTCATAATGAACCAAAACCATTTTTACACTTCTCAATGGGTGGGCTGCCTGACCCTCCACAGGAGATGCGTTTCTATTTTCTGGCAAAGAAATTAATGGATTAATCAAGTAAGTAATTGACAGGGTTATTGAAATAAAAAAAAAAAGCATTTTTAGTTTAAGAGCTACACCTCAGTGCGTGTGTTTAAATGCAGACAAAATTAAAAAAAATAGAAAGTGACGCGTTAGATATTCATATTCCACAAAGAACTACCAATAAAGCTGTAATAGCCACTATGGCTAATCAGAAGAAGAATAATGACAAACACAAAACTAGTCAAATCCACCCAGACGGCATGACTGACAGTGAGTTTTTGTGAGGTGCAATGGAAAAACATCACAGCAGTGACAGCTAGGCAGAGTAACCAGATTTATGGGTGCAGCAATAAAAAACCTGGGATATGCTATGATTTTATGGATACTTCTAGTGCAAAGACAAAAATAAATAATCTAACAGCAGATCATTTGATTGGCAATGTAAAGCATTATATAACACAGAACAAAGAAGGCCTGTTAATCAAGTTTTATATTTAATCTTTTTTCAAATGAAGCTTTCAACATTTTACACCATTTTCCGAACCAGAATATGCCTGGAATCCATTGTAACTATTTTACAGTTATTCTGTGTGAAAAATGTTCTAGTCAAGAGGATTGTGTCCCCTATCCTTTCTTCTTCTGCTTTGTTTCCCAGCGTTAAAACACTGAGTTGAATCAGAATATGTAAGGATGTGAATCACTTAGACGAAGCAGAAAGATTTTTTTCCACACTTGCATGCCTTGTTATTTCTTATATCAGTAGCTGGGTGTTTTTTTTACTTAGACTAACATATATTCTAGCAAAGTATTTGTTCATGATACTGAAGTAAATCGGTACGCAAGTCACTTTATCAAATCATAGGTGAAATACACACATGCCAAACAAAACAAAGAACATGACATAAATATAAGTGAATCAATTGTTTTAAATGATTTAAGACCGTTAGTTTTTCAACAAGAAGTGTTACATGGTAAGTAACAAATTGCTGCAATTCATAGATTATTTATTGATTAAAAACTACACATGACCTGCTGTTGGGTCATCTCTTGATTTTATACAATGGGCCTGTGTGTTCATTTGCTTAGAGTAAAACTGGTGGATAAAGTGTCATGACAATAATAGGGTGAGATAAAGATTATATCATGGGATAATAGCAAAGATGAAGTGTGCGGATGGTGAAACATCACTGTAATTCTGTCCATGAGGAGAAGAGTCCTTCAATTGTGACCTTGTAGAAGGACACCTACAGAGCTGAGCCAGCATCTGAGGCATTTATCACCTCCTGTGATGAGGACCAGCAATTCATTCATGGCACAAACACACCGTTAACATGAAGGCCATTTGGATGGCAAGCTTTTTATACCATCTCAATGAATTGGACAATAAAACGCAGGTTCTGTCACAGTTTTGACTGAGTGAAAACACTAAGAGTGAGCACAGGAAGATCAATATGTACATACAGTACCGTAGCTGAGAGAGAAAAAAAGAAAAAGGATAGCAACACACACATTTTAAAACTGCCTGAGGAGACACACACACATAAGTTTCAATATTTACTTTTAAATTAAAATGAAATGTTGATTGCAATATTTCCCTGTAATTAAGTTGCAATCATCATCCATCACATTCCACACTCATTTGTCATTTGGTTCAGGAGAATAGAAAGATAATTTCTAACTGATTAATGCCCTGGTGTGGATTCTTTCTTCCTTAATTACTACAAAACAACCAAACATTACAAGTAGAGACTAAATAATTACACCCAAATCATAATGTGACATACAGGGGAAGGGCAAAAGAGAGGACAAAATACAGTATGAGAATAAGAGGGGTAGTTAAAGAGAAGAGTTATTAACCTAAAAAATAGGACATTAGAGTATCATTTAAATAATGTTTGGCCGAAGGTCGATAAGGAAGATATTTTCTCTTTTTCATTATTATATTGGTGAATTTCTGCTATTTCTAATAATAAAACTCATTAATTCATTCATGCTGACATTGTGTTAATGATTCTCGTTTTGTTTTGTTCAAACCAATCAGTGGATGTTCTGTACTGAAATCACAATCCAATCTATTTTGAGAATAGAAATTTATTGTAAAAGCACACTACTTTTTTCTTAAAACATTGCTAAACTATAGTGACTGACAATGACAACAATGATGAATAATTGCACCAGAACTAGGTGAGATTTTAACATTCCAGACCACGTCTGCAAAGAGTGCACCAACAAGTCTCTGCAGAAACAAACCAGACAGCATTCAGAGAAGTTTACACATTTTCTTTAAACAGCTTTGAGCCCGATGAGACTGATGGTCAAACCACTAAGCAGCAGTGCACAGAGGCAGATCTATGTCATAGGTAGAGCCATACTGTTAAGTAGGGATGCAAAATGGGGGGGAATGCAGCCCTAAATATGCTGCAAAGCAAATAGAATGCATTAAGCTATTTGAATATATTTAAATTAGGTAATGTGCATACAATTGGTGCAGAAATTGTACCCTTTCTATGCAATTGAGCCTCCTTGTAAAAACAGTCCAATTCGCAAGGAACAGTCTTCAGAGAATTGGTGGGAACTGAAGCGCTGTCACGTTGGACTTTCTCCCCTTCAGTACTTTTTTTGAAAATCCATTCGTAAATAAATAAAGAAAAAAATAATGAAAAATAAGGTTATTATAAAAATGGATTAAAAATCATTAGCGCTCTATCTTTTGTGAATCAGACATTGAGTCAGGACAGAGAACAGATTCACGTGAGGCGTACTTCAGGATGCTTTCAGCTGCTGCAATCCTCTTTGTCAATTCACCCCTCACAGAGTCAGTTCATCATGTACCTTAATTACGGTTTTCCTCTTGTTTTACAGGTACCCCTATGACTTTGCTTTGTGCAGTTTAACAAGGTTTTGCTATATGTGCACCGAGAGTGTATTTTAACAAGACATCTGAGACCTCATGTAACTGTAGCCTTGAGGTGTAATTGATGTGCGGAGTGAGCTTTCTTTCTGAAATTTGAAGTATTACCACAGATACCATAGTCCATCTAGCTGCAGAAAATAAAAGGGCAGAGAGCTGCATGGAAAACACACATTGAGAACATGGATTTTTTGCACGTTATGATTGCTGGACGGTCCAGAAGTGATGGTCATGTTATTCCCCTAAACCTCTTGATCGGTCCAAATTATTATCTGCCACTTGCTCAAAGCCGCAGTCTCAACAGGAAGGAGATATGTTTTGATTAAACTTCTTATGAAAATAATTCCCCTGTAACTTTTACAGGAAGACCTAATTTACTGTTTACCGTAAAAGATATTTTTGTATTTGTTGTTACTTAATATTTTCATGAAAAATTAGGCTTGTAAAAACTGCATGAATGTTCGTTCAGGAGCCTTTTGCTGGCCTTTCACTGCAACTGGTTCAGACATCATTTAAAGTAAGTGCTGCTTAAAAACCATACTCATTCCCATTAGGGCCCAAATGGTCCTTAATGATGACTGCAATGTAGCAAGTAAATATTAGTATGTAACTAATAGGGATGGGCAATTCCAGCAAAAACACTATCCAGTATTCACTTGGAGCTATTTGACCATTCTTCAAAGACACACACATGCAAACACTCACAAACACACACATACATATTTTCACATCTAACTCTCTGAAATAAGGGTTTATTTTGAGCAAATTGTTGGAACAGTGGATACTAACCAAGACTGTTTTGGTGAGTTTTATTTTGTTTCTATTGCCTTTGAATGCAGTGTGTGTTGCCATGGCCGCTGCATGAACACATCTCCCAGCTGAAACTGCACACACACACACACACACACACACACACACACACACACACACACACACACACACACACACACACACACACACACACACACACACACACACACACACACACACACACACACACACACACACACACACACACACACACACACACACACACACACACACACACACACAAATATAGTCTAAATCATCAATCACTGACAAGAGCCAAGCTGCACCTGCCACACACGTTTTACCAGTATGTTACTACCGGCTGCTGGTAAATACCAGGGATGTCTTGTAAAAAAGTGAAAATCATGAATAATCCCCAGTAGATAAAAGCAGGATAAATCAAACAATTAGAGCAACACATGAAAAATGTGTTGTGTTCATTTGACGATGACGAAACTCCACTAAACATAAAAATAAAAAGGCAGCCCTAAGGTCTCTCCATTTTTTCGCCACATGCATTCTCTGCATTTGGGCTCTCGGATGGTTTGACACTGAATCTGTGCAATTTAGTTTCTCATTAAACCCATCAGCTTTACTGACACTTAGTGTTTGACCAATCAAAACGAGTAGGAGGAGGACAGGGCCAACACCCATCACACTAACAAAGGAAAGCTCACACCTGAAACAGAAGTGGGGATTCAGTGTTGACAGTGTGTGATTTTGTTTAAGGTAAACTATAAAATGTGTGTTCAGTTATTTTGTGGTTGTATTTAAGTAATGCGTGTAGGTATGTTTCTCTTTGAGTTATTCAGGTAATGGTAGTATGTTAAACAGTATGATAAACTGGAATAAGTAAAATGCATAAGTAAATGCACATTGCTGCTGATGCAGTGACCATTAATTCACCTGTGGTTCTGCAGGTAAGCCATCTTTATCAGGGTGCAGATTACAGCTGGGTATCAATACGTTCAATGTACAAACTAGAATGTGTCTGCATTGAAAACTTATGTACTGAAAGCGGACATTGAATATCAATCTATTCCTGGTTGATTTTTTTTACGTTAATTTTAGACTGCATTTTACTGAACATTCAAAAGCTTCGACTTTCAACAAATTTAAAGTTTTGAAGAGAAATTCGTTAATCAATTAAGAAGTTTATCCAGCAAACATGCCCCACATTTACTGCTACCACCTTCGCAATTGTGATGATTGCTGCTTTTCTCCATTATGTCCTGTTGTCATATTATATTATTGTTAGAAGGTGTTATGGCCGGAAATTGCTATTTAAAAAACAACAACACAATAAACGGTGATGGTGTGAGCGTGCTGATTAAGGTACAAGTATGAAAATGAAATACAATCCATGAAGCCAAAATTCAGTGATAAATACATAATTTTAGGGCTCATCAGATGCCAAAACATCCCACAGCAGAAGTAAATTTCCTTTCGTAACATGAGAAACAAATTAAGTTTCAAAGCCCCCTCCATACTATCAGGAACATAATTCTGGTGGATGAATACTGAATCCTTAATATTCATCTACTTATTCTTGTTGCCTAAAAGCTTCTGAAAGTTTTCTTCGTCACTGATTATCACTCGGGGCTTATATTGACAACAGATCTTCCACACACTCCTGCACTCTACCTCTCTCTCTTTGTCGCATCAAGAATCTCACAAACTTTCACTTTTCTATCTTTTCCTCTCTTCCTGCCCTGATCGTGTTAGCCCGGTGTGAGACCACTTCAGGATCACGATCTACTTCCAGCCCGCTGTATCATTAACCCACACGTCCAAACTGAGCTCACCCTGCTCTACTCCTCGATCCCCGCCCGCTAGTCGTCCTCACGCTGAGTAAATGTCCATGTAGACACCAGATCAAACACTGCCTCCGCTGCTCGCCAGCTGTCGGTACATATTAACAACGATTCAAACGCTACGACCACCGACCTTCCAACCATCACGGCTGATGCTGACAGTGAGCTGGCACGTTGGCTTCACAGGGATGCACTCATCTCTTCAGGAGCACCAGCCCGTAACACTGCCGGCAGTACTGGAAGTGTTGTTGTAGCATGACATGATAGAGACAGTTACTAATGGTACTGGTCGCCCTACGGTGCTGCAAGAGGGATCTCAGGATGGGGTTTGGATCCAGATCTGTGGACATCCAAGCAACCACTCATTAAATAATGAAAGGGGAGGGAAAGTGAGGTAGCAACTGCCAAAACAGTCAGTAGGACTGTCTGACTGAAACAAACTTAGCAAGATATAATTAGACTGAGAAGGACTGATAGAGGTAAAAAGAAAGAGAGGACAAGGTGAGAACAGTTTGAAGTGAGACACATTTGTTTGCACTGCTTATCAGGGTTATTTTAGCAGCTATGTTTTCATGACTGATTTACTGAAGGATGTTTTATATCAAATGAAAGTTTCACCATTGGAAAAAGAAATGATTGTGGTTACGATGCAGGATTATAAGAAAGGATTGGGCTTGATAAAATATTCACCCAGATGAGCTCTCAAAGGATAAGAGTGGTGAATCCACAAAAGCGCATGCTGGCCTATTATAAAGAAGTTCAGAAGTTCAGATTTATGTGAGACAGCATATCAAACACCATCTGAGATCAGTCTGTTATCAGAGGTTTTTTATGTGTTTTTGCCATGATGAAGAGCATTTCATCAGGCAGATGCTTCAAAATTCAGTGTCATCCCCAGCAAAACTATTTTTTTCCTCTAAGGGAGGAAATGGGGACATGCTGCGCGCTGCGTATGCCATCACCTTGTGTTTTTTATTCTACCGTGTTGTTTGTCTCTGGTGTCCCCATGGTAACAGGGTCTATGTAGCTGGTCTATGTTTTTTTTTAAACACTGCTCACTTGGAGGTAAGGTCTGGGGCGACAGTAGTCGAGGATTGAATAATGCAGGATCCATTCATTCAGCGGTTTGTGATTACACAAACAAACAATAAGCACACTGTGGTTCATGGAAGCTTTGCTTTGCAGCTGTGAGACATTACTAGGTCACTGAAGAACAACATTTATTTTTTCTAAACAGCAGTAAACATCCAATTTTTGATAGAAATGCAACACAGCCACAAGACAGGTTGAGTTTCAAATCTGATGCGTAAGATTTAGAAGCTGGTTATATTTAAACACCTACATACTTTTGATTGATAGCAATAATCGTACGTTTCCTCTTTATCTTAACTCTGAGGCTTGTCAAAAAGCTTCATAACAATGTGAATATATTGTTGTTTTTTAAGCTAACGTTTGAAGTTTATGACTCCCTATAGCTTTCATTATCTGATGTAAAACTAAATCATCCTGCTTTTCCATTTGTTTAAAAGGGCACCAGGATATTGGTCACACGTCGAGGGCTTGCTCCATTCACTGGATGTCATGAATTAATCATAATTATTATTCAACCATCTTTGTTTAATAACAGGTGAGGCAAGCTAATGTTATTAGCCTCTAGCATTGGAGCAAACAAAGTAGTTGTGCCGTAAGGCTCAATCGAAAATCACTAAATAATAATGTTTAATAGTGTAATTGTCTTTTAAAATGAAAAAAAACACTTTAAATGTTTAATTAGGCCACTTAGAGGAAGGAGAAAAAGCTAATAACACAACACTGACGTATTATCATTTTATAACCCGAAGTTGTTACAGCAAATGTGCTATGAAACAGCAGCCATATACAAAACCATCACACACAGAGATGCATTAGCAATCAAGTGGATTTGTGATAATGAGCACAAGTGGAATGAGTAATATTTATACTTTCATTTTTTTAATCATATTTCATTAATCAGTAAGCCACATGGCCTAAGTCAGCTGTACATGATGAATTCAGCTGACTGCAGAATTCAAATTGTAATCCATTTATCACACCTCTAGTCTGTTCTTATTCTACAATGACGAAACAGCCCAACATACAATAAAAATAAAGTCCACAGTCAAACAGAAATAGCCGAGACAGAAAATCAATCCAACTTTGTCCTCGTGGGGCCAATGTCTGTGATTCCAAATCATGCTGTCCTGCACACAAGCATCATTCTGACAAAAAGAGCGCACATTGTCCTGACACCAATGTGAGGTTCTTTCCAGCGGGACAGCAGTCGTACCTGGAGACAGGAAGGCGACGGGGTTGGCAGATGGAGCGGTTTCAGACGTATCTTGACATTTAAAGTTTTAGTCTGGTATTTCAGCAGACTGAAAATTCCCGTTGGGTGGTGAAAAAAAGCATGTATCCGTAATGCAAATTGTATAAATTACACCTCTTCAGAGACACACTGCATTTTTCCAACAAGAAAGCAGCCTCTAAACTGTTTCAACAATGTGAAGCATCCAACATTTCTGGGAATGTGTGGTTTGATTAATTGATTAAAACAATATAAAATGGTTAGTGAGCTTATCTATGTCCACTAGTCCTTACCTACACTCCCATGTGTAGCAAATGTGCTAGAGAGGGTTAAAAAAAATACACTCCAACTCAACATATCAAGGTATCCATTTAAGCAGAGGTCACTTTCCCCCTAAATCTCTCTACTTCAGCAAACAGACCTTTGAGGCCCAGAGCACATCGCTCTCAGGTGAGTCTAGAGATCAAAAGAGCTCCTGGGCAGCTTTCAGAGATTAAAGAGAGAAAGACAGGTGGACAAAAAAGGGGAGTCTAAAAGAGTCTGTCAGTCTGTTTAAGGTGGTTGTGGAACAGCCATTCAGGTTTGAGCAGTTAGATGTTGAGTCAACGCTTCTGTTCGGGCAGCTTATCGAGGAACCTGACGGAGCCAAAAACCTCTAACACTCTGCAGCTGCAGGGGCCGTACAAATGCAATGCCAATACCCAGGTACCAACCCCATTTATATTTTTCTGACTACAACAATTCATCACCAAAACATCAAAACCGCTGTTATTTAGTCAGGCGTTTTTTAATTTTTTTCTTACATGTAATTCAGCAGAATCAATTTCGAAATAAGTGCTTAGCTGAAACCATTACAGTTTCATCAGAAAAAAAACAACTGTTTGTTTAATTTCTAAATGTAACAATACTTCCAATCCTCAAGCAGACTCGCAGCACGTCACTTTTCTTTCATTATGCCCCAGGATGCTGACCTTACTGTCTGAAGAGGTAAGTCAATAAAAAGAGGATTTCCTAAGTAGATCAATAAAGCATAAAATCATAATTATTATGCAAAACGCAGTGTGTCTGTGTCGAAGCCAACTACTGATGCCAAAAGCTTGCAATTTTCCAGCTGACCTTTGATCATAAAACGTTTAGTCAATATCTGTTGACCAACTGAAGACTAATGAATCGAGCAGCTGCAACACAAACCCACACACATATGAAAATATACCAACCAGTATATTAAAAGACACTCAGACAGACACACACACACAGACACACACACACACACACACACACACACTCCACCTCTTGTGGCCATGATGAAGTAGGTCTCCAGACGGGCTGCTGAGGTAATGGGCCATACTCCACTCCTCTCCTCTCCTCTCCTCCAGTTTCCTCTTCTCTCTTTGCAGGTGTGAATGCAACATCAAACCATGACTTCATGTCCCGACGTCTCCTCTCCTTGGCCACTGACACAGCTCTCCATCTCTGCCATAAACCTCTCATTTTCTGTCTTGCTTAAAAGACCGCTGGATGATTAACTGAGCCAGAAAATGAAACGTAATTATATAATAATATATATTAGGGATGTCCAAAGCTTAACTACAGAATCAGCATTTTTTTGGATTGATTTGTAGTGCCTATAAAAAGTACATTTATTAATTTCCAAAACCGCGGTTCAATCCCACTGCAGTACGTTAACTGCACAGTGAAGTTAGCACACAAAATTATTTGACGCATTCCAGAAAAAGGGTTGTTTTCTGTTCATTTCTGCTGCACTTTGAAGGTGAACCACACCTTTAAAGTGTGGCTATTGGTTGGAACCGCATTTGAACTTGACATGTTGTTCATGCTGAGCATACAGAAAGCCTGTCTGGATGCTGGGCATAGTTTCTCCTGCTACAACGGATCCACACAAACACTTTTCTTTCCATTAATACATACTATAGGAGAACTATACTATCTAACATACTATATTATAGGCGATACTTTAGCTATTCAGCTGAGAAAAAGTCTGGCTTCGTCTGCCACAAAAGCTTGATTTGTTAAATCCAGCTGGCTGAGAGGACTACTCTTTTAATGCTTTAAGTTGTAGAACGTGCTCTTCACAAATTGATGGTATTTTATGAAGGATTTGCAAAACAAAGGTATTTTTTTCTACAACATATACCTTGAAGAACGGTTCAACCAAACTCACAGCTGAAAGTGGTAAAATAAAGTGGAAGCTGAGCATCAAAATGTGTGCAGGTTTAAACACAAAAAGGTTCCTGCTTCAGCGTCAAGTGCACAATCATGCCTATAACAAGCTGGAATAGTAAGTCACAATAGGAATAGGAGGTTAGTGTATGGTAAGCACTATTGGGTAGCAGCTGAACACACTATGGGCTTAAGGTTAAACCTCTTCAATCTATTACTGAGTACACTGCAGAGGGCCTAAAGAAAAACATTACCCAAAATATATAGAGCCAAAAAGAACTGTTTTGCAAGCATTTTCGGGGGGAAATGGTAACAACATTATTCTCACCTGGCATTTTATAACCTGTGGACATCCACTAGAAGTAGGTTTTAGTCATTTTATACCTTTTTTTTGGGGAACAAAACTATTTAAAACGTAAACAATAGGTTTGGTGTCTAAATTATACTCTTTTTGTCTCGGTTAAAATGGTTATTATTGAAGGAAAGAAGAAAAAAAGCCAATTAACAGGTGACTCCAAACTTTTGCCAGGTTTCCACCCTGCATACTAAAGAATACACACAATACACACAATATGTGTTCACAGAATTATATCGAAGTCCGTCATAGAACCAAAAGTTGGTATTCTGTCAGGTCAGATTTTTGCCCTTTGTTATTTATTCAAAGTACATGTATGGCGGCTTTTGTTAAGCCAAAATTAAACGGTTGAGAAGTGTTCTTCTTCAAAAGGTATCACAAATTCATGATCTGAAACAATATATAAAAAAAGGTCAAAAGTGGAAGATGAGTTCTGTATCAACTAGCTCGTAGTTTTGCTGTTAAGTCCCTCTCTATACTTCACGTAAAGCTAAGGTCAGGGCAAAAAAGAAACCTGTTACTGCATTGTGTACACTGTTAGCTCTCACCGGAGTCAAGTCTGCAAGATCATTTGACATTTGTGCATCTTTCTCATGAATAAAGCTCTGAAAATGGATGAAGGAATTAGGTTTTTTTTTCTCTGTTGGACAGGAATCAAATAGCATTACTCTGCCAACCAGATGAATCATTTCATTAATCACTAAGCCAATAATCACCAGTACTAATACCTAATCAGAATCAGTTGATGGTTGAGGAAAACCCTTCAGGGGGAAATTGCTGCTCATTTAAGCCTCACTACAACACACACTAGCACATCAGCCTACCACAATCCACCACTGCAGACAGCTGCAGTGTCTATCACATAAGCACCATCCACACGGAGCCGTCTGTCTGTGGCTGCACTCCAGCTTCTCTTCCAAGCTGCTTAAATAGCGCAGGTTGCTGCTGCCTCTCCGGGGCGTTTTAGAGAGCCGTGCTTGTGGGCGGCAGCGGTGCTTTCCATGCCCTTTAAGAGACTCAGACACGGTGCCTGCCGGGAATGTAAAAATGCCAGGGTAATGCCACATTAGTGATTAATACAGTACAGCCACTAAAACCTAATGTGATGCATCGGGTTTTCAAATGTTGAGAAATGAATCTGAAAGTGATGAAATGCACAACTGGCAACTAGAGGAGGAGGAGGAGGAGGGGGGAGGAAGGATTAGAAAGCACACCATCCTCCCCCCCCATGGGTGACTGAAGGGAGTCTTGTGCCGCTCTGCTGGCGAGATCGAGTGGAATGAAGCCATGCAATAATCAGACAGTGGAGTGCTAAGGCCACAGGTTGTGTGTAATGGCTAATTACTGTTGCTGTAAACAGCCAGCACCATTATATTTTTGCGGTGGCGTTTCAACGAGGCTCTGGTCAGAGGAATAGACAAGTGGCTAATTAGTGTCCGTGTGATACAGAGCTCGAGGTCTGGCTGCTATCAGGCTTCACATTAAGGCTGAGAGTGTGATATGGGTATATATATATATATATATATATATATATATAATATATAAACTGAAGCATGCAGTGAGTGCAGGTCAGACACACAGAGCTGATTGGCTCTGGCAGTCTTGTCAGTGTGATCAATCAGAATTTAATCTTGGTTGTAGTTAAACAGGAAAAGAAAGAAACACAGGCAAGGGGAAGTCCGCTGAATCACGTTTACATGATTTAACTGCACTGACAACATCGCACCTTCTCAAAGCTGGGTGATGTGAAACAAATGAAAATCCTAATAGGGTTTACCACAGGAATATATTTAGCTGAAGTGATGAGGCACCCAGATCCTGACACTTCTTCTGTCATGATCAGTTCAGTTAATAGATGATGATAGAGAATAGGGGTGCGAATCATTCAGTATTTCACAATTTGATTTTAATTCTCTGGGTCACAATTCAAATCAAAATTGAATCATCACTCAGTACATAGGAGTGTTTTTGGCAAGATCTACTCCAGTCCGCTGTGCGCAATGAAATTATGGCAAATTATGGCCTGAAAGGAAAGACAGTGTTTGTATAAGATTGTGGAGTTTTTATATTTGAAAAAGTTACATCAAAGACAACATTTTACTTTTATTCAAGCTAAACTTGCAAAAATAAACCCAGTTTAATATTTGTCAATTCTGAAATGAACAATCAAGTAATGTGCTGAGCTGGTCATTCAACAGATGAAAATGTAAATGTGTAACTACCTCAAAACAGATAATTGCGATTTCTGCAGTACAATTTATTGCTAGGTTTTGTCTCTAGGAATCCATAACTCAGCTTGTTAGTTTTTTAACATCGGTTTTCTTTTTTAGGATCAATAATTTGGACATTAGAATTTGGTAAAAAAGGTAATGCAACATGATCATGTCATCATGATATGATTCAAGACAATACAAATTAAATAAGATTTTCTGTCTTTTTCCCTTCAGCACTACTGTTTATAAAAATGTCTCACTGATACACAGAGGCGATAGTATCACCGATACCAATTGGGTCAGAGCTGTATTACTGACCACTAAGCATCCATGGCAAAATGCTCTATTGAAAGAAAAAACAGGGCCGACTGGGCAGGCTTTTGTATAGTTCAGCAGAAGGATGCTGTATGTGGTTTGAGTTATGCTGTCGTTTTTGGCAACAATAAGCAGGTAGCACATTTGAAAAAACTACCAACCCTCCACGGCCACATATAATACACTCATATAGGTGGAAAAGTGCACAACGATGCTGTTGTTTTCCCTCTTGTGCAGCACTCTGCTCCAGTTTCATCAGTCACATCACACGGACTCCCGTGTCCCACAATCCTCCCTACAGTCATTCATCACAATGTCAATCAAACGCTGACTCGGGTCCCTGGAGGGTCATGGTAGTGTCCCTCTGTATGTGTGTGTGCGTGTGTACGTGTGTGCAATCATTCACATATGCATATATTTCAATGTGTCAGTGTTTGTCTGAATGCATGTGTCTGTGTGCATTCATGCATGTGTTTTTCTATTTTTGGTGGCCTCTTTTGTTTTGTTTTTTTGTCTTTCCTCTCAGAAGGCGGCGGGGATGGGAAGGTGTGTCGCTGCAGTGACAGAGAGAGAAGAGACAGAGTGAGTCGACGAGAGAGGAGCGTGGAGAGTCAGGAGGAGCCGGGCAGCAGCAGCAACAGGCAGAGGGCAAAGAGGATGACAGTGCCTTCTAGTAGCCTCTCTGTCAACACGATTATCTTTGAACCCGGTGTAAGGTCAAAGGCGCATCACACAACATGCAAGACGGTTACTAAGGGCCGGTCAAATGGAGAGAGAGTCATTGGGCTGCACGGCGAGGCAGTGACAGAGCCGAGCTAGCTTTGCATTAACTCCCTGAAGATTCAACTGAATGAAAATATGAAAAATGTTCTCCTGGCAGACTTGTAGCTTTGCTGCGGCTCACTGCAATATGGATCAAAACCCCAGGCGAAAGCATCCATCTGAAAGCACGACTAGAAAATCACTACGGCCGACACGGTGATTCCCTTGTTGTTGTTTTTTCCAATTAACCTCTCTGCATCGAGCGCCTCTCAGGGCAAAGTATTAAAGATATCAATCTAAAAGTGAATATTTAATGTCTCAGATTATACACAGCTGAGGTGCTGTAATACTGTTGACTTGCTCCGTGGTGTCCACTCTCTGCAAAATGAAGACCTCATCAAAGCAGACCGCATCCCAGAGGCAGCTCCATGCATTGTGCATGCTTCGCTGGTCAATTTTTGAGGCCGACATACAGACGGAACATCTCATTAATAGAGATTTGCATCAGCTGCAATCTATGTACAAGCTTTAAATAGACAGTCCGCCTGCTAGTTATGCAGCTGCCCATGACATGACCCCGTCCGATGATGCATACAGTATGTTATAACTGCATATAACGAAGGAATTGAAGGGACACAAAAGAGCTGACTGCAGATTTTTATGTCTTTTTCTACTGTACCAAGAAGTCATTGGTTTCTAGTCATTGCTTTGCCATGAAATTGAATCAAGTCTGCATTATATTTAGTCACAGTTAGAGTTGGCTTTCATTGACATGGCTAGTTCTTTTCTGGATTCAAATCCTGTTAAGCAAAATACCTGGGTCAATTTAGCTAAAGCTGAAACAATAAGGGGATCAATTAAATCATTTAAATAATAATCAAATAAAAAAAGACTGGCCACTACTTTGATAAACGATCATTCCATCAATCCTTTCAGTCATTTTTCAAGCAAAGATAGTAAAAAACTGCGACACATGATCGGGGCCCAGCTTCTTCTCGCTTGACATATATTAATATTGTCAACTTTTAGTCAGACAAAACATGATATTTGAAGATGTCCAAGTTGCAATAACCACCTTTTTCACAGTTAGTTGACATTTCATAGAACAAGTGATCAATTATTGGAGAAATTAACTAGGAGAATAAGCCATTATGAAAATAATCGCAACTTGCAGTCTGTATCTGACATCTCTTCTAAAATCTTTTCTATCCGCCCACGCTTAGTAGCACAGAGCACCGCACAAACATTCAGGAAAAGTTAGCAAGCTTTGTTGCATTCGAACGCAGCATTAGTTGGCGATAACCATTGCTTTTACCAGTTGAAACTACAAACATCACTGTTGCCAATTAACATTAACTTAACATAGCACACAAGTGCTAACGCTCGTTAGTGATGTGCTAACTTACTCTGCTAATGTTAGCTCTAGAGGTTTTTTTGTAGAAAAGTAACATTTTAGAAAACGCATATCTCCTTCCAACCTCTCTGGTAAGGAGTAGAACTATTACACAATGTTTAACCAGAACTTGCTCAAAATCAATTAATCCAGAATGAAAATGAAGAAAATCTGAATTCATTAAGTACTGATCAGAACTTAAAATCTGTATAAAGAATGTAACCGAGAACAGAAACAATAAAGGATGTGCTACTATAAAATGGGTGCACACATAAAAGAAACATCACTCTGTAACACTTCTAATATACAAGTATAATTGATTGTGTCACATCAGTTTCCCACAAAAAATCTCCTACTTGTGTTCCAGCATATCATCACTGATATTTTTAGCTAGTCAAATTAACAGCCATGATGTGGGACTTCCAGCATTTTAGTTAAAGTAGCACATGAAAAAAAATGTGAGAAAAGTAATACACAACATCTGTTAATCTTATGTGTCATTGCTGCTAAATTAAGGTTTTCACTTGAAAGTGCAGTTTATCCGTCTTCTCAGACAACAAAAGGTTTTGATTACAGTTCTGAGTTTCAGTAATCTATATCTTGTGTTACTTGTAAATGTTGAATGATTTAGATTCAGTAAGAGATTCAGTTATAATACTATAGTTTTACTTACATTGTTATTATTAGACAGTGCAGTCTTTTCAAAATAAATCAGTTTGAAATGCATAAGCAGACAATAATAATGCAACATCAACAAACCTTAATGGAGACTTGGTGCTCAGTGTGATGGATTGCACAACTCAAGACAGTCTGCCAAAAGTCTTAAAACAGCCGAATAAAACCATAAAAAAAAACATTTCAAGTTTTTGCAAGTATAATTTATGATACTGATGTAAAGCTATAAAAAAAAAAAAAACACACCCTTCACAATACTTTCCCAAGGTGTCTCAGAAAGTCTTAAAGTATTTTAACATCCAGTTTGTCATTGAAGAAATGACAGACAGGGTTTTATTATTATAGAAATAAGGACAGTTTTCCCATCAAAGACACTAGGTTGTTTTATTGGAGCTTCACCATTCTCTTCTCCAGCATATTATGTACTGTATGCAATTAGCCCTCCACCGATGGACTCAGTTAACATTCAGTCTGAGGGAGTCTCAGTATGCAACAGGTGGGTCTTCAGAATGCTTTTTTTAATTTGCCAGAGTATTTTCTAAAACATATAGACCACTGAATCACTGCATGTCACCAACATAACACCACCTGGCTCTGGCTGTATATCATGAGGTTTTACAAGCACGGTATTGACACAGAATCAATAAAACAACAGGCTGCTACATTCAATACTAAGCCAAATATCGAGGGAGAAATTAACACCAACAGCAACCAACCGAATAATAGTACTCTTTGGCTGCATTTTTCTTCTGTATTACCAGACAATACAGAAAGTACACAAACATCCTTTAACTTCTTGGCTGGAGAAATAAAGGAACAGCTTTGAGGGATTTTACTGCACACTATGGCCCAAGACAAACCAATTACTTTCCTTCGGTGACCAAAATGCTGGAAAACCTGTTGCAGAACTGTAAGCACAATGCTATTATGTGAAAGCTGAGGACAACAACAAGGCAGCAGCAGAGTAGTTATTTGCGGAACAAAGCTTGAGAGACAACCTGTGCAGCCAAACACAAGAGTCTCAAGGAGAGAAAAACCCAGCAGGAGAAGCCCAGTGTAGCAGCGTGGGAGGGAAAGAGCAGCTATCAGCATACATCAAGTCATTTTGCTAGCTGACAAAAAAAGAAATAAATCATCCATCTCTGGTAAACCTGCAAGACTCAGAGCACCTCACAAGCAGAGTCCTCTGAGGGCTGGGATTCTGCTCTAACCCCAGCAGAGCTGATATTTAAAAGAAGACATTAGTGGACTCACGGTTTTGAAGTCGCTGTGGCTGCATTCCTGGCCTTGGTAACGGCAGTAGAGCATCATCTCTTTGAGGTCGTGGCCGACCCTCTCGATGAACTCCTTCATGCTGAACGCCTTGGGCTTGTAGGCGGTGAAGTTGGCTTTTTCCTGCAGGAACGCCAGCACGTCAGGCTCGGCCAGGTGCGGCTGGGGGATAGTCAGGTGCACGTCCAGCAGGCCCAGCAGCTCCCCAGCGTGGTACAGGTCGTTGCGCGTGAGGCGGCTGAAGCGGTAAGCGTTGAGGTTGCAAACGGTCACAGCGGGGAAGACCAGGCTACCCGACACCACGGCGTCCATGCTGGTCACGTGAGGATAGGAGAGGAAGTAGGCCAGGCGCTCGGCACTCTCCAGGACTAACAGTCCCAGGCAGGCCAGCAGAGCCGTGGCCCAGAGCAAGCGGCGCATGCTGGGCGGACCATACGGGAAGATGAAGCGCAGGCCGTGCAGCGTGCTGGTGTGAGCGAAGGCCTGCCAGGAGGTGGGGTGCAGGCTGGAGCTCTCCTGGCTCCCCTGACTGCCACAGCGCTCCTTCAGATCCATCATCAGCCCTCCGGCCCCTCAGCCAGGGTGCCCCTGGTGCACGCACACCTGCACAGACGAGAGAGGGAATGCCAATAAAATACTTTTACACCCAATAATCATATTAAGCATATTGATAAAGCAAGAAAGGAGCCGGAGAGAGAAAGAAGAAAAGGGCAGAAAGATAAGAGGCATCAAAGTGCAAAAGATAAAGAGGAAACAAGCATGAGGCAAATCAGAGCCCTGCAGCAACACTTACAGAAAACGTGATAAAACACAGAAAAAACAGCACATTTAAAGCAAAGCAACAACTGACAAAGAAGAGTAGGTATACATAAGGAGTACATGATCTCCACAACCCAAATAACTACTACGGAGAGTTAGAGACAGAGGAGAAAGACGCTCCCTTCGGGGCATCCCTCTCCTTTCCACCTCCACTCTCAATCACTCCCTTGAGCTCAGAGTTACTGTGGCTGCCAGCCTGCCTGTGGCTCCTATTACACCCCAACACACCCCCACACACACAAAAAAACACACACACACACTCGACCCAAATCCCAAAGTGCCTCCATCCTCCGTCGCCCTGTGTGACTGCTCGATTCCATTGACAAAAAATAATCACAGAGGTAAGTCCTCTGTGACACCGTGGGGGGGGCCAGAGGTGAGAGTCACTTAAGCCGCAAGCCAATCAAAGCCGCCTCTGTGTATTTAACGTTCCGACTCATTTCCATTCAAAACACACACACACACACACACACACACACACACACACACACACACACACACACACACACACACACACACACACACACACACACACACACACACACACACACACACACACACACACACACACACACACACACACACACAGGCTTCTCAGGATCTTCCGTGCACCCAACTAATGACAAGCCTAAGCACCTCTCTCGTTCAGCCTAGCGAGAAGACATCCAGCCGGCGCGAGTGTGTGTGAGTGAGTCTGAGGGTGCACGTGTGTGTTTTGTGCGTGAGTGGAAGAGAGAGAGAGGGGGGGAGAGAAAGAGGGAGAGCCGTTGATGATCAGAGCCGCTGGTTAGTCTTGCATGCCGATCCAAACTCCTCCCGTTTTCCTCTGGCCAGATACATCCGCTTTCCCTTCTCTTCCCAGCTCATCTGTGGCGGCGGCGAACAGCAGCGGAGCCGGGAGAGACGGGAGGCGCACACACACCAACACACCAACACACATGCTCGCACAGAGAGGAGAGCGCGAGAGCGAGGGGGTTTGGGGGGAGGGAGAAAGAGAGGAGAGAAGACATCACTCTCCTCCTTTGCTCTCTCTCTCCACAGCCAAAGTCTCCGATTCATTTGTCTCTCAGTCTTTCATATTTCCACGTCTCGTCCATCACCACAAACAGAGAGATGGATGGATGGATGGATGGATGGATGGATGGAGGCTTTCGGGGAGACGGATAGTGGAGGGGAAAAAAACAAAACTGTGGAGGTTGCTCGGTCGGGGAAGGGGGGGGGGTATGTCATCATGGGAAGTGAAGCGGAATCAGACACGGAGGAGTAAAAGAGGTTGAAAGGAGGGATGGGGACAAAAATATGGTTAGAAAACTAAAAAAAGAAGAAGAAGAAGAAGTGTGGTCACACAGGCTGCACGGCAGTGTCACACATAGGAAAGTCACTCAGACACTTAACATCACGTTCACAGGGGCAGAGAAAGATGAAACATCAGCCGATATTTGGTTTTTTTTAAGAAACACAACCATGTTTGATAAGGATCCCTTGAATTAGAGGATTTTAAACAAGCAGATGGTTTTGTCAAAAACAAGAAACGGAATTAGGAGACAGGGAATATTTAATTTTGTATCAATAACATATATGAACAACAAACTATATGTAGCATTTATAGGCCAGTATGTAGGATTTGAGATAAGATAAATAAGACTTGAAAATAACTGTACATAACCACCTACTCCATTTAAATAAAGTTACCTATTACATCAATGATTTAGCCTCTATTCCAGCACACTTGCACTATTGTACTTTTGTTTACACAAATAGTTTTACTTATTTATAGACATTGTATTTTGTTATTAATTGTGGCTTTGTAAATGTTTATTTTGGACCTATCTTTTTGCAGCTTTGTTTTTAGCTCTACGTTTATTTATACGTTTCTTCCTGAAAATTGTTGTTGAAATTGAAACTGTCCTTGTATCTGCCAATAAAGCTTATTCTTATTATGGTCACCAATAAATAATTCATCTTCACCACAGGAAAATGTATTTATGTCAACAGATTGAACTCCAAAAAAAGCATTTTAAGTACTGTGATTGTATGTTTCTTATTTACCAGGTAAAATCAGTGGATCAGGCTCTAGAGGAAAAGTGATGGTTAAAGTAATAAGAGACATCACTTGAGCGTACAATCAGTGGAGGCTGACAGGATGTGGAGCTGAATCACAAAGTGCACACACACACACACACACACACACACACACACACACACACACACACACACACACACACACACACACACGTTATGTTTGTTGTACCATATTCAGATTAAGTATGGTTATGTACAAACAAAGGTCATGTGGATTTAATCTTAATCAGCAACACTTGTTGACACAGCATGCAAACATTACACCTGCAATCACATCCACTACCTTCCTCATGCCAACATGACAATTACAGTAATTAATCCAATAGTTGAAAACCATGGCAACAAGCAGGGTGTCTCAAAACAGAAACATGTAAAAAAAAAAAAATCACTGCTTGCCACTAATTAGGTGATTAAAAAGTAAGGGCAAGCCCACATGAGGGTTTTTTTATTACAGAAAGTCCAAGAAAAATATGTCTTCCGAGCTCAAAGGTAAACATTTAATTAACAAGCATAAGTTATAGTGGAAAGGGAAGCGTTAATAAATAAATAAATAGATAATTTGCTAAGTAATTTAGGTAGCACGTTCATATATTATTAAGATAGCTCTCCTAGTCGGACAGAACTTTACAGCTCTGGTTTTCTTACGATTAAAATGTGCTTATTGAAGGTTAAACGTTGATTGCTGTCTTCATCCGGGTCCTACAATCACCGTTAATGAAATGAACTCACCTGTTGCCGTCGTGGAACTCACAGTCCTGCTGCGCCGGTTGGTTTTAATCCTCCTTCTCCTCATTTAAAAAACAGATTCATCCGTTTATTGTGCATTGGGGAGGACTCTTAAAGGGCAATAGGTAAACTTAATACAGACAATCTTTAATGAGCTTGTACCCGCCACAGACCGTCCACCTGCAGGTCTGCGGTAAAAAAATAAATCAAAAAAACGTTAATAAACCGAAAAATGGCGACCGGAAGTAGAGAATAAAAGCAAAATAAATATATAATAATACAAATAAATAAAACTCACAATAAAGCTGAGCCATATGATGAATGATGCGAAAGGACATATGTAATTCAACTGCATTCTACAATCTTTGTTTTCCTGAACAATGTTTAAAATTTGGGAAATGGTTTAACAATTTGATTCAGTTTGAAACACATGTAATATCTGTAATATCTGTGACTTCTTTGTGTTTTGCTCCAGCTGAAAAACAGTTGTAAAATTGTGAAATTGTCTTCAAAACTGTCAAAGTCTGGTATGAATCTTAACATAAAAAAAGAAAATGTCATGTAATAATCAGTTAAACTTCATTTAAAGTAAAAACACATTATATGAGAGGCGCAGAGTGGGACTTGATCTGTGGTCGTTTATGGACTTTTGTAACCAGACAATATTGCACACTTTCATAACTTTACCAATAAAATCAATCATTTTTGTACCCAAGAACGTCAAAACTACACCAACAAATTTGTTTTGGGAGTCAAGGACTGACAATAAAGAATTATTTTTTTATGAATTATTTATGATGAATCTATGTTCATATTAGGTATCGTCCGTCTTCTTCCACACCATATTTAGAGGCTCTGTTTAATTTGAATCTTGTGATATCTGCTCATTACTTTGCGCTTCGTGCTAAGTTCAGCAATTTGCAACAACACAGAAACCTTAATTAAAAGTAAAGAATGACTGATGAGCATTTTATTTTCATTCTTCTGCAGAATACACGCTCATTAACACACACACCCACAAACACAGACACAAACAGCCACACACGTCGATCACAGTCTTTCTCCCAAATGGAATTTGCTGTGGTCTCAGACAGCTGCAGGGTTTGCTGGTTCCTTAACAACTTAATTAAGCAAATCTCCCCTTTTTTCCACCGGGGTAATGAGTGTAGTTTTACACGGATTAAAAAGTCTCCAGGGTTGAAAATAAGGCTTTATGCTTTAGCAATCTTATCTGCCTTTATCCGTCCAGCCAATTTTCCAGCCACGGGATTATTTTAGGCGGGAGCCCTGTTAGGTTTACCATATTCTTCTCTTTTTAATTTGCAAGGTATTAATGCAAAAACTCTCATTTTTAACACTCTGAAATATGAGTCTGAATGTATTCTTTATGTCGCAGAGTAAAGGCATGTGTTTGGCTGCTTGGCTTGGATTAGCAATGACAGCAGGAGATCAGTCATACAGTTAAGACGTGTCAAAGCAAATCTAAACATGGAGATGACAAACCAAAGGAAAACCCAAAAGAGACTCTTGATAAGCCTACGATACACATACTTGGCATAGATTTTGCCAGTCTGTTGAACTCTTGCATTAAATATTCCTTCACTTGGTGTTTTGATGATAAATTCCAACATGTTGCTTGAAAATCTCACATAGATGTTAAGCTGTGTTGAGAACTGGTCGCTGTGAAGGACAAAGCAAATTATTCACAGAATTTGAATACTCATCAAACCGTTTTAATGACCCATTCTGCCCTGTGAGGGGAGGAAACCGGGTTGGCTTTGTTTCTCAACTCATTTAATTTGCTTTTTTACTTTAATGTGTCACCCATCTATAAACAAGTAGGCCTTGTACACTGCAGCCTGCGTAAATACATGCACAGTATATTATATCTACAGAATGGAATGCATTAAGGAAACTGCAATGCTAGATTAAAAGCTTTAATATAATAATACATTTTCACTTCTTCTTTATCATATTTCTTCCAATTGTAAGGTTCCAAGTTCCTTCTTGACCTTGGAAACAGCAGTTTACAAACCAGTGCCACTTCAAAGTTAATTTAGTAGCTGTTCTTTATCAGAGGATTGAGTTTGCCCAGTTGTCATGGACTTGTAGATGTTCAAATTCAAATTCTTCTGAGCACTCTAACTTTGACTTACGTGTCCACTGTGGTTTGAAAATTGAAAGTTTATTTTTTAACTTTCTAAACATGAATTAAATATTATCAAAAGTTCCAGAGTAGCAAGAAAGTTTTTTTGAACCTTAACACTTCTGCTGATGGAGATCATGTGATTTGATCTAAAGCTCCAGAATAGCTACCAAATTGAATCTGAGGTGAGATTGTTTTGTGAACCAATATTTCTCCTATAGTTTATCAATTTCACTGTTTTTGTTCAGTTTTTATGAATGGGCCGTGTTGCCTTTATTTCATTACTTCTATTGTAACAAACTAAAAGCATGTTTGTTTATTTTACCATGAGGTTAGTTCATCATTTCCCACCTATTGTCAGTGAATAACCACGCAACACTAGCAGCTGATTTCAGGGGTCTTTATCCAAATCTCAGAGAGTTAACAGTACTTTACATCAGAGATGAGAAAACTCTCTTTCCGCTAAGGATTCTATACCACAGATAAGAAACTTCTTTTAAATCTTTATTTTTTGGGGGGGTCAGTGGGCACTTTTCAGACTATACATGGGAAGACTGAAAGAGTAATTACACTTTCGGACTATCTTAATGGATTCTGAAAAAATAATAAGCCCCTTACAAGAGCCATAATTTGGCTGTGTAAGTATCTACCAGAGTTGGTGGGACTGGACTCAGTTGATTGTTACCTCTGGCGAGAGGCGATTGAAGTTGAAGGGCAAATTATTCCAGACGTGTGAGCAGTAGCTGCAGACTCGCTGGGATCGACCCCCTCCCCTTTTGTGAAGGTCTTAATTGGTTGATGTGCAGATAAAGGAAGGAGCAACCTCTGCACGCACACACACACACACAAGACGGATGGTTTCAAAGAGCCTTGTTCTATTAAGTTTCCCTCCAATTAAGAGTTTTATCATCAGGTCTCATGAACTTGACTAATGATGTCCACTAAGAACCAAACTACCGAGGGTGTTAGATGCTAGTTTTAGTGCTATCCCCCTGCTGGCAATAACACTAATTTGACATATATACAACATGTGTGTATATATATATATATTATATGCATATATATTGTTATACATTTAAATATATATATATTAACACATGCATATCTAAACACACAGATAAACTACTGCTTTTTGCTCTTCTGGTTAGAGGCTTATCTGTATTTTGTTGTCTTCGTACTTGCATTCTGTACAATAACAATTAAGTTGAATCTGATCTATTTAATCTAATCTAATGGCCTGAGTGAGAGCAGTTTAATTAAAATGTCCTTTCTCTGTCTGGCATTGTTTCATTTGAAGAATCTTAAGAGGCCTAAGGGGAGACAGGATCAGCTTCTCATTTTAGGAAAAAGAACATAATTTTGTGTAACATATTTTTTCATCCCTTTAATTATCTAATGCAGTGGTTCCCAACACTGTTGTGAGATGTTTAGAGATACCAGGGAAGAAGACGTTTTTTTTATTAAATGTTATTTCATTTGGTTTTTTTCTCACTACAGATGAACTCGGAGCAGAAATCAATCAGTGGATGTGAGGTTACTGGACTGATTGTCAGTGTACATTTGATGGCGTTAACATCAATACTGCATTAACCATTTCGGCTCTGCTCACAGAAAAACAAATTGGTCCACCTAAATGACAAAAACATACAAACCTAGATGCAGATATTTTATCCAATACAATGCAGGTTTGTTCTGCTTGAAACAATATAGTAAATTACATTTAAAACAATGATCATTCTATAAACACTTCCTTACTCTGGATAATCCACTCAACACACTGTCCACTGTTTTCATTTATCTGCAGTTTAAAGTAGCTTCACTGAAAACTGTTCACAGTGAGAGGCGTGGTTTATCCACAGTAACCTGGATCCCGTTTTTTGGAAAGGCATGTTGCTGCTGCCGAGTTGTTTTTGATGTAATTTTCCCAGAGCTTTGAGCACCACAAAAGAAGTGAAGAGACTGAAAACCTGAACAAGTGAAACCAAATCTGTCTGGAAGGCTAGATAGCACTCCTAGGGGAATGAGACATACAGTCCCGGTAAGGGTGTACAAACCCATATTGAATAAATGGCGATGGACTAGTTACAACGACCCTTGCATAAATTACCCAGTTGTTGAAGAAATGGGACTATGACAAAGGCTGTGATTCCAACACTGTTCAGCCCGTATGGATGTAAACACTTAAGCTGAAAGTCAGCCCTTTAACCACAAAGTCATTGTACAGAAGGCTATAATTAAAGTTATAATTAAAGTGCAGCCAAAAATAACTGTTTTGTCACCTGTCAAAATACTTAGAGACTGTACTGCAAACTGTACTTATTTCAGCCAAACACCTCTGAGCAAAGAGCATCTGGGACTGACAGTGCACCCAATTTCATCATTCCCATTCCTTCTCATTCGAACGTAAACCAGGCAATTTAGGAAGCTGCATTTAACACCAAATGAAAAAGAGGCAGAGGATTAACCTGAATATTTTACAGTGAGGCGTGGGTAAGTGGGGGTTCTGGGTGCTTTGGGAAAGCCTCAATAAAGAGCCTGTTAGTCACAGTACCACTCCACCCTGATGGTCTGGCTCTCTGCAGACAAGCGGCTGGGTAAACACTTTTTTTCCTTTTGGTCAAGCAAACAACATGGGAGTCTGAGACTGACTACCTCCCTGCAATCCCTCCCCCCCCCCAAAAAAAAACAAACTCAGAGACACCTCATAATGCATAACAATCAAGCTGGGTCGCAGTGTATCTACTCCACTCTGAGGCTCGGACAAACAGACATCACAGAAAATGGAGGGCAAGGACAAAAACTAACAGAGAAGCCTCACCTCGCTTTCATTTTGCATGATTAGCAAAATCAATGCTGTGTAGATGAGGTGTTTATTTCAAGGTTGTTGAAGTAAAGTGCAACAACGGATAACAACGAAAGTAAAGGGGGGGGGGAGGCTGCCTCCCTAATAAACAAAACACAGACAATAGCAGAAGCTAATTATAGTCTTTGTGAAGGTGAAATCAAACAGAGATGGCTTTCAAAGCTTTTGTAATTAATTAATGAGCATGTGTTGGCTTCGAGCGTCTGCTTCTTATAAGACATCAATCACCAGTGATGCATAGAAATGACACAGTAGCAGCAAATGAACTAGACACCGTTCCCTGCGCTGTTTATGAACCGGATATCGGACACAGTTGAGGACACATTTTCCCAACAGGTTCTTCAGTGGACCAGACGATTGTGATGTTGAAGAGGTAATGTGAGGAAAACAAGAAGGATAACATCTTTACTGTTTATCAGCTGTGATAAACCGCAGTCAGTGGAGACAGTCTGTACAGAGGGTTTGCTGATGTAACATCAAAGGCTGTAAGTGTCTTCGGGTAACTCTCCCAGCAGTTCATCCAGGTCATCATCTGCACGACAGAAGAGAATTAGATAGGGAAGAACATGAGATAACGAGTAATTCACATGAAATTCACTCCAATTCAACAGACAGAAAACTGAGAAATCATAAACTGCCGGGGATATACGTTAAATAGTAAAGTTCTCATATAAATATGTAATCCTAACAGCTTTGTAAAATACGTTTGGACATTTTTCCCCCTTTATTGGACAGCAGACAGTACAGAGGTAGACAGGTTATAAGTGAATAGAGCTACCAGGCTAGATATGACCTATGAGCTTTAACCATTAGGCTGTTTGTTGACAGTTAAATGTTGTTTTGTGTCTAGAAAAAAAAAAATGTAGAGTGCAGTGTGTTTATCTGAACAATGAAACAGTCTCTTATACAAGTGATCAGCTCTGTAAATCACCATGATTCCAGAGCTGTCCACACAGTCCATCCAGAGAGCAGAGAAAGATGGGACATAACCATTAAGATGATCGTGTTTGGTGAAGAGTAGTGTTTAAACCATTAATCACTTGTTCAGAAAATAATCAGCTACATTAACTGTTTTGGTCAATTTGGAGAAAAAAACTAAACTTCTTTGTTATATTTTACAAAGTCTATACTCACTCTATCTGCCCCAAAAGGATGCAATGCTCCTTAAACCGAAGAGACAAATTGTTGGATGAATGAATAAATGAATGAAAAAAGGGATATATTTTTGGTGTCGTAAGACTTTAGTAAAAGTGGCTGGAATATTTCACTTTGGAGGAAAGATATAACAGTCCCTGGAGCCATTTCAAAAGCTTTCTCATCTCAACGTTTCGTATAATTATTAGATGAATCGTTATGAGTTGGCAGCTGATCGTTTTTACTGACTGAATAATAAAAAGGGGGGGAAAAAAGCAGATTAATCAAACTGAAAACATTGGGTAGTTGCAGCTCTGGTGCAGAACAATGCAATCAGGGGCCTCTTTGTTTTGCTCCAGTTAAATTGGGTTTGGGTCAGACAGTCAAATGTCTCAAAGCGTTACCAGGCGGCGTTTTATTCATCAGAACTTCATTTAGCCAGAGTCTGCCACTTGGCAACCTCAGGATGTGACTAGAATTGATCTCGCTCTCTCATCACAAGTGTTATTGCATTTGAGAGCCCCCACCTGCATCCCAGCCTGAGTCCTGTGGTGCTGGGTTCCCCGCAGGGTCTTGGGGGCCTCTGCTGGAGCCGGCTCTAGTGTCTCTTAGGGCTTTCGGGCCCTCGCCTCCCTTTGAGAATTCCTCCCCCTCTTGTCCCTCGTCATCCTCCTCGTCAAACACCAGCTGCATCCGAGACACAGTCCCCTGGAGGACGTCCGAGGGGTGACCAGCGTGGGACATCGGCTCCTGGATAGAAAAGAGAACAGAAAAAATATGCTTGGAAGGGACAGCTGACAGCTTGACGGATTATTCTGGATGACAGATTTTCATATTTGTTGGCCTGTGCTGTCCTTGTTTCCAGCTGACGGTCGCGGCGCTCACCAGGATGAGCGGGGGGAGCTGAGTGGAGGACAGGCTGACTCCATCGGGGGCGTAGATCCTCAGCAGGTTGTTGGGCGTCACGTTCAGGTAATGGTTACGATGGGACGGGGAAAACACACCCACCTGTCCATAAATAGATTTGTAACCGAGAGGTTAAGCTAAAATACGACACTGCAGTTACCGTCATTAAAGTTCAACGGAATGGAAGCGATGAGTCTCACTTGTTTGAGCAGGAGAACAGCTCCGACCTTCAGATCGTCCACTCGGTCCTCTAGGAGACGCCGATGCACCGTCCCCTGAATCTCCCCTTCAGAACAATGAGAGAAATTAACAAGAGCGTCATTTAAAACAATGATTGCTGTTGTCCAGGATATTCTGAGGTACTCTCCACTTACTGTACATCTCTCATATTATAGGTTAAAAAGGGGGGAAAACATAAAACAGCATTAAAAAAATAAAGATCTGTTAAACATCCAGAACTAAATATGATCCAAGAGATTCTATATGTAAGAATATGAACACTTTTAATTCTTAAGAGAGTACTTTTGCATTATACTCCTGTAACCATGTATATAAGAAGTGGATGAAGTGAAGGTGACGTCACCCATTGGTTTGTGGGCGCGGTTTTAGGGCATCGCCATCTTGATTTTTTTTTGCAACCATAAGTGACACGAGAGGCTGGAGGTAAGAACAACCCAACGCTGAAAAAGACGCTCTGCAGGCGATCAAAAATGTTACAATTAACTTTCATGAACGAAAACATGGACGACCCCCAGACGGGCCAATTCTGTGGCAGCGACCCGTCAATCACAAGATAGCCAAGAACTAAAAAAATACTCTGCTTTACGGTCTTTTTGCTCTAAATTGGACATTCATTTACTAAATGAACATCATGCTGTATTGAAGAAGAATGGAAACTGGTTGTTGAGACCATAAATTCAAGTTTACAATGTTCACTGAGGTAATCAATAAAGTAGAGGAGACCCCCCCTGGGGCCAGGTTTAAGGCTCTTAAACGTCGGCTTTACTTTACTCTTCAGACATGGAGGTTCTCACCTGCCTATAACGACGACACTCATGGATAATGCAGCCAGAGATAGTCGCTGCAAATAAAAAACATTTTAATAATCAATCAATCACGCAATATTTTTCCTATCTATTGTTTACTGTTATAAGAATGGCTTATTATAACACTTTAAAAACCCAAAAGTATTGAATCTACAGTAACATAAGGGGTGAAAAAGTAGTAAATTATCACATTGAAAAAGCAGGAAGCAGAAAATGTAGTATATTTTCCTGCTGATCAATCACTCTGCCAATCTTTTAAAGACTAGTATCTACCGTACACAGTCACACAGTCTGACTGCCTGCTGGAGACAAACCTTTCAGCAGGTGGGAGGCCCATTGCTGACAGAACGCTCCCTCGTGGTGTCACAAGCACTTAAAACCCATCCACCACCGATGCCAATCTACCACAATTGAATCACGAATCAGCACTTAAGTCCCGTGTTGAGTACAACATCCTTTCCCGAGTGTTAATCAGCACACCTCGTGTGGCTGCTCTCTGGGGGCCATGGCAACCGGCTAGGCTTAAGTGGAGGATCAGACGAAAAAGGGCAAAGGCTCAAGACGGAGTAGTGGAAGGAAAAGAGGCCAAGGAAAGAAAGAAGAGGCAGCACAGATGTGTGTGTACACTGTATACACATGTGTGTATAATGAAGCGTGTTACTGCAGCTGAACTCTGCTCTCGCACCACGTGGAGCTCAATCGAGAGATCTCAGCGAGCACACGGCAACCGACGCAAGTTGATAGACATTTCTACAGTGAGCCGGTGTAATCTTTTCGTGTGGGTGTCCGCTACCTGTCGGGTCTTTGAACACGGCCTTGGCATCGGCGTGCGTGTGGATGATGCTCTTCAGGAACACGGCCATGTTGGGCACTTTGTTTTTGGTCAGCTGTTTCAGTGCGGCCTGCAATGACGAGAACCAACAAACAACGTGTTAAATATCACAATATGAAGAGTTTTTTTTAGAAGAGCTCAGGTAAGCATGCATCCATTTCCACACATAACATTGTGGCGTGAACATTTTTTTAGAGCTTTAATTGTTGATTAAATACATTGTCAGAAATGAATCAGCAACCATTTTTAGAAACAATTTATCTTTCCAGTAATTTTTCAAGAACAAAATGTCAAACATTTGAAGCTCTATATAAACTATCTCTATATAAACTCTATATATTAAAGGGGATTTTGGTCCGATTAAACAAGCAGTTCCAATACATCAGCCTTGGGCTCTGGGAGATTATAATCATAATTTGTTACCATTTTCTGATATTTTATAAACTTAATTATTAAAAAAAGAATGCTCAAATTCACAACACAATCACCAAATAACAAATAAATTCATCAATAACACTCTTCGAAAATAAGTAAAATACTACTAGTAACGGCTTAAAAATGTATCTTTAACAACTTAATGTGCAAGCCATGAAAGTCGCCTCTTGAGGTATGTATACACATTGCGTGTTTAGATAATACATTTTTTTAGTGAGCATTTTTTTTTTCTGGCGCCGTCTGGTGGTCGCATTTAGAAAGACGCAGCAACGGCCACGACAACAGATCATTTATTTGGGTTTAGTCATAAATAAAATCTACAGATTGTAAACATGGTATATGAATACTAATCTGATGAATATTCATTATTCATTCAATTACTGTTGGGATCATCCACTCTTTTCCGCTGCATTAGATGCAACATGTTCTTGTTCAGTCAACAGAAGTGGCGAGGGCTGTGTGTTCATTTGTTTAGTTATGCTAAGAGGGGTTTTGGGAAGCCGAGGTTCAGGTTAACGGCTTAACCTGAATGAGCTTAGTCAGCGTTCCGGACAGTGACTCTGTGCATTTAAAACAGCCCCAACAGGAAACGCCATGTCCAAGTGCTCACAACAACTGAATACTGGCGAGTTATTCCACGGAGGTCGACGGAACGAGGGGGAAGAATAACGGCAGAGTCTGTCCATTAGAGTGATTGATGGTGATCTTGCTGTTTGTAATTACAAAAACACCTCTGGTACAGCTCCTCCATTTGTCCTGATTATGCCAATAGACCTCCAGCAGCGACACACTGTCTGCTATGATGGAGGATAAATAATCAAGCAGCGGCTTGACCCAAATAAAATGCACTTATCACAAATGCCTGAACTGGACTGAAATTGAGTTTGAGTAGCCCTTCTTCGTCGTGGTTTATGATCGTAAGTGAACAACAAAACATCTGTAATAATAGATAACCACCTTTCGGAGCACCATGACAACACTGTAAGAGTGCAGGAAGCATGAGGGGTTCCTCTCATCCAATCCCATCTCTGCCTTCATCGCTGCCCAGGCACCGCCGATGAACTCGTCTTCTTCACTCTGTGAGTTGGAGCCCTTTGAATCAAATAAAATGGTTTATATATATATATGAATATATATATATATATATATATATATAAATATATATATATATACACTGTACAACATCTGTATAAAGACAAAATGCATTTAAAAGTTAGGGAAAACTTAAACCTAACTACTATTCATGTCAGAAATATGGAAGCATGTTGTATAACTAAATAGTAACACTTTTATTCTATGATAGGTCGTTGGCAAATCTAAACAAAAGTCATGTTGGACACAATGATATTCTTTTCAGCTGACAAGAGAAATTCATGTGGAACAGAAGAGCAATAACTAATATTTTTCCTAATAACTTAACAAAAACATGAATTCTGTGAATGAACAGCCACCTAGCTTCTATGCTAACCTATCCTGGAGAGGTGGAGGCTATCCCAGCATGCAATGGGTGAGTGGCAGAGGAGTGGGCCGTACTCCTCCGTTCCTAAAGGGCACTTATTCCCATTGACTATAAAAACATACAGATAAATAAAAAACACTTTCAAACGTATATAGACACCTTTCTTAGGGTTAACCCCTTCAGATGAACAGTCTTGTTTTCAAGGGGTCCTTAGAAACTTGAAAGTAGGAATTTCCCTAGAGGACCTGAAGGCAACACTGAATGTAGTTCAGAGCAGAGGTGACCAGCTGCAGCTAAAAATGATTAGTGTTGTGTTCTAACACGACAGAGTATTTGGGACTCGATGCAACAACCTTATTGTCACTTGAACTAAATCATTAGTTGATTAATAGATCATCAGAAAATGTATTTGTCACTATTTCTATATTGGATAAAGTACTTTTTAGCGTAAAAATGACAATAGTTCACTGGTTCCAGCTTCTCCAGAGTGGATATTTACTGGGGTTTTTTCTATGTCTTCTATCATATAAGAGTGAACATTTGGGTTGTGGGCTGTTGATCTGAAAAAACTAGACATCTGAATCTGTCGACTCGAGCTTTGGGAAATTGTGACGGACATTTTTCTACTACTTTCTGACATTTGATACAAACAAATTATGGAATGATCCATGAAAATACTGAATTTAGCTGTTTTATTACCTGGCTTGGCGACCGAGCCACAACACCGTGAGCAGGAGTCTGAGGGACCGACACCACGATGTCGTCCATGTTCTGACCCTGCGGCTGAGAGAGAAGAATTCAATTATCACACGGCACCATGGTGGAAAAACAAACACATAACCGATAGATTTTTCCCCTGACGGTCATTCGATTAGTGCTTAGGTGACAAAAACCACTGAGCTGCGGCGGGTTTTTCTGACCATGTGGGAGAGATTACATGTGATGTGACCGCTGTGGTGTCAAACCACTGACCAACCATGCAGCTACAAACAGGAGTTCAGGATCCTGCGCTGGATGAGACTAACCTGCTGGGGCAGGAATCCAGCGGGGCCGGGGAAGCGTCTGGTCCTGGTCCGGTGAGGCTCAGACCGAGGCCTCTTCTTAGGGAGCTTACTGGAGGCTGACACCAACTGGACCAGGCGGTTTGTGAGGAACGTTGTGTGAAGGGGATGAGGGCTCAGAGCGGAGGAGCTCACAGATGAGGAGGATGCTGGGGAGACTGTCTCAAAGAGGGCGCGGCCCTGAGGGGAGGGTCCTGGAGTTGCCCACGGTCTCTGGGGCCTGTTTAGTGTCCTGGAAATGGGGCTGGGGACAGGGGAAGACGCAGCAAGGCCACGGAAAACACTGGGACTCTGTGGAGGGCCTGACAGGAAAGCCGGGCGGGGATTTGGACTTCGCGGAAGAGGAGTGGAGGAGGTCCGGGGAGGTGGGTTATGACTAAATGAGCCAGAAGCCTGGCGTGCGGTGCTGAAGTCTCTCAGGGACCTATTAGGCTGTGTTTGAATCCCACCACAGGTTGGGGGTCGCAGCGTTTTGGAGGAGGAGGATGCAGGATGGACCGCAGGAGCAGGTGGGACGGGAGCAGGAGGCTGCCCCATCTGATGGTCACACTCATCCAGGTCTGCCAGGTCAACATCCCAATCATCGAAATCATCCTGAGCCACACAGGGCTTCGGCAGTCCCTCCGTGCTGGCACGACTCTGTTGCGAAGCCAAGTTAGGCCGAGAGTTATTCAGCGTGGGAGGAAGGGTCTGAGCGGAGGAGGAGGAGGAGGAGGAGGAGGGCGGCCTCAGACCCAGAACAGTTTGTGCAGCAGCAGTGTGCGTGCCGCCTCTCGATGCCGTGCTGTCAAGCGGGGCTGCAGATCTCTCTCCAGTTCGCTGAGGGCAGTTTTTCTCCGGCTCTCTGCGAGCGACAGAGGAAGCCCGCAGAGAGCAGGAGGACACAGCAGCTGCCACATGGGCCGGTCCAGACGACGAGCTGACAGCCCAGTCTGTCCCGAGCAGGTCCTGGAGAGAACACACACACACACACACACACACACACACACACACACACACACACATTAACAGTGTGAGAGGGGGGATGCTCACATTACAGAATGTGAGCAGTCCGCACTGATACTTAAGTAAGATCAGGTGTGTTTCCTTGCTGGGATTCACCTCATCATCAAAGTCCTCGCCAATGCTGAACAGGCCACTTAGTTTGCAGGTCTGTTAACAGAGGAAACAACACACCGATGAAAGGGCAATAAACAGCAATACACATCCGGGGTGCTATTTACCAGATGAAACCTAATAAACACGTCATGAAGGAATATTATACTCTTGTGTATTAAACGTCTTGTTAGCATATGTTAGCTGAGTTAGCTCAAACTGTTTTGAGTTGGCCGGATTGGGTTCGTTTACCATCGCAGTCATGAGATATCGCGATGAAAGACGTGTTTGATGAGTCTGCACACCAAACTTACCGAGACATTGGATGCCATTCAATAACTGCGTGCAAACATCATTTGTTGTTTTGTTCACATGTCTTTGATTTTTTTTACAAGCAAACGAAGTAGTTGAGAAGGTTTGCTCCTCGTACCGCGCCGCCACGTTCAAACACAACGTAATGACGTAGGATGTGTTTTTACAAAGAATGTTGAAGCAAAGCGAGATGATTCCCTCCCTTATTCCCCAGCATTCCAAGTATTCGTTTTGTTTTTGCTTTTGAAACTCAGAGGAGTGGCTAATTATCACGAATATTTGCTAAAGCTTTAAAATAATGAAAAAAATGAGAGGGAAGACAGACAATGACTACAAAATCCAAACTTTTAATAAAATAAAATCACTTTATATCACTAATCTGACCATATTCAAATCAAAACAACGTTTTCATGTAAGAACGCAAGAACATCGTTTAATGTGTAATTAATGTTGTGTGTTGTATATTCTCAGTGTGTTGTTTACGATTATCATTGTATCTGTGTAAAGTGTCTTTCAGTATCTTGAAAAGCACTAACTATACAATAACATGTATAATTATTATTATTATTATAATAAGTCCCAGCACGTCCATGACACCTATTATAAATGCAAACAGTTCTGTTCCTTCCCATTTTCTGGTTGTTACCACATATCATTTCCCAAACATAAATAAGCCAATAGTGTTTTCATCATTATGACTGTTTAATCAGATGGAAGCTGTTAAAAGCTCTAAGGTTTTTATCAGGAATGGCTTTCCACACTTACAGTATCACACGTGCTTATGACAGTAACCAACAGTTTCATTGGTATTGCATTGCTAGGCAACAGGTATTTAATTCCTATCAGCTGATGTAATTCACTGCAAGAACTGCAACTGGAAAAGAACCGGGACACATTGATAATGTTTACGTTTAAACTGTGAAAACTGTGACACGTGGTGACGCATCTATCTTGACATTTCTTGGTTCTTTGGTGAGATAACAAAATGTGTTTGGTGGTCATTAACAATCGGATCAATGCTGCCATCTGGTGGCCACGTGCGGTAATACAAGTATCAGCTTGCATTCTGCTCTATAAATAACTAGTGCTGAAGTTGTTTAGGTAACTACCGTGTGACTGTGTCCTTAAAGGAACGGTTAACTTTGAATTGTGATATTAAACAACACAGGGAAACTAGACTGATTCAACTTATGAAGTTATTTACAGTATTTGACCTCTGCTTGGACCCCTGTGACTTACACCAGTTCCAGTGAAGGGTGAGTAGAAGCCGTGGGCTGACATTTTTCTCTGAACAGAAGCTGCCCACTGCTTTGGCAAGACCTTTTTTTGCTTTACACAGATTAATGTGTGGAATAAATTGCATAACATCCGCTGGCACAACTTGTCAAAAGTAAACTCTCCAGTTGGCTCACCTTAAGGCACCATGTCAAAGGACACATTTCCGTTCACTTCCACCTCGCTGCGCTCTCTGAGACTGGAACAGGAGCTTCAGGAGTGGGAGGATGCTCGGCGAGCGTTGGCCCGCAGGAGATCCATGAGCAGGGACCCGCTGCCCCGGGCCCCCAGGCCTCCTCCTCGTCCCCACAGGCAGCAGCGGCTCCAGGAGGTCCGGGCCCCTCCACCCCAGGGCCGCTGCAGAGACACGGCCGTCCACAACACCTTCATGTGCGGGGACATGAGAGGAGTGTATGCGGTGCTGAAGGACCCCGCCATGGTCAACGCCCTGATGGAGACGGTGCAGGAGGAGATGGTGTGGGCTCCGGAGATGGGTACGAGCTCGAGGCCTCTTATGATCCTGCGTAACCCTTTGCACACATTTGCCAGCCTTCTTTTCCGTCAGCAGGCATGTGGACGCTGAGCTCCAAGGTGAAGCAGACCTCAGCATTGCGCCTGGCCGCCAGCAGAGGACACTCGGGGTGCGTGGAGGAGCTGCTGTTCCGTGGGGCCGAGGTGAACGATGACCCGGGAGGAAACACAGCGCTCCATGACGCCTGTATGGGCGGCCATGCAGTCTGCGTCCAGCTGCTGCTTTCCCATGGGGCGGATCCTGAACTGCTGGCTGCAGACGGCAGCGCTCCTCTTCACCTCTGCACCTCCGCACAGTCATTGCAGTGAGTGATGGAGGAGCTGACAAAACTGGCATTTGTGCTAAATATTGATATCAGTAATCTTTATTGGGACCATTTGGAAAACTGAATTTGAGTTTCATGTTAATCTTGATCAAAAATGTTCATCTTGAAAAGAAATTCTCCCAACTGTAGTAATAAAAGTCCAATTTAAAAACCATTTTTTTTCTTAAAATAAGATAAATGGTCAAGAATGTATGAAAAAAAATTCTACTTTGAGAATTTCCTTGAGGCAAATTCTTCTTCTTCTTTCTTTCAAGAAAACTTGAGCTAATGTCAGAGAGAAAAGATGGATGTTTTTCTAGTGCAGATGCAGATGTGTGCCTTTTGTTCCAGATGTGCCAAGCTGCTGGTAGACGGAGGTGCTGATGTCAGTGTGAGGTTGAGGGAGTCGAGGCTCACACCTCTGCACGTGGCCGCCCGGCGAGCCCTGGAGGAGCACGTGGAGCTCTTCCTCAGTCACGGAGCAGATGTGTTAGCCACAAATCAAGAGGGAGAGACCCCTCTGAACGCCGCATGCTCCGCTGCAGAGAGGCCCTCCGAGGCCGGACGCTACTTACGGGTGATCCAAAAGCTGCTGGGTGCAGGAGCTGACCCCAGAACAGCGGGCAGGAAGCAGCACACCCCTCTGCACAATGCATGTGGAAACTGCAGCCCCCAGATCGTGGAAGTCCTCCTGCAGCACGGAGCTAAGGCAGACGTTGCCAACTGTGCAGGATACACACCAATGGACTGTCTGATACAGGTAGCTCATGAGGGGCTGGGGGGGGATTTAAGGGTGGGGGTTAGTTAGAGTTATGTGAAACAGCAACTCTAACTCTTTTCTGCTTGTTCTCTGAGGTGGTTGAAGATTACCCTGGACAGCAACCGGAAGCGATAGCACGCTCACTTCTGAACCATGGAGCTCAGCCGGTTTCACCAAAGGTTAAACACAAGCACACTTAGAGAATGTGATACTGATACAAGTGAAATGAGTGGTTTTCGACAGGTGAGAAAGTGGAACAAGAAATGTGTTGCGGGTGTTTCCCCTTACAGGAACCTGAAACCAACTTATCTCCGAAACATAACATCAAGTAAACCCAAACCCCAACCGTGGAAAGGGAAAAACACTATTTGACACAAGACCTGGAGCTGTCAGCACTGAGTTCATAGATACATGGTTTTGGTCATTAATGTTCTAGGGCATCGAATTCACAATTCACAAATCGTTGGGCGGCTGTGGCTCAGTGGAGAGCAGGGTCATCCCCCAATCAGAGGATCGGCGGTTCGATCCCTGGCTCCGGCAGTCCATGCCGGTGTGTCCTTGGGCAAGACACTTAACCCCAAATTGCTCCCGCAGGCTGTTCCTGCAGTATGTGTATGAATGTTAGTTAGGGTTCTGATGTTCAGGTGGCACCTTGCATGGTGGCTCCTGTCATCAGTGTATGAATGGGTGTGATTGGGTGAATGATTAGTAATGTAAAAGCGCTTTGAGTGGTCGGAAGACTAGAAAAGCGCTATACAAGTACAGTCCATTTACCATTTTACCATTTACAATGTAAAATTAAAAATCTCTCATACTGAAACCCCAGGCTGGAGGAACTCATCAAAAGAGGAGCCAAATTCAAAAACTGAGAAAATGACCACACCAAGAATTGATAAAAACCATATATGCCAGTATCTTTAGATTACGAATGAAAATAGAACTAAAAAGGAACAGGATTTTTTTTTTTGCAATCAATTAAAATACTATGCTATTATGTTAATGCTCTAATGACCAAGAAATGTTTAAACAGGGGAAGAGGCAATACGGAAATATCTTCATAAACTTAATTTAAAATAATTTAAAAGTGTTTCAAAGATGGACAACGGAATCCATCACTATAAAGGAATTATTAAGCAGATTGTCTAATATTCCACCAAATTTCAGGTTAATATCTCAAGTGAAATCTTCCAAGTGAGGAGTCTAATATTACAAAACATCTGACCAACATATTAATGCAATGATAATGTAGTGAAATACTGTAATTCTGTAAATATCAAGCCAAAAAGAGGAGGGTTAACCCTTTAAATATATCCCCTTTTAATGTTTGGCTCAATGGATGTTTTGAAATTCTCTCTAGAAAGTCTTTTTTCCTCTTTTCCTGTCTACAGATGTTGAAGCAGTGCGTCCTCTCTCCTGCCACCCTGGAGGTGATGCTGAACTCGTACACCTCCATTCCTCCCTGTGAGTGGATGGACTCTCTGTCCGCTGAGATATATGCGGTGAGCAGTGTTTAAATCACCTCTTCTCTTCTTGTTTACCCTCCGGTGCTCGACGGTGTTTCATGTTTGTCTCTTCAATGCCTCAGGAGCACCGGTCTTTCTTCGACTTGGTGCGTCAGCGGAGCGCTCAGCCTCGCTCTCTGCAGCATCTCTGTCGATGTGTTATACGCCAGCGCCTCGGAGGTCGATGTTTCCCGGCGGTCAGTGAACTGGACATACCCAGCTCCATGAGGGATTATCTACTGCTGAGTAACGACGGGACTCTGCAGTGACTTCACATTGTATAACACCTGTGACGCTTTGGACACAGGATTTATATTTTGGATCACGATAACCTGTTTCTGTAAACTAACACTTGTTTTTTGTCATCTTGAATAATTGAAATAATAAGTTTCTGTTAGAAAATATAAATGAACACAACTTTACCTCCTGTTTGATTATGATTTGTTTGCTTTTAATTGATTTATATTGTTTTGGTTAGTTGGTAGTGTTGTTTTGACTCTTATTAGAACTTTTTACTGCATGAAAATAATCATACAGGAATATATGCATAGCTTTCTTGAACTACAGGATCGACAGAAATGAAGTACCTAATGCGAAATATGCATTACTACAACTACTACTACTACTACTACTACTACTACTACTACAACTATTGCTACTAAAATCAACAGATCCACATGAAGAGATCAGTGCAATTACATATATGCTACTTTACTTAAATTTAAGGGAAATATTGATTTCACAGCAATGGTTACTTGTTACATACCAGATTAAGATTTTAAATACAAAAAACACATAATAATTTAATACAGTTTAGATAAGATATAATACAAATAATTCAATAGAAATTAGTTGTACCTCAAATAACCACAACATTAAAATGCTGCTTCCGCATTAAGAATAATCCAATCCTATAGTATATGATTATATAACAGTGATAGGGGCCATTTGCCTGCATAAAGGGTTAAAGATTGTTTACTTTGTGATTTTGTTTCTCTAACTTTGGCAAAATATGTGAATACTTCTCCAGACACTGATTAAAATGTAGTTAAAGATAAATCACAGACTTATTGTACAGAATGTATTTTGTGTTCCTTTACTTCAGGAAAAGTACTAATATCACACTGTGAAAATACTCTTTAAGTAAAAGCCCTGCATTGAGATGTTACTTAAATAAAAGTATGTATATATAAAATCAGGAACATGTACTTAAAGTGACCAAAGAAAAAGCACTAATAGTGAAAAATGTGTCACTGTTATATCATTAGATTAGTATTACTCATGTATTAATGTAAAACCAAGATTTTAAGTTTTAGTTTCAGATTTTGAAGTCGGTGGAGTTGGAACAAAAAATTTTTTTATTTTGTATCGGATGGCAACTAATGATTATTTCTCTATTCATCGATTGTTTGGTTTGTAAAAAATTCAGCAAATAGTGAGAAATGGCTTCACCATTACCCCCAAAAGTGACACCATTACAACGTTTGTTTGGTCAACTCAATACCATAAAATGAATCAAAAAGGTATCAAAAACAAATCAATACCACCCCTTATCAAATCAGTTACCAATTATTATTAAAATCTAAAGCTGTCAAATAAATGTAGTGGAGTAAAAGTAATTTAAAAGTGTAGCAGTACTACTTACTTCACTTACACCACAGTGAAAAGGTCACCAAGTCGCCCCTCTAGTAAAGAGCTCAACCCCACCACGACTACATCACATGTGTTGTGATCGAGCGAGAGGAGCAACAGGCGCGACCCGTCTCCAAAACAAGCGCTCCACGCAGCGGTGACGTCACGCCGTCTCGTCGCCTCTGTGTTTATTATGTGGATTTCCAGGAGCAGCCGCTAACTAGCATCGAGCCTCGTCTTCTAGTCAAACATGCTCTGATCTCCTCCGCTGGCAGGTACGTTTGTTTTTTAAAACATCAACACAACAACAACAAACACTGTTGTTTCCGGTCTGAAAACTATGGCGACCGAAAACTAACCCGAGCGGAGAGAGTCGCAAACACCCGAAGGTCGTTTTTTTTTTTTTTGGTGAGCTAGCAAAGGCAGGCTAGCCTCCAAGCTAACTTAGCTAACTCGCTAACTAGCAACTTAAACTACAGCGTGACAAGTGAGCAGCACGGGACGTTGTGTCGCATAACGGCACACATGTCGAGTGTGAGGCCTCACGTGGCTGGAGGAGTCCCCGCGGACACGTCTCTGCTCGGCCGGGTGTCTGGACGGAGCTCCAACAAACAGCTGATGAGTAGAGTCACTAAAGTATTATAACACATGGCAGCACCTCACGGGAGGACCAGGGACCTGCCATCAGTCCTGCCTTTAACCCAGATATGTGCATGTGAGCTGCTGAGGTAAACAGTGCTGGCTTCACGGGCTGTGTTTGTGGACAGAAAGCTGAGTAATGGGCGTCTGGTTGTAAAGCAGCTTTGTCTGAATGTGCCTCAATCTGAATACAACTTTACTGTAAGGGTTGGAGGATGATCAGTTAAGTGCACTTTGTTTTAAACAGAAACTAGAGTCCCACTGTCATCATCTAGGCCATGGATGCAAACTTCTATCTTCTGGCCAATATATGTATTATCAAGATAGCAGGGATTCATTGTTCAACATAGTTCATTAATCAATTAATGTTTAATCATTGCATTATATATATATATATATGTATGTATGTGTGTGTGTGTGTGTGTGTGTGTGTGTGTGTGTATACAGTACCAGTCAAAAGTTTGGACACACCTTCTCTAAAATATAAAACATATTCTGGTTTGTTGAGCGTTTGTTTGTTTACCACATAATTCCATATGTTTCCTTCATAGTTTGGATGTCTTTATTAATCTACAATGTAGAAAAAATAAAAATAAAGAAAAACCATTGAATGAGAAGGTGTGTCCAAACTTTTGACTGGTACTGTTATGGATGTCTTCAATATTATATATATAGTAAAAAATACTTAATATCTTATTGGTTGGACAAAACGGGTCACCGTTGGCCCTTTTGTACTGTAATTCATGGTTACATTCAAAATATAGGCAGATAAAAATAATTAGTTAATATAATATCATGATGTAGTAAAATTCAATTGAGAAACGAACAAATAAGCAAATGGTGAATGTCTGTTTTTTGCTAATCAAGGTGCTTTTGTTACAGTGCAAAAGTCCTATAAATCCAATATCACCATAAAATAATTCTACTCATCTGTTAACAATAATGGCCACAATGATCAAATACACCTAGAGTCACAGTATACTAATAACTTCCAATCCTACTTGGTTGTTGGTCGGGAAAAAATGCAGATATCTTTTTGTTGGAAGTAATTGAAATAACTCGACAAATGTCATTATATGAGAAAATAACTAATGTTCATAAAGGTAAATATATGCAAAACCAGATTATAGTCCCATAAAATGATTTGTTGAGATATTCCCATCATATGAGAGAGTGATTCGTGTTGGATTAGATTCGGATGACCTTCAACATTGTGTTTAATTTTTCTTATATGTGTTGCTTCATTGTTTTACAGATTGTAAACCTCTTTGAAGCTAAATTTGTGATTTAGGGCCATATAAATGAAGTGGTGTTGTGTCTTTTCTTCAGGTTTGGAGGACAGAGATGGCAGTGTGTGCACTGACCATGCTGGACGGGGTGGAGGACGAGGTAACGGCAGCAGGTGGTGTGTTGCTCCTGGTCCTGGCTCTCGTCTTCGCTTGGCTCTCGACCCACGTGGCCGACCGGGGAGACCACATACTGGGCACCATCCTCACCGTGGGCGCTCACGCCTCTCTGATCGGACTGGGAGGCCACGAGAGCTACAGCGGAGGGTCTCCCAGCGCCGACACCCCGGAACAGCAGACCCCCCCACCTTCTCAGGAGAACAAGCCGGATGACGGCGAGCCGGGGACTGAGAGGGGAGAGGGGGAGGGCGCTGGGGAGGGAGCTGAGGGTGTTAGGACTGATCTACTGCTGGACATACAGAGCAAACCACCACAGGCTGGAAGACTGCACACTTCAGATGACGAGGAGGAGGAGGAGGAGGAGGATGATGATGATGAGGAAGAACTGGAGGAGGAAGATAAAAAGATTATGAAGCATATCCCTGTGTTGTCCAGCATCATCTCCCCCACCACCAACACTGCCACTTCCATCTCTGTCCGTCTGAAGTATTTAAACGACACGGAGGAGGTAGCCGTTGTAGAACCACAGGATACAGTGGGAGTACTGAAAAGGTAAAACCACCAACTCAAGACTTCAAGCACAGATTGTTAAAGACACAGCTTTACATTTTGGGAAATATGCCTCTTTGACTTTTTGCAGAGGGTTTGATGAGAAGATAGAAACCACATTCATGTCTGTTTGCTAAATATGAAGCTACAGCCATCAGTCTGGTTAGCGTAGCATTAGCACAAAAGCTCGCCTGGCATTTCTATTTAACACATAAAAACGTAAAAACGACACCTTGTGGTTTTACGAAAAGGTCAAGTGTGGGACTATTTTGGCTATTTTGGCCGAGAGTTGCTAAGCAGAGAAGAGACAAACAATTATACACTTTGTTTTTTGTCAAATTTACCTAACAAGACATTACGTGTGAATTAGTGATCTTAAATTTGCTGAGCTTATAGAAGAAAATCTGCCTACCAATTCTTGTTACCTTTAGACAGGGCCTGGTTAGCTGTTCCCCCTGCTCCCATTTTTCATGCTAAGCTAAGCTAAGCAGCTGCTGGTGATCGTTTCATATTTATCCTACAGACATGGGAATTGCATTGGTGTACTCATCTTACTCTCTGAAAGAAACCAAATGAGCAGAATTCCCAAAACATTGTAACAAACCCTTAATACGCATTTGAACCGACTCTTCTTTCTCATCTCTCTTGTTCTACAGTAAATACTTCTCAGGTCGGGAGCATCAAATAAAACTCATCTACCAAGGCCATTTGCTGCAGGATCCCAAGAAGACCCTCCTCTCCCTAAACATCACACACAACAGCGTGATCCACTGCCACATCTCCCAGGTCCTGCGAGAGGCCACACCGGAAGAAGAGACTCAGTCCGGGGCCGGAACAGGAACCGGGTCCGGGGTCTCCGGAGGATTCAGGGCCGCCGGTGTGGCCATCAGCACCAGCAGTCTGGTGGTGCCCGTGTTTGTGGTGATCCTGGCCGTGGTATGGTACTTCCGCATCAACTACAGGCAGTTCTTCACCGCCCCTGCGACCATCTCCCTCGTGGGAGTCACTGTGTTTTTCAGCTTTCTGATATTTGGGATGCACAGCCGCTGAAAAAAGGGCAGAGAGAGAGAGAGAGAACACACACTCACGGCTGAATGATGTGAGGTAAAATCAAAATAACTGCAGCAGCGGGCGCCGCCTGCAGGGATGGACTAATAGGAACGGGGCTCGGTGCAGATGCCGCAGCTGATTGGATCCCTGCAGAGTGTGAGAGGCTAGGTGGGCCCGTTTGTGCATGTACCAAGATAGAACAACAAGATGAGTGATTGTACAGTATATTCTGAGCTAATAGTAATCTGCAGCGAGCAAAGTTCAGCTGAAATTGAACTATACTTTAGCTCCTCTCCAAACACGACGTAGTGGTTCACACCATGTTTAAACACTCGGCTTTATCTTGTCCGCTTTTTTTTTTTTATTGTTGCAAAAGATTTGTGATGTTTTCTTGTCCGTCCTTGTTTTTTAGGCCACTCTTTGTGTTTTAGAAAAAAATGTAAAAATTAACTTTATAGATGCAAGAATCTGACTTATTCTGGAACCACTCACTGTTGTGCTGTGTGTTTAACTACCACCACGTTGTGGTATATGAATGAGTCAAGCTCTGTGTAAGCAAATGTGGACTGTACAGCTGCCAGGCTGTACATTTCGGATTGCTTTGTTGCTCAAAAAGTGTTGCTATGTAGAAAAAGGCTTATTTAAATAATCACTAGACATGAAAATAGACACTTTGAGAATATATTGTAAATATATTGTGTATTTTCTGTAAATAAAATGATAGAATGAATCAGATGAACCTGCATCTGGCACTTAAAAGATTTGGATGGGGACGTTAAAAACCCTCCTGATTATGCTGGACTGCTATGGCTTCAGTGATGTCTCGAATTAAAGCATTTCAAACCAAAACCTGTTTCAGTATCTGTTTGTAGTCTAAAGAAGTGAGCCTCTAGCTAGGGTTTGTGTTTATTTATATACAAACACCAGTATGCATGGCAGTGAAGAAAAAATAGTCACATTATGATCATTTTCAACAGTCATTCACACATGCACAGGTTTGTGCTTGTGCATGAACAAATATTGGAAACTCACAACATCGCCTTCTTTGTTATTGCACTGTTACTGCACGCAAACACACAAAAGAGCCACAAGAGAACGTCAGCTGTTAGCTTTATCCACTAAAAGTGGTTCAAGAATCTAAATCACACCTACCAAAGTATCTCATTGACAGTTCATTTATCTTTAGTGCACATCACAAGACTTTACTGGGAAAAAAAAAAAAGATTCAAAAGGGCACGGTCAAAGTCACTTCTTTACAGAAACAGATGAGAAAGTTAACTGTATTTGGAAATGAAATCAGGATTTGACAGGATTGTCACGTTCATGACATTTGAGACAAACAACTCAATGCACTTGACTTTAGGGACTGTACGAAAATGATTTGGGTTCGGGGGGGAGGGAGGTTGTATTTTGTATTTTCTTGGCCATTTCTAATATTTCTTCGAACCCTTCCCTGGACTTAAAATAATAAGGGACACCTGTCATCCAAAAGCTAGAAATAAAAATATTAAAAGACAAAAACAACAAATATTAAGCAGTTCTCACAGCCATCACATGGGTGGAAAACTGGCTTATTAGTTGTGTTAACCAATTAAAGTCGATAAGGAAAATAGTGCCTTGATACAGAAACGTATGACCGATGGCACATATATAATATGACTTAAAAATAAATCTTTAAAATAGGAACTCATAGTGCTGCACTTGATTGTTCACATAAAAAGTGACAGAAATAGTTGAAAGAATTATAAAAAAAATATCAAAAAAGAGAGCTTGAGGGAGGAAAGACAGGACTCCGAGTCCTCTCTCAGCTGACCAATCACAGCGTGAAAGGATGGTCATTTTTGGACTTTGGGAAAGTTATCGAAATTCTGACATCTGGAAAAAGGTGGTGGTGGATATTCCGGTTCGCTGGCAGTTTAGCCCGCCCCCTTTTTCTTGACTCTTTTACCCCCTAATAATTTGCATACAGTCCCAAAGTTTTACAGCGATGGTGCCTTTATGTATTAAAAGCAAAAAATACGTCATCCTTGTACTCAACTCTACAATAATATCTGAAACTGTAAAGTCTTTGGGTTTGAAAAGAAGAAAAACAAACAATGAACCTTCACTAAGACATCAAATGTGAGAAGTTGCAGGTTAAAGGTTAATGAAATAGTGCATCTGACCTCTATAGCGAGTAATGTATCTCACAACCTTCACATAAGACAACATACAGTCTCACAGACTTATCACTCATGATCATGAATGACAAGCATTCTACGTCATGTGATCTATAAGCAGAAACTAAGTTAAAATACACAAGACAAGTTTTGTACAGAGGAAAGAAAGTTATGTTAGATTCATGATTACGTTTCCATCTCACGCGTCATACATACATGTACTGTACATGTGCCCCAAGCCCACTGGCTCATCAAATATCAAAATCTGCATTTAAACACAATTAATATACACACACACGCACACACACACACACTTTATAGGCAGTGACAAGTAAAAACTTAAATAGATTGAAGAAAAACAAAAAAAGTTAAATATTTAAATGGCTCACATACTTTTACAAGAATGTCACATTCTAGGATGCATAGTTTTATGAAAAAAACGTATGATTACACACGCACACACGCTATAACTACACAAACTACGCGAAAAAGTGACATTCACACTGAATGCAAGTCAACACACAGACGCACACACACACACGCACACACACGCACGCACACACACAACTGTGCAATACAATGCTAGAATTACAAAGCCACTGATGTTTACTCCTGTATCAGTCTCTTAAGTGTAGAATTAAAAGCATTTGAAGTCCACACGTCTCCTCGAAACTGAGTCAAATGAACAGTCTCAAAAGAGGGAAAGGTAACAAGACCGCAAACAATGACACCAGAAGGTTTCAGAAAAGTCAACTTTAAGACTTTTCCTGCTTTGAGTAAAAACTTTGGGGCCAACAAAAAACATTTTCTGACAAAATTTAGCAAATAAAAAGGTCTTAAACTTTAAAGAAGTAGTTAAAGAAGAAGAGGTCATCAGGAATTTAGATGTTTAGGGACATTTTGTACAAAAATCTATTGAAGTGGACAACTAACAACTCCTAATGGGCCTGTTTCACCTCAGACATTTTGACTTTCCTTTGCAGGAAAAGCACAGGTGCAATTAATTATGTTAATAATGACTGAGTTCCATTTAAGTGTATCAGTAAACCCTGTCAGTGAGCCAGTGTGCACAGTGGCAAGGCCCTGGAACCAGGAAAGATAAATGGAACGCAGCCCTCAATCATATTATTAATTAGACCTGTGGTTTTCCTGCTATGTCACATCAAAATGGGGCTTTTTCCACAACAAAATAAAATGAGTGATATTCCTGTCATATTGTGCACTTGATGTCAATTTGTAGGTTTGAAAAGCCAAAAGTACATGGACACCCCTGTGGCTGTTTGGTTCGAATGAATGAATATGTAATGCTACAGCACACACTGATGTTTTATCTGATAGCGTGCCTTCAACTTTGTGACAACAGATTGTGGAAGGTCCTCCCTGGTTTCAACATGACTATTCCTCTGTGCTCAAAGTTTGGTTTTGGAAAATCTTGACTTCCCTGCACAGAGCCCTGACCTCAACCCCCTTTGAGATAAACTTAAACTCTTAACTGTTCAATGATAACATATGGTTGTAAAGTTCAGGTGTCCACATACCTTTGGCCATATAATGGAACAGCTTAAATTGAAAAACCTGCCTAGACAATATGAAGGCATATAAGGTGACTCTAGCAGATAGACAGGTTTTCTGATTCACAGCTGGAGGCCTTCCATTAATTTAGAAACTAGGTAGGGCTAGGTTAAGTCTGTTTTGAGGTGGAGTTTTCCCAACAAGCCACATTTATATGAATTAAAACTACTAAATCAAGTTTCATCCCATCCTGTCCAGGCCGGTAAATTTAGGTATGTATGGAGGAGCTTAACAGAGGAGGTGAGAGCTGCTCGGACAGACAGGGCTCATGCTAGTTTAGGTCATCGTAGATACTGGTAATAGAAGGTGCTGAGAGTTTGGGCCTCTTTTTTTTGGTCGATAAGCTGATATTACTCTGAGAGCTGCTGCTGCCTCCAGACAGACTTCCTCCTACTCCTCCTCCTCCTCCTCCTCCTACTCCACTGCTCAAAACAAGAGACGTTGTCTTCTTTTTCTTGGGCCTCCTGGAGTCGGAATGGTTGGTGCCTGTGAGCGGGACAGGAAAATGTATCGATCAACTGTGCATGTTTTATCAAAATGACTTTCGGTATGATGCACGTCACTTCCTTACTGGCTTTAGATGAGGCTGAGTCAGCGGGTGAAATATCGGGGGAGTCTTCCCACTGCAGGCGGCTCATCAGGGTCTGTCCGTCTGGAATGTCAAAGCTGTCGCTCTCCACCACAGCATCTGCATCGGGCAGCGACGGCCTGTTTCATGAAAACCAGACAGAGGTGCTGACTGGTTAGACTGGTGCGGGAACACTCGCCCTTAAAATGTCTCCATGTTTCTCATAGTATTTCTATACTTAATGTAGTCAAGAATTAGTTAAAGAAACAGTGAGATTATTTGAATATCTTCAGCACAGAGTCAATGATCTGCAACAGTGACTAATCAATTATCAGGCTAATTACAACTATCTCACATATACTTGGGATTTTTTCAAAAAAGCCCCTCACCTACTAATATAGCAGAAGATCAAACACTTCTGTGTTAGATCAAACATTTACCCTTTCTTTAAAATATGGAAAAATCATTAGAAGTGTTTGGATTTATTGCACTTTTTGGCCTCAATCCTCTGTTCTCTCCTCACTGGGAGAACAATTCGGAGAACGTGCTTTGCATTCAGTTAGAAAAGATTTGGTACTTCCAGTTCACCTCTCAATCAGATAAACTGGATTTATTTAATTTTCCATCTTTATCTATTAAGTTATAGTCATCAGATTTGCCTTTTTGTCTTCTGTCCTCCTTAATTAATTATAAATAATCAAACATTATTAATATGATCTTCGTCAGCCGGATAATGCTATCGGCCGCACGTGTGCGTGCACCTCTGTGTCTGTCCCGGACATGTAGTTCACTTGTATAATCTATACATACAGAGACTTTGATGAAGCGGTTTGAAATGTAATCCACTTCCATTACTTTTGTTATCGGACAACCTGGTTCCTTAAGGTGAATATCAGCAATATTTACTTATTAGAAACAAAGCTTTATAAATATAGAACAAATATAGAACAAGATGTTCCTGATAAGTCTGTCAATAAAAATGTGTCAACGCAAATACACACACTTTATTTATTGTGATACACCAAAGAGTCTTGTAAAACACTCTAAGTTTCACAATTCAAACTTATAAAGGAAAATGTTTTCGAAAGCTTAAAATATGATGTGGGTTTTTGTCATTGAGAGTCATATGTATGTTGGCTGGGATAAAATAATGCAGGTATCACCACAGAATTTGGTGAATCATGTGTCACATGCTGATTGACACAGCTGCTCCTCCCCTGAAACCCAGGTAAAAAAAAAAAAAAAACTGCCGATAATGTACAACCTTTTTTTTTTTTTTTTTTTTTAAATGATAAAAGCATGCGGCTTCTGTCTACAGTCCCCTTTGTACCAGAGTGTTCACAACGCTGACCAGCAGCATCGTTTAGCTCGTATCTCTGGCTACTCGATCTGAAAACCTCGAACTGTATCAGCAAACACCTGCACCATGAGGGTCACAACACTCATTCAAACATGGCTTCTGTTAAGTACACTTGCGGATGAGGGGAGGGGAGGGGAGGGAGAGGGGAGGGGGGAGGAGAGGGAGGGGGGGGATGGGGACACTCACGCGGACGGCCCCAGGAGGAACACCCTGACGGCCCTCCTCTGCTCGTCCGTGTGCTGGGGACATCGCTGAGACCTGGTGGTACACAAGGTGGCATTATACATCCCTGAGACAGCTTCATGCATCACCCTGCCTGCACACATACAGCCACAGGGAGGGAGGACACGGCCAGTGACCAATCAGAGGGGGGGGCAGAGAGGCAGCAACGAGGGGTTAGAGGTTATGTAGTGTTAGAGATTGGTCACTGACAGGGTCCTCTGTGGTCTATTTAAAAAGTATATATCTTGATCTAAATCTTTGGCGTTTCATTTTGGGGAGAAAAAACGAATCAAACAACTGGTCAAGAAATCGTTAAACATTGAAATGCAATGAGTTGCCACTTGTGTACCCCTAAGCTGGTCTCAACTACAATAAAAGTCTTCAGAAATACACAAATTAAACTGATCTCAGGTGTAAACACGACTTTCAGTCTCTAATTGATTTAAAGACATAAAAGGGACATGAAGACACCGACCTAAGAATTTGTATTAAATAACTTGGCGACCAGGTGTCAGAGTACCTGGAACTATCCTGCATTAGCCCAGATATCAGCACTGCAACAGCAGTTAACCCTTTTCCCAGAATGGAGATGTTCCAACACTAGTTTATCTCTGTGCCTGTGGATAACACAGTAATTACCTGGTACACATCTTCTTGGTGTGCTCAGAGATCACCCCACATTGCTGTAGAAACAAACACAACTTCAGTGATCAGCAGAGATAGGAGACTGTAAAAGCTCAATATGCTTGTCTGCATTCATGTAGAATACGCACCGTTGTCAAGAGGGATCTGACTTCATCCGGGCCTAAGGTTTCATAACTGATGCCAGTATAATAGTTGTTCTGAAATGAAAGACAGACAAAGAATTACTATCTATACTTTGCACTGACATACAATACAAGATGGAAAAACTTTGAAGTCTTTCAGAGTACATGAGCAAAGGAAGAATTTGTCACCTTGTAAGGCTCTGAACTGACGGTGCTCCCGAGCTCACCTGGAAGAAAAAAAAACATAACCGTTGATCCTCTTTATTTATTCAAACTTAGCACCATTAGAATAACATCAAACATTTGAATTCAAGTCACAATCAAGTTATTTACTTGGAAACTAGCTTGCAGCTTATCATATATTATTTGCTTCTCAATTGTAAACAGAAAAAAAAAATAGATCCATAAAACTCCAGTAAAACCATAAATTGTTCTTCTTTTTATGTTTATGTCGAACTATTCCTTTTACTCAACGGCAAGAATTTTAATAACACGGATGCAAACCAATTGTTTGGAAGGAATTTGTAAAACAAAAAAAAAAAAAAATATATATTTATATTGTCACACCTCGTTATCAAACTATTTGTTTTACAAGCTATTCTGCTGTGCACCATGACTCACATACAAGTCCCTTCTTCTAAAACTCTTAGTATTTGTGAATTTACCCAACACTGCATTGTGCAGACATTTTGGCACACGATCATTAACTGTGAAAGTTGAACTCTGCCAGTATAACTTCAACGCTGACAGCTGATGTCCACATTCTACTTCCTGTTACAGAGGAAACTGCATGCACAGAGTGTCCTGATCTGCAAAACGATGCTTGGGTTTCAAGAACACTGGACGGAACCAGGTCCAGGTTCAGCCTTGAATCATTACAAACATCTACACCACACTCAGAAAGGTTCATGGTGCAAAACTTCACCAATCCACATGGAGCTAAACACCAGGTAGACTCACCATTTTTATGTTTTAGAGATTTGGATCTTCTTGGGGAATTTTGATTCTGCAGAAAGAAAACCATTCAGATTACATTAATCCATTATTATACATAATGACATATATATAAAATGTACTTTAATACAGTCTGCAAAAGAGGAAACAAATGCAAAAGTACCTTATCTGACTTTCTCTTCTTGGCTGCAACAAGGAAATAAGAAGTTGTTTATTATGAGGAAGCAACGTGAGGTTTTACTTAACCATTCTCTTAGCACAGTGAAATTGAAGTTAAGCCATTTTTAATAGCTCACCCTTCTTTTCTGCCCCATACGACCAGTCGTTATCATTGAGGTCATCGTTGTCCTCCTGATCACTCTCTGATTTGCTCATGTTATTATTGCTGGCTAGCCTGTTAAAAGGTAAAAATAAAAAAATAAAAAGCTTTTAAACAATCTGATCCTAATTATTTTGTATCAATACAACAATCAGTCCTTAATGACCTTTACTGACCGACCTGCGGTTGGCGATGCGACTGCTGTTGCGGCCCATGCCGAGACATTTCTCCAAGTGCGGGGCGAAGCGAGAAGCTGCTATCAACCTTTTGCAGTTCGGGCACTCACACTCTTTGTTTTTCCACTGATTGTACACTTGGCCAAATATGTCCACACCTGGCTGATCCACTATTTCTGGAAGTAGAAAAAAAAAAAGACATGCTGTAAGGAAACACACAAAAGAAAAAGAAAAAGACAAATGGGCAAGTAGAAACCTGGGGACATGGCACTAACCGAACTCTTTCATGCTCTCTTGGTCCGTTTCATCCAAGAAGAAACAGCCCTGTTTCACAGCACGGTGAACCTCAAAACACAGGCCCAAACAGGCATCTTCCACCAGCTCAGAGTAGATGTCATGGACCAAGGCCTGTAATTAGATCATTTAAAACCCAAATTCAAACTGGTTACCACATTAAAAAACAGATGAAAGACATGACATCTGTCTGTGGGTGACAGTTAAAAGTTACATTTATTACAAATTAAAAAATATATATTTTCACTCACCTCCAGCCTGGTGTTGTCTGGGCCTGACAGGGGCATATCCTCCATTTTCATTTGAAAATCTGTATGGGAAATCTTGATAGCAAGGTAATGAGATGCTGACCTGAGGATTTTGAAGAAAAAACACAAAAAACAAGGTTACGATCATGAGACGGTTAACAAGAGGTGACAGTTTAAAGAGAAAGAGACGATTCCAATCTGTCATCAAGGTCCAGTTTAGGAATCAAACTGATACTAAAATAATTACTTTTGAAAGAGATGTCGATACTTGTTGCAAATATGTCTTCATTCTGTGGAAGAGAGAAAAATATATAAATGATTAGATAAGTTAAGTAAAGCATTAATAGATGCCCAGAGGGAAATTCCTTCATTGCAGCACAAGGCCAGAAATAAGTACAGATAAATAACAAAAGTGAAAATAGAAACTATACCACAGCAATTCAAGTAAAAGTACAGAAGTAAAGTGAGAGTTAACAGCTGCAGAGTATAGTATATTTACACATCGGACTGATACTTTTTACAATATGATTAAGCACCGATACTTAGTGTTTGTCTGTATTCATACATAATTATAAATATAAATGTTATATAGTATATCAAGCAATAAAACAGTGTAATATATGAATAAAGTATAGTATAGCACTGTGTATATGAGGTGGGATATAAGATGCAGCATTAAGTGAAATTTAGTATTATAGTATAATACAGCACAGAAAATATAGAATATCACATCTAATAGATAGGCAATTGTTATAATATTCTATAATATACTATACTAGCTATTTATGTGTAAGATGTAGGGCTGTTTTAATTAAACATTGCAGGGAATACCAGCCCATAAAAAAAAAAACATAATTTAGCTACATTTAATTGGATTCAAAATAAAATCACATGTCAATAAAAAAACAGTGCAAATGGCCTCTAACATTCACGCCATCGCTACATCTCAATCAGTCAGGCTGTTACAGTCATTGAGGTAAGGTGCGTCTTTATTTGCACTTTAAACACATGCAAATAAAAATAAAAAAGCTTCATTTAAAACACTAAACTAGCGGCTTGATCACGTCAGTGTGAAAATAAAGACAATGTGACGTTGAACGCAGGTCAGTTAAAGAGTTGAGATACAATGTAACGATACTGATGTTATCTCATTTCACACACACACACACACACACACACACACACACACACACACACACACACACACACACACACACACACACACACACAATGTTTCCTCTTACCCTGTCATGCCGAGAACTCAGGCAGCTCCTCTGAGGGAAGCAACATCACCGTGAGTCCATACATGAAACAAACACCTCAACAAGAAGCCTGGTATTCAGCTGCAGCCACCATTGTACTGCCAGTGAGAGACAAATCCCCTGTTTATGCTGCTTGTTGTCGCAGGTGTCGGTTGAAGTAACGCTGCAAGCCCGCTTGACACCGAGGAGGCCAAACGTGAAGAACCAAACATAAAAAACAAAACAACTGACTTCCGGTTTGGACCTTAACAATAAAAGCCTCGTTATAAACCGACATGTGGTCGTACTCACATACCGTATAAACCACTATGTAGAAAATCATTTATTAAAAATAGGTCTTACATTCAAGATTTGACTTAAGAAAACAAATATTGTTAAAATAAACGGTCCCTCTCATAAGTGTTACAATAGAGTAGAGGAGACCACATGACACTAAAAACCTCTGCGATGCAAATACACTGTGCAATACAATAGTTATAATAGTTTCTGTCTGTGTATATAATATTTCAGTTACTGTGGATTATTTACTGTTTTTTACTGTGTTTTTACTGCTCATTTGCTTATTTATAATATTATATAATTTGCTATGCCTCTTGTTTGCACTATCCTCTATGCTGCTGTAATCCTGTACATTTCCCCGCTGCTCGACTAATAAAGGATTATCTTATCTTATATGGCAATATTAGGACTGGAGCATTAACTCACAAGCAGCATTTTAATGTTACAGCTGGTGGAAGTGGAGCCAATTTTAACGACTTCACATGATAGTATTATGTAACTTTTATATTATATTAATGTTGATGTTTTGTTTGTAAAATCTTAATGTGAAAAGTAACCCCATCTGTCAGATACATTTAAAGTAGTGTAAGTATTTCCTTTCGAAGTTTTGCCTTAAGTAACAGTAAACTGAAGCACTTAAGTAAATCATTAACATTGGTGAAATTTAACAGCTTTTCCCGTCTAGCTGTGGTTGCTAGGAGATGTGTGACGCAGCTAAGACCCTAGCGATGGTTTTATTTTGAAGGTAGAATAAAGATGCTTCCGGTGTCACTGACAGCTTTGGGGACGCTTACCGTCCACCTAAGACGTTAATAAACGAAAGAGATGGCGCTCGTTATCTGGGATCAATTAGTTAGGCCTGAACTTTTGAATGAGGTCATCTTTAACGCCAATACGCTCTATATGACCAAAAGTATGTGGACACCCTTTTTTGGAAGTTTGCAACACAATTAAGGTGATTTATTATCTGATCCTGGGGTCTTGAGTCTGTGTAGTGTAATAATAGTTTAGGACACTTTTGCTTAAAAAATGGCTTAAATGGTTGATCTAGCAAAGTCGTGTCAGATTCATTTTTCTTTTGATCCACTAATTAATTAATCAGCTGATTGTTTCAGCTCTAAAGCACATAATATTATGATGTATGTAGCATTATGTTTTCCCTTCACTGGAAGCCCTGCACATTAAGATGTCCTGTCTGCTTGTACAGGTTTAAAACAGAACACAGACGTCCAACTGTTAAAGATAATTTTTTATTTGCCCAAATACTTGAACTACAAGGACATAAGAACACCCTCAGCTATAGAAAACATCAAATTGTCAAATGATCAGCAGTACAAACTTGTAAAGCTTCGCGGTCTTAGATATCTCTATAAACCAACATAAGGGAGAGAAGAAACAACTAAAAACAGGTGAATTAAACCAAAAACTCTCCCCTGTGAGTGGAAAAACTCACCGACCTCAGAAGTCACAGATGGGGGTTCGCCAAATTAAAGCACTAACAAAAACGATAAGCACTCGATACAAAAACAGTATTTACAGGAAAAATTACAACAGTTTTTTAACCCCCCAGTAACTCAGCCCCCCAAATCCCTTTACAAACTCCCATCTATCAATATCAGCAACCACTTTTCTTCTTCTCTCCCTAAAATATTGAAATAGTCCACGCTGGTTTTTGTTGCAGACGTTGATGAGATTCATAATGGTCAAAATCAGTCCATTACTAACAAATTATTCCAAGTTGCCATTCATCTGTTTGTGGACCCAAAATGACAGTCATGGAAGTCGTGTCATCAGTTTGTTTTTTTTCAGGTAACCAATGACACGACAGCGCAGAGCACAAAACTTACTAAAGACCTTTGGGGGGAAAAGGTAAAGATTTAACAATATCTACATTCATGGTGTTGGTATGACGTCCCCACACAGGCACAGACATGCACGCTGCAGTCACCTCATGGTATGCAACAAAACAGTACACATTATAAAGCAAAGAAACAAACACTCACACCCTCATATATACACAGCTCGGTGCATGCATGCACACAAACTCACACAGAGGGACAGATTTACATTAAGTGCACACGTTTTTGGGATTAAGCATCAGACTAAAACCCAAATGGATTACAGTCAATACCATTAAAAAATTCAACAACAAAAAAAAAAAAAAAAAAATGATTAAACTATTCAGTTCGACATCCACAAAATGATTCCAGATGGATCAGGACACAACTGCTCACAATTAAAACAAACCTAATTCAAAATAACTGTAAACAAAACAAAACAAAACGCTTCAGAGGAAAAATACACCGACTGTATGACGTATTCTTTAAAAACACCAGATTTAATAGAATTGTTTCAGACTTATGCATAAATCACACCTTTCAATGACAGACACATGGTAATGGATCCAACAGAGCCTTTATAAAGTATGAAATCCTTTTTGTTTTACATTTCTGAAGCATAATGGATGCAATAAGGTGTTTTTTGACCTTCATTAACAAAACAAATCTTCACAAACTGATCTAAATCAAGTCCTAATATACAATATTGATTGCAAATGTATTGACCGGCGCAGACAATTTTTTTATAAAGTTGGATTGCGATCACTTGTGTAATATTAAAAGTAATTACACCTGTATCTGGTAGCTACAACAGCTTGTTTTGTAATTTAAAACAAGCTGTAAAAAAAAAACCCGTTGAGTATAAAGGAACATTCCAAATACATTACAAGTTTTCTGAACACTACCATTCAAGGGGAAAGATACAAGAAGATTTTCAGGGCAAGTTATAGTCTGCAGAGTCCTGTAAGGTCAGTCGTTTTAAATTTTAAAAAGTTATTAAAACCAAAAGACAATCTGTAATGCTCACTCCAGGTCCCTATAAACCTCAGTTGGTTTTCACATAAAGAAAAACACTACCGATCTACATAGAGTTGTGGTTATAACTGCTGCCAAAGATGCATTTACTAAATATTTAGGAGGGTAAAAAATATTTCTAATCAGGTGAGGTTTTTTTTTTTTTTTTTTTTTTTTTTTAAACTTGCACACTAAATTTAGATACATCCGTAGAGATTGATTTTCTCTGCCAAGTCTATCTTTACGGATTAGCTTGTCGCGGTCTTACTGAAAGTTGGATGAGATCAAGGTTAGTTTCCCTTTTGTGTTGTCTGCTACACTTTTAAACACCTGACATCTCAGCTGGTTGTGTTCAGGTTTCCTTTAAGTCAATCTCCCCAAAATTTTGCAGTTTAAAGACAAATTTTGTTAATGAGTTTCAAAGCATCCACTGTGGTTCAATGTTGTAAAACAATAAAGCATGAAAAAGTCCAAGAGGGGGTGAATACTTTATATAGGCACTGTTACCTTTTGAATGAGAACACGGGTAAGTAAGTAACAAGTTCTGAAAAGTTCCAGCAACAAAAAAAAGACATTCAAAATGGCTTGATTTTTTTTCCTGAAAAAATACCACCTCTTTAAGAACCAAATGATAAAATCTACATCGTAAATTTAGAATAGAGAACAACGCGACAATGCTTTGAAAAAAAAAAAAAAAGATATTCAAGGAAACATTCTGAAGAGTGCAATTTTTCTGTACCCTGCACACCCCCTCCCCCCCCTGTTGCTCCCTAAAGTGATCCCACCATACTATGTTCTTTGGCTCTATGAAGCCTGTTCACAAACTCATGCCACCTGCCTTCAACTAATTACCAGAATAATAAAATAAAACACTGTCCGGTAATGAATTACCCTCAACATTTAAAAACCCTAACCTTAAACCATTGAACCTGTAAGTCAAGATTGAAACCTGCGGCAGAAAAAGTCCATGACATCACCAAGCCAGTGGGATGCTGTTTTTTGGCATAACGTCAGAGGCCCGTAATGTAAGAGGACCGTCACACCAAAGAGGGAGGGAAACTGATTTTGGACATAAGGGGGCAGCGTCCCCCTCCATGAGTGGATCACCGAAGCGGCAACATAAAGTGTGAAGTGAATGAGGCGATGCGGGGGGCCCTCTGGTGGTGGGAGGAGAGCAGGTTGGCACAGTGGCAGAGCTCCCTTGACTCTTGGCTCAGCTCAGCTCAGCTCAGCTCAGCTCGTCTCACGAAAGACGTCGGCCCCCGTTTCAGTCCGAGTCGGAATCCGACGACGCCTGTGAATTCGAGTCGCTGCTGCTTTCCTCCGACTTGTTCTCCTTGTCTTCGGCCTCATCGTCGTCTTCCTCGTCGTCGTCATCCCCTTCCTTCTTTAAACAAGCAACAATGAAAAACATATATATTTATTTAGCGTGGTTAACTTCCACTTATTGTCGCTTTCTCCGCTTCCCTACAAAGTGCAACTCACATCATCGTCGTCGTCCTCATCCTCATCGTCGCTGGATGAATCTGCCTCGGAGGAAGCCTTCTCCCGCTCGTCATCATCGTCGTCCTCTTCATCGTCGTCCTCCTCTTCCTCCGTGTCCTGCGGAAAGAGAGGGTTTCAGGTAAACAACACATGACGTCACTACAGCAGATTTATGAGAGAAGAACAAGAACAAGAGTGTGCGCTTACAGATTTCTTGGCCTTTGCCTTGGGACCTCCTGGTTTTGCTGTAGTTCTCCTTTTCTGAAAACGTCAAGCAGGTAAACAGTTTTCAAAATGCAAAACATCAGATATAAGAAAGCTTAAAACATTGCAGAGCTGCAGTACAATTCCCCATGGCAGTGAAATAACTGACTTACTTGTGAATTATATTCTTTGTAAGTGTTTCTCTCTTGTGAAGACAAACTCTGTGGAGGAATGACAGTGTATGTTAGACAACTCAAGTGCCCAACAATCCATTGACAAATCCCCCTCACCCCCCCCTCAAACAACCACTACTTACAGCGAGCCACTGTTCCAGTGTGACTTTGTACTGTCTCTGCTTCTCCTCTGCGATCTTCTTGTAGCGGTCCTTATCCTTCAGCGTTAACCGCTGCCAGCGGCTGCCGATCTCGGTCATGCGCTCTTTCATCGGGAGGTGATTGAGCTCCCCGTTGGACAGCATCTCCTGAGAGAACTTCTGATATCCGTTTCTAGATAGTCAAAGTCAAGCGAACGATCACAACGTTAAGTTTTCGAGAGAAAACGCACAACAGGCAGCACAGACCGGTTGGATGGGGGCAGACTTACGATGGTGGTTTCTTGGGTTCACCCTCAAACTTCATCTTCTTCCCTGAGGCGATCACAGCAGCAGGTGAGCGCATCTCACACAGGTCTCTCTGTTGAGGAGTAAATTGTTAGCTTTCACTGTTACAGAGATGTTTTGGAGCTCCACATTGACATGGTCAGTAAACTGATACTAACATCGTATCTCTTCTGGTCCTCTGCTGCCTTTTTGATCCACAGTATTTTCTCTTTTTTCTCCATGGTACTCCAGGTTCCTTCCATTGCTTTCTGTGCCTTTGGCCGGTCACTCTGACGAAACAAAGGGTCACATTAAATGCAATTGTGAAGAGTATTTTATGTGCATTTACCAGCACTTTGTCAGTTATACAGCTGCAGTTCATTACTAATAGCAGTGTGACTGTCATTATCACCAGGACTCCGTTCCAAATTCATGTAGATGAGGAACCATATAAATGTATTGATAGTTGAAAACGTTCTTAACCTTTCTGACACTTTTATTCTGTTTTTCTGCTATGATTTGTTGTCAGAAGCTCGGTAGTAAAATGGTAAACACTAAGTTATTTCCAATTTTGCGACCTTTACTAACTTCAGTCCAAACTAACATTTGGACTGACAGATATCCCCCCCCCTCTCCCTAGGATAGAACATAATTACAATCATAGTTAAAAACGTAAATCTAAACAGTACACCCTATTATCTAGGGCACTGACAAACATAAAAACAGGATGGAAGGAGAAAAAAGTGATCACTAAGACGAATCAGAATTCTTACCAATGCTAGTTACATACGTATACATATATATAGGCATATAAAGACAGAAGTTATCAGAACCTAAAGCATCAACACAGCTAAGGAAAGGTTGCCATATCAATGTAAACTTGTCAGCTGACCTATCAGTATACCTAATCTTTGTAAAATCACAACTACCAGTTTGCATTCTAGAGACTAAGAGGAAAGCAAACCTTAAATCTGGCCAGGTAGTCTCCTATGACACTCTGCTGCCAGATGTCCTGTGCGGTCTTAGGTGGGTCCGGCAGACGGCTGCGATCCTCCTTCTTCTCTGAATCTGCCTTCAGGATCGCTTCCATACGTTTGAACTTCTCCTAAATGACCAAGACAACAAGAACATTATTAGAAAATTAAAACATATTGGTATGACTCGCCACCTGTGATCCACTCAATTGTTCCGACTTATCTCTATTACATTACCTTCTTCTTATCTGGCAGCTCATTCCACATGCGAGCCAGAAGTCGTGTGAGCTCGCTGTCAGAAAGGTCCGGACGCTCCTGCTGGAGCTTCGGGCGCTTTTCCTCAGAGAAGATGAACATGGCTGAGATTGGCCTTTTAGGTTTCTCTGTATTTGCCTACAGGTTACGGAGAAAGGGAAATGGCACGAAGAATAAAACATTTAGGGAATGCAACATGAGTTTAACATGCTTAAATCGTAAAAGTCAAATTTCTTGTGATAAAATTATATTGTGATCAAACCGGTAAGCAAAAAGGGTAAAAAGGATATAATTCACTGGAAATCACAGTTTTTGTCTGAGTAAATGTAAAGAGTATATACTTGGCCCTTACCTTCGCTTTAGAGGCCCGCTTTTTGGCAGCAGGACTGTTGGCTCCGCCCCTCTTAAAACCTATTTTCTCCTCAGACAAAACCCGGTGTTGCTCCTCCTCTGACAAACTCTACAGATACATACAGCAGAGAAGATACACGTGAGAAATTCTTGCAGCAAAAAGTTTAGCACACAAATAATAAGATTGATGGCTGCAACAAAAACACATGGTGGTTGTAGAAACCAGAAATTATACTTACACTGAGAAATCTGTTCATCTCAATTTCAAATTCCTTCTTCCTCTGAAAAGACAAAAAAAAAGGCATTGTTAGACAAAATTGAAGTTTTCAATTTTTTAAATAATAATCTCAACTGATGATTCTGGACTCACCTGTTCACAGCGTTTCTGGTAGGCGTCCTTCTCACCCTGTTTCAGCAGCTTCCACCGCTGGCTACACATCACCATACGCTCCGTGCTGGGCACATCCTTCATGCTTGACATCAACTCCGCACAGAACATCGAGTAGCCATTTCTGAGAGCACATACACATTATGTTAAAAAAACGTACTAAAAAAGGAGCAGAGGACTTTGACCAGCATCGTGCAGATGTGTCAGCGTATTTGCAGCTATGACTCACGGAGGCGGTTTGTCGGGTCGGCCATCAGATTTGTCTTTCAGGTGCCTCTCAGCCTTGGTCAGGGTGGACTTGACGATATCGTCTTGGGTCATGTTTAACTCTGGGTGCTGCTGGATGTACTCCCGCATTACCCCCTAGAATAATGCGGACAAAGTTAACACTGAAGACATCACTGCCTTTTATAAATTCTACCACAACTGCCCTTGCATCTCAACAACGTACGACACACCCCTGTAGTCTTACCTCATACAGTTTCTGCTGCTCCAGGGACTTGGCGATCCATTTGAGTCTCTTCTTGTCAGACAGCTGCGTCCACTGTTTGCCCAGACTGTCCTTAATGTCTTTGGTGGTCGCCTGGTGTCAAACACAGAAAGTTAACACCTGTCACATTATGCAATTGTGCCTTTTGTTTGTTGTGTTGTGAATGCCTGAACTTACATCCGGGCGTGTCTTGAGGACAGCCTTCTTTTCATGGTTGTACCAAAGCTGTTGGGGTGTTCTGGGCTTCTCTGGTGCATTTGAACCCTTCTTGGTCATGCTCTCCATAAGGTCTGGGTGCAGTTCCCTTCATTTACACAACAGTTAAGCACAATTATCATCCATAAATATGATGCGCGCAGGGCTAATATGACATAATTATAATTATTAGTATCACATAATCTTACCTGAACTTGCACATGCTGTGCACAAATGTTTCTTTGTCTCGTAAGAAGTCCTCAACATACTTTTTCTGCACCCATGATAAGAAAGAAAACCAAGAGTAAATGACAGAAAAACAATGTTTCCGTTATAAATTAATGAGATTTGAAACGGGATCAAATTTATTTTAGCTGCACCTAAGATGCCTTTAACTGACCTTCTTTTTCTCCGGCAGCTCCCTGTACTTCTTGGAGAGGATTTTAGTTAGGTCTAGGTTGCTCATCTCTGGGTGCAACTTTGCGTATTTGGCCCTCTTCTCCATGAAGAATCGGAAGTATGGAGTCAAAGGCTTCTTGGGGAAATCTGGGTGTTTCTGTTAAACATGGGGGAAATAATTTAAGTGAAAAGTCTTAAGAGTTATAGTCATAACTGCTTCTTGTTCATTAGTTCCATGTATGTTTAACTCACCTTTATCTTTTTGCCCTTGTAAGGGTTCTTGATGTAGTCTGCGGCATCAAATATCAGCTCTGTCAGAGTCCGGAATTTACGAATCTGTGTTTAAGGCAGACAGAAAAACATCAAAAATTAAAACTCAAGACATAACATTTGGCATTTAGCAGATCAAACTGACTGTTGCACAATCCATAAAAATAACACACCACTATACTAGCCTCCAAATACAAACTTAAACTGACTCACCTCTTTAGAGACCTCCTGCCACTTCTGCTTACACATATCTCCTGTGTAGGAATTGAAGGCCACCTTCTGCCAGTCGAGGTGGGACTCTGACGTTTTGTATTTAGTCAGGTCTTTCGGCGGCAGGGCCATTTTCATGGCCTCGAGTAGTTTTAAGAGGTCCTCCTGTGCCCACACTGAAAACACAAATACAACCGAAAGGACACAAAAATGATAAATCTGCTTATCTGTCTGCTAAATATGAAATGATGTCCAATTAGGATACCCTATTCCATTGATGTAGTGAGTTTTATGTATGTAATACTGTGTAATTCTGGGTTTGTGACATGTAAAATACATTTATAATATATATATCATTATAGGCTTAATATACACAGTTTTCATTATAGCATATGTATTGTCATTGTGCAAGTGTAAAGAATAATTATAATTTTTTTCCATACATGTCGAAATCCCACCTTTGTCTTGGGCCGCTGCCTCCATTTCCCCATTCATTTGTGGTTGTACTGTATTGTATCTACAAAAGCAACATAAAAATCAAGTTATCAAACACATTTAATAAAAAAATAAAAATTGCAAACCATGTAGTTTAAAAAAAAAAAAAAAAAAAAAGGTGTATGAAGGTTAATAATTTTCTCCTTCAACCATAATGTATTGTTTATATTACAACATTTTTATTATGTTACTTTCATATGTATATCATAAATAAGTGAGTTGGCGGTGATATTATAAGTTAAACTCTGAGTGGTGGAATTTAAATTTGCCTCGACATAATGGTTTATGTTCATTACACCGCCCCTTAAACGTTTACGCTGCATGGTGAGACATAGGCTATTGCTTGTGACGGCTTCAAATCTCAAATAACACTGCGGAGGGCTTCAACTAGCACAACTAGCCGCGACAACGGGAGTCTCCGTCGAGCAAATTTTGCCAGTCGGAATTTAACGCATTAGTACTGTCCTTTAGTCCGCAACCAAAGTATCGTGAACACCCGGGAGCGACCATTTTCTCGCCCCGTCCGCTCGGTAATGGAGGCTTTTTGCTGTGCGGAGCGGAGGTTGGGGAGGATCCACGGAAGGAGGAAGCGAATGGACGTGGACGGACAGGCAGCTGTAGGCGACCAGCTGACCACGGACGGGGGATCTGCTTTCGGTCTCCGAGAAGGGGGAATGGTGGCCTGGAAGCACTGCAGCCAAATGCGCCACTCGGCAGAAGGCGCCTCATCACCGTTGGACGCGGATCTAGCTCCGCCGTGCAACCCTATAATCTTCTCTTCACATGTTTACCCAAGACCTGAGCGAGTAAATCTATATGATATTTAGTTTACAGTGAATAAAAATGTTTCCAGAGTATTCACAGACCGATTAAATCAGTTTTTGGGGCGTTTAACGTTGGGTTTTTAGAGCAAAGCCAGTGCATTCTTCAGCGAGGCGTAGCCGAGCTGTGATCCAATGATGGCGGCTGCTCGTTGTTCATCGTGTCCTTGATGGCCCGAGCTCTGCGTGGCTTCCACGGGGTGACCTAGCGACACTAAAAACACCGACCACCATTACTAAAGAACCAAAGAGCTGCTTTAACGTGCACCTGGAGCCGTTTTTAAATACGTTTCCCTTTAGAATTTCATGAAATTTGAACAATATTGAGGATTAAAAAAAAAATGTGGAGCTGAGGCATTACGGCCAAGGGCAGCTTGGTACGCCAAATGAAGCTAAAAATTTAATATTTAGAGCCATACTTTTAAAAAACATATTTAATACAAAACGTTAACATTGCATTTAATATGAATCTCAGTTTCCTCCGGGGCAGACCTGGACTTAACGTTACTGTTTACAACAAATACTTGAATACTGTTTTTAATTTGTACCTTCCGCTAAACGTTAAAATTAATTTAAGCTTAACCGTGTTTTCTTTAAAAACATTTTTTGAGAAAAGTGTGCCCGAGATAAAGGTTACGGTTGTGGGTTGGAGGGACTTGCGGAGGCGAAGGAAGAAAGAAGAACGTGGAAAATATTTTTAACGGTCAACCGCTACAGGCTGCCTCGAGCTCGCTTTGCCAACGAGTGCATTTCAACGGTCGTTTTCTCGGCTCCATTAACACGCGGTTCAACTGTAACAGAACGTTAACCGTTGGCTGCGAGCTAAGAGGAAACACGTTCGACAGCCGAGGAGAACAGCTCCAGGTCCGCCATGCTGCAGCTCGACGAGGAAACCTACCGTGACAAGGTCCAATGGCGCACTGCAAACACTGAAACACGGAGCTTAAAACTAATGCCAGGGCGTCGCAGGCTCCCTTACCTCGGTCCAGAAGCGTATAAGCGAGAACAAGAAGGCGGGTTCTCCGAGCTCGGTCGTCGGCGGTTCTGGGCTAGTCGGTTTGAGAGAGAGAGGGGGAGAGAGAGGGCGAGTCTCTGCACGGTGAGATATTAAACGGAGATCCCTGATGGCTAACCGAGAGAGGCGGCTGGCTGTTCCGCCAACAGCCGCATGGAGGTCTCGGCGCGGAAACCACCGTTAATTCCCCCACGCAAATACCCCGGTTTCAGCGAAAACACTCTAGTTTCGATGACGGGGACTAGGCACCGACCCACCGTAGTGTTAATGTGAGGATACCGGATTTACCTCCAGGTCTTACACCCGGTTTTTCCCCCGCTGTAGAGGACAAGAAATCCGGCTATGGCCGACCTCGTCTGTACCCTGCCCCAGCGGTCGGTGTGGCTCGCTACTACAAAGAGACTACCGAGCGAGGCGCCTTTTTAAAAAAAAATTGTTTTTAAAGTAAACAAAAGCACACATTAAAGGTCTATTTTGCGTTGTGTTGTTTTTGTGTCGTTGTGTGGCTCCCTTTACGCGGTGGACGAAGCCGCGCTGCTCAGCTGGCTTACCTGTCTCTCGGCGTCGTTGTGGAGGAAGAAGGGGAGGGTTGAACGATAGCCAGCACTGCGCCGTCGGTCCCGGGCTCCAGTCCCCGCAGAGATGGTCCTTCCCCCCGCCTCCATCTCATCCGCCGTCTCCCTCCACTCAACGCGCAGCAGCTCCTCTCTCTCCATCCAACCATTTCTCTACGCGGAGACATCCATTTTTCCCCCGACCTCGCACCGCTCTCTTTCTCAACCCAACCGAGGGATATTTGTTTTTTCTCCCCCGTGCGTTACACCGACCATGTCTGATCTTCAGCCCAAGTTTGAGCCCCGAATATTTAATCAAGAAAGTTTCATGAAAGCCAAAAGTTGTACCAATGGTTATCTTGTGCAGTGCTACCAGCTTAACTCACACACCCAATTGACTTAATATAATAAAAATATATTTTTTTACAAAAAGTTTATAATTTCAACTTTTTCAACCTCAGATTTCCACTTTAAATATAACTATCTACTAGGTCTTCAAAGTAGCCTCGATGCATTTTCACATTGCTCGGCGATTCCTCAACTAGAGGCTGTTTGACAGCTTCATTTTGGCCCAGCATGTTGTTTCTTTTCAACTCCACCTTGTGTGTTTGTGGGCGGAACCCCCGGCCGTCCAATCCAGTCAGACCGACTCAGGGAAAACAAATGACTTTCAGGCTCTCGGCCTTGTTAAACTGTGCTGCGTTCCCTTGCTATCGGAATTGTTGCCATCATCTCACACGAGCTTGTAAATAGATGGAAGGTGATTTAAAAGTAACTGTTTATATGAAGTGTTCAAATAAGTGAATATTACATAATTGTAATAAACAATAGCAATACATTGGGACATAATTATATATATATATATATATATATATATATATATGTATTCGTATTAGTTTGTTGCACTTATTGTATTCGTATTAGTTTGTTTCTGCACTGTACTTGTGCTCTGGTTTATGCTCTTAGATGCTTGTTTAAGAAAGGAGATGCACTTATGACTTCTGGTGACTAGTAGTTCTCTTGAATACCTATGTTGAATACACTGATTGTAAGTCGCTTTGGATAAAAGCGTCTGCTAAATGACTGTAACGTAATGTATACCAAAGTTTATTGCTGAAGTTTATTTTTTATTTCCTTCAATATCCTTTTTTAAATAAAAAAAATGCCTTTTTCCAAAGTCTTCATATCTTATGTAATTGTTTCTCAACTAATTTGTTATTTCATAATGTTATGGTGGCTGCTCAATCAGATCAAACCAACAGTCAATCACAATCTGTTTTGATGAAAGTAGCTCTATGAAATGAAATAGTGATAAATAAAAACTGCTTAAATTAAATTAAATAAAGCTGACCGGTAATGAGGTATTTTGCCGGTTAGCAGAATGATTTAACATTTCATGATAATATGCTGAGTTTTAAAAAGTTGTGTGTATTTCAAGTGTCTCTATTCATTTCTATGATTATATATTTAATAATGTTTTATTAATCAATATCTTTGGCTCTTTGAGTATATATAGTGCATTTTGATGTGTTACTTTGATCTTTAAAGGATTTGTAGGATTTATCCTTATCCGTTAGTTTTGTTTTGTTATGCTTAAACTTGACTCAATCTCATCTGATTTTAATAGAAATTATTAAAAAATGAACATCTGAGGTTCTCTTGTCATGAAGATTCATTTCTTATTTCAGGCTAAAAGTATCTACAGTCATTCCTATGGTGTTTTCCAAGGAGAAGTTAGAGTTTACTTGATAAACTTGAACGCAGCATCTAGCTGACTGGCAGGCCCATAGAAATAAGATATCTATTCTATTTCTATGGGCAGGCCTCTTGGTTCAAGTGAACACCCTACTCCTGCTAATTGGAGGATGAAATGATATAAGTGAGCTTTGAGTGATCTGAACTATTGTATTTCCTAATGCAATAGGAAAAAAAACACTTGATGGATGTTTTTTATTTTAATAAAGTGAAAATTCATCCAATCCAATCAAGCATGTACAGTGTTTCAAGCACACACACACACACACATGACCAGTCATAATAAGATACATTCAAATACATTTTTTCCTGATTATATCATCAGAACAACAATCAGCTCAAACGATTAAATTTCATCATATATTTTCTACCTATTACTGCTCATCCCATTTTTTTATTATGAAAGAAATTAGACACTTAAAATAGGATATAAGTGCATTACACATGTTTTTATACACATCATATATATTATATAAGGCAAACTCAAGAAATACCATTGAAAACATTTTTTGGGGGGCGGGGGGCTACTCTATGGGACAAAGGCTGGTGTTACAATCGTATTAAAATTCAATACTTGTGTAAATAGAGTGTGTATAGATCAAATTTTCTTAAATAGCAACACTACGTTAGGTGGAATTGTATTATAACATGGGCAGATTTGGCAGCACTGGTAGTCACTTTAAAGCTATCCTCTAGTTATGCACTATAAGAAAAAAAGGATATTATAAATGGATTTACCTCAGGTCTTAAGGGAAAATACTTCTCATTCAAAGAAAATACATGTTTTTTCCAGGCTCAAAAGATAACGCTATATTTAAGTTAAGTGTGTTTAATTTATGAATTCTAGAAATGACAGGTATTTTTCCTTTAGAGATAAATAATAATAACAGAACAGAAAAGGTTGAAACTGTACTTGTTAACAAATACATTTTCTTTAAAGCACCTGATATTCAATGTTCACATAATTACTGTCAGTCAAGCATTAAGTGCATTTGAAAGTTTCATTGTGAATGAAACATCAATGATATGGTGTTGTTTATGGCAGTGGGGACTCATGATACACATCCACCCCGGGTTCCTCCTCAAACGTCACTTTGCCATCATCCGCGTCCAGCTGCAACACAAACACATCCATTTCCAACAGTGAACCCAACACCTCAAACGACCTGACAGTGTGTGCCTGAGATTATAATAAATAATGCAGGGAGGTACTTACGCATTTCATTTCCGTGGCAGTGAAGAGCGTGCGTGCCATCAACATGCGCAGAGGGATGGTGAGGATGAGAACAAAAGGCAGCGCCAGAGAGAAAGGACTCATCTTCACCGCCCACAGGACCCCCAGGCACACCAGCTGGATCAGAGTGAAGATATGCATCCGCCATGTCTTCACCTGCACAAGTGACAGCAGAGGAGAGCGTTACCGAGGGAACACGGACTCACATGAAAATGTGTAAATGCTTATTTACGTTATGATGATTTACAGAGAGATTGTTATGGGCTTAAGAACTAAGAGGCTCAAAACGATCACGAAGAGACACCATGTCATGCTCTTATGTAGTAGGTCTTGTGATATTTTTCCATTGAGACTGACACATACAATATATAATAAACATGTATAGTATTACATATAACAACAAACCCTAACCCTAACCCTCCAAAATGACTTTAGTGTTGAATTAAGACCTCTCAGACACTCTGGATACAAAAATCTAACACAATAAGTTTAATATTCCAACTTTTTTTGTATATCTGTTTGAGCCTTTACAGCAATATAGTGCGCAGATACGTAAAACTGACACTGTATTTTCAGACATAAGGGTGTTCCACATTCTGGACTGCATTTGGGGAAGCTGCGTACCCGGGTGGCGTAAGCATCAGCAGGATGGTATTTCTTCGGTGTGATCAGCAGAAGCATCCTATCCCACATCTGGATTCCACTCAGAGATGTGATACCCATGTAGAGGAAGATACCGAACAAGGCGGTCATAGGAATCATCTTCAGAATGGGCTCCATGAAAATGGACACACCTGGAAGTCACAGAAAGTGATTGATTGTTAAAGGAAAATGCTATTTTAATCTTAGCCTGCTGTGTCTGCATCGGCGCTGTAGATGGCGGCACCTACCAACCATGATGGCCACAAGCATGCCACTGATCCTCTGCTCGAGCACCTTCTCAATCTCTGGTTTCGTTCCTTTGGTCATGACAGTGAGAGCGTTGGCGTGGGTGACGGATCGCACTGTGGCGGCACTCAACCAGGGCACCCCGAACACAGAGGCGAGGCCCCCCATAGTGACCAGGAGGAGCAGATCGAAATGGAAACCGGATCCTTTCACCATCTTCCTTTCGGGTTTGCTCACAATCAGCCTGACAATAAGACAACAACAGGAACCATTAGCTTCACATGATGTTGCAGATGAGAATGTTGTTATTCACTGTGTCACTCACGTAGTGATCTGGGACTCCAGGAAGATGAGGATGAAGACCAGCATTGCTGGTACGCAGCAGGCGCCCATCATCCAGATGGGGAAGGGCTTCTTCTCTCCCATGGGGTTGATGAGCCAGCCTCTGGCTTTGGGGTCGGTCACCTCAATGCCTTTTGGTACAACCAGTTTCTACAAGAGGAGAGGATGCTCTTCATTCAGCTCATTAACCACCATAAAACAAATAAGCGTAGAAATGTTCTGCATGAATACTGAAATTAGTTTCTGAACGTAGTTTGAGTTTAGTCACATTTCAGAGGGACAAAACTATAAGAAGATTGTAACCAGGAAAAAAACCTTTACTTTAATGGGTTAGAACGTGCATTTTACAAATAATTTTAGACAGACATGCCAATCATTTCTTATCATACATTTTGATCAGTTGGGTTAAAATAATGTAGGGGATTAGAATTTTTTCATTTTCCAGTGTGTCTTTGATTATATCACATCAATCAGCAAGGTGTGTTATGTTATCCATAGTCAAGAGCTGAACACAAATGTATTTATACACATGGTGTGAAACGCTACAAGGAATACAACAATCCACCATTTCCTTAAATATTAACGACTTCAATTTCATGTATATTTGTCATCAATAGCCTCAATTATATTTGAGGCTCAAATGGAATTTTGTTTCTTCAGGATGAATACCTAAAAATAACCCAAACATTTATAAAAGTTCAAAAGGTCTGTTTGTTGAAATAAAATGTAAAACATTTGAATTAAACTCAGATCTTTTGAAATAAAAGACCCCCCAGGCCTCGAGGTGGAAATAACCATTCTTGAGTTTAATGGCTCCAACTCATCTTAAATGTGCTCTGAACCATTAAACAACGACTGTGATTGAAAGCCATCTCAAAAGTTAAATTTTATTACTTTGTCAATTGCCTTCACTGTAGCTGCAAAACATTTTACACATGATGTGAGGCTCACGATTTTTGTTAGAACTTGTTTGAGATGAATCAGCTCACCACAACACAACTCTCACCTGGGTGTAAGCATCCTCAATGCTGATATCCACAGCAATCATGAAGAAAATAGCAATGGGGACACCAAAGTCTCCGATCAAACGACGGATCTAGTGAGACAGCAGGGTACACCACAGTCAAAATCACAGAACCTACAACATCTTTTCAAAACTTCACAATCTCTGGACATACACAGTTGATCTTACCGGGCCGGGGAAGTAGTGACCATTCTTGAAATGACGGAGGAAGTACGCAATGAAGAAGCAGCCAAACATCAGGCACATAGACAGCAGGGCAGTGTTGGGGTAGGCCCTTTCAATCTCCTTCACATGAATGGTGACGTTGCCTGTGGGATCAGTCACAGGGTGCTCTATGATGACCGGGTGGAAGGGGTTGTCATGTGTGTCGTTCAGATGTTCGTAGTTCAGAATCAGAGGGTGGCTTTTGAAGATCTGAGGAAAAGGAGTTGAGAAGTCAGAGGACGCAAAATAAGACGCGACATACAGTATGAGGCGATCACAGGGAAATGGTGTCTGAGGAGGATGCGGGTGAGGAAACCTTGATGAGCTTATTGAACGTCTCATAGATGAAGATGAGAGAGATGAGGATGGAGAAGATTTCCTGAGTGAAGCGGGAGATGAATCGGACCAGGAAGCTGCCTTCCACAGCCACGATGATGACCACGATCACTATCAGCCACATCCCCACCCAGATACGGCCCACAATGTACTCAATGCCCTGGGACTTGCAGAACTGGTATGGAATGAAGAAAACAAAATAGATGATGATGAAGAAGAAGAAAAAAATAGCTAATGAAGGAATTGATTTCAGAAGACGACTCATACGTACAGAGTAAAAAGCTTCCTCAAACACCAGCAGAGGTCCAGAGAAGCCGATGATGAGGACCGGCTGAGCGGCGATGATACAGAAGATGACACCCTGGATGCTGGTGGAGATCATAAGCTCTGACACGCCCATCAATTTTTCTGTTTTGTCAGCTAGATTCAGACATCAGAGAAAATGTATTAATACTATTAAAGGTCAGTAAACTACTGCAAATCAATTGAGCCTCAGAAATCAGACACATCCTTCTATCTGGGTCTCTCTTTTTACCCAGAAGCCCTCCAAAGGTGATGGCTGGGGACAGGGCAGCGAAGTAGATGAAGATGACGGCAGCGAGGACCTGAGGATTCAGAGCGTCGGTGTAGTCGCTGATGTAGTGGCGGTAACGCCGCTTCAGGTCCTTCACCATCCCACCGAAGGGATAGCCTGTACGAGCCAGAGGGTCCTCCCGAGGCTCCTCTGGAAGTTTCTCCACTGGACAAACAAATCAGACCGACATTAATAGTGACTACACTAAATCTGCCTTTTTCTTTTTTGCTTTTAAGGTCGTGGACTTGATTTTCTAATGTCTCCAGAAGAGGCTTAATTTGTCTGTTTGTCCAGTTTAATGTTTTAAATGCACATGTGAATACAATTTAAAGGTTCTACATGTACCAATGTTAAAGGTAATATTCTCAAAGTTTAGACCACATTTCCCAAAAACCTTGTTGGTTCCTTTTGCAATAAAAATGTGAACCCCTTCTCCACCCCCTGTAAGTCAGGTCTTTTCTCTGTCATGTACCTGGAGTGGATGAATAATTTTTGTTGTCTACTTATTTTAGCAATTCCTGGAAAAAACAGCACCCTCAACCCGTTTAATGCTGTGTGTCATGTCATGTGTAAGGAACAAAAGGTTAAAACGAATGAAAAAATAATTCATATTGGATATTGCATTCAAAGGGGTGCAGTGGAGAACAGTTATTGTGAAGAAATGAAAATGTGCAAAAGAATAGTCGGACATTTTGGGAACTATGCTGACCTATGACCCTGTCACCAAAGGCAAGACGGGTGTCGATGGGACGGAGTCTGTCACGCAGCATCTTCTTCTGGAAATCAATGACTGGCTCCAGCATTCCCTTGTCTTGGATCTCAGTGGGGGGGATCACAATGCTGCAGTCCATGAAGTCAGCGATGGCGTTGGTCAGATCTTTGTCAGTCTGGGCCAAGAAGGCCTCCAGACAAAACACCTGTGAGAGCAGAAAGCTTTTACTTACGTGCGCCAAACAAAAAAAGGCTAATGATCTAAAAGCTACTTGCTGCTGGGTAATTATTTCCTCTCTCTCTTCTCTCTCACCCAGTCGGCCATCAGAGCACCCATGGCACGGCCACTTTCACTGTAGTCTATCCCGCTCTGGCTGGGGCCCACCAGCACAAAGACGAAGCGAACAGGGACAGGAGACTCCATGGAGGAGTCCATCACCACAGAGTCACTTAACCTCACAAAAGCCGTCACAGGTTTCTGCAGGGTGTCCAGGACACCTATAAAAAAAGAAACACCCTCTTTTAGCCATATCTGCTCCAGAACCACAGGTGGAGACACATAACTGCATCTGAATTACATGAACGTACCTGAGAGAACAATGGAGGCCTCCACGTTGTCAGAGGTGTCTCTCTGCAAAAATAATGTTATGTCAATTAATGATTATGATATTGATGATTGACTAGATGATAAAACTGTGTGAAAAAACTAAATGTATACCTTCTTGGCTACAGAAAAGGTCTGCATCTCAATGTCTCCAGAGGGAGTAATCATGGGCCCCTCAGACTGACTGGAAGGACAATTAAAATGAGAATAAAGTGTATGCTGCAAACACTTTTATGGCTCACATCTTGTAGGAGAAAAAAATAAATAGTGGGTCCTGGGTGTTACCTGCGTCTCATGAGGAGAGCTCTCAGCAGGTCGTCCCGTTCACTGGCGCGAATCTCATTCTTGTTCAGCAGCTCATCGGCCACCTTCTCAGCTATGGTAGACAGACTGCTGGCATTCAGGTCGAGGATGATGGCACCTGAGAACGTATGAGTTGCTTTTAATTGTCATATTCATCAAATGAAAACAAGTTTGATTATATCCTATTGTATGCATATATTTTTCCATTTCATCAGAGGCTCCAAAGGCACCTGTGCTCATGGCCTTGCGGAGTTGTATCAGGCTCTTGAAGGTGAGATAGGAGACGTGAGAAGAACCCCAGTTTCCGGTGGCAGGGTTAAAGTTCTCCTCGTAGCCCACCCAGCGGCTAGTCTCCTGCCAGACGTTACCCTGGAGCTCATTCAGCTCCACATAGGCCTGTGGTAACGCAATGTGGTTAGTTAATAAACAGACCGCTCAATAATGTTGATTTACATTAATGAAGATAAATATGAAATATGACGACTAACTTGAGCATCCCCTCTTGTGGTGGCATTGGTGTTCAGGTTCAGATGAGCTGAAATAAAGAAGTTTGTGGAAAAGTTCTTAGATCTTTTACTAAAGTCAAAGTAGAAAACTCTCAACTACAATTACTTATGTAAAAGTAAGTAAGTATTATCAACAAAATTTACTTAAACAAAGGCAAAAGTACCTATTGAGCAGTAAAATTGTCCCTTAATGTGATGTAACATTACTGCTGCATGTTCAAGGTTTTGCTAATGTTAACTACACTATATGCTATTGGCTAGTTAATTTACAGAAATGCATCTTTTTAATAAGATCATCATGTGTTTGTAGCATCGCTGTCCTGTATCTCTTAAAAGAAAAACAGCCCTGTTGCAGCTTTGTGATGCATTTTCCAGCTGACCCAATTGGCTTTTTAAATAGTTCCTTTAACTTAAGAAGTAGGAGAATTTTTTTCAACACATAAAGGAACACGTCATCCTTCAGTTTATCACAAACGCCAAATTTGGAGATAGAGGGTTTTCACTGGACAGGAAGGGGATGTAAATTTGTAATTTGCAAAGCTGAAAGTAAAAGTGAAAGAGTACAAAGTAAAATATGTGCCTCTGAGATGTAGTGGTGTAGAGATTGAGTACTAGTACCTTGAATTTAAACTTAAGTGTAGTACTTCAGTAAATGTACTTGAAAAGGGATTTGTGTACAGATATAAAACAGTTGCTTGGCCTGTGAGGGGAACCTACCCTCTGAATCTTTGGGGAGGTAAATGGCCCCCATGGGTGGCTCATTCTCTTCCTCTTGCTCCTCCTGCCTGCCCCCCTCCAGGTCATGGATGCGGCTCTGGTCTGGTGGAGTCCTGGTGATGTGGAGAAACAGAAACATCACTAAAGACCAACGATGAGCACGAGAGCTTCTTAACAATACCATCAAAAGTCTCACCTGGGAGAGGACATTTGGGATATTTTTGTGAAAATGCACTTCCATAACTGTGTATTTAAGTTAAATGGACATTGAAGCCTGTAATTGTTCATAGCAAATGGCTTAAAATCCATAAAAGTAGGGGTCTCAGTTTATGCAAATCAAATTCTACATAGCTGTGAAATTCTGCTATTTGTGCTATTCTGTTCCTGCCACAAGAGGGCAAGATTGCTCAACACATTTCTTATCATTCACTGCTTGGAGTTTAGGCTCTCAGGAACGTTTACCATTCACCAAACAACCCCTCCCTTTGAGAACATCATGGGGAAGTTATTAAACCCTTCCTAAATGTTTTAATAAACTTTCAAGTCAAGATCCAAATATTAAATATGTTGCTATATCCTGATTTTTATTGTAATTTTGGTTAATACTCAGCATTTTGTATAGTTATCAGATGGATCGAATGCTTTCAAGTTATAAGCATGGGAATATGACGAGCTCAGCATTACCCTCACCTTAAACCTGCATTTATTGAGTTTTTTTGGCCACTTGGGGGCAGTGCAAACAAGATGTTGACATAAAATTAACAGTAATGATGGTGAAGGTGTTCGCAGTTAGCTATTTATAGTTAACAGTTAACTATTTACACACTAAGCTGACACATAGCTCTGGTTTGGTCTGAACCAACTCCTGAGCCATTAGGGAAATATCCGACTCTTTAGCTGTTACATGCACCAATATGTTAATGAATTTATTTAGTGCTGGGCATTGGATTTAATAGAGCTTTTTTCGACTTTATAAAATCAAAACATTAAAGTTACAGTTCATTAAACTAAAACAATGACCCGAAAGAGGCTAAAATGCTCCGTAGAGCTCTGGGGAACTGATTCTCTGTGGGTTCACCCTTTTGCATTACATAAAGTCATATAATCACTAGTTTGAGGGACTAGTTTGAGTGGTACACATCTTGGAAGCCCTGCGTGACATGCACAGTGAGACCCAATACCTCTGTCTTACCAGAAACAGGATGCAGTACATTCACAGTACATGTACATAAACTGTAAAGTATTGCTGAAACAGAGACGACAGATAAGAGAAATGACTCACAGTCTCACTGGAGAAGGGAAGGCTGAGTCATTGTCTTCATAGGACATGTCACTGCCCTAGATGAGAACATAGTAGTAGTAGTAGTAGTAGAATGAATGGAAGAAAGTTAGATGAGAATTAAACGATGAAAGGGAAATGTGTATTATTACTTAGATTTACTGAACCCATTAAACTCCACAGTCTCCATCCTCTGTGATATGTTACAATATAACTTGTAGCAACTGAAATGCTAAGGGTTGTACTGAAACTGTTTGATATTAAAGGAACAAGACAAACCTCAAAACTAAAATGGTTTTCCATTGATGTTTTTCAGATGTTGATCTCTCAGTTACTTTTATGCATTCCCTAAGACAAACAAAAAAAGAATGAACAAACATAAAAAACAAGTGACTCAAACAATTACTTGGTGGTGACCATTAATATTAAATCTTCTTTTTACTGGTGATTTGTGAATCCTGGGTTATACACAATTAAACAGGTGCATCTACAGCATCCAAAGCACAGGCATTGTGATCAACTTCTATGATATTATTTTATCAATCATGATGAAAGTATCATTGTTCTATTATCAACTTGGATCAGCCACTACAGAGACCAATAAGGCCTCTCTGATGAGGATACCGCCCTTTCTACCACCACTCAGCTGCCTCAGAGCCACGGCTAAGGACAGATAGTCAGCCAGCCGTTGAGAATGAGAACTTCGATATGGTTCAAATAGAAGACGCACAGAGCCTTATCTTTGGGTTACACCCTTCTTCAACCAGACAACTCTGTTGTTCAAAAGTACAGCGAAAAAAACTTTAAATGCTGCTACTGAAATGGCAATTAACACAAAACAGTTACATTTAGACAGGAATACTGAAAATACAAAACAATTTAACATTGTATGCTGTTTTTAGTGGATTGAATTAAAATTTCACAAATTGAACAAGCCCTGCTTTTTTTGCTATTAAAAATATTTCTCATCAGATTGCCCAAATAAGGGTCAAGTGACTTCACATCCACTTTGCACATGCACAAATTGAATAAGGGATTGATTGTAATGCTTCAAAGAAGCACATCTACAGATAAGGTGCTGCACATTAACAAGAAATTGCCATGTAGTGGCAACAATTCTTCACCCTGTGACACTGAGGATATACAGATGGTTTAGCACGAAGCCAAGATAAGCGGGTGTTATATTTTCTAAGTGCAACAAATTATAAAAATCCAAAAATGATAATCCCACTTGACCTTGACTTCGAAGTAGTTAAAAGAGTTTGAATTGTCTTTACAGAAAATGTGCACGACAAACGTCTTGGTTTGTAAATAAGAATATACTTCCGCCTAGAATATAATTTTATCTGAACTCCCGCCGTCATCTACATGAATGGCAGAGACATTAAAGTTTAGATTAAGCTCCTCTCCTCTCAGGTTACATTCAGATAGCTATCCAGTTTGACCTCTACCTTCTAGTGTTACAAAGTGTGTCAGACCCCTGTCTAGAGGAGGCCACACCCTTACCTGCATTCAGGTACTCCCACCTGGTCTCCAGCACTGGAAGCAGGACGATCTCTGCTCTGTCAGCCTGGACGAGCCCGGTGATAAACTGAGCCGGGACAAACGAAAAAGATGAGTGCGGCGGGAGAACGAGAGGCGAGGGAACACCCATATGAAACTACGTAGACCCTAAGAAGTGCTGTACCCCTCAAACCCTCTGGTTGCAGAGCAACCTGGCAGGTGGGTGGGGTAGATAAGGCCTATGTGACAGAAAAACAGCCCTATCGGCCAGGGACACCTTGAGACAGGGATATCCCAACCCTAGTTCGCCCACTCCGCCCTCCCAGCATGAGCCAGGTCTAAGCCTGAAAGACGTAGTAAAAGAGGACCCTGTTTGGACCAGCAGGCCTAACCTCATCATGTCTGAGGGGCACACAAGGGGCAAAGAGGGTACAGTATCAATGTACTGTATCAAGAGGACAGCACCTTGGTACGTCATCTTGTGTACGTACTGGGGATTCCCTGGGGGGGAACCCAACTTTTTCCATCAAGCTGAGTTAGTTTGTCTCATGAACGGTACATGTGACATGGCAGCGACTGGTATAGACATCTTCTGCAGCTGGATGCTAGTGGTCCCACCCAGTCTGATGACACAAGGATGCAGCGCTGACTGGTGAAAGAGGAAAACACTGGTTTTTACAATGACAAAATGCAACCTGAAACTAACAAAACAACGAAAACTGAAAAAGAAACACTGTTGTCTGTGATGACAGAGGGTGCAAGGTTAAAGAACAAAATAAGTTAAAGTTGAAACACACTGGGGTTATTGGCAGTGGCCTGACAATAGCTTGCCAAAAGTGCCCAACACCACAAAGAAGTCAAAAGGTACAAAAAAATGCATGTGTCGACAACCTGACCAACACTTGCAACTGTTCACAAGACGTATGGCTACTGAAATATAACCAACGTTAAATTTGGGTACAAGCAATCTTTAAATAATTCCTGATGGCGTTAACTAAAAGCAGTTGTGTGTGCACTGATAACAAATATCCTGCTTGATCTGCCCCCCATCCATCGCAACCCACAGCACTCATTGTGTTACTCTTGACTTACTTCCAAAAGCTCCTTTCACTTCATAATTACATTGGAACAGGGAAAATAAAAAATGGTTGTTGTGAATGTACCTAGAAAGATTGGCTGGGATTATGTAAATTCATCTTGTTATGGAAAAAAAAATACAATTATTTTGTTTTGAGAAAATGTGGATTAACTTCAGAGTAAATATTTTCATATGGTAAAGATACAAACTTTTTGTTAACATCACTGATTTAATCGTTCAGTGTGGGTACCTTGATGATCTCATTTGGCTTTTTTTAGGACTATTTCAGTTCTATGCTGTTCAAGAGATCTTTATATTTGGCCAATAATAGCAAAACAAATTTGCAACAAACACCTTGCATACAACAATAATCACAATAGAATTAGAAGGGTAGTAGGTAGGGTTAACACGATTTGAACTGCATTACAGAATATCAGATGAACATACTATGGATCGTCAAATAAAATCTTTAAAATCTAACCACTGAGTAGACTACAGAGGGCCCAAGAAAACTAGTGTATAAGTATTGAGAGCCCCGATACCCCATTAAATAAAGATCGAGGGTCTCTTACACTTTTCTGGACTGAAAAAGAAAATTGAAGTTACAACAGTATTCCCCCCACCATGCAACATGTTTGGGGACATCATCTGAATGAAAGTTTTGATGGTTTAATTCTTCTTCTTTTGGGGCCAAAACTATTTCAAATGTAAATAATATATTTGTAGTCTGAATTATAGTGTTTTAATCTCTGTTTAAAATTCCATTCATGAAAGAAAGAAGGAAAACATCAATATAACAGCTGATTCAAAATTATATAAGACAGTTTATTGGTCCAAATATAAAGTATAACACACTATCAGAGGGGTTAGGGAACTGGGTCAGTCATTTTGAAGGAGACAGACTTTCCTAAAATAACAGCCATTTTTTCCAGATCACATTAATAACATAACTGATTATGTTTTGAGAAGAAATATGTTCACATTTTTGCTATAATGGTATAATGGTAAACAGTAGTTTATTCAGTAGTCCTTGTATGTTACATATGTTGGTGGGATGATGGTTAAAATAAGTAATTAAAAAAACTGATGAGGTATAGGATTCATCTCTCAAGGTTTCCAACAGACAAAAGCCTCCATTCTGTCTATGAAGTCGCTCTGATAACTGATTTTTAGCCTCCAGTCTGAACAAAGGCCATGTGCCTGTTTGTAAAATGCATGTAGTCCCATGTATTTCACGGCCGTAGGCTACCAGATGATTTAACATGAACATTGTGTGGAGATCTCGTTCAAGTCACGAGACATTTGATAAGAATAAGACGGTCCATTGTAACAACGGGGACACCCCTCCTGGGTACTGCACAGATCGTGGGCTTCATCTAAACTTACAAACCGCCACTTAATGTGATTTTATTCATCAAGGCCTGAGAATTGATTCTGAGTCTCGGGTTTGACGTCGAGAAATTCATGAGAAAATAAAAGGTAACGCTTGACTTCACAAGTCTTGAAACTAATGAGGAATGCAGGACGTAACTGATATGTTAACGTTGTTTGTTAGGGATGTTTCCTGAGGACATTAGGTAATCACAGGAAAGATGCACTGTCTGTTAAAAGAAAGCAGCACTGTTTCCCTCGGACGAATGAGAAGTCAGGGGATCAAAGTGATTACCACACAGTGGAACTACATACAAACACACGACAATGGGGCCCCCAGTTTAGGACACAGTGGCCCAGGCCTGTTATCACCAGTGTGTAGCAGCTATCTGCAGCGTCCATGTGTCTCAACATACAGCGTACAGACACTCCCAGTCGCCATAAAGACATTTTCATCCTGACAGACATGTTTAATATCTTTAGTCTGAATGCTTTATTTGTGGAATGTAGAGCAGACAATAGCAAATTGAAATATAAAGAGTATGAAATCTTTTATACATTTGAAAAATGTATAAAAGAACAGACAATATAATATATAAGGTTCTTTATAGCATCTAGTTTAAAAGGGGATAACACAATGCATCTATTATATAAACCAGGCATGTGGGGGAAATGTAATTTGGACTATTAACCTACTTTTTTAGAAAAAAGGATGTGAGGGAAACCTAAGTGGCTGAAATAGATCATGTAGCTGATTATGGTAATGCTGAGGAGTCACATTTAAAATGCCATTGTAGAACAATGTGAAAACACCAAGTTTTATTTTTGTACAATATTGAATAAAAGTAGATTATTTAATGTGGCTTTTTCCACAGCGATCAACAGAAAAAGACACACATTTCAAATAAAAAAAACATGTTTGCATAACCCTTTAGGATGAGGTATAAAAGTCACATAATTGAGCTCCAACTAGACAACTTTTATAGGCACTGTACATCTTCAAAGCTCTAATTGGCAGGCTACATGAGGCAGCAGAGAGCAGCTCTATCAGCGTTCGAACAAGCAGGCTGGTGTGAGTTATCACTGAGAGCCAGAGGCAGCACCAACGACCCACCTAGTCACAGTGGACGACACTAAACTATCCTTTAACAGGAAGAACATGCAGAGTGGGTCATTGTGAGCTTTACTTCAACTAAACCAGTTAATCAATTATTCTAACTTTTTTCTAGACTCATACTGTGTTTAGATACTGTTATTGACCAGTGCTTATCATTTTCCTTAATGTCATTTTTTTTGCTCAATGGTCACCGACCTCCCATCTTGAAAAAATGAGAAACATTAATTTAGGGGATTTATTCCCCGGTTCAGATTACATTAACCCTTTGTTGCATGGATAAATAAGCAAAATCATGTTTGTTCATATTCATGTTTGTTGCGCAAAACATGAATATGAGTTCTGAGTTTCAACAGAATGGAATTAGATTTAGTAAAACATTATTTAATTAAAAAAACTACTTGTAGCAGAAGGTTTTTCAGACAGCTGCATACATTTCTTCACTTGATTTATGTGAACTATGTACCATGTATTTGTTTTCAGTGTAGCAGCATTATTTCTTGAGCTAGGGGATGCCAGAGGACAAATACTGAGTTTGGCAGTCTCTGTTGACATTAGCGCCCCTTAGTGTAACCAATGCGGCACAAACAAAGAATAAATTATTTGTCTTTTGCTCTACATGACAATCAGGATTTTTAAATTGCTATACCTCTAAACGTAGAAAAGCACAACAAAAGATTCTCACTGAAACAGTCATTCAGTATTTTTTGTTAAAGAATCATTCGAGAGCAACTTAAATGCACCTTTATTTTATCTGAATTGTCCCGTGTGTTAGTGAGAGGGAGGAACATAAACATAACACTGTGTTCCTCTACTAGAGCAACTGTTGCCATGCCGTCCGCTAACACAAGAGAGACAACTTGTTCAACCTGTGGACCAAAATAATTTGCAGTTGCTGGCCAACATTATCAAGAGACTCATCCTGTTATTCAACCATTGATGCCTCCCAAAGAAGCAGCTCCATGACAAGGCAGAATATCATCACCCCACCCAGTGTGTCGCTTAAAAGGTGTACATGGAGAAGGCCAATTATAGAGCACTCAACAAAAGGTTCTTAAATAATAACTTAAGTGTGTCTGTATGGAATTATATTAGTGTGTTCTAATTAAATTAAAAGACACCTTTGACATCATAAAATAATGACAACAGCAGCACAGGAAGAACTATTACAGTATGTTTATTTAAAGTGGAAAGTTGTCAGACATCTGAGGGAACTTCGAGATGATTTTGAGGCAAATGAGCAGACATCTAAATTAAGTGTGAGCTGACAGACCAGTGGGTGGTGGTCTTCAGAAGCACTTGCAATGATCGCTCTAGTACCTGACAGTTTGAAATACAGAGTAGCTTTTCATTTATAAAAACATTTTAAATTGACATCAGAAGAGTATTCCAATTTGATATGGAGAAAGACACTATTCCAAGATTATTTTTTCATTTAACAACCACAAATGATACAAAATGTCTTCATTAGCCACAACCCTTACAGTAATGTTTCAATTATATCCTGGAACAGATTATTCATCAGAGCGCTGCAGAGGCAGAAACCAAGCGGAAGTCTCCCTTTTAAAAATATTGACATCCACTTTGCATGGTGCTTGCATTCTGTGAAAACTGGTAATTGCATGAGAGCAGTAAACAAAGACTTGGAAAAACAAAATATTTAGGCAGTTGAGAGAATATCAGGCAATGAGGTTGTAGGAAAAGTGAACTCCCTTCAATCCTTCTGCGACATCTTCTCCCCGTCTCAAATCCTATAATACAGGACTTCCAGGAATGGATTCATCATACTATAACCTTTAAGCTTTTAGGCTACAGTAATCATTAACAGCCTGGAGAACCACAATAAGACCAGAGAGGGGGAGCCAGACGGTTGGTGAAAGCAGCTACTGGCCGTAGTGCATCTCTGTTGGCTTTGTATAAAGCAAGGTTTTACCCCAGCCTGATTTTAGCAGGGCTGGAGGTAGACCAGAGGTGGCATTGGCAGTATACAGTTGCACTGGCCAGTGTTGATGCTGCAGGACTGGTGGAAGTTTACATGATGACGCATTGTGGTCTGCTTTTGGTGATCTTCTGTACAGGTTTGCCATCGTGGGCACTCTCAATTGCAGCCAAGACCTTATGGCAGGAAAGAAAAACATAAAATCAGTGTGTTCTTATTGTCATTTACAAGCGTTGAAAAAGTATCCAGCTCCTTTACATAAGATAAGATAAGATGAGATAATCCTTTATTAGTCCCGCAGCAGGGAAATTTGCAAAGTAAAAGTACTACTACTTTCACACTGTGAAAAAAAAAAAAACTCTGTTACAAGTCTTGCATGGGAAATAAACTTTGACCAAAACTAATTCTCCAGTACATTTCAGATGAAGATTTGACCTGAACACCCCGTGATAGGCTTATGAATACAACACATTGTTAAAAATATTCAAGTGACTAACAGCCTTTTTGGCTTGTGATCTCCTTAAGTGAAGTTGAGGCCACTTTGACAAGGGTTACTTTGCTGCCCCGTGAACAGCAGGTTTTACAGCTAGCTGACAAGTCATGTCTGACCTGTTTTCAGTTTATTCACCCTACAAAATCTCACAATTACTGTAATGTATGATCTCTTGATAGGTTGAGGCTGATTAATTGACTATCAGCTTTTTTTCCTGCTCCAAACTTTGAGCTTTGTTTTATTGGCCTGTAAATATTAATCATTGGTCGACCTCTTATTGAAGTAAAAGTATGAGTGTATCATCAGGAAATCCCTCATAACATTTTAAAAAGTACTCAAAAAATGGTTCCTGTGACTGTTCTACTGTTATATCATGACATTATTTTTAGTCATACAATAATGAAAAAGCAGGATCTTTTGTTGTGTTTGGAAGAGGTGGATCTCATTGTGAACATTTTGTTGTATTAGTGCAACTAATGATTGATTTCATTATGATTAATCTACTTCATTCATTAATTGATTGAAAAAAAATTATCTGAAAAACATTGACTTTGAATACATAAATCAATATGCTGTACGTAAGCATATTATATGGAGACGATAAACAAAGAGGAATGACACAGCAAGTATGCTATTAAACACTCCCTCCTCCCTTGATGAAGGCTCTCCTCCTCCTCTTCGTCTATGGTAGACTGAAGATGTCAAAACAAGCTCCTTCACAATGTTTTTGCATTAAAGAAATAATTTAAATCTTTCAGATGGATTTGTAGCATAAAAAAGTACAACATTTCCCTTTAAGGTGTAGTGGAGTAAAAGTAGTAAGTGGCATGTAAACAAACAAAAACACATTGTTGCATGCCTCCACTGTGATTCACGTTAATGAGCCTGTTCGACCTGCAGGTTTACTCACGTCGTTCTCATATGGAAACCCCCCCACCTCCTTCTTGGAGAAGATCAGCTGCCCGTTGATTTCAATCTCAAAGCTGCCTGCAAAACGAAACAAGATAACGTCACCCTTCATGATCTCTGCCTTGAACAGCACGCGGCTTCACAGTCAAAGACACAGATCGGTCACACATGACTCAAGCATCACGCTGTCTCAGCTGGAATAAAGTTATTTAGCAATACTCGCCTTGTCTTCCCACGAAGCCTGACACATCCGCATCGGGAAACCGCTCCTTGACAAAGTCATGGAGCTCCCGGTAGCGGGGTTCGTACCCTCATCCACCACTGCAAAGGAGAAACGAAACAAAAGCAGCGTTAAAGCAGAATACCAGCTAGCTGTGAGCTAACCATGCTAACAGCTGATCTGTAGCAAAAACACGTCTATTCGGTACGATTTACGGCACGGACTCTGACACAAACAGAGGTGTGTTAGCCTATAACGTACACGATAACAGGGATGTGATAACAAAATATGTAATTACCAATATTCGACTTTTACTGTCAACCCCATTGCTGCTGTTTGTCTACCCGGCCTGCTGTCTCAGCGGTGCAAAGCTGAGTGTATAACCCGGTGAGAGCGTTGTTTTTGTAACACGGTGCCGGGCGGCGGGGCGGGGTTTAAACCGGAAGACACCAGTCAAGCCGAAATTAGAGAAACCGGAACCAAATAAAGAGAGGCAATTTTATTTACAGTGTAAAGGGATAGGTGACTGTTTGAGGCCCAGGAAAGTAAATTATCTTATAACCTATTTTACAAACAGCAATATGTTTGTTGCAGAACATATTCTTCCTCCCTCTCCCATTAATCATCTCAGGACCCCTCATATGTATCTGGAGGCCCTTTGGAGGGGCCCAGGTCTTACATTGGGAACCACTGGACTTAACTAGCTTTCTATAAATAAACTAGCTCCACCTCCAGTAGCTATAACAGATAAAAGCTGCCCATATGTTAAACTGTTTGTAATCAGTTTGGCTGATTATTTGGCAGATAGAGTGTTTTAAAAACTATCGCTATCGGTGGAACTGGGCTCACATAATAAAAGATGACTGACGAGCAGTCATCCGTCTCAATGGTCACACATCACCATTTTACATCGAGGCTCTGTACACATAATGACGACCGCTGAAAATATCTGTGTGCATGTGATGAACTCCTGATTCTGATTTCAACAACTGTTAAAGACCCCATGAAATGACACTTGTAGTGTTACCAATCTACTAATGTCAGAAATGATATTTTATCAGTCACAGGGAACATTTGTTTCCAGATCAGATACATTTGCTTTTGTTACTTGTGGTACATTTTGATGATATGTCGTCTACTAAAACTTACTCAGAATTTTAAATGCAGGGTTTTTACTTGTAGGGAAGGTTTTTTTTTTTTATCGTTGTACTGGTACTTGTACTTAAGTACAGGATCTGATTATTTCTTCAACCACTTTTTTATGATATTTTATCACGATAAACATATGTAATTGTGTTTCAGATCATAAGCACTCAATTTAAAAATGATGCATGGCTCAGGACCAAATGCTAACTGAAATATGAAACATACTGTATACGAACAACAACAGCTTCACAAAATATACCTCGGAAAATGTCATATATATACAGTACCAGTCAAAAGTTTGGACACACCTCCTCATTCAATGGTTTCTCTTTATTTCTTTCTACATTGTAGATTAATATTGTGGACATCCAAACTATGAAGGAACACATATGGAATTATGTGGTAAACAAACAAATGCTCAACAAACCAGAATATGTTTTATATTTTAGATTCTTCAAAGTAGTTGAATGAGAAGGTGTGTCCAAACTTTTGTCTGGTACTGTATATATATATATATATATATATATATATATATATATATGACATGAAAGAGAGAGAGTGAGAGAGAGAGAGAGTAAAAGTACTCATAATGCAGATAAATAGATAAATGAGCTAAATTGAAATATTTTATATACTATTGAGTATCCTATTTCATGTTTTTTTGGTTTAAAATCTTAAATGTAAATAGTTTCTTAACTATAGAAGTCAAATATTTCCTTTTGGACTGTAGTGGAGTACAAGATATACTCAAGTGAAGACAGTTACCTCAAATTGGTTAAATACAGGACTTGATTAAATTCATGGATCTCACAGAAGCTCAGTTATCATTATTCTCCAGAACGACTAGCTTTTATTTAAGTCCTGCTAATATTTACAGTCCTGTATTTTGATTGTTTCTTTCCACATGCAATGATTGTAAATTCACTTGATAGCACTGTGATTGTAGAAAACTCTACTACTACTATCTGTCTGTATTTGGTAACTGATAAATGCTGCACACACTCTTGTGTTTCTCTCCTGTGGACTGTCGACCTGCTGCTGAGGGGTGGGGTTCACTGCGTCTGTGACTGATTACTCATTACAGACAACCTTCAGACTCATAAACACATAAAACACAAGTATCGCTCCTTCAACAGGAAGCTTTGTCCACATTTTTCACAAAGAACACAGGAACACGGACCTGAAATAAGAATACATTCATAAGTTTTCCTGCTTTTAGATGGTAAAGAATGTGAAATGGCAACCAGCGAGCTGTCAGCATGTAAGTTTGAATTCTTGATGTGGCATGACAACCATATCACAAGCTCTATCATGTCTTGATTTTTATTATTATATATTTTTTGTGCCTTGTTAATTAATCAATTAGCCTATAAATGATTACATTTATATATCATTATCAAAGTGTGAAATGTTTTAAAACGTAGTTTGGTCTATAAAATAAAAAAGTAAATAGAGAAAATGGTTTTATGGGGCAAACTGCCGCAACACTCTAAATAATATTTTACTTTCTATTATGAAAGAAAGAAAATAAGCAAACATTTGAGAGGCTTGAAAAAAATTACTTATGTGATTAATTGATCATCAAAATTGTTGCTGTTTAATTTTCGGTCAAATGTATTCAAACTCAAAGTTATTTTATAAACTATCAAAAGAGAAAGAAAACCAGCACATAGTCAAATTTCTAATCTTTAAAAAGCCTAATTGTGACTAATGGATTAATAACTGGTATGGTATGATTACATTTGCTATTTTCCTCCTCAAGCTAGAACCTATCAATCCATTTGATTTTAAGAAATTTAGCTTCAATATGAATCTTTTCTGTGTTTCCGTTTTCTCTTCTGTGTCAGGGGACGGCTGGTGTGCATCCCAGTTAAAGATTATCCTCCTTGGTGGCAGAAACTGTGGTAAGAGCTCTCTGGGGAACACAATCCTGGGCAAAGAGGAGTTCGTCACCAAAGAGAGGACCTCGTGCTCCAGGAGACTGGGTGTGGTGGCTGGACGGTGGCTCACTGTGGTGGACACCCCCGGCTGGTGGTGCGACTCCAGCTCCAAGGACACATCTGAGCTGGTGAAGAGGGAGATTGTAAGCAGCGTCTCTCTGTGCGCACCAGGCCCGCATGTTTTTCTCATCACGATCAAGGCGAGCTCAGGCTTCTCAGAGAAGCGTCGCAGGGCCGTGGAGGAGCACGTGGCCCTGCTGGGCGAGAGGGTGTGGAGTCACTGCATGGTGGTCTTCGTCTCTGCTGACAAGTCCAAACACACAGGAGCTGAAGAGCTCATACAGAGCGGCGGGGAGGCCCTCCAATGGCTCAGCGGGAAGTGCAGTCGGAGGTGTCACAGTGTTATGTCCGGCGATGATGCTGAACTCATCGAGCTGCTGGAGAAGATACAGAAACTAGTCTCGGGAAACGGAATATTTGAAATGCAGGAAAACATTTTGCAGGCAACGGTAGAGGAGAAGAGGAGAGTGGAGGAGAGGGCTCGGCAGAGGTTTGTGAGAGGGAAGAAACACAGATCTCTCATGAGAGGCGAGTTCATCATTCTCTTTACATTATCTTTAGAGTCTAAAAACTTTTTAAGCAGATAGCCTGGTTTTAAGGAATCAACATTTTGGGAAATACTCTAGGAGATCACTATACTGAAACATTCCTGCTCATAATCACCTGTAAAACTACAAAGTGACATATTTACACACTTTATGCTAAGCTAAGCTAACTTGCTGCTGGCTCCATCTTCATATTTAAACTGACATATTTAAGAGGGATATTGATCTTCTAATGCAACATCTACAAGAAAGAGAATAAGGCTACATCCACACTAATGCGCTTTCGTTTAAAAACAGGCTTTTAAAACGAAAAAGTTCTCCGTCCACACGTGCGTTTCAGCATCGTTTACGAAATAATTTCCGTCCATACTAGTAAGCCTGAGCAGGTATATCACATGACTATTCCCATACACTGGGCATGCAGGTGCCGGTGTAAACAGGAAGTACTTTGGTTGCTTGGTTACAGAAAATCGCTAATTAACACGGCGTTATCAAACGAATCCGTCCTCGAGAGAATTTTTAAACGTATCCCTTTGCGTTGCCCTAAAACTACGTTCTAGTGTAGACGCTCAGTGTAAACGTAGCAAAAGATATGCATTTTAAAATGGAAACGTAGTAGTGTGGACATGGCCTAAGTGTATTTCCCAAAACGTTGAACTATTCCTGTAACCGAGTTGTTTATTTACTTGCAAATCCTATTTAGTCTAATAAAAAAAACTATGATTCTTTCAGAGAGGTTGCGGCCCATAACTGATATCCGGATTGTGTTGGTGGGAGCAAAGGGTTCTGGGAAAAGCTCCACTCTGAACACCATCCTGAGCAGAGAGAGCAGCCAGTCGGTGAGGAGGAGGACGGCCAGGTGTTTGGTCGCCAAAGGAGTGGTGTTTGGGAGACAGGTGACTGTGGTGGACACACCGGGCTGGTGGATGAACTACTTCTGTGACGAAAGTCCCGCCTTTGACCTGAGGGAGCTGGTGCTCAGTGCGTCTCTCTGCCCTCCGGGGCCTCACGTCTTCCTGCTGGTGATCCGTTTGGACAGAGCCTTCACTGAAATCTACAGGAGGGCAGCCATGGAGCATCTCCGGCTGATTGGCGAACACATCTGGAGTCGTGTCATGGTGCTGTTTAGTTTCGGGGACTGGCTGGCAGGCACGACCACGGAGCAGTGCATCGAGAGCGAGGGGGAGCCTCTGCGTTGGCTCGTTGAGAGATGCGGCAACAGGTATCATGTCCTGAACAATAAAACGAAAGGGGACGGGTTTCAAGTCAGAGAGCTGATTGGGAAGATTGAAGAAATGGTCGCCGGCTGCAACGGCTGCGTGCATTATGAAATAGAGAGGGAGGCGGTGGAACAACTGGAGGGGGAGATGAGAAGAGAGGAGGAGAGAGCCAAGGAGAGACGGATGAGGAAGGAGAAACAGAGGCAGATGGCGAGGTCTCAGCTGGGTGAGTGAGATACATTTAAAAGTGATAAACAATGTCAATGTGATCTTGTTTTGCTGATCTAATAAACAATGTTCGATTTAGCTGTTTAGATGTTGTTTTGACGTAGTTTTGTTTGATATGTAACAACACCTTTTCCACAGAGAAGCTCAACCCCATCACAGAACTGAGAATGGTGCTGATTGGCCGCGGGAAAACAGGTAAGAGCTCGTGCAGAGACACCATCATGAGCAGAGAGAGCTTCCACGCAGAGACCCGAACCACCTCCTGCTCTGACAAACGAGCCACCATCAGCGGCAAGGCGGTGGCGGTGCTGGTGACACCGAGCTGCTTCTCCGTGACCTCTGACCTTCTCCACATGGCGTCCAGCGCTTTCCTCCTGGTCGTCAACGTGAGCTCCTCTTTCAGTGCTGCCCACGCGGAGGCCCTGGAGAAACAGCTGGAGGCGGGAGGAGCCCAGGTGTGGAGTAGAACCTTGGTCCTGTTCAGCCACGGCGATTGGCTGGGCGACACGAGCATCGAGCAGCGCATCGAGAGCGAAGGAGAGTCGCTGAGGAGGCTCGTGGAGAGGTGTGGGAACAGATACCACGTCCTGGATAACAAACACCGGGGGGGTGGAGCTCAGGTTAAGGAGCTCGTAGACCTGGTAGAGGAGACGCTGGTGGAGGACAGGCTGGCTGTCCTTCACAGAGGTGATCACGTGTGGAAACGTGATTCTGTACGAGATGTGACGCTGTGTCAAAAAGATTTAAAGATGATCAGGAGCCGCAGACTTCAGATGTCCCATGACCGTAAGTAAATCTGATGCACTGATGTTTTTCTCCCCTCCGACAGATTGAGGCAGTTTATTCTGGATTAATGTTTGTATGGTTCCTCAAGAGCAGTGGTTCTACAAGTTGGAGGGGTCGTGAGACAATTAATAGGACAGCAATGAGAAAATTATAAATTATGAATTTATCAACGGTCAATTCTGGAGGGAGGAGGACTCAAGAGGATAAGATACATTTACTTCAGGCAAAGGTCAGGAACAGACTTAGAGGTCACTCATCCAGGTGAGCAGGAACTGGAGCAGAAACGGGTACAGGTTTACACGGCTGGAACAAAAAGGCATAAACAAGACTGAGTATCTGGCAGGGAAGGAGTGGAAATGGGCCTGAACAGTAAGCAAGTGACAGGTGGGAATGTCTGAGGCCATGTGGATGGAGGGAGGATGTCAATACAGGGGGATAGAGAGGCAGAATGGTAAAAAAGCAGACTATATATCTAGATATTTCTGCTTTTTTTTCTAGTGAATTACTGATGGTACATTTTCAGGACTAAAAAAGCCCTAAAATAACTTTGAACTATCACGTATTGTTCTGTTAACCTGTAATAGATATATGCAATTGACAATGTAGACGTGACTTCTTTTTAAAGAGGACACATTATGCTTATTTTCAGGTCCATTATTGTATGTTGGTCTCTACCAGAACATATTTACATGTTTTAATGTTCACGAAATACATTATTTTCATCAAACTGTATTTTTGAATTTACCTGTATTCAACATTCAAAACAACATTATGCTATCAGGTACTGATTAAAACACACAACAGAGAAGTGTTCAAAACTCAGAGGAAGCAACTTACAAAAATCTAAAATAAGAAAAGTCATATCAGGTGCTAAGCGGGGAGTGATCAAATCAAAACTGTGAGGTAGCAGTATGGTAGCAGTGAGGTAGCAGTATCTGCAACAGAGAGATAAGCAGATTTATATTTTAGGACGGGTGGAGACGGTTGTTAAATAATTTGTTGATATTTTTATGGCTCGCGTGAAATCCATCTGCCTTTATTATGTCCTTTACAGTGACTGAATCAGCCAATCCCACCACACAAACATCTCTAAACTGCTCAGGAGGCCCTGATAGTGGTGGTCAGATAGTGGCACTTCCAGCAGGAAGAAGAGGACGGTCTGGACCAAACATCCTGGACAGAGACAGAATCATGTCCTGTTTAGCCTCTATGCTCTCTGGTGAAGACGCATCGAGGTGGACCATGAATCTGCCTTTCTGGCTCCCGACTGATGATCCTTACCTGAGACTGAACGGTGCACGCCGTCTGTCCTCATCCACACATCAAACAGTTCTCATGGTTCTACCTCAAACACAACACAGGATGCTTGGGGAGGAAAATGGCATCGGCGTTCATCTGCTCTGCCACCCTGCGTTGAGAGAGCGGACCCTCAGGAGGCTCACTGAGGCCGGAGGTCTGCAGGCGCTGATCGAACAGTGGGGCGACAGCAGCCTGGAGGAGCTGGAGGCCTTCATTGACTCGTACTTTGAGATGGTTTGGGAGCAAACTATGGGGTCATTTCAGGAACCCGTCTGTCCCACCGCAGAGCAGGAGGATGTCGTTGAGAAAGAGGAGGCTGGACAGCAGGAGGTGCTCTCATCCATCGACAGGAAACTTTCAAAGCTGGAGCTCCTTGAGGTGATCAGGAAGGATCTGGCCGAGCTGAGGACGAGTCTGGAGAACGGCTGGAGGGCCATACAGGAACTCAGAGAAAAAAGGAAACAGGATGACGATCATGTTGATACAAAGATGGAGTAAATTGTTATCTCATATAGTACAAGTTAATCTATGTGTTTTTCTGACTATTAAAGTAAAAAATAAATTTTGACTTTGTCTAAAGGAGCTACACTTTTATTATGACGCATTTGTCGGAGTTGTTGTAATTCTCCACAAGGGGGAGCTGTTGCATAAGGGTAGGTTGTTATGTTGCTGCTGAAACTTAGTAGTACTCAGCCTCACTAGAGACATTTTGGCTTTTTAATAAAACATTTTTATCATGTGGCTGTGTTGATGCACATGGCATACATTTTTGGCAAACGTGCAAGTTTTTTTATTTTATTTTGTAAGTTCAGTCTCAGCTCCTATAAAAAGTCAATAATAAACTGTGTTTCCAAAATACAGACAATCAGACCCTTAAGGACAAAAATGTTCCCATTAAAAACACAATGTTTGATGCCATGGCCATTACAGTATACAATTATGCATTCTAGTATATCAGGCTTTCAATCTAGAGCCCTGTCCTTAATTTCTTTTTTTCTATTTTCCGCCAGATTAAGCCATTTTATCACATTTGCCCTTTGGGGCAAATTCATGCTATTTTTACGGTTCCCTGCACAAAAGAATGAAGTCTTTACAAAATAAATGTTGTTGCTAATTATTGATAAATCCCAGACTATAAAGAAATACAAATAAAAATCCCCCCCCAGCTTTTATTGTACAGAAGATAATTCAGTCTTATTATGTATACAAAAGCGAAAAATGTATATTAATACGTAAGTTGTCTGCGTATGTTGAAGCAGACATTTTGATCGTCTAAGGACATCAGAGACAAACTCTATGTGGCCAAAAGTATACGGTCACGTGAACAAAACATTTATCTGCTGATACAACAACCTCAATTCTTCTGGTTTCAGGCTTTCCACCTGATGCTGGGGATTTTCTCCCATTGAGTTCATTCAGCATTAGAGCAGTGAGGCCTGGCTCGTGGTCGGTGTTCGCCTTCATCCCAGAGGTGTTGTAGGGGGTTGAGGTCAGGGCTCCATGTGAAGGCCAGTCAAGTACAATCTGTGCACCATATGAGACCCTCTGTCCTACTCATCACCTTCCTCTTTAGGCTCAGACTCACTGACAAAACCTTTTCAGGAAAAAAAAGTTAGAAATCTCAGGATGGGTAACAGAGGAGGAATCCTGCTTCCAATACAGACAGACATGCAAGTGATGAAATAAGAATAGTATAATTACAATATGAAGTATAGATTGTGAACATACATGTCAGAATGTGGAGCCAGGGAGATGTCAAAGAACTTCCTGTCAAGGTGCTGCAAAGAAAGTAGGACCTGAGACACATGACATTCTCTCTACCACAAAGACCTGGAAAAGAGTACAGACACACACACACACACACACACACACACACACACACACACACACACACACACACACACACACACACACACACACACACACACACACACACACACACACACTGTAAAATAAATGAGATTTATCATTTAAGGACCATAGATCAAGGTGTGGTTTCTGTAACCACATCAAAACTACTGGAAACAGTAGCCATTTGAGTGAAAAAAAATTAACAATATTTGGCACTGTAGGTCCCAGAAATGGCCAAAGATTTTTACAAAGTTTAGCTGGTCAAGAGAATACAGGAATCATAAGTTTGGCAACACAGAGGCTATGGAAGTTCTTGAGGATGGAGAACTTAAAAAGTGTAGACAGAGTTGTGATAGTCACGTGGCGTTTGACCCCATGTTGGAATAACACTAGGAGTGTCCGAATAATTTTGGCCAAGTAGTGTAACACTCAAGAGGAAGGATACAGGACATATCTAAAGATGTTAAGATATAACTGACGAAGAAAGGAATGGATGTGTCTTTTTTTCTGATAAATCCCTAACCATTCCTATCAAATTAATCCCTGCAGCTTGACAGCTTCCTGCACAAACATAAAAGCCTTAAATGGTTTCAATCAACCTTGTTCATCTGTGCAGGAGAGTCCACATGTGTGCTTCTCCCAGTTTACAGCAAACGGCGGTTAAAAACAGGACGTTGACGCGACCACCACTTTCTTTGTTGAGGAAACAGAGAAACTGTTGTGGCTTCTATTGGGTTAATTTGTTTTTCCTTCCTGAATTCATCAAGAGCTTTAAAGTCACACACAGACATACCAACCACTGCAGAGGCTAGAAGGACTCTGGCAAAATGAACACTGTACGGTAACACCAGGAGACAGGTTGCCGTTTTTTTGATGTAGCTAAAGTTGTTTGATCTCATTTTCCAGATCCTGGTGTGTGAAATATCAAAAATCATCCATTTAGTATTGTCAGTTAAAGTGGCCCTATTATGCTTTTCCACTTTTTCCCTCTTCTTTAGTGTGTTATATATTTTTTTACGTGTAAAAGGTCAGTAGAGTGTAAAACCTGAAGTCCACGCCTAAAAGGATTTACCCTCCCCCTCAGAATCACTGCTCCTGAGCTGCCTGAAACGGCTCGATTGAATTCTCTCCTTCCCTTCCGTAACTTTATGAGGTCACAATGTTACTGAAGTCATGTAAAACTCCTTCTGGCTAGTTTGGCCCTCAAACAACAAAAGAGAGAGAGGGAGCTGAAACTCCGGAGGAAGAGTTTTTTGAAATGTGAAACGTAGACCAATCACAACAAAGGGGGCTATCTGACCAATCAGAGCAGACTTTGCTTTCTGGAGTGAGGAGCAAGCGCTACAACAGAGCATTTCAGAGAGAGGGTAAGAAGAGGTGCTGCAGGACAGCCAGGATGAGAAAAACAAGGCGGATTATGAGCATTAACACATGTAAACACGTTGTAACTGTAACTTGAGATAAAAATATGCACCCGGAAAATAGCATAATAGGGCCTGTTTAAAGTATCTCTGCTCCGATCTGATGTGTTCATTCCTCCCAAACATTATCATTGTGTTTTCCTTTTATGAAAGCTGCAGTGGGCAGTGAGAGATAACCTGTTGAGAAATGATAACCTCAATAAGCAGATATCACGCAATCTGCCTGAAATGTGATGCTCTAATGTTCGACTCGCTGCTGTTTAGGAGTTTGGATTGTTGCAGTTTGAGTTTTGTTTCGATAAAATGTCATCTTTAAATAGTTGTATTTCACTCCAAAACGCATCCTCATGGTGGTGCTAGAGGAACAGTGAGGGAAACATCAAATTAGGTTTCATTGTGTGGGGACCATGAAAATGTCATGGTAATTAGTTATTATGTCATGATTATGACTAACCCCTTTAACCCAACTCAATAAAAACCCTTCTGAAGATTGTATTTGCTTGGAATTGGAAACTTTTATCACTAGGTGACTATTGCACCAGCTGTTTTAGATAAAACATTTTTTATAGTTCAGCTTTGGATGAAGGGAAGTTGTCTTTTCCTCCCTCTTATCATCCACAGCGTTGTTTTACTGACAGATACTCCATGTCCTCACTCCAAAGCTCCCCAAACTGTTGTGATACCTGTGATAATAAAAGACAGAAATAATCTCAACTGTGGGGGGATACAAGAAAGGGACGGCGGCATTTCTAGGATGGACCTACTGGAGGCATAATAGCAACGGGGCGATTTGTAGGCAATCACGGTCCATTTATCTCTGCCAGTCTCCATCTCAGAGCTTTCTCTCTTTGCATTGTCCCTCTTTGAATATTATTACTCCTTCTATCCGCTCTCCCTGCCGTCTTATCATCTATCTTCCTCTGCTGTCAACATGTCATTCCTCCACTCCATTCTCCTGCTGCTCATCTTCTCTCGACCCCGTTCTCTCTGTCTGTCTCCCCACATTTCTTCTCTGTCTCCCATCCCATTTTCTCTCTGCAGTTCTTCACCCTGCGGTCTCCCTCTCCTGCTCTCAAATCAAGTCGTGAGTGCTCAGCCCCACCCCCACCCCCTCATTAAAGGAGTTCTGCAGCCGGGGAGGAGCAGGAGAAATGGATCTCCCCTCTCTCTCTCTCTCTCTCTCCTTCACGGAGGCTGTTTGGGAGATAATTCTGAGCCCGCATCCATCTCCATTAGCAAGGAAAAGCAGCGACCCCCCCTTCCACCCATCGCTCTGTATCACGTTTCACTGACTGCTTTTTTTCCAGGTGGAAAAAAGAAAAGACCAGGCCGAGGAGATGGGCAGAGGCTGGGAACGCGGATGGAGAAGGGATGATTTAGACTTATTGTAAAGGAATCATCCACTTCCCTTCATGCTCTGATACGATGACGTTCCCCAAGGGGTGATGTCTGGGATACGGTACAAAGTCGACCAGTGCAGCTCAGCGGGGAGGACTGAACTTTTCTACCCTTTCCAGCCCATAAAGAAAATCTGCATCGATCGTTTCACAAGAGTTTAAAACAGAGAGCACAGAGCAGAAACAGCTGTCTCAGGTTGGGGTTGTGTGATGCAAGTTAACAGGAAGTTTAGGCTCAATCATTGAGGATGAAACTTTATTTAGGTCAAAGCTGTGATAAACAACAGGAGTGATCCTTTGGTGATGCCACCGGGAGTGTTAGCATGGAGTGTATTCAAGGGATTATTCTTCTTAAGAGTAAGATTATCTTCCTCTTTAGGGCCAGTTGTGACAACTTCAAATTAGAACCAACAACATTTTCCGAGCAGAGATTTTTCTTTAAGTGTTTTGGTGGTCTTCCAAATCAGGTCTCATTTAAATCAACACGAGTTCAAGTCAAATCTCAAGTGACTCAAAACTAATTCTTGTCAACTCTCAAAAAAGAAGAAGTTTGAATTGGGGAGCTGTGTTGCTGTGTTGCTTTACATTTTTAAATGAAGTCTCTAGGGAGTGAGATATCCTCTAGTTCCTCCAGGAGGAGCTGGCGGATGGGAGCTGCAGGGAGAAGCACTTCTGTGCCACCTTTTGATGGAGAATAGATGGAAAGAAGGATGAATGTAAATAAATGTAAATCAAGTCAAATCATCATTAAAAAGTCTCACAGCAGCCAAGTCCACGTCATGACCTTGTTTGAGTCTGAGGTCTTCAGCTCTGTTCCCAAACTACTTTCAATCAAGTTGAAACACAAGACATTAATGTGGCCGCTGCTGGCCTCGTTGAGAACCCATTACAACGTCACATTAATGCTGTGGGAACAATTTCGCTGGAACGCTTCAGGACTAGTCTGAATAAGTCCAGGCTTAAAGTGTGGAGGTGATGGAGAAGTGTGTGTCAGGAGTAAATGAGGCATATTTGGCTTAGCTGGCACCTGGACCGGACCAGCACCAACCACACACACATGCACACACTCAGCACTCACGCTCTTCCATCTTCCCAAATCCACGTCTGTCACTGAGCCCCGTCAGGATATGCCGGGTCAGGGAAAACCTCAAGGGCAAAGTTCAGGAAACAATTAAGGGAAATAACTGCACACCAGAGGAGCAAATTCAAGCTCCAGTTTGAATGTGTTTCTGTTTCTCAGAAGGTCTCACTCGTTAAATCATTAACCTCCATGACTGGAGACCACAAAAGAGGAAAAGCAACACAGTTGTATGTTAAAAATGTAGATGCCATCTGCTTCGTGAGTGGCTATTACGAGAGCTATTACAGAGAGGGATGAGAGGAGAGCCCCCTGTAAATCAATGGAGGCTTACAGGGTTCGTGGTTTGACCCTGAAGTCGATTTCACCTTCAGACATTTAGCTCCCAACGACGGCCAACGAGACAGAATGCTTTCACAGGGTTTTATCACTGCAATTTGTCAGAAGCACTTGAATTAGATGTATGTCACACAGAATATAAACATCTGTACTCTTACAGCATTTCCACTATCTGTGTGTACGATTACAACTGGAAAAGCAAATCAATCAGCAAGTCAACTTGCACTTTTCCAGTGAAATATCTCAACATCTACATGATATTTGGTTCAATAATTCTTGTCCCTCTGAATTTCAATAACTTTGGGGATCTTAGCTTTTGGCTAGCTCCAAAGTCAGGTCAACATTTTTGTGTAATACTTTGGTTTATGACCAAATACCTTCACAACCATGCAATCATTTCCTTCAGCTTGATCAGTGTGCTTATTGATAATAAGCAAATGCAAGCATGCTGACCAACTAAACTAAGATGGTGAACATCACAAACAATATACCTGCTAAACATCAGCATGTTAGCGTTCTCATTGTTAACATGCTGACGTTAGCGTTTAGCTCAAAGCACCATTGCTCACAGAGCTGCTGCTTTGGCTCTAGTCTTGTTTTAATTTTCTGGCAAAATACTGGGCACAATACTGGGCCAATTTTTGTTCTTCCAAATGTATTAAAATGAAACAGGAGGAGAGAAAACTGCTTTTTGGTTGAACCGAATCCAACATGGTTTTCCAACAAGGAGTCATAAGGGTCAGGAGCCAAAAAGTGTGGGAACCACTGTTTTATTGGCTTGAACGGGCACGTGTTTATTTGCAGTGTTACATTAACATGCTAATAGAGCATATTTTATACGTGGCAGGATCCACAAATTTATTCTGGCATAAAGACAATCTATAACATTACATTTTGACGGCGCTGACTTTAATCGTCTGCAGCTATATGAAACTGCCGTCTCTCTCCCTGAGGAAGAAAATGTACGGCTGAGTGGAGGAGCCTGAGCTCTGTGGCTTGAATGACAACAACATAAAGGGATTTAAGAAGGTTATTGAGATGCATGTTGTGTAAAGAGAGATGTGTGATGGCGTTTACTGGAAAACGAGATAATGGGGCAAAACAGGAACAAGAAAGAAAAACACGCCGATGAATACAGATTTTATGTTTAGAGCCGATTAGGTTTTAATATATGGCCTCATATGTTTGCGCGCCAAGCTCACATTTATGCACAAAAACACACACAGTGATGGTTTATTTTGTGCCTGTGTTGAGGATTTCCAGGTTATTATCAGCCAGCCATGTACGCCGGTTGAGTGAACATGACCGGCCCAAACAAGGTTACGGCCTTTGATCACTGCCACTGAGACGAAAAGCATGATGGGACGGGAACACAACACGACAACACGCCTAACAAAAATGATAGAACAAATGCCCCTTTAAACTTTACACGTGTCATGCAGTAATCAACTCCAATCAAGTAAAGGAAATGGCGACATGCACACATGGATTTACAAGAGTGATTAAGCATTTGAATTAAAGCCTTAATTACTCAATATTATTTAATGTTATTGAGCTGTTTGTGGAAGTCGGGAGCTCAGGAAGATCACATTTTGGAAGTAAAGGATGCTTGGAGGAAGGTAGAGGAAGAAGATCGGGTTATCTTTGATTGCTATTCAATACCATCCAACCAGCTAATCGCATTACTCCCCTTTCTGTGCCCTGCTGTCAATACTCATCCTCGGGGTTGCTCTCAGTCAACAGCTCACCTTCTTACTACTATCTCTTTTTGTCTGTGCTCTTAACACTTCTCTTCATTTGTTTCGATTTCTCTCCTTGCCTCCTGTGCGTTCCTCTCTTGTCTCCTTCCACAAGATGCTCCAGGTGCTTAAGAAGTCAAACAGCGGCGGCTTTTATGATCCCAGGATGCTCATAGAGACCAAAGGAAGCCTAAAACAACAATGTCCTGCCTCATTCACAGACGTTAAACCCTTTTGATCCCAGGACGTCGTGCCTGTGTGAGACAATGTGTGCAAAGCAAGTGAAATGTAAATGTCTCCGCCTGCAGGGTATTATGCAGATGTTCTATTTATTCTATTTGAGCAAACAGCAAGACTATAATTGCATTCTCAAATTTGAATATATTTAAATCACAATTTGTGCATCATAACAATGGCTCTTATGATGGATGATAAGAAAACTGTACATTTATGCACGGAGGTGCCCGATGCACTCAAAGAACAGGAAATATCGAGGTTTAAAATCACACAAGCGCCATCAATATTCTATCACCGTCCCCTTGAGTGAAGCAGCTCATCCATTTGGCTGATTATAGTGGTTAGCTGAAGAGGACGGAGAAAAAGCCGGTAAGAAAGCAGATAAGAACTACTTCTCTTGATTACAGAGAATCATCTGAGACACTGCTTCGCTTCACTGCAGGGAGATGAGCAGGTGAGGAATAAAAGAATTGTGTCATTACATACTGTCAAAATGAGGCTCTGAAAACCACTTTATAAACTTATCTTTATTGTCTTTTTCAGGAGGAACTAAATGATTAAGGCAATTACTCTGATGAATAAAAATAAAGTCTGACAATTAAATTTAAAGTAGCCCTTCTGGGATATTAAAAAAGATGGGATTATCAAAAAAAGACAATAAAGCATCATCTGGTCCCTTTAAGACTTTCACATAGTTCACATGAGGGATTTCACATCACAGTTCTCCAGCTTGTAAAAGTCTCCACTTTTGCCAAACTTTTGTGTAAATGATCTAAAGCAAGGTAAAAAGTCAACACAACGTTTCCCTCAAGATTTTCTCTTAGTCCAGCCTTAAAGAGTTTTCATTTTTAGACTTTTACAAATTCCACAATAGTATGAATTCAAATTATTATTCTCAGTCCAGCTACAGCGCAGCACAGCAATATTTTCAGTCCCCAACACTGATGAAAAAGTTTTAAATGGCTAGTTATAAAACTGATTTTAAGGTTACAATCGCCGACACCCGGGTTGCCTGGCTAAATCTTGCCCAATTTCCAGCGCCATGCTATGTGAGGTACATTAAAGTGGATATGTAACAAATAAAATCATCAAGGATTTGGAAACTATTATAATTTAATACGTATAAAAGACACAAATAATACACTCTCCTCAAAGCCACCAGACAAAACTGATTATTTATATATATAAAACTTTATTAGTGTTTCCAGCACGTTCGTGACAACTAACGTGCCTGAAAATACTGATCTACTGGCAATAGGAAAAGAGTGTATTGCCTGGTTTTCTCATTGTTGAATGGTTCCATATACAAGCTAGTTTTCTCCTTAAGAAATTGTGTTACAAAAATACACATTACATGTACCCTTCTGATTCAATCACTTAAAGCCTCTATCGTATCACACAAATACTTTCTGTTGTATCTTCCCAGGTTTTGGGAGATCTATATCTTTCTGCTGCCACGTCAATACAGTGTGAAAAAAATAAATTGGATTTCTTTTTTTGTGTTGCTCCAAGCATTAAAAAATGGAATTGGAAAAACTCAACAGGAGCTTTTCTTTGCAGAAGAAATATATTGCATAATCCTCAGACCTCACTGTCAACATGGAGACTACTTCTTTGGTAGAAATTAGTTCCAAGTGTTCACAGCGAGGTCTGTGATTATTCTGAGGAGCAAGTACACATTATTGTTGTTATTAGTATTCTGGGTAATCCAGAAATGCTCTTACAAAAGTTATTGCCTATAACCAACTTGATAAGACTATGGGCATGACTTATTGGGGTCTGTGTGAGAATTATTTTTTTTTCAGATGAACTGATCCATTAAGTCTTATTTTGCTGAGACACACCCCTGTTCCTGCAGTAGAAACATCTGTCTGATCACACCCACCTTAGAGAAACTTTCCACTTGTACTAAAAATGTTTTATTTATAAACCAAATATCAGATGAAATAAGTTGTGAAATTACACTTTTTTTGCAGCAAGTGTGTCAGTAAAAATGACCTGTATCGGCATCACCTGTTTGAATACAACCCGTCTTTGTTGCTCTTACTCTGCACCTTTCAGCTTCTGGTTCCCAGATACATCGGGGTCATCAACTCTGAGGGGGTCACATGTTTTACAACATGGTGCTGCGGCCTACGCACGACCGGGACAGCAGGGGATCTGAGGGTGAAGCACGCTCCGACCACCAGCTGCATGTCCTAGTCTGGTTCTGTGTGGGTATGAAAGGATTGGTGTTTAGTGTGTGCGTGTGTTGGGTCAGCAATATGACACTGAGGCCGGACTCCGATGCTTCGCTGCACCTCTTTGGCGGTCTGGGATGCAGAGGGAGAACAGAACACGAGTCTCTGGGGTCTGCAGAGAATCCACCCGCTCTGTCAGGACCCTGATCCACATCCTGCACATGTGGATCAGGGTCATGAGCAGCAATCTGATAGAGGTGCTTATGCAGGACCTGCAATTTAAATGTCAACTGATAGCACTTAACAATTGGGTGCACAAAAGCCTGAGTAGCTATCCAGGAAGAGGAAAGTTAAATTAATAGCCTACCAAAAATGAATTATTAATCTACTTATTACAGTTATTATGGTGGCCAGACACTCATTTACTCTCTCTCACAGTATTTGCATATCTAATTACATGTATTTAAGATTGACTATAGTCTAATTGTTTTGCAAATTGTGTTGCAAAATGTGTTGCTTGCTCCAAAACACTCTCTTATCTTCATGTAATAAAGAATAACCTCTGGAGATCTGGTGTGCAGTTGTGTTGTATTTATAATGTATTTTTAAATTATTGTTCTCATTGGAACAATAACTCTCAATCAACAGAAAACACATCAAAACCAGATTTTTAATGAGCTTGTCCAGCCCGATTGCACAAATGTTACTGTATCAAGCTGGAAAATAAGCCGTGGTCTTAATAATGACCACATAACCACATATCTGTCATGGGACAGGAGGGGTTTTATGCTTGTTACTGGGAGTGTATGACACAAGTTCAGAGTCCACAGCCATGATGCATGCAGATGCTACATCTCTCTGAGTCTGGAGCTAGTTATAGGCACTGTGGGGCTCTGAGCTGAATGCTAACGTCAGCATGCAAACATGCTCACAAGGACAATGCTAACTTGCTGATGGTTAGCAGGTGTAACGTTTAGCATGTTAACCGTCTTAGTTTAGCATGTTAGCACGTAGCCATGTGCTAATTAGCATGAAACACAAAGTGCTGAGGCTGACAGGAATGTTAGTAATGTGTTTGTTCACAAACCAAACTATTGGACAGATTGAAACTCTGACCTGATGAAAGTACAAGATAAAAAAGCGAAGGGGTTGCAAAAGTTATTTCTATTTATCCTGAGGGGAACATGAATCTCTGTTCCAAGATAATTGATTGGTCATGTTAAGGCAACAAAATCAGCTCAAGGTTTGCTTTAAAATAAATTAGTTTCTTATGTTATTTAAGTTACAGATAGTTACTCAACATTGAGTTTTGGTTTCACACGAGACATGAATGGCGGCTCCAGAGTCAGAAGGATTCATCCTCTGGGGAACCAAAATGTCTCCATCAAATAATCCATCAAATAGTTGTCGGACCAAAGTGACAGAACAACTAGACTGACCGCACCATTCCTGAATTCTAGAATGGCTTTAAAAAAGTAATCATGATATGCAGAGCACAGCTGATCGAGGTCTAATCCTACATACTTGTAAATGATTAACCTTAATAACCTCAAGTAGTCATTAATTCAGATTAAATCAGTAGCTACTTTGTGCTTCTTGTCTATTAGCATTGAGTTCCTAATTCGTTCCCTGTTTATTTCTTGGTATCAACTCTTTGATTTGAATTTGTGAAATGTGTGTTAACTGTTATGCTTGTGATTCTACTTTAAACTTTCTGATGTCTCTCTGCCTCCAACTTGGCGTCCCACATGAGCTGTTGGCTGCAGCTCTCCTGCTCCTTCACTACGGAATGTTTTGGAAGTATTTGGCTGAAAAAAAATAATGCTTTGAACATCCAAGAACAACAGATGACAGGGAAAATAATGCATGATGAAAAGTCTTGAATTTTGACTCTCTGCTTTGATTTTGTGCAGAGCATTGTTTCCATAAATTTCCCTTGAACTCGATAGAGAGAAAAACCTGGCTCAGTAAACATGAGTCAGTGCTGCATATTACCCAGAGGGACAGTTTGTTTCACAAACAGAGAATCACACCCTTCTTATTAAAATAACAAAGCAGAATGCGGGTTAATCCTGTTCAGGGGATCCAAACAGTGGAAGTCATAATCACTCACCTCCTAATCAGCAGTGGAGTCAAATTTATGCTCCGCTAATTCACTTAGCACAGCTCAGAGTAAGATTATCTGGTAAAAATAAAAATAAATAAAAGAAAAAGATCAGTCATGTGTCTTTAAACACGTAACACAGACTGAAAATGTGCTGGCAGACTAAAGTACATCAGCAGGAAATGTTGTTGATCGTAGGAAGGCCACAGGAAGGAGAAACCGCCACCATTGGTCAAATACTCAAACCCATTGATTACAGCTTAAGGCCAGTCTGGGGTAAAAAAATAAACCAGGAATGTTGCTATGAAAAGCTTCTGGTTGGCATTAACTGTATCTGTTCTACATAAATATATGTGATATATGGGTAATGTTCTGTAAGAAAAGCTCTCTGGTTCCTGTAATAATGCTATAACAAGGCCAGTTAAATGACTCTGATGGGATCATCTCCTTAAATATCCATTTTTATTCCTCCCTTTGAACCTCCTGATATCTGAGCTTTACATTCTTGACGTGGGCAATCTTTCAGAGTTAAAGTTAACCGAAGAGAAAAAAAAAACCAAAGCCATGAATATGACAGCGTAAAGACAGCCTGCCAGGAGAAAAGTGTACGTTTTCCCCCTCCAGGATTGGCTCGACTCCAGCTTTCAGCGTGTACTTTTTGTGGTTTTATATTTGCAAACGATTTGTGAAGGGTGAATGCATCTCCGCCTTTGTTTTGAGTGGGAACCATAACTCATGTTTTTAGATGTGTAACCAACCACAGGTGCTGTCCTATCCCTTACTTGGCAAAGTGTTAAAAACATATGGTTTTCACCCTTTGGACTCAATACGCCTCCCCAGGCACCTCCCTCAATGCATGCTGGGCCTTAACTTCCTACAGTGGCCATCCGACTCTTACATCAGCCACAATCTGTCACCCCAACAGCACCGAGATAAGAAATCACTGTACTGTTGTAACATCACACCAGGGTCACACTGAAGTCTCTTGTCTTGGCTGGACTTATCTGTGTCTAAACAGTTCAACATCTGAATTTTATAACCACCAAGTACTGCATTAAAGTGAAGAAATACTGTACATTCTTCCAGTTTCTATACTTCACCGGTTGCCTTTAGATCGCAAGCCACGTTTTCAACCACGTGGTGGTAACCTGGACATTATTTGTTTCACTCCTGCAATTGCAGGAGGCAAACGATAACCAAGAACTGATTCATTATGTGGATTATTTATTCTCTTCAAATGCAAAGCCAAAAAATCTTCTTATATCCTTCTATCACGTTGGAGTTCGACCAGTCCAGAGATAGCCAGGCCTAATAAAAACAATACATCTGTAAGTTCTAGGCAGTTTTTAGAAAGTGGAATAGTTTCTGTTGTTTTGGCTCTGTACCCAAGAACATGTTGGAACCAAAGTGAAACAATGACTGTAATTTAATACAAGATTTTCTGCTTTAATTTGACACTGTTTGCACCTAAGTTTGACAAACAGTATATGAGTTGTAGTCCAAACTTAGAGGGAATATGTATATAAATGCCTACAATTCCTACACTGTTCATTCAACATGGATGTGAATACTTTTAAAGAATCTTATAGCTGAAAGTTATTACTTTAACCTCAGTCTTTATTTCCTTTCAAATCCAATGTGCTCAAAACTCAAACAATGTTTCTCTGTCCAAATAGCAGCCAAAACAAATAACTACTGCTTGTGAAATGTATTTTAAATATAAAATTTAAGTTGGCAGTAATGGGATTTTTTCTCGCAAGACATTTTGACATGTCACAGTAGATAAAGCACAAGTGTATATAAAATGATAAAATAAATTCCTGTATTGTGCATGCTTCCTCACTGTCACTTGACTAGAATAAAGCCGTCAGGGGTTATTAGTAAAACCTGTGCTTTCCATACTATGACGAGTCAAATTGTCCGCTGTGAGAAAGCCCAGAATCTAGTTTGTTGTTGCTCTTGAGTTGCTCACTGTGACGACTTCCGCTGAACGCCCAGCCATCTTCATCAGGATTGTGTTTTATTAGTGACCTTGCCCACTTTCCTTTCGCTGACCAATCATACGGCTGGAAATGTGATACGTACAGAGAAAAATACATGTATCCTCCCAAAGGCCCCCCGTCAGCACATATCCATATATCCATAACACTCGTAATAGAACTCACATTCAGAGGACATTTTTCTATTTCTGGACGTGGGGAGGATACATTTCATCCTAGGGTTGTAGTACATCTCTGTGACACTGTTGTTGGGATCAAACAATATCAACAACATGGCTGGCCATAAATGTTAATTATTAGCATTTATTTGACTCATGATTGACTACCTGTACACCTACGGTGATACAGCGGCTTTACTCAGACTGTGGTGATTATGCACTGGATTTAAAAGCTTGTGAATACAATATCAAAGAAAGCCGTATTGATGGAGGAGAGTGCTGTCAGAGTCATCAGAATGGGGTTTAGTTGGAGGTACTGCAGGGGTGATCTCAAAGGAGGATGTAGGAAGTGGGAAAATTGATGTGTCCCAAGATCAATACTGGAGAGCATTCGGATCTACAACAGTGAAACCAAATCACCCTGTGGCTGCTGCTGCTTCAGGGACATCAGCCTCTCTGTCCCCTGAGCTGATGATGGCGGAGGAGGTGGATGTAGCAGAGTCAGGAGGATTGAAGAAAATGGAGATCGGGAAAAGGTCGGACACAGATTGAGTCTTTTACGGTGACTACTGCTGCTGCTTTATCGTCACACTGTCTTGGATCAATATCCATCAACACTGGTTTTCCTTTGGTGTAAAGGCTAAGTACCTCAATGAGCATCAAACACAATTACAATGCTTCGACGTGCATTAGTGGTTTTGGAGTGGCCTCACCAAATTTAGTATCATCTTGACATAAAAAATAAATAAATAAAGAATATCTGTGATGCACCCGGCAGCACTTAATGGATTCAAACCTCAAAATGTTCAGCAGGTTCCCAAAAAAAGTGCGTCAGACTACAGTTCATCCATCTTTTCAACAGAAGAGCTAAATATTGGGGCCAGTCATGGAAAATAAGAAAAATAGTATTTAATCATCTCAATAAAAAGTAAAAAAAGAAATGTGTTGTTTAATATATATATATATATTGCTTAATTAATATTTCTATAAACTCATATTTGAGCACCTCATACACATTTAATGTTAAGTCTAAATATTCATGTTCAATGGAGGCCACTGTAAATACATACAGTGCTAAATTTTGTAGCGGTTTGATTCAGTAAAGTTGAACCTGAAGTGTGAAGCTGCTGCTGATCTGAGCTCAGCTGATTCGCCCTCTTGTGGTACATGATGACAATGCACCTTGTTAACTAACTGATCGGGAGTAAGTTTGGACTTTGATGTTGCTCAGTAATTACCCAACACACAAAAGTGTTCGTTTTGCACAGACATAAAGTCATTAAGTTAATTTAAAAAACGTGATTTTGTAAAAGTTACTCTGATTTGGGGAGGAAAAAAGTAGATCAATAGAAAACTAGAAACACCTGTTATCCCTGCAGTCCTTGAGGTTTCCTGGTTGTTTGTGTGGTGGTTCTGAGGCTGTGCTGTGGTGGTCTTGTTTTGGAGTGCTTCATATGGGAAAGGTGTTTCTCATATTTTGCCTGCCTGATTTACATAATCGAGGATAAAAAAAAGTTGTATTAGAAACACACGGTATGATAATGCAATGCACTACAGCCAAGTTCTTCCACACCAAACTGGGAAAATAAAAAAATGGAGCCATCTCTGTGTAGAATTAAGCTATTAAGTAAAAAAATGGCTCCAGACCAAAAACACTTAAAAAGTTGGGCTGTCTTCATTATTTTTGGCCACTTAAAGAGAGAGATGAGTGTGCGTAATGTGTGTGTGACATTAATGTTGGTCCTTTACAATAAATGTAAATCATTTTTATGTCACTTTCGCTTTGAGCCAGACCTCACGTGAGATTAAAGCAGCGGAGAGACAGAGAGAGAGAGAGAGAGAGAGAGAGAGTGAGAGTGAGAAAGCTGAGAGGGGGGGAGAGAGAGAGAGAGAGAGAAAGCTGAGAGGGGGGGAGAGAGAGAGAGAGAGAAAGCTGGGGGGGAGGCTGAGAGGGGGGGAGAGAGAGAGAGAGAAAGCTGAGAGGGGGGAGGGAGAGAGAGAGAGAGAGAAAAGCTGAGAGGGGGGGGGAGAGAGAGAGAGAGAGAAAGCTGAGAGGGGGAGGGAGAGAGAGAGAGAGAGAAAGCTGAGAGGGGGGGAGAGAGAGAGAGAGAGAGAAAGCTGAGAGGGGGAGAGGAGAGAGAGAGAGAGAAGCTGAGAGGGGGAGAGAGAGAGAGAGAGAAGCTGAGAGGGGGGGGGAGAGAGAGAGAGAGAGAGAGTGAGAAAGCTGAGAGGGGGGGGAGAGAGAGAGAGAGAGAGAAAGCTGAGAGGGGGGGAGAGAGAGAGAGTGAGAAAGCTGAGAGAGGGGGAGAGAGAGAGAGAGAGAGAGAGAAAGCTGAGAGGGGGAGAGAGAGAGAGAGAGAGAGAGGAAAGCTGAGCAGGTTGTATAGTCTTACTGCGGGAGTATCAGGGGTAATAAACTGGAGGGTAGTCGTGCCCTCTCTCCTCTCTCCTCTCTCCTCCTCCGCAGTGCACTTGCAGTTTAGCAGCACTCCGGGACAGGACGGTCTCCTCCTCTCCTCTTCTTCTTCTTCTTCTTCTTCCTCTTCTGTGTGGTGGTCCTGAAGGTGCTCTCCGACAGCCGCATCTGACTCCATTCCAGAGGTCCCGGACGGACTCGTGATGGTGCGGACTCATTGATAAAATCCTCCGCCACTGGGATTAAAATGAGCACTCCTGCTGCGCGGCTCTCCTCCTCCTCCTCCTCCTCCTCCTCCTCCTCTTCCTCCACCTCCTCCTCATAGCGCTACCTTCTCCGCAAGAGCTCTGTTTCTGTGTGACTCCAGCAGGCGACGCAGGATGACTACTACCTTATCACTGGTGATTGTGTGCGCTCTGGTAAGTAGCCCAGTCACTGTTTGACGAAATATTATCATAATGCTGACTTTTTCTTTATTATTTGACTCCCTGGAAAGACTATATGAGAGTTTTCAGTGACTCTATGCACTTTGTGATATGATTTTTTCAACATTTTCTTTCACTGTGGTGCTTAATTTGCGTGGAACTCCCATAGAGACTTTTATGATATTGCTATAATAATATTTTAATAATCCTGCTGGGACTTTTTTTTTATATTGATTTTTTTTTTGACTTCAGACCCTGCAAGGCATTTATTATCCCCTCTATGATATTTGTGATATTTCTATGATATTTTGAACAGGGTTTAAATGTGAACTGCATCAGTGCTGTGGTGTTTCCCTCTATAAGAACGCAATAGCCTATTAAAGGACCAATGTGCCGGTTTTTCCCCTGTTTAACATGCAGGTGCTGCATGTAACTAAACAGCAATTGATTTGTGTGTGCTATTGTTATTTCCCCTCCAGCTCCACACATACGCATGCAGCTACACGCACACTCACACATACACACCCTCCTCTTGGTTTGCTTCCAGGGAGGAAAAGTTAGACATGCACTGCTGGGATTAGTTTCTTGAAAATTGAGATTTCTGCTTAACATTGGGAAGCATCCAGACATCCAGGAGCAGTCTGCTGACAGGCGACTCGGCTCAGACTTCAACAGCATTAATGAGATGTAGTAATTATTTCAAATTTGTATTATAAATTTGGTTTATTAAAACAAGAAGAGATAAAGATGCTGCAGCTTCCGGAGAGTAAATTGATTAAATTCATATCCGTCATGAGCTGTTACTCGTTCGGCTGATTTTGACATGAAAGATGAGGCTCCTTCTGATTATGTGAACAAAGTTGATTATGGGTGGATGGTGGAGCACAGAGCAGAGAGGACACATCCTCGCAGCTCTCTGGTATGTCCACAGCAGCTGGTCTAATTGGGCTGTGCAGCTCAGTCATCATGTGAACAGCCCTGGATGTGAAGGGACGCTCTGTTATGACAGCTGGTTTAAAGGGTGGCGACGGTCGGCTGCACTTTGGTCGAATTAAATTTAGAAATAAACTCTCAAATTGACCATGAAATTGGGGAGAGTACAATCCAGGCACATCACAGCTGGCTCACCGTACGTTGTTGTTTTGAGTGTGCGTGCGTGTGTGTGTGGATGCATGTTCCTGCTGCTGGTGGACCAATCTACCGCTGATTTTGCCATTAATCTGTGTTCATTCCGAACTGAGCGATATTCCAGGGAGATGTCACAGGAAAGGGAGTTAAGGACATGAATCCTTCTTCTGCAGATACAAGAGGGAACTCTTGAGGTTTTGGACTGCATCCAGAGTTCATTTTTGCAGACCAAAACGTGACTTTAATCCTGATGATATATTGAAATAGAGTCTGAGATTTGTTGCAGGTTGTAAATCCAGGAGGAGAAATGCACCTAGAGAGCAAAAAAGTGGGATGACAGGAAGGGGGGGGGGGGGGGGATGTTGAGCAAGAGGAGGGAGAATGAGAGAGAGAGCTGCTGGCTGCTCAGTACATCTGTTTCTGAATGGAAGCAGGGACAGCAGAGAGGGGGACGGAGGGGAGGGGGGGACGAATGAGGGAGAGAAAAGATTGTACTGATGTCTCAGCATATGTGAATTAAGTGGAAATGAGCTTTTGCTGGTTATATAATAAGAGCCACAGGACATGAAAGTGTTTCCGTATAATGATTTTCTTTGTTCTAAAACGTCTGGATCCGAATTCCTTTTATTTCACATTGTTGCACACACACCAGTGGAACAAGCATCAGTTATTTTGCCAGAGCTGTGTGGCATTTGTATCTGAGAGCACTGAGCAAAATGCAACAAGAGAGGAGGGAGAGAGAGAGAGAGAGAGGGGAAGTGATAACTGGAGTAGATTAGACAGATTACACAGGATGAAGAAATTTAAACCGACCCATGTATGGATTTATGTGTCAGGAGGAAGGAGAAGCCTACAGCAAATGCATGTGTATTTACAGTACAGGCACGTAAGGTGAAGTAAAGTAAAGTGTGCATCTGTGATTGGTATGCAAATCGAGAGGCAAAGTCCCGCCCACTATGATGTCCCCCATGGGACTTTGTTGCTGTAAAAATGTACTGTAGTCAACGGCAAAGTATGAATATTTTTTTCATCCTATTTGAAAAAATCCCGAGTTAGACATTTAATGTTTGTGAATTTAAAAGATAATTTTGCAAGTCCAGAGAGACGCAGTTTGTCATAGATTTGTCGTAGTATCATTTAGTTTTGCTCAGTGAACTATGCATGTGTATTTACAGTACACATGCATCATTATCAGATAAGATAATGTTCCATTATTCTAACCAACAATACTTTTTATCGTCCGGGAAGCTAAAGAACGAGCAAGACCCATTGTTTGTGTGAGCAGCGTTACATCCGGGTACGAAAAACACACGCATCTTAGCTTCAGCAAGATACGGCACTCATGCGACTTTTGGGTGTGTAGTCTTTCTACGTATTTTCATCTTAAACTTCAACAGTTTAACGACAAAATGTGCCTTTTCGATGTGCAAAAAAATCTTTGAATTTAATTAACATCATATTTGAAATTAATGGCGCAATTCAGTCAGGAATCAAAAAGTTTGTCTCTCTCAGTTGACTACAGTAAACCATCAAATTATACTACTAAGACTTATTTTTTGGTTAAAGTTTGGGCTAGGCTTTGAATGACCCAAGTTACAAAAAAATGTGCTTCTGTCTTTGTGAGAACCAATTTGAGTTTTAGACCTGAAAGACATTTTTAAGAACATTTTGGCCGGTCCTCACTTGGTTATTGAGCTGCTAGCAGATTTACGATTTAGCATTTAGAGTTACGGTTATACTTTGGCTAAAAGAGGTATTCAAGTATGAAGATGTAATGGTTAGACTTAGCTGTTAGGGAATGCATTACAAAGTCCCCATAGGTTTAATAGAACAAGTGTGTGTGTGTGTGTGTGTGTGCTGGAGCAGTGGGTTGATGTTCACAGCTACTCTCACCTTTAGACAGTAATTAGGACGGGCATGTGTGTAATGCCGTACACACACATAGGGTTTCATGGTAACTGCCTCATGTCATAAGTTTACTATTAGAGCTGATGGGCCTTCAGGGGAGCTATTATGGCAGTTTAGACCTGTTCAAAGTGTGTCCCATACAGGTGGAGACAACATGATTTATGATGAATCCTGATGGCGTTTTTGGATTTTGAGTAACAGGTTAGACACCTGGCAGTCATTTTCATCAATTTGTTTTGTTGTGTATGTTTAATTCACAGCCGGTCCTGTAATGTGTGTGTTTGACTCTGTGTGAAAGTGCTGCTCTGATGCACTGTACTGCTGTCCCCTCCGTGTGCCAGGTGGTGCTAGCGTTGGCGTCAAAGACGGAGCGGGCGGTGCAGCTCCCCTGCGACTCCGGCCAGTTCACCACCACTGGAGAATGCTGCCAGGAGTGTCCACCCGGAGAGGGAGTGGTGAAGAAATGCGGCGCCACGCAGACCGTCTGCTCCCAGTGTTTGGACAGTGAGTAGAGACTTTTTATTAAGTTATAGGGTTAGAATTAAGGAGGTTAAAAAACAACAACAACCTGGTACCACTGTCTGAAAAAGGCATACAGGCTTCATAAGTTGTAATACGTTTAATAAGTAGTTTATGAATTATTAAATTCTGCTTTTTAGATCTGTTATTAGTCATTAATACCAACTACTTCAGGGTTGCCAGGTTGTGAAGAATAACTTTGGCTTACTCTCTAAAAAAAGGCTTGTCTGGACCACAATCCATGCATATACAATGTTTTAACATTTACAACTTATGACCTGATGAAATATACAGTACAAATGGTACAAATAATTTATTAATGGCTTTTAATTTCATAACTGAAGACGTTTTATCATATAGAAGAATAGAGCAGACACCAGCCAAACTAGCAACAGTTGTTTTTATTCATGGCTTATAAGTAATCTATTATCCCTTTATAGTGAGATAACTATTAATAAAGCTATTTGTTACAATTTGGGGTTATTTAATTTACATATTTGCAATGCAAAACCAAACTTTATTTTTTCCTAAATTTTTCCTTTTGGCAAATAGTTTAGCAATAGTACAAGTGCTCTTAATAGTATAAAAAATGCCAACTTATTCACTAAAATCTTTTGAATCTACTTTCAAACACCTCCAAATAAATTACTCTTATTAGAAATGTGGTACCAAAACATTCTCTCGTTTTCATATTTGTGTTTGCTTTATGTTCTGAGGTTTTGAGGGATCTTCCTCTGAAGTTTGTGCTGCCAACCCCAGTTTGCGATTTTCAAAATGAAGAATTACAATAAATAAAAAAAACTCAACAGCAAAAAGTAACTCCTCCAAACAATGTCCATAGACCTCACTTTCAACAAATTGTATCGGTTGTCCAATGCGGCTCCAATGAAATCTGCTCACAGTCAGATTATGTTTTTTAAGTCATTGATTTGAGCGAACTGACCCTTAAATAGATTGGAGACGTAACTTTAACACTAAACAATAAAACATGATTCAACAGAAACTCCACTTCCTGAAATGTGTCAAGCCTAAGAGTATAACATTCAATCTGGAGACAATCAAAATACAGTACATGTAAACATGCATCACACACACTCACATCCGATTAATGCATTTTCTTACGTCATCTTCATTTATACACACATTCACTTTCTGTGCCTTTGATGGCGGCCTGGGCCTTGAACTCCAAACAAGAAGAACGCTAAAGCCAAAACAAACTCCTTTTGTCCAATTTGGTCATTTGTACGAAGTGTCTGTTTGCCCTCATTGAGTAATCTTGAGGAATAAGACAGGAATTCATATGTTTGATGCCTGTAAGTGGGTCCAAATGTGTTCGCTCGCAGCCCCACTCGGGCTGTGAACCATTAGCACTCGCTCTGCAGAGGCTGGAGAGGCGCCAACACCGCAACGTCCCTGAGAAAGACGAGAACAGGAATAGCCAATGCTGCAAACAAATGTGTTCTGCTCCATCCAGGCGTCTTTCTGCGTCACATTCCCGCAGTGAGGGCAGAGTAAACGTCAAAGTATAGGTCACAAACACCGCTGCATAGTACAGGAGAAGCTGAAGAATTACGACGAGACAAACGTCGCACTTTTTCTAACCTTCTGAAAGCACTTGCTAATTGTGTCAGTTTGAGACTTTGCAGTGACTGACACAGAGCAGGAACCCAAAATTAGTCGTGTTTAGACGTCTAGAGTGCACTTTCCGTCCAACAGTGATTGATTGCATTAATCCACTCACTCACATGCCACATGTAAACACTGGCAAATGGGGCATGTAAACAGTCTTTTAACACTGAAATACAATAACGTCGACTGGATGTCGTTTGGTGGGAAGTGATTCAATTATGGCTGGCAGGAATGGTCTTTTGTTCAGAGAAAAGTGATACTCTGATTATCCTTGAACTTCTTTGCACAACAGATGCTAATCTCTGTGTTGTGTTATTTTATTAACAATCTCAAGCCTGGTTGGATTTCACTTCTTTGAAGTTTTCTATTCTTCGCCTCGAGGAACTCAAGAGCTGCAGCAATGGGTTCAGGGGCAGAAAGCCAATTCTCTACATCTAGAGCGCGACAGAGCCAAAGGGTGAAAAAATAAAAAATAAGAAAAGGGACTGAGAGTCAATTTCACATCAACCAACTCTGTCAAACTAAGTCAATGTTAGAAAAGGCAGTGGTGTGAAATTGCCAAAAATGGGCAGTTTTTTTTGTGCAAAAACTAAAAGAGACAAACAAAAGGGGTTTGTCATGGTTTTGTATCAGTGTTGTTAAAAAACCAGCCACACCAGTAAATGGAGAGTGAGCAGAGCAATTAATAATCCTCGTCAAACGGTGCATATGATGGACTGGAGCAGGAAATTGCTCGAGTGAAGTAGCCTGGAGTCTGTATAGAAACACGGCAAAGCTTCACAAGCGTCTGGACTTTATCTTCGGTTTTGACTTCATGAGGAATTTGTCTTGCATGTCATATTCCTGCCGCCAACAGTGGCAGACGATGCGTAGATGGGAAACCACAGCTCCATTTTCCAAAAACTCTGGCTGGCCCTCACGACTGCAGTTATTTTTTTTCATTCATCCCTCATCCCTCACCCCTCCACACCAGTGAATCCCACCAACTCTAGTCGTGTCTCCTCTTTTCTCCATCCTGTACTCGCTTTTCTCAGGCAGCATCCCCCCTCCTCTTCCCCCCTCCTCCTCCTCCTCCTCCTCACTGTTGCTATGACTCATCGTCTGTATTAACAGATAAAAAGGTATTGTAGAACCAAGCACCAAAGGGCATGATCGGCTCATTCCCTATGCATACTGTTTCATCAATGCCTCTTTACTCATTTGATCCAGCTAATTAAACCATATTGAAAAGCCTATTGTTACTCTAACAGTGAACAATTATCTCGCTCTGCAGTACAGGAGAGGTACTCACCGCTGATGAACACTCAACAATTAAGCTCAAATACCCAGGAGGTTGCACTCAATTTCCGGAAAGCATTTTCTTTGGTTTCAATATTGTTTTTGTCTCAGCAGATAAAATCTTAATGTACCTGAGGCCCATAAGAGCACACGCACTACAATAAGTCTGAGTGGGATTTATATGTGTCTTAGAGGCTGAAACCCTGACCTTATTTGGGGGGAAAAAAGCTATGAATACATTTTCTAAAGTGCAGATATGAATAATTGAAGATAGAGAATTCAACACATCCATTTCCTGTTTCATGGTAAATATGGGTGAATCTTTATTTACCACGACCCCCCTTAATTCCCCACTTCCTGTCCGCCCCCCCTTCTTTATGGCCTCCCGTTCCCGGCTTGGGACGAATGCCAACGTCAGCAGGGCTGAAATATTAATCAGTCTCTTCCACTTTTCGCGGCTGTCATGGGAGACAAGACGACCGGACCTGCTTCACTTAGTGAACCATTCAGAAGAGATTGCCCTGCAAACTGACTGGAGATCTGAGAGAAAAAAAGGCAGAGCCTCACGAGGTAAAAAAAAAAAAGTGTTTAAGAAGAGCCCCGCTGGCCGACTGGACCGGCACTTACTGGGGATTTAAAGGAGGAAGGAAAGTAGAATCACAGTCTCGTCTGGTGAGAGCTGAAACAGAGCGTCAAGAATCGCCTCCAACATTGGATCAAGAGGGATTTCCCCCTGGCAGGTCCTCTGTGGCAGTTTCGGAGGAAGCTATGTCCTTACATGGCGCCCTAAAAACAACAGCTCGGCACAATATACCAAAGCAATGGTTGATTGTTAAAATTTAGCTTCCCTCCTTTGGTCTCCGAACAATAGCTTTGGTGGTATCCTCAAACACCTGTTTCAAATCTGGAGGCAAGTTAAGTGGACCAATGAAGCATGGTGATAATTACACACAAAAATGTTTCACGTTCAAAAAGACAAATAAAGCTGTCACGCAGCTTTCCAAATCTTTATGACTTATCCGCAGTCAGCGGAGGATTCGGGGAGGAAAATGGTGCCTCCACTGACGCGCTGCGGAGTGGCAGAAATGGCCACCCTCGCTAAAAGCTTACACCTAAAGTGCTGATTGTGGAGCTCATCGGACAGCTTCGAGGCCGTCCACAGCTACATTATTGATGACACTAATGGGACCGAAACACATCAGGGTTTTGAGGGGGTGGGGTCTTCATGGGTTGACACATTTTAAGTGCATCATCCCCACATCGCCGTTTACCTACAGCTGTTTTTTTTTTTTTACTGCCAAACATGAAAACTCTGATTGCTGAGATGAACCGGTCATCGCTCAATTGGGGGCAATTAGAAAAAAAAGGATCATATCCTATTAAAGAAGACACTCTTCACTGGATCCGCCATGGCCTTTTACTTTCTTCTTATAGCCCCCAGATGAAAGCGCCGACACATAAATTTACACGCACACAAACCACACACACTCCTCTCGGTGCATATGGTCGCATTTAGACGTGTTTACACACACAAGGCTAAGGAAGGGGGCTCATGCATGCAAGTTAAAATTAGCCGAAGAAAAGCCTGAGCGGTGTGGGATAATTGAAATGAATGAGGCTGAGCTATGCCCGTTGAGCTCGACTGCAAAGAAAAACAAAGGCTTCAAGCTCACTAATTCAAATAATCGTTTACCTCTCAGGTCTGTTGTTTGTCCATGTCTGGATCGTTCAGTCGGGATCACTCTCGTCTATCACTTCTGCCTCCAGACAGCAATAACAGCAAGGGTTGGTGCTAAATAGAGAAAAGATACAGAACTGAATCTGATGGTGTGTGTGTGTGTCTGTCTGAGGAGGAAACTGAACTCACTTACATCCCTGACTGCTCCATTTCCTCTGACCCTTCCCCTCCCAGTCGTACATCAACACTTTGACCTGTAAATCATGTCTTTTAGACTCGGCTTCTCGCTCACCAGACCACCCTTACAGAACGTTTCCCATCAAGTAAAAACAGTCACGAGATTCATTTCGAGCAAATCAAGCGTCCGCTCTTATCCGTTGGTCTGCCCGCTCCCCTTACCTGTCTCTATATCATTACCTCCGTCTGCTCCACTCAGCCTGCCTGCATAATGTGTCAGCTTTCATCGTCGGCTTCGTAGTCATGCTGCTGTTTACAAGGTGTTCAGAGCTTCCGTCTGTGCCAGCACTTTAGTTGCCAGAGACGCTTACAACGCAGAGCAAGTGCTGGGACATTGCTGCAGGGCTTTTCACACTGACAATATGCCGAAGCTCAACACGACACCCACTAAGCGTTTCCCATTGAAGACACACTCAAGACATATGCATATGCTGATAAGAGTTGCGCAAGAAAAGAAAAGTCTCACATGCAGTCATGTGGCTATAATTATAGTTACACCCAGTCCGGATGATTTATTTCACACAAAGACAAACAACGTTTAACCACTAAGGACAGTTTAAACCGGTGTAACTTGCTATCTGCTCCACTTTGTAAAATCAAGAGCGAAACAGGCAGTCATTTAACATCTGTTTTGACATGTGTTCGTGTCTCTTGACCTCATTTTGTGCAACTTTGGTGCAGGATGGATGGGTGCTAAACTACCCGCTGCACTTTGACACCCCTCTAATGTTTTCTGTATGCAGCAGGGAGTAAAACGTCACACTTTGCATCTGAGCTGCAGCTCTTGCAAGGTGACCGCTCTCATGTTAAACACGCAACAGAAACAGTAAAAAGGGATTTGGAGAACAGTGAAGCTGCCTATGTAGTGACTCTGAGTTGCAGATTTATTTCCCTGTCAGCCTCACTACTCCACTCCCATCTCATTCAACCACTAAAACACGCTCACTGCCCCCCCTCCCTCTCGCTCTATGCATAATTCAGCAGGCATCCAATTATATTGGAAAATAATTCTATATGAACATTACTTCGAGCCCCTAGGAACTCTCACTGTAAGAATAAACTAATTTGAGGTCATCACTTCTCCTGAATCCTCCCGATGCAAACGTTTCCTGGAGAGCAAACCAAAAAGTGTTTGAAGTAATTGAAAAGCAGCAGGCAATTAGTCAGCACGGCTTTTACCTCATTCTCTTCAACACTGCTATCTCTTTTTCTCACAGCCCTTCAAAATAAAATCAATATAGTTCTTTGAAATGGCCGTCTTTTGGACACATGCATTGATTAAAAAGGCACAATTTATTTTTACATTTCTTACAGAAAAGGACATTTTACAGAATGACATTTGTCCCTTTGAGAAGTCCAAACCCTGTGAAGGGTTAAAAACATGTTTGACACTAACCAAAATAAAAACATACTTTTCTAGGCATGCTAGGACTCATAGTCCCTAAGATATGCAGTGCAATGAAAATTTTGCACAAACATTAATGATCTCCAGATGATAAAGTTAATAACTCTGGTGACCCTTCATCAAGTCAAAGTTTAAATTAGTCAGATTTTTTGGTTTATGACTAAAACCGTCCAAAACTAAAGACACTTCCATCTGCCTCTGCTGGACTTTGCGTTCAAGCTAATGTTAGAATGCTAACACGCTAAACTAAGACAGGGAAATGATAAACAATATACCTGCTAAACATTAGAATGCGAGTTGTCATTGCAAGCATGTTAGCATGCTAACATTAGCATTAAGTGCAGCCTAACTGAGCTGCTAGCTTGGCTACACAGTCTGTCTATATTAATTCACACTCATCTACTATTTGAACCCCGATACTTGCTAATGTTTACAATGCTAATTGAGTGGTATCAACTAATCAGACAGCAAGAACTTTTTGAGGCTGTTGTTCCTAATTATTATATGAGTTAACATTCTACACAAGGACAATAAACCATTATTATTCGCAATTTAAACAAAACAAAATGGTTTTTTTTTTAGATTTCGTTTTTGTACAAACTAGTTTAACAATGTGAATAAACTAAAGGCAAACAAAAATTACACAACTGTTTCGGCCTCCCAGAAAGGCCCCATTTTAAGCAGAATTACTTGTTACCAACCCACTCTTAGGACTAAGCATATACCAGAGTAATTGCTTGATCGCTTGGGTATACTAAACACAAGTCTTTATCATCAGCGCATCAGCGTGAGCATGTCGATGCAGCTGCACTTCACTCTGTGTGTATGACTGAGATTAAAGCGGTTTACTCGGCGCAGCACAAACACATCGGGATCAATATCGTAATGAGCACAGCAGGCTTTTGACTCTCTCCCCGACAAGAGCACCTTTCTTGTCCCGGAGCACAAATCACTAAGAGCCCGGTGGATCAATGTGTCCTCCTTTCTAATGAATGTGCAGTAAACATGATTAATGTCATTAGTCTCACTGTTTATCCCTCTGTTTATCTCCTCATATTTCCTCCTCTTTCTACATCTTGTAACCTCTTTCACTCTTTGCCCCCTTCTCTCGTTTCATTCCTCTCACTTTTCTGTCTCGTCTCCATCGACCTGTCCTCTCGTCTGCAGGTGAGACCTTCTCAGAGAACTACAGTGTCACGGAGCAGTGTCGGCCCTGCACCGAGTGCACCGGCCTGATGCGGATGGAGACGCCCTGCACAGACTCCAACGACGCCATCTGCGTCTGCAACTACAACTTTTTCTTCGACTCGATGTCTAACGAGTGCGAGCCGTGCACGGTGTGCCCGGTGGGCCAGGGTGTGTTCTCGCACTGTGACCACAATCACGACACCGCGTGTGAGGAGTGCGTAGACGATACTTACTCCGACCGGGAAAGCTCCCTCGACCCCTGTCTGCCCTGCACCATCTGTGATGAGGATAGTGAGATACAGCTGGCTGTGTGCACACCGAACAGCGACTCTGCCTGTCACGGTAAGTCTGCCACACACGCAGGTCACTATCACACCTTTAGTTCAGGAAACTCGCTGTATTGTTATCTGACTTATTACACACAAACCAGAAGGGGTAAACAAAAATTCATATCACCGACCTGTCAGTTTTAGTGACAGTCATTGTGCATCAGCAGCATCACATAAACTCATCGGAAAATGAATTGGTTACCACTTTGACAGTCGATTTAACGAAGCAGTATTTTACCAAGCAAAAATCTCTAAACATGATCTACTTCCAGCTTCTAAACTCTGAAAAAGTTCTGCTTTTCTTTAGCTTATGTTACAATACACTGACTATCTTTGGGTTTTGAACTGTTGGTTGGACAAATGAAGTGGTTTGAAGATGTCAATTTGGGCTTAGGAAATTTTGATTTTTTTATAGACCATCAATTGATTGATTCATTTAGAAAATCATTAGTTGCAGCCCTCATCAAAACAAAGTCATGATGCAAGAATTGCGGGTATTCTTTGGTGATATCAAAAAGTTGGTATTTATTAGTTATTATAAGTTAAGACTGAAGCGGGTCATAAACAATGACTGACAGCCAGAAACAGGACATAAACAAAGCTACTTGTACTCTGATATAATGAGGAGGGACAGTTGTTAGTTAGTTTGGTCACTATGTTTTACATATATTTTAATAAGCCAAACTGAGCAAAATAGCCAAATGCACCAGAGTTTGTTCCAACAGCTACAAAATGGTCAGGTGAGACAGCACCCTTCGAAGGGAACAAGAGCAGAGCACACAAATCGCACTGGTTTTCAGGAATTTCCAAGCTTTATAAGGAGCCATCATATGTCTCTCAATCATATTCGAACCAGCCTCTAGTGACTCCGATATGTGTCTGTGGGAACAGGCAAGGTCAGAGGTCGGTGCTGGTCATGTTTTCAAATGGCAGGAAGTTGAAAGCTCTAGCATTAAAAGGTCAAAGACTACTGGAGTGTCAACACAGAGACAATGAATAATCTGCCCTCCCACAAAGTTGAAGGCAACATGCAGGCTGAGACGAGCTGCTACAACCAAGGAAGCTGTAAATTCACTCATGTCGGACGAGCCGTGAAATTGACCTTATCAGGGGGCAACGAGGCTCAAATCTGGGTGGTAAAAATGTCCTATGTGACATTGCTCGCTATTTACTTGATAAAAATCTGCTATCATTCTTTAAAGCAATATCTGATAAGGGAGGAGTGTAAAGTGAAAATCATTTGAAACAAAAGCCACCATTTCCGGCTCTGACTTCAGTGAAAGCTTGTGGTCATTGTTTGTTCCCGGGAAAAGCACTTTTCCCTCCATGTGATGTTTTTTTATTCAAAATTTGACCACTGCTCTTTGGACTCATCTCAGTCAGTATTAGTATAGTATTATTTGTTTCCACAACAGCATTTACGTTACGTTGAGTGATTAAATGCTTTGGCGAAAGCGCTAAATAGCAGGAGCACTTGCTAATGCAGGGCATTTATTGATCTCCTGTGTGCATTATAATTTTTAAATGAACATCTTAATAGCCGCTTCTGATATGTTTGTTGGGATTTATAATTGAGCTGCAATATTTCTCTTTCTAAGTCTGACCCTGTTGGGATTTCACGGCATAGACGCTGGCAGGTATATGGATCCACAAAATTAATGAACCTCAAAAATCTGTCAACACCCTGTTCTAGTACAGAAGATGTGTTAGCACCTCATGGAGGGTGTAAATTCCTGTTTTAATAGACTGTAATAGCCCTGACAGGGAATGGAGAAATGGACTTGGGAAAGATAAGAGCAGGAGCAGCAGTTGAGGTGGAAGAAGGGCTAATAACAGACGATGACTTACCACCTTTGCTTCCACGTGTACCAAACATCATCAAAGGCGGAATATTTAGACTTTTAAGATAAGATAAGATAAAATACGATAATCCTTTATTAGTCCCGCAGCTGGGAAATTTACAGGATTACAGCAGCAAAGAGGATAGTGCAAACAAGAGACATAGTAAATAAAATAAAATAAAAAAAACACAAGATCAAAATAAGTATTATAAATAAGCAAATGAGCAATAACAACAGTAAAAAAAAACAGTAAGAACAGTAGAGATCCACAGTAAAAATATATATACAGACAGAAATTATTATAAATGTTGTATTGCACAGTGTATTGATGTATTAGTGTATTAGTGTATTATTGTCATGTGGTCTGCTGGAAGCAGAGTTGGTTGTGCAGCCTGACAGCAGCAGGAAGGAAGGACTTGCGGAAGGACTTGCGGTACCTCTCCTTCACAGCCACCATGAATCATCATCACAGCTATTTACCACACACACACTCTGAGCTATCACAAGCAAGACCAACTGTGGCTTCTGCTTGGCTCAGCCCTGCATCTTAAATCAAAATCAGGTCAGGTTTTGAAGAAATCTGTGGGATTTATCTACAACAGGGAGAGAAAAAGGACAAAGGTGATGTTCTTCCAGGGACATTTTTTTTGCAGTATTTTGCCATGGTGAATAATGGCAATGTCAGGCTGTTTCTACCTCGGCCTGTTTGATCCAGACTAAAGCATTTGAACACATATTAAATGGCTGTAGACTCTTAGTCTCTTAGTTTACAATATTACATTGTTGAGTGAGTGGAAAGATGATGCAAAAAACCCAAATGTCCATTGCACCTGGAAATGTCTTCATCTCCTTCAGCTAAAGCTAAGTTCCAAGTTCTGCCTTGTTGTTTTTTGTTAAATTTAATAGAAGCAAGGACATGAGAAAAACATCCTGCAGTATTCAAACTTTCTGAATCATGCAACAAATTTGAAGTTGGAAGCTTTGAAGGAGTCCTGGAAGCAAGTGTGTGAACCAAATCTCACATGGTGAGATGCAAGGAATGACTACTTTCTGTGCTTGCTTCTTGCAGGGATTGCACATATATCAAACCAAGGCACAGAAATGTAATCTAGTGAATGCTCACAACTTTCTTCAGCAAGGATGGAGGAATATATGTCCACTCTAAAGGCTGTGACGTGACAGGACTGACAGCCATCAACACAAACTGCACCCTGTACTCCTTAAAACATGCAGAACATCGACTGTGTTCTGGACATATCTGATGTACAGTAGGCCACAATGCAGCCTTTTGCTGCCCATTTAGCGCCCACCCATGCAGCTGGTCTCACCTTTGACCCGCCTCGTCCTAAGCGTTATTAATGTAGCGGCAGTGACGGTTGTGACTGGAGATGGCACGATAAGTGATCTTGTGGGACATCCGTTTGAAAGGAGAGCCCTGTCATATTGCACCAGTGGGCCTGTGGGTAATGGCTGTAGTCACATGTGCTGGTGATGGTGTTTCCAGGCCTTCCATGGTGGTCTATGATGCGAGCAGATATGTTTTCTGCAGCAAACAGGAAGCTGCTCGCTGGGATTCCCATCCTGTTTGTGTATAATATTTGTTGTCAGAGTGATTTAAATCAAATCCTTTGCGTTTGGGTGGACTGCTAAAAAAGTGGGGCGGACTTGAAACTCATTTCAAACATGGTCTCTTCTTGCTAAAAGTTGCAGATTGATTGATGGATGGATGTTTTGATAGTATTGGTTGGAATTGGTCAGTACTAGCTTATGTTAGATAACATCATATTTTGATTTACAAGGAGAAAAGATGATTGGAAACTGATTCAAAAATACAAAGAAATAGATTTTTTAAAACTTATTTGCATTCATTCTTAAATTGGTGCACAATATGATCAGGGCAGTGATTTAAAATAGTTTAAAATGGAGTCTTCATTTCATTTATACTCTAATTCCTATCCTGCTGTCTCTCTCTCTCTCTCTCTTTCTCCTGCATTAAGTAAAAAGATATGATTGGGGTATATTTTCAAATCCCTAAATCCCCAGTTCATATCAAGCTGTCACCAAGTGTCAATTACTTGATACAATCACAGACAGAGAGGGCGAGAGAAAGAAATGGAGATGAAAGCAGACAGTGAGAGCTGCAGCATATGTGCTGTGCTGGTATTCTATGTTGAGGGGTCGATTCGAGTCCTGGGATTTCTTCTGCTCGTGCTCAGGTTTCGCTGAATGACCTCTATGAGCACACACACACACCACTCGAGTGCAGGACACACACGCACAGGCTTAGTCCTCTCCAGCTTCAGACACACAACACTTTTTTATGAGCATCCAAAATCAATACAGCTGATAGCGGGCTAACTTGGCGCAAACACGCGCGCTCTTCCCTCTGCCAAGTGCGCTTTAACATTTACATTTTTCATTAAACTCTGGACACCGCACATGTGTGAAATCCCTTTGATCTGAAATTGAAAACACCTCCTTCATCTTTTATCGAAGGTCTCTGTCCGTTTGGCCTCAGCAGGGCTTTTTAAAAAAAAAAAAAAGATGCTGACAGTTGAGAAGATTCGCATTTAAGTATTGAGAGTCTGTTTGAGTGTTTCTCGAGAAAAAGAAAAAAAAAACAGATAAAGACAGACTTTTTATTCTCTTTATGACCCCCCTCATCACACTCCCCCCTCCCTCCCTTCTCGATCTCTTCCCACAGTGGCCCTCGAGTGGCCGGGCTAGCGAAGTGGTGGAAGTTGGCCAGTGTGCATTCAGCGCCTTCACCGCTGCAGTATAATTACTCCTGCTAATCAGAGCACTTTACAGCAGCTCCTCTGTTCATCTGCACCCCCCGACTCACTCTCTCCTAACACTCTGCCTCTCTGTCTGCCCTCCACCCCGCTCTCCCTATTAACCCTCCCTAATAGAAGACAGAGCGCTCACTTGAATAATTTGTAGTATGTGTGTGTGTGATTGATGGGCGCGCGTCTGGCGACAAACACAGGGGGAAGATTGAGACGGAGGCTGAGCTGAGAGAGAGTGAGAGAGAGAGAGAGAGAGAGAGAGAGAGAGAGAGAGAGAGTGTTTTTGGCGGCTGATAAAGAGGTCATTGTGCATGTGCTATGCCTGATAGTCGCTCATCTCCACCCTGAACTGGCAGAAGCCGAGACACCCAACCTCTGCACAGGACCCTGGGGTTAACTTCACCATAAAGACCTCAGTGGCTCATAAAAATTAAATATTTTATTTTTCTCCCCCTCTCGTCCACACCCCGCTAATAAACACATCTCTCTGCACACACAGCCCCATGCTCGTAAAATCCCTTTTATTTTGTTTCATGAGTGTTTTAAACCCACTCAAGCCAAAATGGAATTGTTAAAGCTCCACCGCCGCCCTTTAAGCTCCCATTCTGTTCCAAGCTGAGGTATGCAGCCTCTGGAGCCCCACGTTTATCCTTTGGTCTACAGCCAGTCGTGTTTTCTACATCAGCCTAGAGAAACGGAGGAACAGAGGGGGAGTCGCGATAAAGATTTCATTACATTACAGTCATTCATCCAAAGCGACTTACAGGAAGTGTATTCAACATAGGTATTCAAGAGAACTACTAGTCACCAGAAGTCATAAGTGCATCTCCTTTCTTAAACAAGCATCTAAAAGCATAAACCAGAGCAAAAGTATAGTGCAGAAGCAAATTACTACGAAAACAATAATTGCAACAAACTAATATGAATACAATAAGTGCAACGAACTGATACGAATACAATAAGTGCTACGAGGAAGGCTCAGGGTAGTACTTCTTGAAGAGGTGAGTTTTCAGCCTGCGCCGAAAGATGGGCAGCGACTCTGCTGTCCTGACGTCAGTGGGGAGTTCATTCCACCACTGAGGGGCCAGGACAGAAAAAAGCTGTGACCGGTTCTATCGGCCGCAGGGACCTCTGAGCGACGAGGCAACCAATCGCCCCGAGGCAGCAGAGCGAAGTGGTCGGGCGGGGGTGTAGGGCTTGACCATGGCCTGGAGATAGGAAGGAGCTGTTCCTTTCACTGCCCTGTAGGCTAGCACCAGAGTCTTAAACTGGATGCGAGCTCTTACAGGGAGCCAATGTAGAGAACGGAGAAGGGGAGTTGTGTGGGAGAACTTGGGGCGATTGAACACCAGACGTGCTGCAGCTTTCTGGACAAGCTCCAGAGGTCTGATGGCCGACGCCGGGGCTCCGGCAAGTAGTGAGTTGGCTCACTACAAGATGTAGTGCACTGTACTTAAGCTGGAGCTCTGTGTTGAGTCAGTGTTATGTGAAGCAGACTCCCAGGAGAGCTGTCATCTTGGCTCAGAATGAGAAAGACAATTTACGGCGAGTCCTGAGGTGCGACTGATGCATGAATACATCTGCATGAAGAAAACAGTCATTGCACCAAAGACAGGCACTCACAGCGGTGCAGAATGAATGATAGCTCAGAGTGTGTGTGTGGTAAAGGAAAGGCTTCTTTGAAGACCATCTCCAAACTTTCACTCACTTTCACACCTCCCCATTCACAATTTATTCTATTTGCAAGCTCGTGTTGCATTGCTAATACCATTAGCCGGCCCTGCATTAGCCGGATGATGTATGGACAGGCTGAGGAAACCTGACTACATCCCGGTAAAGGTCAAGAAATGCGTGTAATACAGACACCCGTGTTCCAACTCCTTCCGAGCGCTCCCTCCTTTTAGACGGATCTGAATCAATAGCACCCCGCTTTAAATAGACCTCTGCATTATTTGTGTTTCTAAGTATGGCGCGCACATGTGCTGTGTTTTTCTGCCCGTGAAAGATGCTTTCTACCGTTTCAGTAAACCAATCCCCCCTCGGGGAGGCAGGAATGTCCCGTCATCACCGCGCAGACGCAGAGACGAATGTGGACTCTTAAAGCCCAGCAGGAGTTTTTCAAATATGTCCACATAAGCTGCCCATCAAGGTCCCATCGGACTATTAAAGCGAGTAACCGTGTGTAAATTATGCAACAAATCAATGTGTAGAAACTTGACTATCTGCCATGTCAATGAAAAGAGAATATATGTATAGACAGCCTCTGTCCGTGATGGTCCACTGAATTTCTTCTTCCTGTCATCTGACCACATCACTGGTCACTTCGTCCATTTTTCCTCACAAAATTCTTGATTTTAAAGAACATTTAAATGATGTTGGGACACTAATTATGGGTTTTTCTAGGAGATAGACTATACTTTCACTGATGCTGAAAAAAAGAGGAGGTGCATTCCATCATGTACAAAAATTAGGTGACAGCTGTTTATTTTAACAGTAATACTTTTTTGGGAAGCGGTTTTTGGGTTTATTGAGCCAGGTTGTGAGAAATCTGTCACCGAGATCACATTTAAAAAAAAAAATCCACATCAACATGCTTCCCATCGCTCTGCAGTGACACACACTGTAAACAGTTTACATACAGAACCATGTCTTCATTTCAAAGAACTCCAAATGAAAACTTCTTGACAGCGAGGTCCAGGACATTGTTTTTGGAAATATACTGTGCTGTTGAATTATTAAAATGTAATTCTTCAATCCTGTGAGCAGCACAAAAAAAAATTCCATTCAACTCCACAGAAGTGATGTAGAGGCAGACATTTAGGAGGTGGATATCTCTGGAAACCCTTTAAAAATAGAATGAAAAGTATCTGCAGTGCGGGACTACAATAGATGCCATTGGAGATAAAATTATATTGTGAGAACCGACCCTTTAAGCCATTCCTCAGGTTCTAAAACTTCAGCCATGATTTAAAATATGCTAGGTATCGGTAAAGAAGAATAAAATGTTCTTTCATTACATGGCAACTTGTTAGTAATCTGATTCACTGTCTGTAATAACTGTATTGGGTTTATCAATCACACTTGCAAACAGAGTTAAAAACAGAGCAGCAACTCCTAACATATTTGGGATTGAGCGTCCTGGTCTTTGGCCTTGAAGGAAGCCTCAGGGTCTCCACGGGGTTAATCCTGCGAGCGCCAGTACAAAGCTAATGAGGAGCAGCCTGAGGTTCTGCTGGGAATTACAGACTCAGATCTGAACCAGGCTGCAAATTCTCCATCCCCACCAGGCTGCTGAGCTCACAGGAGTTTTGGTTTTGGCTGGACGGGCTCTCTCTCCTCGGCCTGCTATACTTTACCCTGAGGGAGGGACTATCTGCAGACCGCTCTTTGAGCCTTTACTACAATCTGACAGAATCACTGCAGTTTTAGTTAAAGCACTCTTCAAAACAGGAGTATAATGACAGGACTTGTAGGGGAGATTTGATGGATAAACTATGTTTTTTGTGGGACAAGTCATGCCCATCAGAGCGGGCACGGGGCTTCTGCAATGAAGGAAATCACACTGAATCATTAATGCTCACAAAGCAAGAGGAAATAGGCTGGGTTATGAAAATGACTGTTCTCTCCAGGCTTTGCTATGATAGAAACCAGACACATCCAGTAGCACAGAGCCTTCCTGCCTCTCTGGCCTTAGCAAAGGCTACACTCAAACTGATGACCTCTCCAAAGCCCCGGACTTTGTTCTACATTGATCCATATGGCCTTGATGTCATGCAATGTGCAGATATCCCCATAGATGGAGATGTGTTGAGAGGAGACCGGGCATGTTGTGGGGTGGGCTGGTGGGTGACAGATATTTGCCCCCCCCTCCCCCCCTCGTCGAGGAACATTCCTTCTCCTTCTGCAAACAGCAACTCAGCCAGAACCCATCTGTCTAACAGAAACAGCTGTCGCATGTGTGCAGTGTTTAAGACATCTGGTTGGGGACTTGATGACTACAACCCCAACAAACAAACTCTCAGAGAACATATGAAAGTGTCTCGTCATGATAGGTTTTTTTTTTTTTTTCTATGGATGGCAATGTTGATGTGTTGGTCCATCATTTGGTCCAGACGCATATCTCAACCACTACTGGGTGGATAACATTCATGGTCACCCAGAGAATGAATCCCAAGAACCTTTCTGATCCTCTGACTTCTCCTTCAGTGAGAGAAGGAGGTCGACATTGAACATGAATTATCATAACATTCAGTACAGACTGTCATGTTCCTGAAGATGAATGAACTGTAAATACTTTGGTGATCCCTTGAATTTTAATCTAGCCCCATCACCACGTCATCAATGTCCGTCATTAATGCTAATTTCCATATGTCGCAAATGCTAGCACACTAAACTAAAATAGCAAACATGGTTAATATTACAGCTGCTTAAAAAACCATTACTCAAGTACTGTACTTAAGGAGAATTTTGAGACACTTCTACTTAAATTGAGTATTTCCATTTACTCCACTTTATTTATGTGATAACTTAAGAGACTTAGCAGATTCAGATTAATATTTTTAAAACATAATCACAAGCTACCCAGCAGTATATAAAGTAACAAAAACTAGCCTGACCTTTACCAGCTGCAATAATGAAAAGTAATGAACACGCATCAATAAGTATCATTAATTACAATATACAAAACTCTGAAATGGGCCATTCTGCATAATTGGTCCTTTTGTTTCCTGGTACCATTTTTGAAAGCAGAACTTTACTTGTAACAGAGTATTTCTACTATATTGCTACTATGAAATAAAGTAAGAAAATAGTTATTCTTCCACCACTGTAAACACCATTATTAGCATGCTGATGTTAGCATTAAGCTCAAAGCACTACTTTAGTCAAGCACTGCCTCACAGAGCTGCTAGCATGACTGCAGACCAAAGTTTGTTTTCTCATGGATGCTCCCTTTTCTCCCACACAGATCCTCTCCTCCCAACATATTTCTCTCCCACCTCCGACATGGGCCCGTCTCCACCCTCCTTCACCAATTACTTCCTCCCCGATGGCTCGGACAGCCCGTTGCCCGGAGAGACGACAACGTCCAGCGCCGGCTCTCCACGCTTCCTAGGCCATGGGCTCAACGAAAACCTCATCCCCATCTACTGCTCCATCCTGGCCGCCGTGGTGGTTGGCCTTGTGGCCTACATCGTTTTTAAGAGGTCAGTTGGTAGAAAAATAACTAGATAAGAACTTTCTGTTCGCTGCTTTGTGGTTAAAGACATTAACACAATTGGGCTTTTGACGCTCATGCACAATAAAATCTAGGACAAAGAGGGGGATGGAGAAAGTGGTCTGGTGGGTGGTGTTGGATAGTGACAGATGTTGCCCTGGGCGAAAAAATTTTAGTAAGGTGCCTGTTGAAATATTCAGATCTGTGATGGTCAAAGAGCTTTTGACCCACTTCTAAAGAATCACTCGAATGTACCACAATGAGTTTTTCACAAACAACAAAAAAAGAAGGTCAGAACACTTAATGCATTACAGAGGTCACACACACACAAACACATTAATGAGGACATGCAACCACACATGCATGCACTCAGACAGTGCAGACTGATACAAACCAGGCTGAAAGGAGTCTGAAACAAGTCAACAAGCTCATTACTGGCATTGATTGTTTTCAAAGTGCCGACCAAGGTTTATCAGCAGAGTCACGCACACATCTGGCTCATAATCCTCGTGCAATTGTCGTCATGCAGAAAACAGACAATTTATGTGAATTTCTTTAACACACTATATTTGATAAGTAAACAATTGGAGGTGTTAACTGCACAGTATCACTCAATACCTCATGAACATTTTAATCATTGATATGTGAGCCATTGATCTTCTAAAGAGAAGCATTAGTAAAGAATTGTTAAGCTGTTTTTAATGTCTTATTATAGTTTTCTATTCACAGACAAATTACGATATATTGTTGAAATTTACAGAAATTTCTGAAATGGTGGGTTCTTGATTACAGATTGAGGCAGACAAAAGCATCTTCCTCGTTTCTAGCAGGCAACTGTTTTATTATTAAAAGGTTTTATTTTCCTTGACATTAGCTCTGAATATCTGAACAATTTAAAACAATTTAAAAAAGTTTTCTCTTATAAGTTGTTGCTTCATAGCTCATAATTGCTGTAAATTGAACGACAAATAGGATCACACAACTGCATCATATCGAGCGGATAGTTATCTTCCTCTGACGTGCCACTTTTCTTCCTCTGACATGCCACTTTTCCACAGGTGGAACAGCTGCAAGCAGAACAAGCAGGCAGCTAACAACCGAGCGGCTACAAACAACCAGATGGTGACGCCGGAGGGAGAGAAGCTACACAGCGACAGCGGCATCTCGGTGGACAGTCAGAGTCTGCAGGAGCAGCAGCAGCAGCAGCAGCAGGCCCAGGCTGAAGTCCAGGCTCAGCCTTCACACTCACGCACACAGGAACAGATTGGTAAGCGGAATATTATATATTAATATTATATAATAATATATGTGTGAATATTTTCATGAGAATGCATAAGGGCAGGAGGACAATCCAATATTATTGTAGTGCATTAGGTTTAGTGGTGTGCAATAATTTGCTTTGGGTTTTGTCTGATGTAATGACAAACACTTTACAATTCAATCATCTCATCTCATTTTATTTATAGTACAAACTTGCCTCAATGGATAAGGAAAAACTCCCCAAAAACGTAAAGGTTGAATTCCAGTTAAATTGTTGTCTTGCAAACGTGCTATTTTGTGAATATGCAACTACTGCCTCAGTAGTAAACATATAATTGAATTCACACATGTCTCTAAAAGTCACCAAAAAGTGAACATCATGAGCTTCTTAAAGACAGGTGTTAAGGCGGGGCTGTTTTATTGGATAACATTAGATTGTACAGGTGTACCTCATAAAGTGGCCATTTAGTTTTTATTTTTGGTGGAAAAATATAAAAAATGATATTGTGATATGGATTTCAGTCAGATCACCCAGTCCTTCTCAACATATTTGAACCTAATATCTGTTATAGCAGATGTTATAGTTTTGTTCAGCGCGATTCCTGTTCCCAGCCCACAACTTTATATTCACCACAGAAACTCTACCTTAACAAAAGACACTCATCCAAGTCTAAGTACATTCCTCCTTCACACCGTGATGTCATTATTGATTACATCAGGCTACACTGCTGAGATTCTACTTGTAGTGTTTTTCTAGCAGTGTGCAAACCTTTTCCTCAGGGCAACACATTACTGGGGACTGCGATCAAGCACAATATATCACCTCGGAGCAGGATTCCCATCTAGCAGCCGAGAGCAGCCAAATCATACATGCATGATATATTAAACTGCAGGAATGTAGAGATTATGATTTAGGGAGCCGGAAGTAACATGAATGTAAGGCGGGTACTGAACGTTAGTTTGGATGTATGCCTTCTATTTACAAATGCTGAGATATACCATCAACATGAGGCTGAAGAATCCAGTGCTGACAGATGTTTGACACAGTTTCTATATTAGTGTACAGAGCATTTCAAAACTGTAAGGAAACCGAGCAACTTCATATGTTTGATCTATATCTGCCTTTGCTTTTCTCACTACTCCTCTTTATCTATATTTGTCTCTCTTTGACTCATTAAGTATTTTGGGTGTATGTCTGTGGGACCGACTTTGCGATGTATTCTTGCAAGCCAGACAAAATCTAAAAGGATATGTGAGATTAACTCGATAGATAACGTCTGGCTAGGAAGGGTGAAAACTGCATAATGCACTTTCTGATCTATTATAAAGCAATTTACTCTGAGTTTAATTTACTTCTTTCAGCACAGTGCATTAGGAGAGAAAAAACTGACTGTTTATATTTATTGCTTTTCAGAGTCAGTATGTGTTTTGCCAATATTCCAATCTCTTGTGAATAATCATATATTTGTATTCAAAGCATACAATTCTTTTTTATTTTCTCAAATCCCACAAAAGAAAGATCAAAACCAACTTCTACTAAAGGTCTTTCAGAAAATAGGTCACAAATATATACTTTAATTTGACAAAAAAAGACGAGTTAGTTACTTAAAACAGATGCGAACTGTAGTTTTTAGAAAAAGTTACTTAAACAGTAGGAAACAAAGCATTTTGTTGGGGACTATTTCCAGCTACGGATTAATACACATTTGGTGCAATAATATTTATGGCAGCAGGATGGTGTATGTGGGATTGACTCAAAAACTAGTTTTTCATATTTTTTGAACAATGGGGTTCTATTGAGGAAACATCAGGTTTTGGCTACGAAGACAATACGTGTTATTCTGATCAATTTATTGTTTTGGTCTTTTCATGGGATTTGTTGCCTTAAAAAAACAAAGAATAACACCAGCATCGTCTTATAAACTGTTGCAACTTAAACAAAAAGGGGAAAGAAATGGGTAAATGATATATATTTCATACCTATTAGCATCACTCACACTGAGTACCAACAAATACGAAAAGAGGCAGAGTGTATCGCGTGGCGTCTGCACAGATACAAAAAGAGGATAACCTTTTAAAGCTCGGAGAATAAAAGCGAACGTGGCAAGAATCAGATGTGACCCCGGAGCAGTCTACCTTCCTTCAATACTCAAATAACACTCACATTAAAAAGATGAAACTGGCGCTCTCACTCGATCTATACACATCAACCTGAGAGGCTTTTTACCTGAAGAAGAAGTCTCAAGTTCGGTCATGATCTTGTTATTCATTCAGTCATTCATGCTTTTATCCCAGACATTCTTTCTAAAGATCTCTCATGTTTCCTTCCTAGTCTTAATGTGAATTATACTAAAACCTAAATATATTTATACAGGGATAATAATGTGCTAACAAGCCACACAGTTGATAAATCCTCCCTCGAACAATCCAGATGATGGTGTCTTTTCTGGGATACCCATTACATTCTAATGAGGCATGAGAAAATAATATTTCGTTTTTTGGGTTTCGTTTGAGTTCCTCTTTCCATTTTTCCATTCAAACAAATGCAAACCCTTCTGCACGTCTAAGAAAAGAAGGAATTTCTTTTGGAGGAACAAATAGCCATCGGTTCAGTGAGAGGATGACTGCCTTGTTAACCCTGTCGCCTCTCTTACTGATTGGCTCATTAGCAGGTGTTACGAGACGGGATCCGGGCCTGGTCTCGCTGCCTTTCAAAATCTGATCCAGCGCCAGCATTTAGCACGTGCTAATTGGCATTAGCACTACCCATGGGAGCGGAAGCCATTGAAAAGGCAGCAAAAGCTCTCATGCTGGGGTTCCGTTGGTTCTTCCTCAACCAACTGGTTCTGATAAAACACGCTAGAGGCTGAGAATATGCACAATAAACCCACGATAATCGCCGGGGGGTTTCCTGTTTCCAATGAACCATATTTTACTGCCCGGCTAAAATAATAGGAACCCATCCAGTCAAAACAAGTCAAATAAGCCTTTTAAAAGGAGAAATAGAGCAATGAAAATGTCCCGTGTTTTGACTGACAACTTCCAGAGAGGGTATTCCCTGCATGAGTCACTGGTGAGGGGGTGGGAGCTCCGACATGAAGGGTGCTCGGCCTCATTTCGGTCTGCTCATCTCCATTAAAAAGAACCGTCTGTCTGTGCAGCACCCCTCCCTGCCTGCTTCCCCCACTGGATCGTGCATATTGAATGTGTTTAACATTTAAAACTCTATTTAGACTCCAAGCCCTCACTCACATCGCAAAGCCGTGCATGTCCTGAGTTTGACCCACAGTCTACACAAAATGGAGTCAAGGAAATATCAGCTAAACAACCAACTGAAGGAGGGTTATTGCAGAAATCCTAATTTTGACAAAGAAGGGGTACAAATTTATAACTTAACTTTACAACTGACTGAAGATCTTGCAACAGAAGCTGGCATGCAGTCTTGAATACACCAGATAAAGAGTAAAAATCAGTAGTTTGGTCTTAATCTGAAAGCTACGAGGAAATAAAATCATATAGTATATATGTATGTAGCATTTCTTGTTGGAAAGTTACAGCCAAAGTTACAGATGTCCTAATCATGTTAATCGCCCTTATGCTTTACAATCTGCCGAATCGGATCAAATATTCATTTTCCTTCTATTTTAGATCATTGTGCAGCTACATAGTGCATACTTAACAGTAAACGTACATCATATGAGTAAAGCATTTACTATATTTGACAGCAGAAGAAGAAAATATATGAAAAAAATACATGGAGGCATTTGGGGAGTAGATAAAAGATGTTAATCTTTGCTTGTTCACAGATCTGACAAATGTAACTCAAACAGAGACGAGCACAGACAAAAATAAATATATACATCTCTATGTTTTAATTAACAAAACTAACTTTGTCAGAAAATACTGTGTTCATTTAGGATCTCACCAATCATTGTAGAAGCTAATTGAGAAAATACTTAAGGGCCTCTAAGACCAAACATTATTTTCCTAAATATCCTAAACAGTTATGCAAATTGACAGCGAGTGAAATGGGGCTGTGGTGGGTAAGTAGAGGTGACCTTTACGTGTCGGTGCCCAGAGGGCTATTGATTTATAATCTGAACATGGAATTTGGGGTTTAAATGTTTAAAAGTAATAAAATAAGTTGTGCATGGAAGCGCTGTCCCCAGCAAGCGATAAGTAAAGTAACAAAACAAGTAATATGTTTTTCAAATTATTAAAACAATCCCAATGTCTGTTAATTTTCCCCTGGGAGTTCTTGTGATTACCAAGAAGTCATCTCAAATTCAATCCCAATCAGCAAATTTGTACGCTTTTATCTGGGCTTAGGGTCCAATCAGGATTTGCCTGAATGGGCTGATTAAAAAAGAAAGGAAGAGAGGAAGAAGTCGGTCACAAGGCTTTGCTGCGAGTTCACATTTCAGAAGAGACAGCTTGTATTGATTCTGGGAATGAGGTCGTACTGAAAACATCGGGCAGCCACGTGGTCACTATTATCAGCACTGCGATGTATGTAGCACTGAGGAAGAAGAGCAGGTGCAAGCCGCTGTGCGATTGCCTGAACTTGTGTGTGCATTACAGATGGCCGCGCACTGGCAATCACCAGTGTGCTGCTCTTTGTCTGCTGATGCCTGTGGAGTGTCTGTGTCAACAGGAAGCAAGAGAGAGGAGTGCTATGGACTGTGGCCGTCACTGGACAGAATCTATCCGGATATAAACAGTGGGCACAGAGGCAGCGCATAGTAATTCAAGTGCAATTTATACCACGACAATGTGTGGAAGAAAAATATGTTTTTTTAGGAAGGGAAAAGGAAAGAAAACACCAGGAGGAGGAGGGGGGGGTATGACGTTATGAGTCCACAAAAGAATCCCCCCTCTCTTAAAGCGTTAAATAAACCCTCTTGTACGACACTCCCCTGGCACAACGATGCATTGATGAAGACGAGAAAACACCCAGCGGACTCGGGGGTCCTCTCAGGAACGCCTCTGCATTCCCGGGGCGTTCCCATGGTTTCACTCAATTGACAGCAGGTTAAGAGGTTTGTGGGAAAAGAGAGCATTTGTCTCCTCATCCTCATCCGGCTAATGACTCCGGTTTAGCAGGTTCAGATGAGTGAGTGACACCACAGGGCCCCCTGCAGGGAAAAAAGTGTGACTATCAGGGGGTTTAGAGTTTCTCCATGCAGAGGCTTAATATACGTATTTGGATGGATAGGAAGTTATTATCTTTGTGGGCAGGGATTCTAATGAAAATTATTCAGAAGCTATTCAAGGTGCCCTTAATCAGAGGACTTATCATTTACTAAAGAGGAGCTGCTCAGTTGGAAACAGAAAAAGACTGTGCTGGTACAAGTGAGAATATGCACAATTGTGTGAGTAAGAAAAAGGTCCATGCATAGAAATATAGTGCAAGAGGAACAATTCAACATGGCTGGATGGTCAGAGCGGCGGCCATTTTTAGGTGTAAAGCTTCCATTGCAAAGCACCGTGACCGTTGTAGTGGGCTAACTTGAGTATAGACCGTCTCACTGAGGTTTTTGCAGTAATGATCAAACACCCAATGGAGTACCACGAAGCATTGAGAGAGGCGTCTAATGTGCACTTTCTCTGTTGCCTTGCAGATAAAGAGGAATTGATAATTGCTGGATTTACCTGTTCGATATTTCCATTGATATGTCATCAAATTTTCTGAAAACACTGTGTGGTCACCATAACAACTAACAACAATCGCCATTTTCTTTTGAATTAGTCTAATGACCACGGCAAACAGCTCAATCTGCATTCTACTCGGCCCCTATTTCTATGGGTTCATTATAAAAAACGTACCCACCGCTGGTTTAAATCTCACCACACATCACCCACGTCCTCTTCCAGAGCCTGACTTATTTCTTTTTACTTTCTCTCCACAGTGGTGAGGGTGGATGGCGGCCCCCAGCCGGACACGCCTCCCCCTGAAGTCTGAGGAGGAGAAGGAAGAAGAGGAGGCGTAAGACCTGAAGACAGGGAGAGGAGAGTGAAGACTTGAACCGTGGACCAAAAAAGAAAGCCTTTTGGAGGGGAGGGGGATTCACATCTGAAGTGACCACAGAACAAAGACTTGTATGGACCCCCCCCAGCACCTTTGGGCCACAATGTGACTCTTCATCCCTGCTTATAGAGTTCAACTCTATCGATCAGCGTGTGCCTGGACACGACCTCTACGGCGATATCAACCTCTATCTGTACCAACGTCGCTGCAGATACATAATCATAGATATATGCCAGTGCATCTCGTATTAACGGACTATTCCAGTATCTAATATCGACACGATTCTCCCTAACTGCCAATTTAGTTTTCAGCGTTACATTTCCACCATTAATTCCATAATCACTAGCCGTGAAATATATGTACCCGAAAGGTAAATAGGCAGAAAGGTTCCTCATCATCTCCTCTTTCTTTTCCCTTTTGAATCAGAAGGGACCTTCCTCCTCATCTTCCTCTGTGGCGTCCAACTCTCAGATAATCCTCCGTCTCTCTCCAGAGGATTCACTCTATTAGCCCCCCGCCGTCATCTGCGATACAGAAAAAAAGCAGTGGGTGAGCCGTGCGTCACTCACTTCTTCTGAAGTTCATTGTTCTTTTATATCGCTGAAACCACAGACACATTTCATAGCATGATGTCTTATAAAATGTTTGCGTCACTGTTCTGAGGTTGGCTGCACCGACTGATACATGTGACTCACATTTCGGGAAGAAAGGTAAATTGCTGTGCAGCCTGCTCGGTAATCACCTACTTTTTTTCTTCTTCCTGCGCTCATCATCATAGACCCCTTCGCAGCGACTCCGAGGATTGTGTTTCAATAATTTCATGCTTATAATGTAACACGGCCCAATGTTTGTCTCCTGTTTGTGTGCATCACTTTCATTTCATGGCTTGAGTTACACGGCTGATTCAGCAGGGTGCCTTCACGCTGCTCTATGGAGCCTGGATGTGCATCATGAGAAAAAAACATCTCTGTACTGTAATCTGGACTGTGGAGCTCTGCTGACTCACTGCGATGATGTCTGAGGGGGAAGAGAAGCCGTTTAGTGACGTCAACAGTCAGCCGGTATAGAGAGCTGCTCCTTAAACAGATGCTTAAATGAATTCGGTACTGAAAAAAAAAATGTGCAAAAAAGGAATACCCATCTGTCATTCTTTACGCTCACTGAGGGGAAAACAGGGACACTCCTCACTATCCTCAGCTCACTGACCTCTACACACTCACTCCTACAGTCTTGCGTACAGCTCTGTCTGCGTGATAGAGCCTGATAAACAGCGTTGAGGCGCTAATGCATCGTCTGCGGCGATCATGTCAACATGGGGGGGGCCCATTAGAGGAAGAGTCCCGGCAGGCAGGTAGTAATTACCTCAGGGTTTCAGCTTCATTTACCCTCTGCTTCGGCTCGGCTCGGCTCAGCCACTACTCCTCGGGATTAACGCTGCGGACAACCGTGGGGCAATGTAGCCCTCTATGAAGCCTCAGCATGACATTACGGATCCCTTATCCAAGTACGAGGCCACTGACATTTACTGTATCGCCATGGCGATATAAAAAGCACTTAGTCGCAAGGCAGGGTGGCACTTTTTTATCACCACTTTTATGCTGCCTCCCTCCCGCTGCTTGCAGTAACTGTAAAGTTAACATAGATAGAGATCTTGTAAAAGGAGTATACTGTAGTTCGACTGCACTGCTTTAGTGTCCATTCCGACAGGGGAACATACTTTTCTCAGGGTCCCTCTAGTTGTGGTGGCGACTCAGAGAAGATTAACAGACCTGTAGGGGATTTCTTTAAATAACCTGTTGATTTAGGAGGGAGTAGGTAGGCAGGCAGGTACAGGTATGAAGCAGCTGTTGTGAAGAAAATAGAACAATGTAGAAAGATAAGGGTAGATATGCTTATAAGCAGATTTCAACATGATTCAGACACTGATGACTTTAACTCTCTTTCTCAGACTTTGATCAAAAGATGAATAAAATGGTCATATCCCATATAGTAAATATAAAGTGACTGCCAGCAGCTGGTTAGCTTAGCATAGCGTAGCACAAAGACTGGAAACAGCTAGCATAGTTACCTTGAAAATGGACTGATTAACATTACATTTAGTTTGTTTAATATAAAAACACGAGAGCAAAACAGACAAGGTATCAATCTTGTCATGTTACACTGGTAAAGAAAGCAAATACCTGTTCAAACTATTGCTTTAAAGAAGAAACGAGATGTGTTCACTTGTCAGCAGAACTTGTAGAGTTTAGCGAGCAATAGATGGATAAGAAATGTCATGAAGACAGAGAAAGTGAGTCATTCGATCCTGTGTGATGCTGCATGGATCGGTCACATGGTCACCAACATCTCAAGTCAATTAAACAACGCTGCTGTTCTCTTGCTCACAGCCCCTCAGTTGATGTGGGCATGTAATGTGGACATGTGACCCCCCCACACACACACACACACAAACACAGAACAACTGTATGATTCATTCCTCTGCTGAGAGAGCTGGTGTGATTCATCCGGATCCTAGCTGTGGACGCTTACGTTAAAGCAGACGCCGCTACAGTTTTAGTGACCCGAGTGTTGATTCAAAGAAAAGAAACTCCTCGACTCCGTCACGCCGTGAGGTCAGATCGACCCTCGAGCAGCCCACTCATCTACCCTGAACCGACGTATTCTCTTTCTCCTGCAACTTGTGAAGCGAGACACACAATATAAGAATGTACAACCCGAATATAAACAGAAATATGCAAGACACATCTAAGGATAAGGTTTAAGTTTGCCCTCACTCTGTTGTTGTACATTTGTCTTTACGTTGTCCTGTTGCTTTGTATTATGAATAGTATTACCCTTTTTGGAGTCAGTATTTTTTCTAACAGATATGTTATTTTGTAGCACTTATTAAAAGTAATAGGAATGCACTCAAAGAGTGCCACAGTTCAAGTGCCTGTGTACAGTGTCAGGTGTCTTTAAGTTCAGGAGTTTTGACTATATATTCTTTTGCAGTTTTTTCCACTTATTTTATGATTTAATGTGTATTTCTAATGAAGGTTTTTAGTAAGTCAGATGAACTTTGGAGACTCAAGAAAACTGTATAAAACCTGGCACCAATATAAAGAGACTTATACACATAGGTTGCCAATGAAGACATGCTGTATGTTAACATGCTATGAATACTGGCAACTAATAGGGTCATGTAGCATTACAAAAACCTACACATGTCACCTGAGACTTCTGCTCTAAAACTCACATATGCTATTAGTCAATAGAAATAAATCAGCTCTACTGTGCAGAGGTTTTGCATGTACAGTAAGTTTCATCATGTACCTCCATTTCAGAGGCTAGCAGACATGTAATCTGCCGTAACATGAACTCTATGGGGAGGTTCACTGTGATATCGTTACAAAGTTGATACAGATGGATCAGGACCTGCTCCCCGAAAAGTTGAATGTCACCTGTATTTACCTACTAATGTAAAATGCATTGTGTAAATGTGAATTTCTTAGAGTTGATACTATGAAATGTAAAAAACTAAACAAAAATGTGTGCAAATGAAATGAGCATCTATAATACAATAAACAGGGATGTCATTGCATTATGTGTCCATTTTGTCTTTATAGTTCAACTGAGACTGATGTTAAATGTGTTAAAGGAATGATTCAACATCAGTGGTGGAAGTATTCAGAAGTGAAAGTACTATTAATGCACTGTGAAAATATTCCACTACAAGTTAAAGTCGTGCATTCAAAACCGTACTAAATTAAAAATATTTAAGTGTTAAGCAGAATTAACTTAAAGTATCAGTATGAAGAACTCTGTGTACAGTAAAATGTCCCCTGTCAGTGTTTTACTAATATATGATTTTTTAATCAATATCTTTGATGCATTAATGTGTATGCTGCATTTTACAACATTTGGGCTTTTTTAATAGTTTATTAAGCACATCTGGTGATATGTGGTTTTAACTGGGAAGGAAGGGGATGAAAAATTGTAATGTGTAATAGAAAGTCCAGTATTTGTCTCTGAGATGTAGAAGAGTAGAAGTAGGAAGCTGCATAAATTGGAAATAGTCAAGTAAAGTACAAGTAACAAAACTTTGTACGCAACTACAGTACTTTGCTGTTCAACATTTTGGGCATTTTGCTTACTCACTTTCTTGCTAGATGAGTTAGATGAGAAGATCGATACTCTTGCGTCCGTTGAGTAAATATGAAGCAACAGCCAACAACCAGTTGGCTTAGCTTAGCATAAAGACTGGAAACAGCTCCTCTAAAGTTCACTTATAAACACATTATGTTTCATGTGTTTAACCTCTAAATAAACTCTAAAATAAAAGAGTAAAATCATTTTTTCTCAGTTTTACGGGCCAGACTATTTCTTGGCCAGGACTATTGCCTTACGGTGTTGCAACTTGTTTCATGGCAATCTTACAGTGAAGACAAGACAAGAAAAAATCCAGCACATAAATGCCAAATTACATGTTTTTTTACTTTGTTAATTTGTATCTATCTACTCTTTTATGTCTCGGCAACAGAGCATATCAATTTATTTCCCAAAAACTAAATTCCTATAATTCCTTTTCTTTATTTCAAGATTGGGTTTGGATACATGAAGACATCATAGGAGGGTAAGAGAAACTTCTCAGAGAACTTGTAATCCCGAGATAAAACTTTGAAATTATTCTAATTTTTCCCAACGTTGACTGTAAAGACCTAAAAATCTCTCAAGAAAATCTCCACAATCCGTCACCCACACTTGATGTTCGGCTATAGAAATGCACTTTTAGTTTTTTTCCCCCCTTTTCACAAAAACACCCAAAAGCATTTGTGAAAATTACCTCAAGAAAATGAAAATAAAATGCTGAAACCAGAAAGTATGGCGTGTCAGACCGGCAGCCAAACCACAGTCGAAAGCAGCACCATATGTGTTGTTACCCTGCAGCCTTATCACCACTTGATCCCATTCTGGGATCCAACAGGGTTTTTCCTCTTGCTACATGTCAGAGATGAATCCTCAGTGATAAAATCCTCCAGAGTAACAGAAAGCACACAAGAGGAGGGAAGTCACGATAGACAGCACCATTTTGGGGAAAAACACTACAGTTAGATATAGTAAAATAGTACTTCAATTTTTACTTCACTGATTTTGTGGACAAGTCAGTTTTGAAAAACAAAACAAAATCAGCAGTGTGAAATGTCTCTGTTCAGCTTTTCTTTCTCCTTCACTGGTTTCTATATGAAGGCCTGAATGCAGAGAACCACACTGAGATTGGGGTGACAGATAGACTGCAGAATTTTAATTTGATCAGCAGGGAGCACTTATATGGAGACACTAATCAAAGTACGTTTTTCCTTCTGTCAGGTTTAATCAAGACTGCAAGAAAGCCGAAAAGGCCTGAAAAAAAAGAAGTCTGAAATAGATAAAAGGAAACAGGCATGCCCATTGTGGAAAAAGCAAAGACACATTCAAATATGCTCGGGGCGTAACACAACTCACCCCACAAAGAAACGTGACCTTCGGCTAAAATAAGATGAATGTCTATGGTGCTGTTGTGGCGCTCATTTGTTAATAGATGCTTTTATTAGCCATTTAAAATCAATAAATTGATGCTCGATTCAGTCTAGTAGTCAAAGTAAGACACTATCAAAGTTACATGAACCAACCAAAACATTGCCAAGAGGGTTGACAGCCACCATCAGCAGGAACTGCTGCTCTGATATTTACACGGTGCCTCATTGTGTCTGATTGTTTCACAGCCCAAAGACAGAAACACAGGAAGACATTTTCAAATAAATACTCTATAAATAAAAATCTATCTTTCGAGTGTCAAATACTCAGGTTGGAATGGTGGCTCTATAGAGTTTTTGGCTTGCCCTTCAAGGATCACTACAGTTGTATTCATCTTACATCAAAGCAAAGAAAGATGCTGTCTTCTCAATAGAAAACAACATCATTGGTCATTGTACGAAAGCCTGAAATCAACATGTTTACATTCACCTGATAAAACCTTTTCTGGTCGAGCAAAGACGGAAGTAGCACGATAACACTGCAGAACCTCCCCTGGATGGATGGATGGACGGGTAACAAAGTATCTGACTTTGACATGTGCAACATCTGTTCCCATCCTGTCTTGAATTAAAACACTTTGCACACGTCACTCTTTATCTGCCACAAGGGTTCAGCCATGATCATGGTCATTCTCTGGAGCAAGATACAAGCCTTTTTTTTGCCTACATGCCATATTTGATACTCAAAAGACAGATATTTGGTGAAGTATTCCTTCAGGACCAAACCTTATTCCAGTTCTACTATAAAATTAACTTTATGTTCTCCAACCCTACAGTATCTGAGTTCATATGGGCTGTTATTAGTTCTTCCTACCCGTCCTTTTTCCTCTTGGAAATAACTGAAGTGACCACAGGGAGGATGGAGAAATAGTTATATCCCCAGTGACAGGAAGTGCCAGGATTAATGGGAAATGTGGCTCTCATTTTTAAAACTTAAAACACTACAGTACCAGTCCAAAGTTTGGACACACCTTCTCATTCAATGGTTTTTCTTTATTTTTCTTTTTTTCTACATTGTAGATTAATATTGAAGACATCCAAACTATGAAGGAACACATATGGAATTAAATGCTCAACAAACCAGAATATGTTTTATATTTTAGATTCTTTAAAGTAATTGAATGAGAAGGTGTGTCCAAACTTTTGACTGGTACTGTACATGTTGCACCTCTAACTCTGAGTTCCCGAGTGCAATCAAAGCAGGTTGGACTGAAATCAAAATGTTGAAACACGAACACACATCTCTACTGAAACATCCTGGACTCGGCTTCAGCCAGTCGATCTACATCTGCACACAATGTGAGCTGGCGCCCTGATGGAGGATATTTTTGAAAAATGACGTCTTTCCACATCGTGGAGGAAGGAGTGAATCTGTTGGTCAATGTTCTCCAAATGGTTTAACGCCTCACTGTGGTGTCGAAACACCTGACAAATAAATATACAAGACACCAAGGACTGAAACATTAAACACACACACACATAAATCAGAACTAACTGAAAACATGTGGCCACTTCTACCAAACTCTCTGCTATGTTTTCGTGTTTGTGTATTATCAGTGTTTAAACATGTCTCTGCAGGCTGAGAAATCAGTGTAGGAGAGCCGACTGCAGGCCTGAATACCAGTGGGACACATGAGGAAACCATCCGGCACAGCAGCAGTTAACACACAAGCAAATCAACCAGTCCACCCCTGGCCTCTCCCATCTGCCTACATCCCACCTAGAAAGACGGGGACCACCCTGTCCCAACTCACTAAGTTTTATGTATAAAGACAGAGGAACAAGAGCCAAAAAAAGATGGATCTGGAGCTTGGAAAAAAAGACCTGAGAGTGATGGCAGCCAGCTGTGGGAGCCCTCATCCTGTAACACCTCACCCTGGTGGATAACCCTAACCCACCAAGTCAAACACACCCAACCTCAAACCCTCATCAGTCAGACTTATTCTAATTTATCACGTTGCACTTGTTGCTGCGGGGGACTTGTGAGAAACGTCAGCTGGAAATGAAGTTAAAAAGAAGAGAGAGTGTTTTGTCTCTGTCTAGAAATGTGACCCTCTGTGTATCACACAGTACAACATACTGTACGTCTTATGCTCTCTACAAATCCATAAATCAAATCCATATGTACAAAGACCCCTACATCTTTTCACACCTTTGCAATAGAAAAGGTAAACATACAGTCGGCTTCACCGTATGAACATTAAATGACAAGTAATCAACCTGCGTAATCACTTCTTAATTAACCCTTGTTTTGCTTTAGTTCATTTATTTATTCGTATTTGTTTAACTCTCTATTTTTAGATTTCCTGAGAAATATGCTTCTGTTCAGCATCTCAATGGATTTTTAATGCATGGATCTGGTTTGCTCATTTCCTGCTCTGCTATAAAGTAGTGTGGACAATATAGTTGACTCAGTGGGATTCCGTTCGCCCACATACATTACTTGACTGTCGCCTTGTATCAAGATAGAGATGAATAATTTCAGGGCAGGGCTAGATTTTCTTTTTCTCAATAACAGTCTGTCTACCAGAGAGAGAAACATGACAATGTGCTTGTAATGTATGCGCACCCACCACTTTATAAATATATATATGTAGTAGAATATATTGTTACACAGTAAACAAGGAGGGAAGTGACAGAAAGTGTGTGCCATTTCATTGGGAAAGTAAACAGAAATAACTGATAAAAACAAACCCAGTGACTCACATTTGAAAGAAAAAACGCATAATTTGCAGCAAAGGGTAACAATATTGAGAGGCCAAATTTACACTTCAAACAGGAGAATTACCCAAAATGACTTTCTGCGTAACAATCTATTCTTCTTTAATTAAAAATAGAATTACCGCCTTGCGTTTGTTTGCCCCTGCCAACCAGTCAAGTTGCAGTTTACATTCATGCTCATTTAAAAATGTCATAAATTCCTAATTTTATTCTTTTAGACATTTATGTGAAATTGTCATAATTAGCGTATGAATTATTGAGTTATGGCCAATAAACGTGTATTTGGTGAGCTCACAGTGACCTTTGACCACCAAAATATAATCGGTTCATCCTTGAATCTAGGTGGACGTTTGTGCCAATTTTAAGGAAATTCCCTCAAGGTGTTCCTGAGATATGGTGTTAACACGAATGAAAAGGACGGACAAACATACGTACAGAGGGACAACATGAAAACATGTATCTACTTGCAGCAGACACAGAAAACAGGAAAACTCAGAGAGCAAATGAGGGAATTTTCTCAATAAAACGTAACCAACCCCAACCTTTTCCCAGCAGAACTCTGAATCAGCAACTTTAAATAATGTCAGTGGACCCGTTCCTTTGCTTTGTCTTACTTGATTTCTTAATACTGGATTTACTACATTTGTGGCTGATTATATTAATCCTATTGTTGGATTACAATTACATTTTGTAATTCTATTAACTGCTGCAACATTGTGTTCATTGTTCTCCTTTTAGACAGTTTGGGCTGGGAACCACTGAGACCCTGTACATAACACCGAGGAATACAAAATAAACTTGAGTTGACTGTAAACACCCTGCAGATGATGCAACTCGATTAAAACTCTGTCTTTGTTATGGAGCAGCATTCACACAGACCACAGTAACAGTGCTACACCATATGTTAAAATGAAACATGAAACCATTTAGTACATATTGGTTACAATACATGTTGTACATATTATATATATATATATATATATATATATACATACATACATACATACATACATCTGGTTTTATGTACGCAGAACTTCTTAATGCAAAGCAGACAGAAATGATCAGACAGAACACACACACACACACACACACACACACACACACACACACACACACACACACACACACACACACACACACACACACACACACACACACAGGATTACAATACAAGGAATGATTTCTCCTCTCTAATCATCTTGTTTTTTTCTCTTTGTATATGACAAACAGATAAACAGCTCATACACATGCACACACAAACAGAGACAAATTAAGCCTCTCCCCTGCATACAGACGGCCGTATCCGCCACACTGCCTACCTCAGGGAGCTAAGGCTGATCAGAGGCATCGCACCAGTTTGATGACTTAGAAAAACAAGGCAAGGTAAAGTGATCTTACAGCGTAAGGAGCTTCATAGAGCAATGTTGATATCAGTTACATGAAGTGAAACAGTGAAAGCGGTCTAACTCTGCTTTCAAAACTCCTCTTAGCAAAACAAACACTGACTTGGGGACAAACAGAATCTGACTTTTAAGTAAAGCAAATTTAACAATCAGGTTTACCTCATTACTTTGCCATTCTCACCTTGTAATGGACTCTATTTCTGTCAACAACAATACATTCAGAGATGTTGTATTTTTCTTGCCTTGACCCACTGCTGCAGCTGCAGTGCCCAGATGCTCTCAGTGCTGTGCCACATTAATACTGAATACCCAACCCATGCATAAAAAGATAAATAAGAAGGATCCCCTGTGTGTTTACTCAGTAGGTGAGTGAAGAAGTATATGTGGGCAAGTCAGCAGCTGAAGTGTTTCTGATGAATAAGGAGATGTAAATATGCAGGACCGCATGATAAGAGAGACAGAGGAGGGGACGTTTTCAGAGATAGAAAAGATAGATGGCAGCCAGCGAGGAGCTGGGTTGCTATAGAGCCTCCTCCTCGGGTCGGAGATGCTGGATACTCACAGCACGTCTTGCCGCATCTGCACTGGGCTGGCTGCGTGGGTGACATTAAGCAGACAGCTCGCTTTGCTCCACAGCACAACCCAGTCCAGCGAATGGACCTGGAAATCAGTTTTATGATAACACATTATCTCCTGCATGTGCTAGGGCCGAGACTATTACACTGAGACAATAAAGTAGGGGCGTCTCACTGTGGAAGGAATTATATCCATTTCTCCTCTCTGAATAAACTCTATTTGGGGAAAGTCATCATTTATAAAGGCAGTTACTAGGAGATGGTGTACGGAAACATGCCTCCCTCAACCAATTATTAAAACCTGGTGAAGCGGAATGATAACACAGCAGCTTTGCTTTTTAAATGACAAAAACAATCAATGAAAAATCACATATTTTAAAAGTCCAATTTTCTAGAAAAACACTGTATTGTTAGAAAATCAAAGGAATTAATGAGCTTAGAGTCTAACTCTTCGTCCTCTAACTGTCTCAGTCTGTCTGTCTGAAAGATCTCAAAAATCATTGGATAGATGAAATTGATGATGAATCATATTGACTTTGGAGATCATCCGACTCTTCCTCTACAGTCACCAGCAGGTTGAAATGTTTGGCTCTTTGTGGAATGTCTGGACAAATATCAAAGGTTACACTGAAATTTAGTTAAGATATCCATGTTCTCGAGAGGATAAACCCTTAGAACTGTGATGAAACTTAAACCTTTCCTCTGTGCCACCATGACGGCTCAAAATAAAGTTTTTTCGTAAATGTGCCACAACTATTTTGAATTCTTCTTTCAACTGTCCAAGACTACAAAAACAATGTCCCAAATTGCTCTTTTTAATTCTACATAATAAATATAGTTTAAGGATTCAAGTTAACTCGCATCACTTCATTAACTTACTCTGGTCCACCATGGAAGTTCTGCTAGTTGTTTCCACCACTTATATTAGAATAATTGGTTGAGTTACTGTTTCTTGTTTATTTGTAATTGTTCGATCACTGAATGCATCACTGCAAAATTTGCATAGACCTAGAGCATATGATAAAAGCTTTGGATCGCTTTGGATAAAAGCGTCTGCTAAATGACTGTAATGTAATGTAATGTAAAGCATATGTCATAATAAATTTAAAAATATTATCAATAATCTTTCCATTATATTCCAAATTTTGAAGCGCCTGTAAATTCTGTTCAAATATTATTGCTATTTTTTAAATCATTGATCATCCTTCTGACAGTTAATAATAATGATGAGATATCTCCCCGATGATAGTTTACATGTGCACGTAATGAATTAATGGAGCAAAAGCTATATAATATTTTTACAGCCATGCATTATGAATGCACGTTATGACAGCTGTTCATCTTCTCTTCTCAATAGAGTCCAACAGTGTTTCCTGGTCCCAATTTGTGCATGGGCAAAACCGCTAACACAAAGAGACAACCTCAAAATCACAACAGGTAATGTAGAGTTTCCAATACATCCACCCTGCATGTCTTTGGACAAAAAGAGAACATAACAAAACATTAGGCGGCTCAGCGGCCTTTTCAGAAATCCCATTTTCAACCTGTTACTTCACCTATTAACACAGCTGTCTAGCTGAAACGCGTTCTTGCTGTGCGGTCTGGCAGTAACAAAGCAGGAGCCAGCAGGCACATATACAGTTACTGATGTGGAGGAGGGTAGAGGAAGGAATCTATAGAGACCGCAATTTCATGCAACGTCTGATTAATAATACAGTTTGGGACAAAAACAGTCAAGAGCATTGTGACAGCCAAGAGAGACTTAAATGAAAAAGAACAGCACATATAATAAAATGATGTGTGTCACCCCCTTTTCTGGTCATGGCTCCAATATCTTATCAGGGAAAGCTACAGTTAAGGTAAAGACACATTTTCTGGTGTATATCAACATATACACATTTAGGTGAGTCTTGACTTGGTAGTACATAATAAAAATCTTTAAATTGATCTTTAAGGCAAATGATTAGACATTGCTGTCATAGCTGTCATTACAAGAGTGCCTTTTAAAGTGATTAATCATAACTGTTTTTTATTTGGCTTGTTTTTCTTTCAGAAACAGTTTTAAGCATTTTTAATTACAAAAAGTTACAAACAGAAGAATTTGTTTCAAATTAGTTTTATTTGGTCTCACAGATTTCTGTAATGCTACTTCTTTGAAATTTCACAGCTCTGTAGCCTTTAATTGACCCACATGTGGATTGTGGATCTACAAATTTTTTTAATTCAGAACTGAGCTGCGCATGTTACCAATATTTGTGGCTTTGTTGATTTGCTGGTAAGGACTGCTGCCATTCAGCTAACCAAGAACAAATGACAAAAGATTTAATACAGTAAAAAAATAAGCTTCAGGCGATTGCAGAACCAAAACATCAATGTATGATGCACATTTGCTGCTCTAAAACAGACATGCAAAAGGAAATTACATTAGCTTGTAAAACATGGAATATAATTAACAAAGTTGTTTTGCATAACTATTTTTTTTAGATTAAACCAATATATATAGTAAAACTTGAGAAACAATATATATCTCCTATGTACTATTGCACATATATTGATTAACATGAAACCACTTGAGGAGGGTTAAGTGATTTGGAGTTGTTCCTTACCATCACTTAGGTTCATGTATAATTATTACCTGTCATTACCAGCACACTTACAGGAAAAACTAAAATCCCAGAGATGCATTTTAGCTGACCATCCAGAGAACATATAATATATCTGACAGGTCTAATGGATAATTACTTCTCTTGTGGAAAACCACACACCAACCACAGTGGCTTTTATTGTTCCGAAAATGCCAGGCTGAAACAATGCTGGATTCCACAACTCACTTGGCACGTCAACATATTGCCATAAAAAAAAGCTTTATTTTCCCACCAGAATCCTCTGCTGACCAATCCCTGACTGCTGACTCTTCTTAATGAGAGATAAAGTGGTGATTAAAACAAAGAGAGTCTGCAGGATCCATTACTGGGAGAAAGTACACAACACAAAGTTTAGATAGAAACTGTCTAAAGACTTAGAAGAATTATTTATTTTCCAAAAAGAAAACACCTCCATACTTCACCCTTGTGTCTTTGCAGGAAATGAGAGATTTCACTCAGAGGACAGCCACATACTGTAAATGAACCCCAGAGCACCGGTGTGAACGTGCAGTCATCAATCAGAGAGCTGCAGCTTCATCAACACCGTGAGGATGTGGGTGTGTTGAAAAGCCGCCCCCTCACTGGGTCAAACATAAGACGTCTTGGTTAGCAGAACTATGCATTTGACAGTATTTATAACCTGTTACTTGTCCAAAAGAATTAGGTGCCATTGTCTGTTCGCCACATGCTGCGAGGCCGAGGGTCGAGGTTTTGAGAGTTCAGGTAACAATAAGCGGCAGAGTCATGAATGGCTAAAGGTATTGAGTAAAGAAGACCATGCAGAACGTGAGTGCAGCAGTCTGAGAAGTTGACACAAAGTGTGTCATGTTAACTCCCAGATGAGGTCATCAATCAGCGGCACAGTGCGAGGGGTCTGACAGCTGATAATTTAGGGGGATAGTCTGAAAGAGAATATGACTGAGCTGCAAGTCAAACTGAGCAGAAGGTAAAAGAAAGAATATTTTTTTAAATCTTTTGCCACATCTTTCCCATTTTCTCTTCCCTCTGCTGCTGCCTCTCCCCTCTCACAGCATCACACCGAATCTTCCCCTTTTGAGGGCTTATCAACACATCTGTCTGGAGAAGTTAGTGTTCCCATCCATTTTTTAAACCCTGTTTTCCTAACGCGTCACTGGATCCCTGAACAGCTCTGCTTAGCTTCCCCTTCAGGCCTCCCGAAGAAAAAAAAAACAGGGTGTGAAACTAAAGACCCCCCGACTGACCACCGACTCACATTAAACCGCAGAGATTCCCTGAACATGATGATCAGAAAAAGCTTGTGTTGTTACAGCATGGGAACTAATGAAGAAGGGGACATGGTGCAATGGATTTCACTGTAGCATACTGGCTTTGCATGAACAGGTTGATCTATAAATGGAGTCGAACATCTGTTGAGTCTCAATCCCTTGTTAAAGGACTTGCCACTCATTGTGGGCTCTCTTTAACAGAAACTCTCCTTTATAGATAGAAATCTAATGGTCTCCAAGTGGTATGCCGTCATCACATTTATTTGTAATTGTGCCGGTAAACTATTAAATGTTGATTAATGTAGCAATGAGGTTATATCCCACAATACATCCATAATGCTTTAATCAGACATTTTCCATCTAGAAACCACTCCTCAGACATTGGATGACTATATATTTCTTTGCTATTGACATGTTGATGCCAAACGACATCCGAAAAAGGACTATGAATAGATGCAGTGGTTGTCTACCCAAAAGAAAAACAGAAAATTTGCAAGCAGAACAAGAAGGCACATCCAGCAAATCTGAACCTAAGGAGCACTAACTGACGGCCAGACAATCATTTTCTACTGAGCTCGGGGATTGGGCAAATTTGCAGATGCAGCTGCGCTTGTCGTTAGTCAGCCCACGTGGCTCCACTCACCATATTTATGGAAGTGCTCCTACTAAATTCTATTATATTAGACTCCAGCGTTCATCCCATCGCTTCCCGTCGGCTCTAACACTTCTTCTCTCCAAGCAGCACTCGGCTAAAGCTGAACAGCCAGAACAGAGGAATCGTTTCTTTGGGTAGAAGTTCACGACAAACTCTTTTTGTCTTTTCTTGTCTTTGACGCAGGGTTACTGACCCTGCGTCTGCGTCTGTATCTAATCGATGGGTCAGTAAAGTTGTAGGGACAATATGGAAGAGTCCTTTATAATTGTAGATATGCTAAAATACCCAGAGGTCCTGTTCATTACACAACACAGATACAGTTAAGTTGCGCTTAGAGAGAGTCATTAAAACTGCATTATTGGACTAAGTGCTGTGAGGAGAGTAACTAAATGAGCACTTGTTAGCTTTATGGCACTGGTGGTGTTGGCATAGAGTCTGAAACCTACAACAACATCAAAGCCACAGAGGTTTATTTTCAAACAAGGTTATCGAGGTCGTGTTGAACCAACACTGAGTGAAATCATGCAAAATCAGCAACAGCAAAGAAATGACAGTATCAAGTCAAGTCAGTGTATTTTATACAGCAAAATAAAAAAAAAATCCCAAACTTGCCTCAGTGAGTAAAGCCAAGTAAAGAAATCAAGATGTGTTCACACTAGCAATGTCAGTCAATCATTGTTTGGTTAACCATCAAGAACATTTTCAACCAGTTATGCATGCTGGTCTATCTGTTAATTTACGGACTAACATGTTAACCCATTGAGCTGTTCAGACAGCATGCACTGCATCAAGCTTGGAACGTGTGTGTGTGTGTGTGTGTGTGTGTGTGTGTGTGTGTGTGTGTGTGTGTGTGTGTGTGTGTGTGTGTGTGTGTGTGTGTGTGTGTGTGTGTGTGTGTGTGACCAGCTTTGTTGCTCTCAGAGCAAATTTAAGGGCTGGCAAGAAAGCAGACAAATGAGTATTGTAAATTTATAATTCTTAATGGATGTGCCAATCGGCTTTTGTGATCAGTCCTTATAGAGACCACGGATCAAACCATTTAGAACAAATATAAGCTGTTAGCAATCAGTCGCAAATTGATCGGAGCACCCTTTACCTGATCAAAATGCAGCAATATTTAAGCATAGACGTTTACTGTTTAAAATTGGATGGATAAAGTGATTCAATATGCGACGCCAAAGCTCATTGAGTCAAAGTAGTGCCAGAGTAAAAGGAAAGTGCCCATTATATTTTATGTCATTATGCATAGTGCTAGATTGCAATGGGATCCGGTCGGATTTACAACTGTCAGAATTTGGGAGCATTAGAGATTTAGGACCAAATACTCACAATGCAAAATTTCTACCTACCAAACTATCTGAAAACAGCATGAAATGATGGAAAAGAGAAGCACAGTGTGACATGCAGTGAATTTATAGGGAAGCTGTTCTTGCATTATTATAGTGTGTCCGGACCTTTAAACATAAAGGAGGAGGTGATTTTCTCCAACAGCCTAAAAACAAGCACCTCATACAGCAAACCATTTAGCCGAGATTTGTATTCAGTTCAAACTGCGATAACATTACACGCTAAGAGCAGCATAATGCACCACTAATGCACAGCATCGTGATAACAGTAATATGTTACTGTCAGGCTTTAAATGTGTCTGCATGGAGAAGGTTGGCTTAATGTACTAAAGAATCACATTGTGCAGCAAGGGCTGCTGGGCAGATTTGACTATGAGTCTCATAGAGCTGCTCCTCAACATGAAAAATGAAGTGACTCATTTATGAGTGCCTCTGCTGAAAGAAGCGAGTTAATGCATCAGACAGCTGGGGGAAGATCAAAAACAAAGACCTGAGTTCATGTCTGCAGGTGGAGAGGGGACATGTCCATCATAAATGCCACCTTAAGAAATCGTTCCAACCTATCACAACTTCAGACAGCTCGCCGCTGCCATAGTGAGCTTGGATGTAAATGCAAAATGTGCATTAATTGGTTCAGATGAAAGCCTCTGTGCAGCATGGAGCTCTCCATTTGTCTATAATGAGCTCAGTGATAGCAAGGTTAAGAACGTTAGTCATGAAAACTGAACTTTGGCGTCACTCAGCTGTTTGTATTACTGCGGGTCTATAATTAGGATGGCGCAGGTAGTTTATTAATAAAAGGAAAAAGGTCAGTGAGGATTTATAGCACTAAACTTTAACTGTCTAAATCTAAAGTCAGAACTAACAAACGCTGATAGAAATGTTTCCTGGGCGTCTCTGGAGTCTCCATTGTCGCAGACCCACAGACGCCAGTAAAGTATTCATAATAATCTAGCCTTAAACATGCAGCATGTTTTGCAGGTGTACACCATATTTTGTTTTTCTAAAGTTTCTGCATCCACCGCCCTCATCAAGGCTGATGTATTATGCAGCCCTCCAGGCAGCAGATCCTATCCTCTGCGTGGTGCCTTTGGTATGGGGCGAGCTCATCTTCACCTCCATCTACTGACACTTTCAATCAAACCCCCTAAACCAAACATTATCCAGGTCCAGGGAGAACTGCGTTATGTCAAACGTGGAACTGAGATAGTATTCGGCTCAATCAGAGACAGGACTGTAAAAGAGGTGTAACACAGCCCCTCCTACTGTAACCGAGATGATTTGGATCCAGTTTAGTGGAAATGCTGATGTTGAGTATAAAACTAGGGGAAAGCTCTCCACTCCACTCCACTCTCTTAAATATACTCTCCATTGTATTCTTACACCAATTTAAAGTGTTTATATTAATGAGAGCAGTCGTTCCAAGTCCAATTTCTTGCATGTGCACACTCACTCGGCCTGTAAATCTTAAGGTTTTTCCATACTGAGAAAACTACATTCTCCTGAAACGTCTTGGAAAAGTTAAGCAGTCTGCGAGAAAGATTCAACACGCTGAAACTAAGGTTAGGGAAACACAAAACGTACATTACCTGCGTTGTTAAAGGTCAGATTTCACACACCACACATGGAGGTATTTCATCCAACAGTGGTTACAAGTAATAACTGTTTAAAAAATATGTGAAAATAGCCATGGTCATCAGTAAGGGTTTCATTATTGCCTTAGTTTAACACCGTATTAAGCACAATAAAATCTCCTGACTCTATTCTTCAAAAGGTACAAAACTCTGAAACCAACCTGGATACAATTTCAATGGAATAGTTTCCGAATCGTAAACTCAAAATCTGGTTGAAAACATTTGCAGCGTTAGACTAGCAGTAGATGCAGTCAAAGCTATTGGCTAACCACAGGCCTTTCAAATGGTTGGGGGTGGATTCTTCTTTTACTGCAGATCAGGGAGCAGTTTGCGTTACTACAAACGGCAGCACCGAGAAGAATTCACAGTAAAGGCCTGATTGAAAAAACAGACAATGCAGAACAAGTGGATGTTATCGTTATTTTGTCTAATCAAAAGGGTGAATCCTTGTAGATGTGAGGAAGTCTCTGTTCATTTCTCTTTATGTATTACTTAGTCCACTCTTTTCTTTCTTTGTCCTTTTTCTCAAGACCAATAAAGCTGTTTGTATAAATAAAGCTGACAGCTGTTCCTCGCCCTTATATGCCTCCTCGTCTTTTCTTTCTCCTGCATTGAGGCAACTTTTAACGTAGTTTCCAGGTACCCCTGATTAGCTCATTAAAGGTAAAGGGATCTGGACCTGCTCTACTGTTTTGAATGTCCTGACAAAGGATGGATGTCTAAATTATAGAGACCAAAATTGAAACTAGACTAAGACTCTACAGTCATGTAGAGTCTTAAAACTTAAAACTAAATGTGAATTCATGTCAACATGCAGATGTTTAGTTCGCATGTTTACCATGTTCAGTACAGCTGAGGCTCATGTGAATGTCATTAGTTTTGAAAGTATTTGGTGAACAGTATTGTGAAGTTTGTGCTAATAATGGCTCTAAATGAAAAGTCAAGGATCACCAAAGTAACAATTCCTTGTTAGGGGGACATGAATGTTTCCACTACATTTGATAGAAATCCATCCATTATTTGATAATACACTAAAAAACACAAATGTCAACCTTATGGAGGAAAAGTCAGGGGATCATCAAAGTCAAGATTCATCCTCCGGGGACCATGAATGTCTGTAAACACTTGATGGCAATCCAAGTTAAATATTGGTTATATATTTCAGTCTCCACTTAAGAAGACCTACACTGTCATCCACAGAGCCATGTAGCTGCCAAAAAGGCCAAGTTTCTGGGAGGAAGTTGGTGCTTCCAGTCCACTCTACTAAAATGGGTTTTCACTATTAAAAAACAGTCCTCACTTTTATGCAAAACTTACACTGGTGCACACAAGTACCATATTAGGTAAACATACCAGAATACCAATGTGTCTGAACACAAACAGACAAAGGTCATGCCCTGAAATTAGCACACAGGACCTCCGTCTCTGCCGTGTTGTGACAGTTGAAACAGCAGTGGGAGGCGGACGGACTGACATGTGAACAGAACTCCACAAAGTCACAGCAGGTGTCTCAGCTCCAGATTGGAGGACTAAGAAACCAAACCATGTCAGGTGTCGGGCACAGACGGGGCCCCGAAATTACAATGACTTTTATTCCCGACGGGGCCAATTCCTTTAATACCAAACAGTGAGGTCTCTACTAGGTCCTGCTCCCACTGCTGGTATTTTGCAGCTGTCCAAATTGATTACATACTAATTGTAAATAGGCACCAGCTGTCAGGAAAAAAACCTGCTTCATAATGAAGCTTTTGAAAGGGTAGTTATGTGAATATGTTTTTAAATGTGAAGAGTTTGGAGAACCATATATGCCCCTCTTTTATCTTCATTTTCAATCCCTCCTTTCTCAACCCATTTCCTTCCATTCCTGGTAAGCTTTCATCCCTCTTTTATTCCCCTTCACTAGAATAAAAAGCACACACCAGTATGAGCTCATAAACATCCACAACCATCACCTCACTTTTCTGCCTCACTAAATTGGTAAATATACTCTATCTCATTTGGCCCGTAGTGCAGAGACCAGAACATAATGTTGGTGTGGTTTGTTTGCGAGGCGGCATGGAGGGCTGGAGGTGATTTTCTCAGTGCAGACATGCTCTCAGCCCTGCGGAGGGGGAAATGCAGCGGTGTGGAATAGAGAGCTTTTTTAAAAGCCAGTGAATAAAAGCTTTGACATCCCCTCTGCCCCTGTGTCCCCGTCGCCAGTCCCATCTTCTGTTTGCTCCGGCCGCCCTCACGCCACTGTTTCTACCAGAGCACGCCGAGATGCAGCAAACACAATTAAGCCTGATGTAATGAAATCACACTGTGCTCTGGTTAATGGAGATGCTGGTGAATGGGGTCAGTGGGTGGACTCTGTTAGTGTGTGTGTGTGTGTGTGGTGTGTGTCTGTGTGTGAGGAGAATAGAGGCAGCTGTCAGACGTGTCTTTTACGATTCTCAAATGGACCACCAGCTTCACTTCTCTCAGGTTAGGGATCTCTAGTTGAAGTGTATACAGTCCTATAAAAATCTCCACTTCGATATGATGTTATCTCATCAATATAAAGTATCTATTTGACAGAGAGATATTACGCTGGATTAGAGTGTACCCATTCCACAATTTCTTGATTAACCTCATAAAAGTAGTGTTTAGTCTGGCTGATAGACAAAGTGAAGTGATTATATCTCAACCTTTTAAATGCTGCCAACAACGACAGCTAACAAATTACCTTGAATAAGTTGTTGCATCACTTCTTAATAAAGGTAAAAAATATTTTTTTCCACAGCGCCTCCCATAATAATTGTAGTTTTAACATCACTGCCAAGTAGCCTGTGCAAGAACAGTCCACTAAAAAACACATTACCCTGAACATAACACATCATTATACTCTGTACGACCTTTTCAAGCAGCACCTCAATGCACAATCCGATAGATTAAATACTCATTGACATTTAATTCCTGCACATCACATCATAACAAGCCGGTGACCTCGGATCAGTGCGGCATGAGTCAAACTGCCGTCTCATTATACGCTGTACTGTTGATGTAAAGCCATCACACACAGGACTGAACAATGCAGAAAACAGGAATCAAACTCCTTCCTCGACCTCGGAGGATATTCAGGTGGCCCTTGAACACTGTGATACTGAGCAGTAAATCATCCAGATAATGAAAAAGGTCCATACGAGCAGCAGCAGGAGCACAAGACCGGATTAATGGACCTAATGAGGTGAATATGTAGCACAGCAGCACTGGGCTGGTGGCTGTTTTGGGGTATTAGAGACATGAGGTAATTTCAACATGTTCCAGTCTGAGAAAATACAAGCATTCCTGTGTTACAAAAATATTAATATCTACGGGACAATTGTCCGGATGTTGGAATTAGAAACTAATTTTAGAAAGTTGTCTGTTTTATTTGGAGGTGGGTTGTAGTTGTAGCTTTCTTGAGGTTGTGATCCATCCATAATAGAAGCTGTTTCTATTATGGGTGGAGTGGTGACTCAGCAGGAAACCAATAAAAAGGTTGAAGTAGAGGAGTCAGTCTTTACTGGAAACAATCTGTATTGGATAACAAATTAAATGAAAGTGAAAAAAAACAAAAAAAATGATAAAATCTAAGAGTTTGACTGAAGGTGTTGTCAACATTAGCTGGCACATTAAGGGATCTGGTTTCACTAAATGGACTAAAAAGGGTTTCCATCCAATCTTTTTTATGCTATTTTTAATTTGTGCATTCAAAACAAACAGAATGGACATGCCAGGAATTTGAAAAAGTTGAGAGAGGAAAGGAGGAATGACTGATGCTGAGTGATCACTCATAAAATATTATTTATATTATTGATAATTAAGATTAGTCTCTAGTGATATATTTATGAGTTTATATAGTGTATTTGCTGTTGTAAACATTACTGTTGCTGCTCTAGAAACATTTCGTTATGTTCAGAATATAAAAAAATATAATCCTGTTTAGAATGTAGTCTTTTTAAAAATAATAAAAATAATTTAAGCTTTTTTTTAGTAATGAAAAAATTAAGACAAAAGTATCAAAAAACAACCAAACCGATAAGGAGTATTGATTTGAGTCGTAGTATTGATCAAATCCTAACGATACCAATCCCTAGTTATTGGTGCCTTTCAAGGCAGCAACCTAAAGCCATCAGGCTGAAGGAGGGCTTTTGGGCTTGGTTGGTCCAGGGGTCTCCGGAAGAGCAGACAGGTACCGGTTGGCCAGAAGTGCTGCAACTGCGGCGGTTGCCAAAGAGAAGTTCGGTGATCCATAGTTAGCGACATTAGGTTGGCCTCAAGGAAGTTCTAGCATACCTCAGAAAGGAAAGGAGGGCTTGGCACAAGCTGTGTTCATCAGGGGAGAACTGCAGAACCTGACTAGGGATTTTGTCTAGCAGAGGAAAAAGCAATCTGAGGAGCTCCTAAACCTGACCAACACATAATATGTGTGTGTATATATATATATACAAATATGAGCTAGATTCGGATGTAAACTTGACTGCTGTCAGATTATTGTCCCTCATGCCAAGAAGAAACAAAGAGTCAGACCAGTGAAAGATCAACATTAAGTTCTCCCAGGAAGTAAAAACACAGTTAATCAAGTAGACTTGCAAGTACACAGAGTCCACAGATGTTGAAGTCCATCCAATGTCAGTGCTGGTGGCGCAGTAGTAATATTAAACTTTTTTCTATCTATTAATCTAAGTAGTCCTACTTTAAATGTTGTGTTTTTTTTATTGTATTTAATCCTGTTTGTCTCATGGAGTTCCTTTTTGTCTATTTAACTCTTTGTAACTTCTTTCTTAAAGTGCTAATATCAAAGTTAGTTACCGACATCTTACACCCAAACCTTAGTGTTTTTGCATCCTAACCTTAACAACATCTTCAAACTTTTTTTTTCCCAACACACTGACATTGTGGGAATAAATTATAAAAAAAAAGCTGCCACATCTGGCTTTGTCTTAAATGTCTCAAACTGGTGCTGAGAGATTTACAGCATCCACTGCTAAAGGTGCTGCTCTGTTTTGTTTCTGCAATTACTGACATTTGGAGGAGGAGCTGCCATTTGTGTTCTAGCTTGGAACGGTGGCGTATAAACATGGAAAAATACATCGCCCAACCATTAGGCACAGTGCAATGTTCTGCACTCCTAATGGTTTATGTTTAAATGCCTGCTGTTTATATGAACACAAATAAAAGCATAACAGTGTATAACTATGCTGGATGGAGGTGATTTATTGTGGCACACTGGTCAGTTCTCTATCCGTCCCTCTCTCTTTTCCTGACCCCTCCCTCCTCAGCCTCTCAGACAGCAGCTGTAATGTGCAGTCAGTCGGTTACTGGGTCCTCTGGGGTATTAATCAGCTAACTGGCTGCCATGGAGGTGGGTGAGCTCCTTTCACTGATGCAGAGGCTTTTTAATCAAAACTTCCTGCACCAATTGCCGTGCGTTTGAAAGCCTGATTAAATTACCACTTTGATCTCTTGAAGCCAATGTAGCTCTTCCTGCCGGATTGCACATGTCTGATATGTGCAAACAAAAACACATACACATGCATGTAAAACAAATGCACAAGGCTCTTAAAATACGGACAACAGATTTATGATTCAGGAGCATTAATGCAGCACTTTCTTTCCCACACTCTGAGAATTGTTCTCCCGAGACTTCGTGGGCTGCATTGAAATCTCTATAGGAAATATTGCAGCATTTTCATTGCTTACTGAACTGAACACTCAGGTGCATAATGCAGACATCCATCAAAACAGCCCCTCCAGTTCCCGACGCTGGCTCCAGATGAACATTATTATTGTGTGTCTCTACACTTAAAGCCTTACATATGGCTTTACCCAGAAATGATTTGTGCGTCCAGCCGTTTCACACTTCGCTGCGAACGCTTGAGTGAAAAGATTTGAGGAGATTTTCAAAAACACTCACCTGGGGAATTGAACCAAGGGCTCAGCGATCACATGTCATCTGAGAAGCTGTATTACTGACGGAGGAGAGGGGTAATCATGAGATATGTGATAGGAGCAAGAAACACTATCTGTCAGCGTTGGCATTTCCACGGTGTTTGGTTGGTGTGTCTGCTGCTCTTTGTGGGTGAAATGGTTATTCAAACCCTTTTTTGAACATGTGTTTAATCGTTTCTGGGGACTTTTTTCAAAGTCAGAGTCAACAGATAACATAAAGGTAAGTTGGAAATAACAGACCACTATTTTGTTCTACTTGGCAACCTCCACACGTATCTGGGACTCAAGTGAGCTCACACAAACCGCAAAACTTTATTTGCAAATGTAATGTCACCCAGCTCTTGTGTGTGCTGTCGAAACTCATCTGTAGTCCATTAAACAGCCCGTTCAGGAAGAGCACTTCAGTTTCATGGAGAGGTTCCCTGTCAGGGCGTGTTTGCTGTAAACTGACTATTCCCCTTTAAGAAGTATACACATTTTAGTAAACAGTACAGAGTACTTTATAGTTATCAACGAGGAAGACAGCGACCACACATCCAACAAGCAAATGGCGCAGATAACAAGGATCAAAACCAAATTAAGGATGAATTGAATCCCCCCCCATATAGAAGCACTTTGTACTGCAGGAATCCAGGAGGCACAACACTTAAACAAAGGAGAGAGTGAGTGAAAGGGTGGAAAGGGAGAGTGGCTGATGGAGAGAGGGTAATATAAGAGGGGGAGGGAACATGTTGGAGGAGGGATGAAGAGCAGTCTGGAGAAGATGGCATAGAGAGTAGAGAGGGCTCCTCTCTCTCTGTGGAGGACTGTCTGGATGAATCATGGGGCGGACCAAATGCCATCCAGTTTAAACTAATGGGGAGGGAATTTATGGTAACACTTAAAGAATGAGATCAATAAGGTCCGTGCTTCCAGAAGCGAGGAGAAGGAGGGCGAGAGCTGGCCCAACAGAGGGTCAATATCATCCAAACAGGATCAGTTACAGTTCTGTTAGAGCAGTCAGAGAGGGAGAAACAGAGTCAATACCAGTTACCTGTGGCCTTATGAACAATCTCACCAAGTGAATGCACAAATACTCTTTTACGATTTTCAGTCCCTTTAAGTGGCACTCAAAGGACATACACATTTCTTTGAGTGCCTGAAATATTAGCATCTTTTTAAAAGGGAACGGACAAATTTGACTTTGGAGTGAGAAAGTGGTTCTAACAGCGATTATGTTCATTCAGATGGATTTATATAGTGCTAATATGTTGTTTTTTTCAATTTGAAATGTTAATGCCATTTGGATTATGTTCATTGCTATGTTGTTTCCAGAAAAGGAAGTGCTACATTGTTGTACCGCACGCAAGCTAGAATGAGGTGGTCAGGGTGGAAAGTGGGTGTATAAAGCTCAGGAATTTGACATTGGAGACCAGGGTCGGAGGAGTCCTGTGTGTGGTTTGGTTTCGGCAACAAAAAGCACTAAAAGTCTCGGAACGATCCTGGTTCCGGTTAAATGTCCAAAAAAGTGAACATCCTGTATTGTGCTTTAAGTCACTGAGGAGTTTTTCCAATATTGAACCTAGACCGCAATTGTTCCCTAATAACAGAGGATTGTGAGAGCCAAAACATGACCATAAAAAGTTTAATAAAGCTTATATACAAGGGAATATCGGTTTGCATGAGCGGATATTGTAGGAAAATGCAAAAATCTGTTGTCAGTGTACATTTTACTGCCAACTGTTTTTGCGACTTGCGAGATACGACACTTTTTTTTATTTATTATGGATTAATGGACTTGAATTCATACATCACCTTTCTGTTCTTCCAACCACTCAAAGCGCTTTACACGACATATCGACATCATTCATACAAACATTCACACACCGATGTCAGAGGCTGTCATTCAAGGTGCCGTCTGCTCATCAGGATCTAATTTAATCATTCACACACACAGACACATCGATGGCACTTCAAGACTTCAAAAGCAATTTAGAGTTCCGTGTCTTTTGACATGCAGACTTGAGCAGCCGAGGATCGATTTTCTGATTGGTAATCTACCTGCTCTGACTCTGAACCACAGCCGGCCAATTTTTGTGTCCAAAGTTTTAATGATAAAAATGTGTAAGCCAGATGACATTAGGTTTCCCTTCAAATGTAATTGCTAATACAAATCAGTACATAAGCATACATTAAAAGGATATATGGTTTCCAGATTTCTGGGTTTTATTTTAAGTATTGCAGTAAGTTATGACTGAATTAGCTTTAGGCCTTTAACACCTTTTAAATTAATTCTAAATCAGATAATCTTCATGCAGAAAAAAAGCCTAAGTAAATGCAGGATTCAACATTCATATTTGCTATTTCAAAAGGAAAAAAAGCTAATTTCATACTATGCCACACAACAAGAAAATGTTGGATAATTCTGCTAAACAGCAAGTTTTGTTCAGTGAGAATGTTTAGCGTCCAATGCCAACAGTTTAAAACAATTTATTTCTACTATATCTTCACATGGAAGGTGAAGGGCCAGTATTAACTGTTAGTGATGTGACGGGACAAAAACTCCCCTCTCCCACATAAAAGTTTGGTGTGCTACATGTCGATCCGCCACTTCAACCACTATACTTTCTGCTTCACTCACTAAACCTGCTTCATGTCAGATTCACACCTTCATCCCCCCTGCAAAAGGAGACCCTTTCTTTCTCAATAAGATTTTCTCCTGACCCTGAACGGCGTTAAAAAGGTGCTACAAGACACTCGCTGGTTTTAGGATTCAGATCTGAGGGGGTGCAGGAGTGCAGCCTGTTGGGCTTTACTTCCATTAAAAACAGTTGTGCAGGGTGGAGCGGCTGATACGCCACAGTGGAATTTATTTCTGGTTTCAACAACAATTATCCAATATGTTTCTTTTTAATATTAACAGTAAAATGCCATTTCATTTAGGCTTGGCCACAGCTATTATTGCTTTTTCTCAGGCAGTGGGTGGAATTTTTTAGACATCAGACTGTGACATTTAAAAAGTGAGCTAAAAGCTTTGGACATGAATGAGCAGTCCTGGTTTCTATTTTGCTCTCTAGTCTCTTTCATGTTTTTCTGTGCTCTGAAGGAAAATACTAAACTTAGTGACACAATGGCTTTTTTACTGTCCTGAGATTTGAAGTTATGGCACAAGCGTTGATCCAAGGTCTGTCTCCTTCTTTTGACTTCCGGCTTTGGACAACCACCTCTTTTTAGTCAGCCAGTGTAAAACTTTATGAACTTGAATATTTCCTAAATTTAGGGTGGGAAAACTGGAGCCTGGGATAAGATCCAGTGTGATATGAAGTGAAAGCAGAAAAGGGTTTCAGACAGCTGTCAGACATTTTATTTTATGATTTCAAATGGGCCACCAGTCAGGGTGGTAGCAAAGGATTCTGGATCCCAGACAGAATTGTACTCGAGAAATACCCCTGCTTTTAACCAAAAATAATCCTCCTGGAATTTTTGTGGGCGATCTCCAGCTGTGGGCACCAAGAATCATGACCACCTTCCTCGCCACGGCCACCAGAAAGTGTGTGTGTGTGTGTGTGTGTGTGTGTGTGTGTGTGTGTGTGTGTGTGTGTGTGTGTGTGTGTGTGTGTGTGTGTGTGTGTGTGTGTGTGTGTGTGTGTGTGTGTGTGTGTGTGTGTGTGTACATGCTGGATTCAGTAGGTTTTTTTTCATGAGAAAGCCAATAAGGAAAAATGACCATTTACACGCCAATTTAAAGAAGTCAAAAAGGGCACTAAATCCTTCCATTTTTTGTGTAACTTTAGAATTTACAGGAAGAATTTACGCATTTGGAGGTAATTTTCCTTTGATTCCATTTACAAGGAATGAATACCATTTTCTGTATTGCTCCCTTGATGCCTTTGAATCTTTTAAATTTAAAGGCAATATGATGCACACATGGAACATGTCAATGTCATGCCACCACAATGCAATTACTGTACACTACAACCACTGTGGTCTGGAAATGTGTTGGAGAAAGAATTACTAACACGAGACAAAAGGTGTGGAGCACTACATACGAGAACAATATGGCCGCTTATTTCCTCAGGTTTCATAACTTGCTTCAAATGTTTGCACTTAATGGGTCACATGAAAAGAAAAGGCCCAAGGGCATTATTGCGGTACATGATTGGTTCAATACATTTTGGTTTAGCCTCTTTTATATAAACAATTTTAATAATAACTTCCATTTTTTCAAGGTCTTGAAAGGCCTTTAAGTCTGCTTCTGATCTGGAGGGGAGCACTTTAATTCATAAGGTAGTTTGATGAGATGTCAATGCTTTCCATGCACAGACATAGGAAAGAGTCCAATAAAGTAAAGCACCAATATTACATTATCCTGTGTCGGCTGGGGAGGCAGGCTGTCGGGCTGTACGTTGAGGTTGGAAATAGGGCGACATATGCTGCGTATCAGAGCGGGGTTACCTGTCTGTCTCTCTGCAGTTTGGCATGTGTTTGGCCTTTGGTTTGGGAGGACTGGGCCCTGCTGTCTGTGTGATGGAGAGGTTAGAGCTCCGGCGGAGGAGGTGATGACAGTGTTTAATCCCTCACTGTGGCACAGGCCTGCTGTCCACCTCACCGTCCCCTCTGGTAAAAAAAAAAAGAAGGATGAATCAGATCGAACTCTTAACCCCACAACCCGGCACCACGACGACGACCACACTGGGGACGCAGGAGGCTGAGAAGAGGGGAGTGAAGTACATGCATGTGGGGGTGAAAGCACTGGATTTTCTGGATGGACACCAAGGTTATGTTCTAGTTAGTTGAGATTTGAGAAAAAATTAATAAATCAAACAACTCTCCTGCGATACCTTCAGTCTAACATTAAAATGCTCACTAAATCCAACGTGGACCCCTTGTTTCGCCCTGCTGTACTGTACAACACCGTGCCAAGCTGGAGGTATGGCATGTCTTTTTCATTTTAAAGATCCAAGTCTTTTATTACAATAGGTTTGGGCCGGCCAAGGGGCCACTCTGGGAAAGCCATTAGGAGGTGTGTGTGAGCTGAGCCAGCCTTTGTGTGGTTACAGTAGTGCAGGGCTCTGTCTAATGACTGGACTGGCCTGTCTGTGCACTGTAATGAAGCCAGGAGTTTCTTAATCTGCAGCCTGACTTTATAAGGTGTCCTTTCAACCCCATTGGAGCTGGGATCAGTGTAACATGTCAGAGACAAATCCTTATAAAGAAGTGACCACACCGAGCAGAGCCAACAACCCACTGACGAGCAACATTCAACTACGCTTGTAAGGTCAGACCCCACTTGTGCTTCTATTATGAAAATGACTTGTTTTATTGTTGCACGACATATTGCATGCCATGGCAACAGTGATTGGGCTGTAAATCCAGTGATGAGGGAGAAACGGTGCAGCACAAAAGGCTGGAGAAGGGGAGTGGGAGGAAGGTGGGGGGGAGGGTAGCAATTAGAGAAGTGAAAGACCACCAGGGCGGCTGCTGCCCAAACTCTCAGCTGCCACACAAAAAAATAGCAGCGGTACCAAAGTCACTGACAGTGAGTGAGAGTTAGGGAGGCAGATCGCAACTTGAGTTGTACAAACATTGTTTGGGTGGCAGAGCTGCTCTGGATAAAGAAATCATCTCATTGGCTGAGTTGAAGCTTGGTGGGTGGAGAAAAAAAGTGACTTTCAGGAGAGCAAAAGAGGCTGTCGAGCTCTCAAACAGAACAACAGGTACTTCTGAAATAAAGGTTTTACTCTAAATCTGCTCGGTTTACTGTCATGAACTTTTTACTGTTGATCAAAGTAACTGACAGGAACTTTAAAGTCTTAATTACAAGTAAGATAAATTAAGTTTGAGGTGGAAGTAAGGTTGCAAGAATTGATAAATAAAGTAAAATATCATATAGATTAGATTAAAAATAGAGCTTTGCAACCACATAAAAGTAGGGGGAGAGGTCTGTTATGTAATCTAGAGATAAGAATAAAAGTTAGAAGGGAAATTGAAAAGGACATAACAATAATACCATCTTAACACTATTGTAGATAAACATCCATATTATGTTCTAGGTTTAGCTTTATTTTCATAATACAGTTTAGAGTTGCACACACACAGAAAATGTATGAATAGGATGAACAAGGTAGAATAAGAACTTTCACCTCAATAACAGAAGCACTGAGGGGAAAAACAGATAAACTATGCTATATTTAAAAGAAAGAAAAAGTATGTGTATAATTATCATGTTCATATGCAACTGCATATACAAATAATTATGGGAGTAGTGGGAAAGAGGTTAATGCAAAGGTGAAACTATTGCATAATATCATAGAAATAATTTAAGTATCTTTTGTCATGTATTTATGGCGCTGAGAGGAAAATGAGTCAGAGTTTAAAAAAGTGATACATGATAAAGTTATTAAGTGCTGAATAAAAGCTCAGAAAAAAACAAACAATGAAGTGAACAGAAGCAGCGTAATCTTCTTTCAAATTCAGAAACAAACATTATATTGGATGAAGGCATTGCTATGAGTTAAACATGAATACCTCATCACCTCCGAAATAGAGGGAAGGACAACTGCTTTTATTCAATACTGTCAGAGGTATGATACTCAGAGCCAAGCATGTTAGACAAATTGTTCACAAATAAGATGGGGGAAAAAAAGATAATTCATCTTTTACATCCTCTTGAACTTTTTTAACAAGACACAGGCTACATCCCCCAAATACAGAGCAGTGAGACAGTAAGTCTCTGCAAAAAATTTGAAAACCACACATTAGAAACCAGAGTAAATGGTCCCTCTAGCTGATTGAAACAAATACTTCGCTACCGAGAGTCTTCCAGAAGCCATTGCCTTTCTAACCTGCCATTTCCTGCCTTGATGGGAGAAGGACCGAGCAGCTTTTCTAATCTGCGGATCCCAACAGAACAAGTCGCCTTTAACGACGGTTCTACTGCTTATTCAACTAATTAGTGTGTTTGCTTATGACGGAAACACTAGCTTCAGTTGGGATTCTCAACAATCTTTTGACTCAGAGTTGCCGTTGACCTTTTCTTTGGGCGCCACAAGGAGGGCAGAAATCTAAAACGATTAATATGTTTACTTAAAGCACGGGCTGCTGATTGATACCTTGATTGATTGAGTCAGGGGGCAAATTACATGAATCCAAAGATCAGCGCTTTCCAAACAGTGTAAACAAGTCATTAGAACTGAGCCTTTCCTTCCTTATAAAGCTCAAGTACAAATACAGGTAGAGCTGCAGTCCACATTTGCAATTGATATCCTGTTGGCTTTCCATTGGTCTAAAATTCTGCCTCTGGTCTACAAACTACCTCCTTAATGACCCGGGGTGACCTTTCTAATGGGCAAGGGGCATTGAAGAATGGACATAACCATCGGTTCTCCATCATGGCAGAGAAAATAAAGAGGAAGGAAGTGACAACCTGGAGAGGGTTGATGCTTCCCATATGTCTGTGCTACTGGGACTCGTTTCTAATCATGGCATAGCCTGGAGACGTATATGGTAAGACAAACTTTTAAATAAACCAATCACTGGTATTATTCCCATGATAGCTATTATAATACACAAGAAAAAATGTATAATACATTTTGAGCGGAAGAGACATTGAGATGAAACGTTTAACCCAGAGGGAAGAGATCTAAGACATAAACATTCAGTTAACAGAAGGCACAAATGTGCAGCTTTGAGGTACTGAGGTACTGCACCTCTTGAGAAAACACAAAACCCTTAGAGCTGTAATGCTATTTTAAAGGATCAGTATTCAACTCTCAAGGATGTACAAGAGTGCCAAATTGTCTATGTGTGTTTACGGCCCTCAGAGTCAAAACACAAAGTGGACGAAGTCCCCACAGCAACATCAAATTAGAGAGGCAACCGTCTTGTCAAACACACTCAGGAGCAGTGCTGTGAGTGACGAGGGTTAACCATGCATGCAGATATTATCAAAGGAGGAATGCGACTTCACCATTAGCCTTTTCTGGTTTTCTCCAACTCCTCGTGTTTTCACAGCATCAATTCCCTCCGCCGTGAGCCAGAACGAAAAAATCCACATTTAATAAGGAACCACTTAGAGGTCATGAATGAGCCGATATAGACGATTCATAGCAAATCTAGAAACACAACATCTCTGACACGAGGACTTAATGGAATTTCGTTGAATTAGTTTTACATGTAATATTGCTGCATGGCTGAATCGACCACATGGTGTGAGTCGGGGAAGTCGTTCTTCACTGTCAATATCCCAGCCGGCTTTTCTCCTGGATTCGTAGTTCACAACGCCATCGCAAATCAATTACAAGTGATATGAGGCTCAACACATGCTGTACGGCTTAAACACTGTACTTATTTCTCCAGATCTACAACAGAATATCAGTCAAACAAATCATGTTCCAACGCATTGCTCTGGGAATAAAAATCCAGCACCAGGCGACTGCAGAGTTAATGCTCACTGGGCTGCATTACCGCTCGCTCAGTGGGGTACAACAGTGTTTCATGGGACCCAGAAGCCATCAAACCTCACCCGTCTGCAGGCTGAGTGAGAAAATCCTTTCAGACTGAACCTCAGGCTGTCAGTCTGGATTATACAGCCAGTGTGTCTGATAGGTACGGGATAGGCCTGGTTTATGGTTCCTCTACCAGAGCCCGTTTCTGACTCATCCCATACCAGCCAGGAAAAATCCACAATCATTGCTTGTCACACATTTGCACAAAGTTTAACTTATAAGATACAAATACTGCTATTAATAATAGATTCAGAAAACAATCGGGGTAAAGGAGAATTGAAATTGGAAACATTTAAAGATAATACAATAATAAAAAAGGAGTTATTGAGTTATGTCTAGAGATGTTGTCAAAGATGAGCTTGGTAGTTCTTTCTTGACCTTTGAAGCAGCAGTTGACAAAGCATTCTCAACTAAAGCTTCACTTACTCGCTTGCTCCGGAGCTTTTGACCATATGACCAGGGTTGTTTGCAAAGTTGCGGATGTGAAGATGTCCAATACTTTGCACTGAGCACTTTCATCCAAGTGTATGGTTCCTGTGAACCTATTCTTGGTTATGTAAATAAAGTTAAAGAAGTCTGAACAGAGTGAAGAAGACCAAAACAGCCCTACTATGTATTTTAGGTCAACCAATTAATTGCTGCTAATAGAACATTTTACAAACTAACGTTATCAATGAAACTGGGCTCCAAAAGTGGTCGATGGCTGCACAGCTGCCACCGGTCACACTGGGATGTACATCACCGTTCTGCACTGTTCCATACACATAATGAGGGACACTTATGCTGAAAAAATCTAGGTCCATGTAATTAACTCATGATAAAAATCTATACAACTGTTATGACCCCTTGAAATGTCAGTAAAAAATGTAATGTAAAAAAACATTCAACACATTATTCTGGCAATAGAGTCACCTTTCTGGTCCGGGGAAGAGCTGATTTGTGGTATTTGCATCATGGCTGACCCGTTTTCACTTTATTTGTCCCCACAAATGTTATTTCGTGAATATATAACACAACACTATCAGTTCTATAGGTATCAGCTTTTTCCTGCAATATAACTATCGTTAATATGTAGGACTTTAAAAATCCACTACTGTTCGACCTCTATTATGTTCTACAACTGACTATGTTGGCTTGAAGGTTGAGCTCTGCAGTTCATCCGCTGAAGGTAGACCTGATAGTTATGTTTTGCCAATTGTTGAGATTATTTTGCAACAGCTAATTCCAAGATCAAGAATGAACTGCCAAGATCAACTGTTACGTCAACTGCGTCCCCAGTGGGACTACCTCAGAACCCCATCTCATGGTTTTCTGTATTTTTGATTAAGAAACTAATCTGATGTAGATGTATGGATAGGGGATCTGTTCACCAAGCAGAATTATTGTTTCCGCTCATATTCTTGTCGAAAGCTCCCTCAAAGATTCTTTTGTTGTATAATCTGACTGTACAGTATGACTATTAGTTATAAATGACGCACACGTCTTTGATTGAATCGCTTCATGGAGATCTACATGCTTCTGGTTACTTCGACGCAACAGCAAAAACAATGGCAAAGTACGTCCAAACTGACAGCGTGATTTAAAACAAAGAAATCATGAGTCAGGTGAGAGAGCGGGCTGCCAACATGAAATAAAAATGTCATCATAAGACCTAACACCTGAGAAATTCTCATTTAGTCGCAGAATATAAGCAATAAATAATTAATCTGTGACGTTAGCTGCGTCTGACTGTTTGTGAGTTATGGAGCTGAGCTGTTAGCAGTGATCTGAGTGAGGACAGACGACGGCTTCATCTCGGGGTCAAACTCACTCTGCGGAGCCCAGTAAAACGTTCTTCCCACATGCCGCAAGTTTAATGACAGAGATGGGAGAGGCAGGCTCCACACCTGGACACCATCCAGTATGACATCCCCCCTCTTCTCTCTAGCTGACTGTAAAGAAAGGCTCTCTATGAACTGTACATGTGTGAGTCAATGATTTTACTGTGCGCTGCTGGTGCGTGGGCGTTCATAATGCGTCACATTCATGACATTTGTGAGAGCGAACCCTCCATGAACCATTCAAGCCGGCCTCGACTCGCGTCCATGTCAGTGAAGCGCCAAATCAACACTGTCAAACATCTTTGTGCGAGTGTGTTTGTTGCTGAAACCAGAGGTGATGGTTAATGTGAAGGATGTTTATTTCATCGATGCTGTGGGTATCCCGCTGCAGAGCATGCATGTTTATGCAGTTTGGACAGAGGTAGCATCGATTGCACTGACAGAGCAAATTACACAATAGCTTTATTTGCACAAACTCAAACGTAAATGGACACATATGCTACACTGCTGTTGCTGTTACTCATTAGTACAGTGTCTATTGCAGTTGTTTCACCTCTGTTAAATGGGAATAGAACGAAGTTGAAAGAAACACAAATGGCATGGGAAAATTTAATGAATGTTTGTAAATGTAGACTAATCTCTACTGGAGCTCAAGTCTGTCATGGTTTATAGCCTGGAGCAGCTCCACTAACAATAAACTGGACCTTCACTTGGTTAACTCATGGACTGTTTTCTGAGGTTTTCTGCCTAAACAGTGCTTAATTAAACAGGAGGACCACCTATTACAGACCAAAATGAGAACCCAGTCCAGAAATCCCCTTTTCAGTAAATTCCCGATTTGAGCAGCTACTCTGGGCAAATCTTTGATAATAGCTGACATTCATAAAAATCCTCTCTGGGATTAATGGGGACATTACGATCTCTGTGGGGAGATTCACTCTTCTCTTGCTTGATTTACAGGGAGGTCAAAGGTGATGCGCTACATAACAGCAGCCAGGGAGCTGGTTGAGGTTTGGTCAATTTTGTCTAATGGATTGGATACTATAGAGTTGAGTAAAGTTTCACTTAGAGATCAGTTTGGGCCATAAATATTAATGAAAATATGGTAATGGGGGGCAGGGTATACTTATTTTCCATGTGGTATGAAAACTAACTTCCAGGGACACATGTGGAGGATTTAGGGAAAACCTTCTTCAACAAATATGGGCTAATACATATAGAAATGGACCAAAATGTATTCAGCCCAAAGCAATATAAGTTTTAAGGTAAACACATAACATGCAAGCACATTACCAGTAGGGATAGTGGTACACATTTACATTTTTCAATAGTGTTTTGAAAACTTTAGTCATATGAAGTGAACTCATATTGTGGACAGATGTAGCAATGTGGCACAATCCTGCCAATAGTTTCACAATATTCCTCTGATCTACAGTCAGCAGTAATCTGCCAAGAAAGGAAACAATCTGCTAGCAAAGGCCGGGAAGAAGTAAATAAATAGAAGCAAGTAAATATGAATGTAAACAACACAGGTTTCAAAATATAAAAAAAAAATGGTTTAACAAATGTTTAATATAAAAGGAAATGCATATAACACGTTAGACCTCACACCATCATGCAATACAGAATGCATTTTGGTGAAGAACACTGAATGTAAAAAATCTTCACTGGCCGCCTTTAATTTTGATGGACTTAGGTGCATCTCTGCGTTGAAGCTTGCTGATGGGATTTGCACCAAATTCACTGAGCTAAAGGTTTTTTCTCTAACAATTACACCATCTTTACACTTTACAGATGTCTTTACACTGGCAATGATTTGTTGTTTTTGTTCCAACATTAGAAACATGCGTCTGAATATGACCTGAACAGGTGTTATTTTCTGCACAAAGTCGTCTTGACTCATATGGTTTTCTCACTAGACTTTGGGATGGTTTTATTTTAAGTTCTTGGGATGGTTCCATGTGCAAGTTCAGTCCATCAACACCTCCATACTGCTCCCCCACCACCAACACCATCTCCTGTCCCATAACTCCAAGTTAAGAGACGGCCTCACCCAACAGTCACTATGGAAACCTACCTGAGAATGCTGTTTCCCAAAGAATAGCACTCTATCAGCAAAAACACTCTTTACAGCACTATCTTGAGACAGAGCTTTTATAGACTGTCACATGTTAAAGGTCAGTTTTTCACTGGGGTCACAGTTACTAAGGTCCTCTAAACTCTGTCACATATATAAATCCCAGATGATCAAGATGAATGATGGATTATTCATCCCAAAGGGTAAGTATAAAAGCTCCCCAACAAGGTTTCCTCTCTTAAAATGCTGTTAAAATATAGTTGCATTTACTACTCAGGATATCCACCATCTTAATGCAAAATAAATTAAGTTAAACTATGAAATAGTTTTGAAGTTATATCTTTTGTGTCTTCCTAACAAAGCAATGTCATTATTGAGAATGGACCCAGGTGTATTTTATTTTTAATAATGCAACATCTAAAGAAATTGGAATTCAAATCAGATACAGAAACTCAGACCAGAATGTGTTAAATGGTTTATGAATTATTCAACAATAATAAAAGATGCCAGGCTGATTCATACTGTAAAAAACATACAAATGAATCATTCAATTATAATAAAAAACCTCATTCAGAAAATGTTGTGGAAAAAATGTGTTGTGTTTTAAATTGATTGATATTATTTTGCAGATTTGGAGAATCAGCAGAATACTCTCTTAAGCCACTGCAAACTTGACATATTTCCATCAAGGGCCTCTTTGGAAAGATGACAGATATTCAGATGTGGTGAAAGCTGATTCAAAAATACAGTAATAGAAGAAAACTCATAGTAATAAACATGACGTCATTGGATAACTAAGGAAAAATATCAATAAAATATACATGGGTAATGCTATAATGGACGAGCCCTGTATTCAAACACTGTGAAACACAACAATAAAAAGAAACAATCCCATTAGTGAAAAATTTCCCTGACAAAAATAGCCACAATCGGATTCACGGGTGGCTGATTGTTAGTCTGCACGGACCACTTATATCTTTGGACATCTTATTTTTCAAGGACCTCTGTCTTTGTTGAAACAACCGCTGTCATTAAGACAGAGAGGCTCTTGCTCTGTGTATCCTTGGCTATAATAAGAAACAGGATTGATCTCCAGGACTACTGTTCTGTATGTATACGCGATTCATCACACACGGAAAAAATAAATACATAAACTCACGCGGAAAGTACACGCCAGCTTTCCAACGGTGTCTCCTGGGTTCATACATCTCTGCAGTCAAACTGTACCACCCAGACAGAAGCTTTCAGCTTGTGGGGGAAAGAAGAGGGGAAGGGGGGGATGAAGAAGGGAACGCATTCATCTTCTCCTCAAACAGAGATGTTATAACAAAGAGTAGCACTTTCACCCCAGGGATTTCAGGCATTTGGAAAGAGAAAAGTGTATAGTGCACATAAAGAAATATGCACACTTTTTCACTCTGTGCAGCCTTTAAGGCCTTGAGCGTGGTGCATTTTTTCCCGAATGTGCTGCATAATACGCGAACGTTTTCACGCTGTTGCAGTTTTCCGATGCCTCCACTTAAAACACGGTGCTTTCAAGATGGAGCCAAACATAATTGGATGTGACTACATATGAGGAAAATTGAGATGGATCGGGACGCGGATCAATATCTGTAAGTGACCTGGTGCACTGCGCCGCTCGGATGGACCCGTATCTCTCCATCGCTTTCTTCTCTCTCTGCGTCCAGCTCTCATTTTCACCACAACATCATAACCCACTACTGGGTGTCTATATAGGCTCATTAGTGGCTGATGGGTGGGGGTGGGGTGGGGGGATGGAGAGGAGGTAGAGGGGCAGAAGCCATTACAGGAACCACCTGCCCTCTGCCCATCATACACACTATATACCAACCTCAATAACATCCACTTAAAAGCCCACTCGCTCTCTGTATCAGAAATCCACTTTTATAAGATTAAAGGGAGGGAGGTGGACCAGACACCAGCATGGAGGAGATAGATGATGGGGGGGGGGGGGGGGGGGGAGGTGGTGTTTGGGGTGGTTGGGTTCAGAGGAAGAGGAGAAGGGTTTGAGTCTTGAGTAAAAAAAAAAAAACGAGAGTGGTGAGTAACAAAGTGGCCTTGGGTAGGAAGTCCTGTCATCCGCGATGAGGGTGTGGGTAGAGGAAGAGAGGAGGAATGATGGAGAAAACAAAAGAGACAGAGGGGTGATTCAAGAGCCCTAAATGAAATCTTTATGAGGAGCGCGATGTGTCACCGAGGCTCCTAAGATGTGTGATTGCCATCCATGATTTTATAAGAAGAGAGATAGAACTGCCCGAGGGCTTTTGGGGCTTAGAGGGGAATGTGAGACCAAATGTGTGTCATGAGCGGATCGGCACAAAACTTCAGTGTTAAACTCAACGTTGGATCAAGCATATGGCCCACACATTTTTTGAGCTGACCATGAAAGAGTCATTAAACAAGACTCAAGACAAGAAAATGACAACACTTGTAAACAAGGAACATCCTAGGGCTATAAATGAACCAAAAAGAAAGTAGTTTTTAAACAAATACGGTCCTGTTTGAATTAACGTTTCCGACTCCAAAATAATCGGGATGATTGTTGTGTGATGCATTATTCATATCTGGCATAAATTGAGATAATTTACCGTGACAGCTTGATCAAAGACAACAAAAAGCCAATATGTAAATGTAACATCATATGGCCGACATGTGATTTGAATAAACAAAACAGCTAACGCCAGGAGAAATGGTAAGTAAGGTGAGATTAAATCAACATGTTTATGCCAGTTTCATTCCCAGCCGACTGCAACTAGAATTCAGACTAATGTTAATGTCTTAGACTTTCCATCTGCTCAGTGGACCATTTTGTCAGTCAGTATCCCACAGCCGAGCTCCGAAGAGAGAGAAAATACTGGAGACCACATCCACTTTCAAACCATATCTCATGGGAAAACATCAATGCCATCTCTGCATTGTTCCTAATCCCCAACAAGAACACTGTTTAGATGGGAACACAGATGTGGTTTTGCTAACTAATGAGTAGTAAACACATGCTAACCCGTAGAACACTGAGATGCACACAAAATATACAACAAGCCTTTATTGTCTCATCCCTACACACTATCCGATCTTCAGCATCTGATACGCAGTGGATTCAAGATGTTAGGGGAAGTGATTTAGAGCAGCTGCAACTGTTTAACAAGCCTCTTTAAAGACTATAGGGATCCTCTGTGGTGAGGGAGGCTATTCAGAAGCTGAGCGCTATGGACATGTATGGACTGTATTTACATTTGGAAAATCCATGTGTAAATTCTGTTTTTTCATAAAGAAAACATGCATTAAATAGGTTTTATAGTGCATTTTTTTTCAATACATTCATTTCTTTGTTCTATAGCAGTTACGTTGCAGTGCTGTATTTTCTGTATTTCATCAATTTCCATGGACAATGTTTAACCTTATTTGTGCTTGTGTTACAAATGACACATCAGATATAATGCTATTATTTGCTGATTTTGCTCTAATCCCATTTGTGGGATTCTGTTTCTGCTTCATGCATTTTTAATGTATTACACATGCCGTTGTAGGAATCCAACCAGAGGAAAGGAAAATGGTGAAACAGAAACAAACTTGCAATATAACAATTTTCAAAAGTTCTAAAAGGGAGTGCTGACTCCATTGCCCGGAAATCATTTGACGTCACACACCTGAAGCGTTCTCTCCTCTAACAAATAAAAAAAAACAAAGTTCTTGCCATCTCTGCACTATGAAGCACATCCCTCTAAAGGGCATCATTCTCACAGAGCTGCATCCTAAGGCGTCACGATTCACTCTTGTAACCCAAGTCATCATCACTGTATGAGGGAGTCTTTCAAAATGATTTCAATTGTGTTTTCATACACAGAAGTACGTGCAAGAGTATACAATGACCTTTCCTGTTATTGACAGCTGGTCAAAGCAGGTCACTCATTATTATCGAGTCTCACTGCCATTTCGAAGATGATCTTGTATTGTTGTATTGTCCACATTATGGTCAATAAGAACCATAAGTGATATTGAAGATGAATAGAATACATAAAGTTTATGTGGGTTGTTAGGGTTATAAGTAAGATGGTGCCTCTTTTCTATTGTAGCCCAAGTCATTTGGACTGATACGTCTAATTTAGGGTGTAGGAATACGTCCTTTCTATGTGCAGAGTGTACAGTGTCCTGATGTTAGCTGACCGTGTCCTTTTCATCCTCAAACCACGGGACCACAGGCTGGGCGAAGCTGGCAACAATAACATTAGAGCCCAGAGATAAAGCAGACTAATTTTCACGGCTGTTCAGGTTGGCTGTGATGGACACTGCCGAGGTGCAGGCAGTGCCAGCGCCACACTGTGATGAATGGGTCCCGCGGTGCGTCGTGACTCACTCCGCCTCGAGCGGGCACTGTGCCCACCCGCAACCCCCCTCCTCCTCCTCCTCCTCCTCCTCTCTTCCACTCCTGGGTGCTTTTCCTCCCGTTCCCCCTTCTCCTGCAGCAGCAGATGAGTCAGAGAGGCTGTTACAGTAGGAGATGGCTGAGCAAGGAGAGGGAATTAATGAAATAATAGAATGAGAAGCCGGCCATTAGGGACCCTCCCTGGCACACGCTGATGGCACACTTGATTTAATTTAGGGTTTTTAATCTAAGGAGGGGAACTATGCTTTTATATCTCATTTTTTTTCCCTTTTCTTGGCAGGCGACATTTTGTGTGCTTTTAGGGCGCTTCCTGGGCAGGTGTGAGCTCCGACTGCCTCGCTTCGGAGGAGAAAGGAGGGTAGTGGGCGCAGGCTTGTCTTCTGCGCTTAGGAAAATGAGCCGACGTGTGTGTCAGAAAGTGTTATAAGCCATGTGAGATGTGAAACATTGGGGGGGCTAGGGGACTTGTAATGTCTAACACCTGACAACTATTCAAAAACAGACCAGCATCAGCCGAGTTGTCTGTTATACTCACGACTCTCCACGCACAGCCACACGCCCACCCGGCTCACACACACACATCAAAGAGTGTCACTCATGTTGTGGTTTACTTTATGACCTTCATCTTCATTGCATCCGTCTTAACTGAACAGGTGTCAGATCACGCGCTGTCGGGGCTGTGGGGTCGCGATGAGGAATTTCTCATTTTGCTGGTGTTGACTGAATGACAGAGCTGTCCGCTCTGTGACATAATGAGGATCTGCCAGAAAAGAGGCGTAGGACGGCACCAGAGATACTAGAAATATCAACGTTGGTAGTGGAAATATCCGTCAACGACAACAGTGGATCCACATGTGATTATAGTTATATTCACCAGTCATCATGACCATTTTATGAGAGGTAAGCAAAACTACATAAACAAAAAGGACTAGAGGATAAAGGACTTAATTGCCAACAGAAACACTATGATCAGGCTGGGTTGTATTAGGTTGCCTTCCAATCAGCAGTTTTCTTAAACCTAATATGTACAATGACTCATCAGTTTATTATCTACAGCTGTACAGTCCAATACAATCCAGAGAAATATTGAAAGATGGTTCTAATGTTTCGTCCACCTACTTCTACATGATGTACACAAAGGGGGAAAGGTAAGAACACATTTTATTTTTGAGCTGTCCTACTGGATAGTATTACACGATTAGGGTAATAAACCCATCAGTGAACTGTACACTGAATGTTGTCACGTCCCTATTGTCATAAAGTTCCTCTTTACATAATCATTTTGACTGTTGCATTTAAAACTCGTAAAATCAATATGCTAAATGAGCCTAGCTCTATTTTGGATTAGTGAAGTACTCAGCAGCAGTCTTGTGGTCATCTCTCATATATCATTTTGTCTCATATCATGCCTTGCGTCTCATTTCATCTCTCATGTCACCTATCTTATCTCTCACACTGTATCTCATCTTAACTCAGACTCATGTCATGTCTCATCTCTAATTTCTTGTGCCTCGTCTCAAGTCTCATGGTGTATGTCAAATATCACATTCATACGTCATATGTCTCATCACTGAAATCTTTAACATCTCATCTGCGATGCCTCACGTGTCAAATCCCATCGCATCCCTCATTTCTCATGATCATCATATTTTATATCTCATGAAACCTATGTTTTATCTCACATCTTATCCAAGGTCTGTCTAATCTCACCACTAATTTCTTATGACTCATCTCAATTCTCACGATTTATGTCATATCCTCTAGTATATTATCATTATTGTATCTTTTCTCTCATATCTCAATTCTCATGTCTAGTCTTTTTTTTTACTTAATCAGGATGATCCCATTACAAAATGTAATCTCTTTCCCAAGGGGGTCCCTTTCCTTCCTTTAGTCTCCTCTCTTGTCATCTGTTATATCATATCTTCATAGTCTTTTATCTCTCATATCTTATCGCATGTCTTGTATCAGATCTAAAGTCTGTACTTGTATTTTTCATGTGCTATCTTACATATGTCCCCTTCAACTATCTAATTTCTTATCACATCATTAATCCTCTAACATTGCATTTTCAAAACCAGAGAATTACAATGATTTATTAATATCCTACTCATGACTTTTTCTCCCCAAAAATTGACCATTCATAAAAAAAAATCCAACAGTCTCAACAGTGCTGTAATTCCAGCTCAGGCGGCCACCTTAAGAACAGTGAGAAGACTTATTGAGGTTGACAGCCAGACATGTATAAAGTTAAATTTCCCCTTTTAAAGAATCCAGGCAAGTCTCTCTTAAGTTGCTGTAATGAGCAATCCATTACCTTTGGTCAGCTCATTAGAGCAGAGCTCACGCTGACATGTACCTGAGCTTTCATCTAGCTGTTTGTTTGGAGTATAGTCAGCGTCAGGGGAGCCGGGGTGTTACTGCATGGTGAGCGGCAGTGGTAAATGAGTGTGTGTGTGTGTGTGTGTGTGTGTGTGTGTGTGTGTGTGTGTGTGTGTGTGTGTGTGTGTGTGTGTGTGTGTGTGTGTGTGTATGTGTGTGTCTTTGAGTGAGTCACTCTATGTGGAATAAAGGGACTGACACAGTGTGCATTGCTGTGAGTGTGTGTTTATTTTCCAAGATGTTTGATCCATCATGTTCAATTGAAACCTGCAAACCAGCACCCCTCCATCCCCCAACGCGTACAATAATAAACTTTGGAAAACCAGAAAATCATTCCGCTTCCTCCAGGGCCTTAACATTCTCCACTGACCCATGCCAGCAGAGGACCGGGCTCAAGTTTGAACCTCTTCCGCCCCTTCACAGCGGCAACAGATCCACATGCCCTAAATCACAAACCCATGCCCTTGACAGCGTGCGATGGTGCTGAAAACATCTTTCCCAGCTTGTGATTGTGACAGATTAGCCAGCGCATAAATCATATAAAAGGAAAAGAAAGTTGTCTGGGTATACATATGCTTCAATAGCTGAACCGAAACCGCTGATTAAATGAGCCTGTTTTTCACTATAAATTACATCCAAAGACTCAAACCAATCTCTAAAATGACCACCCCCCTCCAACACTTTATAGAACTGAGCAATTCCTGATGCTCACAATAATCATAAAAAATGAAAATATACTTCCAGGGGCAAAGGTCAGCATTACATCATCCTAGTCATGCAGGGATCCATTGGCTGTTTGGCTTTTTTCCATAAATACTGTCAGAACCACAGTGAAGGATCTACAGTGTTGTACCCTGCTGTGTTAAGATTTGGGGACTCTAGAGTTCATATTAATGCCTCATTTGAAACGAGAGGGTTGTTGCGAAATTACTGAGAGCTAATAAATAATAATAGGTTGCCAACTATCCGTATTGTGTGAGAGTGGGATCAAGAACAGCCAATCTTTCACACGCTGGGACTGTTTCCTGTTAGCGCAGTGGCTGATGCATGTAAAGTCTGTACGTATGAGACAGAGCGATGAAGGGTAAGATAGTGTTTGTATGTGAGCGCTCGAAAGCATTCCTGGAGATATTACCGAAACTAGTGAGACGATCATGAGAGTGAGTGGGAGCAGCAGGGGTGCTGATTGGCCGAAACCGTTGCAGGGAATTAAAGCAGGCTGTTTCTTTAGGGATCAATTCATTCCCTCCTAGTCCCCCGACCGGGCATGAAACATATGGAACTGATAAAAAAAATAAAATAAAAACAGAGTCGTACGGTTTTGCTGAACAAAATACACACACTATAACCAGGGAGGCGCACAGAAAGGGGAGATCACGGGGGAGGGAAAGTAGTCCGTTACGATTTGTTCAAAATGCTAGGATTGTCTTTCACTTATATCTCACAGCAACAATGGAGTCCATTCTTCTTATCTGCCAAAGGAAATAAGATGAAGGAGGTTTGTGTGGGGTCAATGAAAGCATGACAGCTTCCATTGGGGTCAGCCACTAATGTATTGCCTTTTACATAGAATCAGCCAATGAAATCTTAACCCTTAAGAGGAATGCTGAATTTATGAGAAAAAAAAGAAAAAGAAATCTAAGTAGCTGATTAAAGGGTGCACTAATAAAACTGAAAGCAAACTGTATTCCAAGCATTATATAGGAGTTTGCAAGCAAAACACCCAACTAATAAAAATGCTAAAGGGGAATTCAGCGCGTTACTTCACAGAAAAGCTGCCATGCGTTTTCCCTTTCGCCTCTCACCCTTACAACCGTAGCAGAACGTATAAACGTAGAAGCCGTTCATTGCTCCATATGGCAAACAGTTCAACCAGAGTATGTTCGCAAAGTCTGATCAGCCTGATGTATAGTATTCTTGCACTTCTTACACAGAGCTCGCGTTTTTCACAAATAGTGCTTTAATGGTGTCGGAGCAAAAGCAGAGAGACGTAGAGTTTATTTTACAGGGAGTTGTCGGTACCACACCTCTGACAAGACAGAGGCATTCATCAAACCCACCTCCCACACTCATTTGCGACAATGCACTCAGCTTCTCCCGGAATCACATTCATATGTGGAGCAGCAGAAGGTGTAGACGGGAGTGGAGCTACAACAATTTATCCGTGACTAATGTGAACCCGCTCCCTGGTGTGGAGGGAGCTACTGGTGCCGGCTGACAGCTGGTAGTTAACACAGGTATCATCTCTCAGACCCTGAGCTCGGATCAAACGCAGTGGATGTGAATGGGGAGCGCCTCCCTGCCATGACATGGTATAATGCGGTTGACAAAAAGGCTGCACTTTAACTCAATCCTGAGGGGCTTTAAAGAAACAATGGCCTGGGGGGTCACATGGAGCCCAACCGTCATTTCTACATGGAAAAGATGCTAAGAAGACTTGCGGCTACATTAAAAGTCTGTTTTTGCTTTTAGTGGCAAGTAATCTTATAATTCTGACATCCTCATAGTTTAATAAAAAAAAAAACATAATAAATTACACTCCAAAGCAATTATTTTAAACTTATGATTATCCAGAGACATCGATATCAATGGTATTAATAAAGGCTCCAATATTGCTTTCAATATTGTTACACGCTGAGCACCATGAATGCATGTATTTTCACAGTATTTTCCGATTATTTTAAACTTGTGAAACTGCAGAATTGGTGCGTGTTAGGGAAGAGCACTGTTTGCACCACAAAGAAAAAGAAAAAAAAAAGAAATGTCCCAAAAGTTTAATAAGATAATTTCATGATCCTGGAAACAGAGGGCAGCAGTGGAGTGAGGATGATGAGTTGGTACCTGCTTTAATCCATTGCCCGGCTACATGGTTGGCCGCTATTGCAGAAGCAGATCTCAAATCGATGGCAGCGCCCTGGATTAAATTACAAATTGAATTTAGCGGGGCTGCTTTTTCCCCCTCTTTATTTCTGCAGTGTCCCCCAGTGAGGCTCCACTGCAGGCTATTTACGGTGCCCTCTTCCTGGGTAAGTTAATAACGGGACGCAGCTCGACGCACAGGCCTCGCACTGAGTCATTTGGGCTGGAATTGCTCAGACACACCCAATCACTCATGAAGTGGGAGGGGGGTCATCCCCAGAGCAGCCCCACCCTTTGCACCTCACGGCCTCTCACACCGGTCAATACCAGGCATTATTCTGATCATAATTGCATTAGATTTTTTAACAGCACGCAGCAAAAGGCCATCTCCATGGACCTACTTACTGGAAAGAGCTTTAATACGCCATTGTTGATTCATGTATTTGGCTAAATTGCCTTATTGAGCATGCTCATTGACTTTTTATTAATGGATTCAGTCTGTTGCACTTATGGTCAAATACACTGACTCTCCAGAATCAAAACGTCTAGTGATTATGAAAATGAGGGATGTGGGGAACCTGAGGGGGCTCTGAACAAAGCCCAAGTTCAATAAGACTCTCCAACTAAGCCTGCAGGTGACCCAGCACGAGCTGCTCCAGGATCTGGACTAAACAAACCATGCATCAACGTCACTACATGAACACACACACACACACACACACACACACACACACACACACACACAAGTGTTTTGGGGTGAATCTCCATTGTATCCAGGCCGTGGTATTTGGAGACAATCAAGCATATTTGCTCATGGATTTTCAGAGTTTGTTAGTGTAACATTTTGTACGTTTCATTGATTTGAGACTCAGGAGGTGGTGATGTTGGCAGAAGATGTGAAAGAAGTAAAATGCTTACTGTCATAAAGCCAGGATTGTTGGGTTCACTGCCCGCTTTGAATTTGATGTAGTTTGTTTTTTGCAAACCTGTGCTCATAACTGGATGGCAGTAGGTTTGCTGTTTATAGGCTACACCGCAGGAGCCTAATGAGGGAGATGCAGTCTGGGTAATTACACGAAAGGTCGTGTTTCCCCACCATCAGAGAAAAAGGTATAGAGAGAGGGGGAGCGACGGTGGGAGTGGAGATCAGGCATGAGTTGATGGTGTTTACCAGAAGTCAGTCGAAGCAGCCAATTTTAACAACCTTTTCTTCACAAAGCCTAAACCACAGTCGACCCACGGGTTTGCATGAGTTAACCCAGTTGCACCCCTTTTTCTTTCTTTCTGCCAACGCCCACGCTGCCTGCAGACAGGCCTGGAAATCACATGACAAGACAAGGCCTTCACTCCCTGAGAGGATCATCTGGGGGCTGAAACCACATCTGCCCACCACAGAGTGGTGGTGAGCACCACTCTGATCACAAACACAAAGTGATGAAAAGGCACTATGACAGCGTGAGAGAGAGAGAGAGAAAGAGGGAGAGATACAGCATGAAGAGATCAGTTTGTCAGAGAGATCTGGACTGCGGCCGCTCTGTGTGTGAAAAGAGCAGAAGGGGATTTTCACTGTGACAAACAAATGCAGAGTGGCCTCTGTGAGGGTTGTGGTTATATACTGTAGATTACAGGACGGCACAAGTGGTACTGTAGGGAAACTCTTAGAGGTCATGCACTTTGTCAGAGCTTCTTTTTTTTTCACCATGGAAATCATCGGGAGACGAACTTGTCTGACACATTTCATCCTTTCATTCAGAAAATACATATACATTATTTTGTCCCTGTAGCAACATAAGGACTCTCAGTTGTGCTAAACAATGTCTACAGTTTTTTCGCACTTTCAATTTCTATATTGCATTATTATAATGTGGCTATAGCCATCCTGTTCCATTACTTTTTGTGCTTAAAAAACAAAACAGAACAACAAAAAACAATGCCATACAACTTGCTTTCATAGTTTTCTGTTTGTAATTGTATAATTGTAGTCACCAATTTAACGACCAGACAGTTCAGACAGTGCTTTCTTATGTGTTTACCACCTTATACAGTGGTTTCATAATATGGATAAACTGTTGTAAAGCTTATTTAAAGCTGGTGTGAGGGTTGGACTGCTTCTGTTTCTGTTGGAATTTGTTGTAGCGCTGACGCCAGCTCTCAGAAATTACTTTGGTGAGAGAGAAACCAAAAGCAATGTTGGCCAAAACCACAAAAATAAGACCCAAGTAAATAATAAATCTGAGCTTTCTTACAGTAGAGAAATTAAAGAAAATCATTTTAACAAGGCACATGTATACTTTTTTTTAAAATGAAAACAGAATAAAGTAAAGTTGGAGCTTTGCTGTGAACATGCAACTATAAATCTTTCAACCTGAGCTGTGATTTTTTTTCAAGCATGAAGAAACTGCTAAAATCTTATCCTCATGTGCAGAAGATTTCATGTCATCACCATCAACGCGCCCTGGGACTGTTCTTATGCCGTTGGGGTCTGAGGTAGTCAGAGGCTGTGAATTGAGGGGGTGGAGGGACGATGGATGTGATGGGGAAGAGACCCACAGTCTCCTCAGTTCAACCACAATCACAACCTCAGTCTGCAGTGTTGTCATAGAACACAAAGTCAAAGGTCAAATGTGGCCACATTATGAGAGATCTCTTAAATCAATAAGCCACTCGCCTATCACATACTTTGATGTTTATCTTAGAAACTTCACCATGGAAACCAATAACATGCAGCGCAGCATAATTGCTTGAGAAAAACTCCGGGAAAGTCTGCTGATGGCAGATTATTGAGGATGGGGGGAGGGAGGGATGCTTTGGAGGTGATGCAGACAAATTGACCGGCAATTACAGTAATCACCATTAGAGATTTTTGTGTTTCATCTGACTAAGAATGACAAAACCCTGCTATTACACAGACTAAGACCAAGGTGAAATGGGCGTTTGTCAACTCACCAGGCGAAAAATGAAGTGAGACGGATGTCAGATTGACACAGATGGTGAGACATGATCCTACCTGATTGAAAGCTGAAATTATCCCTGTATGTGTCTTGTGAGTGGACATCATGGTTGACACAGGGATGAGTCACTGCCTGCAAATCACAGACAGCGAAAGAGTAACTGAAGAGAGAGCTGCAGACAGAAGATTGAGGTTTCCACCTTTGTATTTTCATGCAAATGATGGTGCATTGAATTAGACAAACTGAATGGGAGCTGCAAACTAGAAATTACATTTTGTAAACATTAAAAAATGTAAATCAGGAAGAAATTGTTTTTATTGTTAACGAAATCAATATTTCGCTCAGCTCCTCCCTCTTTGGTTACTGTTACTAGGCCTGTCAAACTTTTCGCACCCAGCATGTCAATATGGCGTTTTTCTAAAATGTCTGTGAGGGATATTCCAAAGGAAATAATAGGTTTCTGGAATAATAGTTCTGAAATATCAGAGAAAAGTAAACAGAAAGGGCTAAAATATGTGTTTGAGAGCTACATTCATAATATAATTTGTTGTTGTTAGTATTTTGAATGAGGAGGCCAATGAAGTCGAGGGAAAAGCTCAAATGTGCATCCTAACCACTCGCTTGAAGGAAAAACATATACAGGGAGAACAATTTACCACAGCAGGGTATGTCAATATATTGGTGTTTTATTTTTGTTAGTTAAGCAAACAAGCCAAAAAAAGCAATAAGAAGCTCAGATTGCAACAAAACACAGGGTGTGTGACTTCAGTATCTGCTCAGAACGCCAATACTCCACTATATCTTTACACAGCTAATAGTTGTCTGCTACTATATCAATGCTTTAAATTGCGAATTTAGCACCTTTGATGACTATAACTCGTACATTTTAGGCAAAAAAAATACTATGCAGCCACCACATGAATCTATAAATAATATAATACTACTCAGTGTTTCCTCAATGATCATTGCTCTGCTGCAGAACCTTTAAGGTCAGCCCAACTTAACTGAGCCAGGGCCAAAGTTGTCGCTTACTATGAAGCCAACCCCCTTTATCAACATCGTACTGCGGCATTTATTCATTGACAAATAAACTGTACACACACACTGCACTGTTATGTTCGCAGCTATAACATTACTGCTGGCTTCATACTCTTCTCACACACGTTACCTCTCTCTATCGACTTCACAGTCGACAATTTTACGGGCTAATGGTTTTGCAATGCACTGGCTGGCAGAACCACTCTCTTTACATCTCCCCTAAAAAACATATAAACTTCCTAGAAATCAAACAACATGTGTCCTCTACTGAAGTTTGACCTCCTCCATGTTGCCGGCCTCAGCTTGGCAGTAAATAACGCATGGACCGATAAAGAATGTATTGTCTCCCATATTCGGGTGTCAGTTTGTACGCTGGATCGGACTGGCAAAACCAAGAATCAACCCAACTCTATTAGCTATTATTATATTTAAAAAGGGTGGGTCAAAATGTTCTGCCTAAATTCTTTCTTAAAATGATAGTGAGGTGCACACACACAATCACTGTAATTATTCCTGTAAGTGAAGGGGCTTCATATTAGCTTCAACTATCATCAACATTTTGGAATATATTTTTGCACAGAACGATTATTCTAGATTAGGGCCCCCAACACTAACATTTAAATAATATAGGAAGGAATCAAAGGAGAAACGATTACAGCAAGTAAAAGCTGTTTTAATGTTGATATGGGCACCTCACTATGCAGCTACAATACCAAAGGGAGCCTTTAAGAGCATCGATAGAAGCACGCAGCCTTTTATAGTTAACAACGTTTTTTCTGCAGAGACTGTGTACTAAACGCTGTCTCTCACATTAGTGCCTGCAATGATCTAATTGGGCTCCATACGTTACATTAAACACATGAGGTGAGAGCTGGCACACGACTTAACAAGGTCACGCTCCAATGAATCCTCCCCAACCCACCATAGTCTGCTCACCACCAGTACCCACCACACACATGATGTATAGGGGGGAAAAAGTACACAAGCTCACCCACTCCTACAGTAAGGATACACTCATACTGCAACGGACAGACACATTTACACAAAGGTCTTGAGAATCAATACAGTATAATATCACGGTAAAACATTAATATGATATGGATTATGCAGTTATGTGGACAATTTTTTCATTAATTGAAGTTGACCTGACTGTTACATGATGTAACAGACATTAAGAGCATCGAGACATTTGAAAGGATTTTAATTTCATTAACTAATCAATTCACTGCTTTTTAATTTGAGCATATTTGAAATTGATATTGTATAGAGATGTACTTTTCAGAGAACGTTAAAGTATAACATATTATAGTATGAAATAGAACTAATGATTATTACAAAGCCACAAAATCTATTAAATCATGACGCGGTATATCAATTTCCTGCACACATAGTGATAGTATGTGAACAACCTTAAATGCCACTTAGTATATTATGAATAAATGAATTAAGGAGCAGCCTTATAGATAACATGCTACCCTACACCACATACTGTTCAGCTGATGTGATTAGAAAGTCATGACAATATCCAGCATTTCATGCATGAACATGTGCATGGCACCACAGTCCACGGGCTCACTGTAGCCCAGATGGATCTTTCTAATTAGCACAGATTAACACGGAGTTCAAATACCAGCCGAACCTCTGGAGACAACCACCCAACACTGCCAACTGCTCAGACCTTGTAGCTCCAGTCTAGTGAATCCGCAGGCCGCGGTGTAACGTTTCGGCCTCAAGCAGCAGTGGTCTGAACTGTGGTTCAAACCACCAGTGACAACCGTTAACATGCTAACCAAACCGCCCACGGTATCAAACACATATGTTGAAACTGGACGGCCGGCTGTTGTGACAACTAGCAGATTTATCGTATAGGAAAATGTCTGTGTCTGAGGTTTTGTTTTTTTACACTTCACTCATGCAGGGAAGGTTAGGCTAAGTGAGTAAAACTTACCTTCCATTGAAACCTGCTTCTCATTCACACAAAAACTCAGAGCTTCTCAGTGCAGCCACAGACTTCAGTTGATCATTTAGCAGCTCCACTGGAGCGGTTGAGGGTTTGGAGGTGTTGTCACACTTGAGATGATTAGCTGGTTCTGAGGTTCAGAGGTGTATTTCAGCCTCTAAAATATAGCTTCTCTACACAAGAAAACTTTTCCAAAACAGTTTTTTGTGTATCACTCCATCTCAACAAAGACACTTTTTTGTCAATGCAACTTGCAAACAAGGAAGAAAGCACAGAGGAAATTTCCATTTTGGTTTTTGTCACAGGGGGATTTCATCGAGAGCATCAATTATTGTGGTGTGTTTACAACCCATTGAAACTGCACGTAGTTTTGCACTTTTCCACCTATGTATGCACACGGAAGTAAGTTTATCACCAAACACAGTCAATGCAAGCTACAAAACTACATTTTATTTAACAAGAGGAGACCATTTACAAAAAGATAACCGTATGAATTGCATTATGCTTCAACACCTGGTGCAGAAGGCACCACATTTCCAATTAACTTGGACTTTACAGTTTTGTCTTCATTTAATCCCAGTCCACTTTTTTAGACTGCATCGGAGTTCTAAAACACTTTTCAGTCCTACACACTCACAGCAGCTCGTGTGGAAAACATCCTAAAACACTTTTCTGAAGGGCGCTACAAGGACGGATGATGAGGAGCAAAGCTTCGTTTCTCATTAATTTTCCCCCCCACCTACCTTTGTCCAAAGATTCAGACGCGAATAACTTGGTTACAAGCCCACAATTAGAATAAATCAAATTCTCTAATGCATAATGCAGCAAAACACTCACTTGATTAGAATTGCTCTTGAGTAAGACCGGCTCACCATGCATTAAAACAGTCCCTTTTGCATAATTAATGAGGCACTTGCTTACGAGTACCAATTACGAGGGTTACAATGGCAGAGTCCAATTGAACACTGCAGCCATCTGCTCCAGAGCTCGGCTGCCTAACCAGGAGAGAGGCATAAATAAAGCTGGATCAGCCGGCCCACACGCAGACCCGGACCAGCTGTGTCTTTGTCGATACCGAGACATGAACAGGATGTTTCCGACTCGGATGCAGAGACAGGAGGGAAGAGGAGGAAGAAGAGGAGGAAAAGATGTTGGGACAAAGAGAGGACGGAAAAAGAATGAGTTACAGTGAGGACATGAGGAAGTTACTGAGAGAAAAAGAATTTAGCCCAGTTGGAACAATTTGTCAAGATAGGATAATGTCATAACAGTGTGGTGATATGCACTTTCTACATGTGTTGGCAAATTCAAATAGGTGATTTCTTTGACACTACTTATTATACTTATTCGAACCAGAAATGTTTAATTTTGAAATTCCTCAACATCCAATTAATGCAATCCATGTCAAAACAAACAAAAGAAAAGCAAAATAAACAAAAGCACCAACAGCGAACAAACACACGATGGAAATACAAACAGTCCTTGGAGCCATAGAGTGGCAAGGAATGATAAAACTGCTCTTGGTTGAGGGGCTGATCACAGACACCCTGATGAAGAGATGAGCCTTTAAAAAAAAAAAACAGAGGTTGAAGCCACGATGTTCTACCATGGCAGAAGAAGAAAGGAGGCGAGAAAATGGGAAAAACAAAAGAGCGCAGGGTGTGTTGGGATAGCTCAGTGTGTGTTGTTGGGGTTGGCTGTTGGAATGTGTTTGACAGTAAATCACTTCCTGTGAAGGAAAGTGAAAGCATAAGGGGATCGGAGGAGAGAGGAGTCAGCTGGGAGGAGGGAGGGTGGGGGGTGGGAAGAGCAAATCAGAAACATATCTTGATTATTTCACTCAATAAATGTGCGAGGTATGCTTTTAAAGCAAGCAAAACAGCAGTCCACATATACAGAACCATGATGATGTTGCTGTATATGACTCCGGCAGATGAAGCAGTGGTTTAAATTGAGATAATCAACGGTCATTAGTGTTCAGCAGCAATCCTCTTTGTGAGCACGTCCATCAAGCAGCTGCCCAAATCATAATACCGCTAATCCATCCAGAGCAACGGCAGCACTGTGTCATTTAATCAACGCAGAGACACCGCAATTAAACAGTACGCAAAAAAGTCGTAAAATCTATTATTTTGGAACAAACTTGGACCGACTTCAAGCGGAGCTCAGAGCTGAGGGCGACCGCAGTAAACAGACCTGGAGACAATTGCAAACCATCCAAAGCAGAACTCTACGATGTTGCAGCGTCAGGTATTTAGACCCAAAGTGGGCATATTATATGGATTACAGAGAGGGAACCATGATGGGATGATTTTTCACAAAGACAAACGGCTGCACAATAGATGGTGCTGCCAGCCGAGGGTTTTGTTTTCTTTCCTTTCGTTATGTTGAGTCTTGGATGGCCGCCTCGCTCAGTTTAAACAGAAACAGAAGACTGTAATGGAAACTGGCTGCTATTTCCTAAACAATGGCTTCAAATGAAAATAGTCTATCTTGTGTGCTTTTCTTTTTTTTTTTACTCAGAATTGTTTTATCATATGTGATCGACTGCTGATAGAAAAAAATTCCCTCTGCTGTGAGTAGGTGGATTTTTGTCTCGGCATGTGTGTATTGGTTTGGGAGATGGCGTTATGAGCATGACGTGTACAAACGTGTGTGTGTGTGTGTGTGTGTGTGTGTGTGTGTGTGTGTGTGTGTGTGTGTGTGTGTGTGTGTGTGTGTGTGTGTAAGATGCAGAGGACCATTAGGTGCTCTAATGCACGTCCTAAACCTATTGTCTTTGCCTGATCATCGTTCACACTGATAGCCCTCAACGGCAGAACCCTGTGAGCCTTTAAAAACAGATTAATAAAAATAGTTTTCTCCTCCGTCTGACAGCAGCCTGGAAGGCATTACAGCAGGCAGGCAGGGCAGGCAGGGCAGGCAGGCGGACCTCGGACAATCTCCAGGAGCAGGATTAGCAGCATTAACCAGACAAATTAGGGCCTCTGCTCCTTCACAAAAGGCAAGAGAGAAACTCCCTGACATTCATAAACAAATCTCCCCAAGTTGTTAATCTAACTGCTATCCCACTTTTGAGGGCCACCCGTGCTGACATGCCCTTATCCCTGCTTCCCTATTGGCTACCCGGTTCAGCATGCTGGAGTCAAGGCCGTGTCCTCCTATTTCAAGGGATGGAAAAACAAATAGGTGAGCCTAAGTGTACTGAGGAAAACTGGGTGTGAAAATAAACGACAACAACAGACATTAGGCGCCCCGGCAGAACAGAGCTTCATCTGTAGCCAAATTGCACTCCTGCAGCCTTATTTGCTTTATCAGTCAAAGTTTAAAAAAAACTTTCGCAGCCCTCACAGATGTGACATTGATAAATTCTAAGCTCGGGGCTATTCTCATTTACATTTTATTGTAATAAAACCTGTGTGTGAGCAACGAGAGGTTGTGTTACGCAGTGTATCAAAGAACATGGCTAATGCCTCACCTCCGAGTGGAGAAGCAGGAGGTTTACTTCAGAGAGGCTGTGTTGCTGTTGATCACAATCACAGAACCTCTGCTCTATCCATCACGGGGCAGGGCACCGAGGCTGTCGGAGCAGGACAGAGGGCTCGACCTAAATAACATCTGATGAAAAAGTAGAGGGAGAGTGACTCATGATGAATCACCTTGACGAAAACCTTCCCCTCTACCTGTGGGAGGTGAAGAGAGGAGCTGCTGCTGTAAATAAAATCCTCACGACCGGTTTAACCAACATGCCTCAATTTCTACAGCTCTTTTGTCAAATATTGGCTCTCTGTGCTAATATAGAGACTTAATTTCAGTGACTGGCTAATAAAAAGGTCTGCCCTGGTCAGTTCACCACGCCAAATGTCTTATTCTTAAATTTACACTGCACATTTCAATGTTAAAACTCAAAATAGCTTTTCACATTTTGAATACCACATCAGTTATTCTGCAACTCATGTCTGATGCCATTATGAACGACGGCTTTATCGAGACGCATGTATGCAAAAAAACAATTGTTAGTTGTATGTGTGATTTTGGCAGACTGACGTTATCATGCAGTGCACTCAGTGCAGCGGCCCAGGCCCACACCAGACTGCTTTTTACCTTTGGTTTTCACATTGAATATTATTTTCATATTAGAATGGCAGAAAACATAAGATCTGTGTCACCTTGAACTTGCCAACTAAAAATGAACCAATCAGAGAGCTTGTTTTTCGAGTCTCACTAAAATAATAACAGCAGTTGTTCCTTCTTCTATTTACTATTAAACAATGCAAATATGGAAACACAGTTTACAACTTAAGAAATTACAAAATATGTAATACAAGGCTTATGCTATTGTTAGGATCGTTTCTAAAAAATTAAACACAGCTGCTTAGCAGGCTGTTGCCGCCTGAAAAAGTTAAGAGTCATTAGTGCATATCAGTCAAATAAGAGCTGGAATGTAAATAAAGGGTTCACTATAAACAGTCCTAAAAGTGGGGTAGACACTTGTGAGTCTAGATTTGAAGGAAGGGAACACACAGCTGAGTGAAAAAACTATATTTAACTTGTGAGATGTGCTCCTTAGAATAAAAAACAAAAACAATCAAGAATAGAGAGTTAAATAATCCTGATGAGAAAGCTTCTACAAGGTCGTGACACAAACTGGTGCGCTGGGGGCGCATATGACGCATCTCCTGCCAAACCAGAAGAATTACATTGAGATAAGGTCGGCCTGCGGCAGGAAACCGTCGCTGTGCCCCGAAGGCAATCAAACAATGACTCCGAAGCCACTTCATATTCTTTAAACATAGCCAGACTGCAGTTGATTCTCGCTAGGAGGAATAATCAATCATACTTGTGAGTCACCATCAACATCATAAGCACCTAATGAGTCTCGGGGTGACTAAGTGTCTCGGCAACAACTTCAACTCCCATCAGACAGCTAGCCACGTATGACTTTGTCATTAGTTACCACGCAGGGTCGGTTTAATCAGCGGGGAAACACGGGCCGGCATTCAGACACATGTTCACACACAAACACACACACACACACACACACACACACACTAACATAAAAGGGGCAGGGCTCAGCTACTCCTCAAAGTTCTCCTCCATCAGCAGTAGAAGAAGAATCAACATCCATGGACTTACATGTGTGGTGCAAGAGTGAAGCATTTCACATCCGGTCATGTTGCTCAGCAGGTAGCCCACTTGTAATCTAGGGTTGAGAGCCATCAGGAGGGAAACTCTGCAGGATCTGGATGCAGTCGTCATGCTTGATTGTTTCCTTTGAGTCACATTCATGTCTGACATGTTGTGGAATACAGAGCAGGACCGACTTTCCCACCATGAGAGGCAAGGACCACTAGATAAATGGTGGGAATTATGAATATAAAAAGCTCTTAATATTGGAGGATAATACCTGCTCTTTGGTGTATTGGTTCCATATCTGCTGTAGATGCTTGATTAGCGGGGTTTACCAAGAAATGGGCAGATTACAACTCAAGGGAAAAGGTTTGACGCTAAAATACATTTTGCAAACATTCCTACATACCTCGGGTCTTTAGTGATCTGATGTGTAAATTAAGATTAAGCCACCAGAAGTCATATTGCTTCCCCTCCGGATGCATTATTAACAAGTAAAACATGCACAGCAAAATTCATTCATATATTTAAGGTATCGACTGAAGAGTTAAAATGGCTGCCAGATTCACATGGTCTACATGAGAGTTAAACTGTAAGGGAAAAAAGAAGATTTGATCTTGAGAAAGAAGGAAAAAAAAGAGTAAATGATGATGACAGGTACAGTAAAAGTTTGACAATTTTTACAACCTGTATCTGATTATTTTTGTTCTCGAGTTGTTCTTTTATTTTCTTTGGTTGTATCACAGTGCGGTGGGAACATATGGAGTCTTTGCCCAAAGTGAAAACACACATGCATACTTAACAACCCACACACAATGCTGGAGAGAAGCTGAGGATCGTTTGAGGCTGTTGTGCCGACTGTAAAATCAACAACATGATATTTAAACTGTTCTGGGCAACCTCGCATGTCAGCAGCTATAAGTGGCAGCGAAGAGCAATGTTCTCAAAAGCCGTTTGAAATCAGAACATGTGTGATGTTGTGTCAGTAAACTGACAACAGCATGCTGATGTACGTTTCCCATGATGGATTGAAGAGGCCAAACAGCTAACCCTGGGGAGCCCTGCTTTCTTTGGATCACTTTTATATTTGGATTTAGCGTTTTGATTTTGTTCCAGCAGTAATATTGAAACCAAAACAGAGCTTTACAGAGGGAATCTATATCGTCAAAACCTAAAGTACTTTAGAAAAAGTGGAAGGAATGGATTTAACAGCATGCCTGTTCTTATGTGAGCAACAAATGTAAGCATATCTTCTTACCTTACCTTTCTTTCTACCTCATCAGCTGGTGAGGATGTTGACTAGAAGAGCTTTAGCATCAGCCTTTAAGTGCAGTAGTATGTATATTTAGCATTCAAGTGCATATGTTAAGTTTAAATGATTCGGCTGTCAGCTGTAGACTGTTTTTTCAACTAACTTGGCTTAATTAGCTGCAGCTAATAGAATGTCCTACTGCCAGTTGTGATTTAAGCCGTCAAAATTGATAGTCGCTAACAAGAAATGAGAACCTGCTTTGGTCTACCTTGACTAAAATCAAAGAGCTATTGTTTGTAAAAAAAACCTAAGAATTACGAGCTATAAATGTTATACCGTACACCACATACCACAATTTGTATCCTGCTCAAATGGAGAGCTTGACAGGCGGAGCAACAGTAACTACAGGTGGCGAAAAGGAATAGCAGACTGACTGACATGGCCAGGATGATGTTATTATTTCTGTTGATAATTCAGGTTTATTTTACATAAAGGCCTTTGCTGGGGAATCTTTTTTGTACAGAATCATGAGTAAAAACATTTTTGATCACACCATTGGTCAGAAGCCAGCATCTTGTTGTGGTCTGGGAAGTCGTACAGGCAGATGGAGGACGTGTCCTCTCTACCACCCACAACTCCACAGGACTCACTCAGTGCACAGCATGCTGGGAAAAAACTACACTTTGAAAAACTCACTAAATTGTCATTCTCTCTCTCTCTGTGTGCTTTCTAACTTTCTAATTTCCAGTTCCTCTCCCTTGCCTTGCTCTGTTTGGCTGCTTTGCCTGCAGAATAAATAAATATACTTCAGTGTTATCGGTTTTCACATATTGCACAGCTCCCCCAGTCGACAGAAACATGTCAAACCGCGCAAATAAATAGCTCCCCTGTAACCCAAATAGCGTAATTGCTCAGATCCTGCGCCCCTGCCTGCTCTCTTCCTGAACATAAGAACCTGCCCAGAGACTCCCTCTGCCCCCACCTGGGCCTGAGAACAGGAGACTTCGTCTGCCCCCGAGCACTTTAACACCTCCACCCATTTCTGGAGCAAGACAGGGGGGTCCAGTACACCCATTCAACCCACCTACTTCATGTGAAGCACTGTACAACATTAGTTCAAATGGAAGAGTAATATTCCCAAAGGGTAATAAAGGGTCCCTCTAGAAGCCCAAAAACATATAGGCCTAATAGTAGAACAATAAGGGGGTTTAAACATTTGACAACCAGCGATTTAAACTGTGATTCTAATCTCAGTAAATAAAACTGCACTGATTAAAAATATTTATGATGTGAAATAATTAAAACTACATTAAAAAAAACATTAGAAATAGGCAGCCAGACAAATAATACACATGTAGAGTAAAAAGACAACCATTGGTGATTACAAAATGTGCAGATTTGCATCATGGGTACATTTACGAGCCTGTCAGCTGCAGCTTAATGTAAATAGAAGTGAGTAAAGACACTCAGTGCGAAGGTAGAAGCAGTTAAACTCACTGACCTTTAACCTTTACCTCTTTCTTAAACACTGACCTGAGCCTGAACCCAAAACTCACACCTTCTCTCCCAAGTTGCTGATTTTACCTCTGGGTACAGCAACAGAGGGATGTTTTCCCTCCTCAGTGATATTCAATAGCTTCAGTGGAGATAAACTGTGGGGCACAGCAGTTGTAAGCACCAGGCCCAGACCTCCTCTATACGACCCCAGAGGTCAAAGCAAAGCAGGTCTGCTCCACTGGACTTCTGTGAGAATGTGGTATCATTTACTTCGTAGGGAAGAGAGAGCGCTGTGTGTGTGTGTGTGTGTGTGTGTGTGTGTGTGTGTGTGTGTGTGTGTGTGTGTGTGTGTGTGTGTGTGTGTGTGTGTGTGTGTGTGTGTGTGTGTGTGTGTGTGTGTTGTGTGTCGGAGAGAGAATCAGGATGCTCCCCAGTTCAAGCTAAGGAAATGAAAAGTGTTTTCAAATGTTTTCACAACCTGGGGGAAGTTTAAGGACCTTGCTAATCACAACCACAAGTTTTAAAACCTACAGTATTTTGAAATCACCTAATGGACAGACGCCTACACAATGGATTACAGTACAACATGTACTGTGTGAAACCATAGCTAACCAATGCAAATCTCGCATTCACAAAAATCTGGTTTCAATGAATAATGGTAATAAATTGGCTAACTTGAATTTCCTAGCTGGAGCCAGTGTAATGTAATATGAACTTCTGCACAGAACACTGACTAGCAGCTGAACATAGCGATGTGCATTTCCTCCAACATGATGAAACCTCTGAAGCCCATTTATATCATCGTCTAATCCGACATCCCCCATGCATCTTATGAATATTTATGCTTCCCAGTGTGTTTGGGTTAGAGTGGTACACTGTTATCACTGGGGGCTTGTCCCAGACGTGTAATTGTTTCCATGCATGTTCACGGTGTTTACGTTACAGAGCTTTGCCAGCAAAATAAATGTTTTCTAGACATGTAAACACATCGGCTAATGGCAACAGGGAGGGTTCAGCAGCAGCGGCATCATTACATGAGGTAGTAGGATAATTTAGTAAATGAATCTCAAATCTAAAAGTTCAACTCACTTTAGTGGCCAGTGAATGCCGGGATGACCTCTTGGTAACATCTTTTGTAGGATGCATTTATTGAGGTTATAGTCTATGCTGCAAACAGCCTGAAGCACTTCCATGTTCCTTTTTACCTCAGCATACATTTCCTGACTCTCCACAGGAGTGTCACGCTAAAGAAACCAGCATTACAGGCGGTTTATGAAAGACGGGTGCCTGTATATTTTGTTTTACTTTACGGACAATGTGAAAGGGGTTGCTCACAGTGAAGAATTATCATCAAAATATGCAGCTCTCCTTGACTTCAGCTCATAGTCTAGATGACTGACCCATAGGGTTCCCTCTCACTGCTCTCACAGCGTCGTACTCAGCCACAGCAGGCAGCTGTTTTCAATAGAAAAGATTGAAAAATCCACTGTGCACTACCTGCTTAGCACCAAACAGAAGCCAGATAGAGATTAGCTGGTGAACATAATAGAGCATCTAGCAGCTAAATATCCAGATATTTCAATCAGGAGATGAAAGTTTTGAAGTTGGTTAATGCCAATGTTGCTCTGTAACTAATGGAGGTGTAAACAAGCAACTGTTTGTCTCAAAGTTTGCAATATCAAACTTTGAGATGATGGTATGTCAATGCAATGCCCACAACCTGTTTGCGCTGCCCCAAAGGGGCCAAAAAAAACAGTTCAGGTTTAAGTAAAGGATTACGGTACATTATAAACCTGAAAGGTGAAGTCTTAATATTTCAACATACATTTCTACTAAAATAAGCTATTCTTTTGGAAAACAACACCTCTGAGTAAGTATGAAAATCAGGCAGAGTAAGATAAAATTTTCTGCCATCTTTGCAGTATGCCGGAGCAAAACTAGCCTGTTCTTTTGGCAGGCAGTCGTCCTGCACTATTCACTCAGTGCCTCCAACCAGGGCCGCCCCCACCTTGCCCCCTTTAGTGGCACACCCTCCTCTAAAAGCTTTTTTAATTATGGCAGCCATTAAAGCAGGTCTGGCTCTAGGCTCTGACTGATGGTAGTGTATGCACCACTGCTCCTCTGAGCCAGCCACATGCTTACATGCACTTATTTGACCACACACACACACACACACACACACACACACACACACACACACACACACACACACACACACACACATGTATGTACAGCACATACAAGTGTGCACTCATACGAAATGTACACACGTATATAACTACAGTCGTTGAGGCAAAATGCTTTGACCTGCCACCAAACTGGCTCCACTGGCATTAAAATCTGTCAAATCATCTTTTTTTTAAGTCTGCAAAAGTGATGGTGGCGCAACCTCATCTACTCAAGAGAGAAGGGAAAGGACAGCAAGAGAGAGATAGAGAGAGAGAGGGTGAGCCGGATAAAGAGAAAAGACAGGGAGAAAGACAGAAGAGGGAAAAAGGTCACGAGGGAGCAGAGCTATAAAAGACTATTTCCATGCGTCTCCCTAAAGAGAAGGTGTGTGTCTGCCGCTAGATCGTTGAAACAAAGAACTGTGCTGAAAAATAAATGCATGGCTAAAGATAGAAAAGGCAGCACGGCGGACCAGATGACTCATGCCTTGAAAACAGATAAGAACACTTTCAATGATCGACCTGTATCATAAAAATGAAAATGGTGACATCATGCGCTTGATGAGCCGCACCGCTGTTGCATGAACATAATGGGTGAGTAAACTTGAGGGCCCCAGAGCCAGGCATCTAAAAGAAAAGGTGTATGTTTAGGATGTGCAAGTGTAAGTGTAAGTGTAAGTGTTAGTGCTCCCAGGCTACTTCTACCTGTGTTTATGGGATCCCGAGGCCGTCTGGTCTCCATGAGACACTAATCCAATTGTCACCGTTCTAAGAGACGTATTCGACCCCCAGGGCTTCCTGAGGTCAGGCTCGTTTCCTGTTTGGACCAACGGGGGGACTCCATCAGTGATGTGACAGCCGATCTCAGGTTACAATGCCTGGGTCCGGGAGCCACAGTGCTCCCAGGGGTGAGTTTTTTCGGGAGGTGTCCATATGTGATGTGTGGAAGTAGGGTGGGGTTCTGGGGAGGGTCACTCGGCCACAGAGTTGCAACCCTACCCACTTCAAAAGGTCCCCATCCTTCGTGTCCCTGAGGGCGCCCTGCTGTTTCCCCCCCTTCTGTGGTACCCCCCAACCGGCTGGCCCACCTCACAATGGTGGATGACGCAGGGCCTCTGCTCAGTGGCCTTGAAGTCGGACACCTTCCCAGCTGCCCCCGCTTCATGACCTTCCCCGTGTGTCTGAAGCTCAGAACATCCCAGCTCATGGTGGCTGCACTTTGATCCACCCTGAAAAGAAGCAGCGTAACTTGAGGACGCCACATCAGGAACACAAAACTCCCTCCGACATCAACGTATAGACCATATGGAACAACCAGCTGTGGATATAGCGTCTTTAAAAAGGAAGCTCTTATATTATATATAGGTTGAGACATATTGCAGGCCTCTCTTAATAGGCTGAAGGGCAAAAGAGAAGAAGACACAGTGACCACAACAAAGCCTTACCTGTTCTCTGGATCATAACCATGCACGTGAGAGAGCCTGGTGATGAACAATCTATTAAAAAGGTGTGATGAAAGATTTCCATTATGTAATGGCTTTTAATAATAACCTTGGGATTTTTTGGGTGAGCTTTAAGTCTACATGATCTCTTCTTTGCATTTTCCTCAAATATAAAACACAATCAGTACAACCAAAGATGGAGCCAAAGTTAAGGGTACTTTACTTATTAAAAAAATGACATTTTTAATACATCCTTGTGTAGGATGACAAACAACTTCCACATCATTGCAGATTAGAGTCTTCATTTTATTAGGTCAAAGTGTTATTGCCGTTTTGTTTTTATTGCCAGTGACAGCATTTGCAAGATAACTAAATAAAATGTGGACCAGACTTACGAGTTAATGGACCATAACTCTAAATACCGCTCATAGTCTGCTTTAAACTCACACTTTGCAGGTGATGGATAAGTTAAGCAGGCCAAACCACCAAAAGGCATCTTCATTTGGGAACACTGGAGCATGACCTCCTGACAAAGCTTCTATTTTTCTCCATTGCTTAACCGATAGTGATGGCCATCACTCATGCTGATTAAGTAAACCCCGGTGCTAATAGATTTCCTCTGGAAGGGCTTCTGACAAAAACACAAATGTATTCAGGCTGAGCCCCTGAGGCACGCCGCCATGATACATGGCTCCAGTAACGGTCCAGGAAATGTTTACGAGCGGACCAACTGGCTTGTTTAAGGTCAAGGGTTAGATAAAACCCCAGATTGGTTTAAACTGTGTCATTCGATTGACACCACAGGAGTTTGAAAGGAAACCCATCATGCCTCACAGTGGGAAACCCTAAACTGGGCTCCCTGAGATATTTGTTTTTACTATTAGAGGGAGGTTAAACAATATAGACAGTGGTGAGGTGCCCAAGCTGAAGTCCACTGGTGTTAAGAATGAGTCACTCAAACCCCCCATGTTGTCAAAACCCAAACAAACAGCCACACTGAGTCACTAACACCTTTAGACACGCCTGGACCCAAACCTTAGCCTTGACTGGTCAGCAGGCAGAGACTTACAATTGATCAGAAGCACATGACAGCTTGTTCTGGCTGAACAGTTCACAATTATTACAGAGGTCAATTGTCATCTAGTGGAAGTGTAGGTCTGCTTTACTGTCTCTTCTTTCTACTTTCTGTTTGGACAGTGTTTCTACTTTCCTGCCGTTGGAGGTTGCCTTGCAGTCATAGTAGTGTTTTCTTTGTTCTAGTCTTGATGACAAAGCATTTGACATTTTCCATGAGATTTATTAGCCTTAAAGTTTTCAGAAATTGTCTCAGCCCACAAATAAACTTTTAACTCTTGCCACATTATTTTCTTCCAGTTTCTCCTTTCAGAGAAACCGACAGATCTGCTTCCAGATCTATGAAGCTGTGGTGCTCATTACACACCAGAAAACAATATTTAAAAATATACATTATATTATTATGGTAGGCCATGCTGTTATCTAAATCTGTAGTGGGGCCACATTCAAGTATCTCACTCTCAGCTTGTCCCTCTCATCTTGAGTTTGAGCTTTGTCAAAAGTTCTTCGTGATTTAATCGTCTTTGGCACTTCCACTTTTCACCCTGTCGAAGTTCCTTATTTTTACAAATTCTGACCAAATCTGAACAATAATATTTCTGCATTCCAATTGGCCTTTGATGCAGCTCTTTGAATGATATTGCAATCTTTCAGACCTACTATTGTGCAACCTAACACCTCCCTAACACCATAACATCCAGGTTGCGCTGGGGAGATTTAACTGAGAGTGACCACCTGCTGGTTTTATTTCACCTACACCAGCATCAAGGGTGCTTGATTGTCAGTGGTAAACTTAACAGTTTACTTAGCTTAATCTGTGAAAGAAAGTGCAAAAAAAAATTGCGCCTTTTACTACCATAAAAGAGAGTCTGGTTTCAGAGTTATGTGCATGGGCAGCCCGGCCTGTATTTATGCCTCACTGTGTACAGAAAGCAATGAAACATCAACTGCACACTGAACACTATGAAGCCATGCACAGTTACATAAATCACATTTGCTGTACAGTCAGAAGCCACAAAAACCTTTGAAATGCGTTATAGAACTATAAGCGATACATTGGGCTCACAACATCAATACCATCATTAATGTCATGTGCTATCAAAATGTTAGAAGTTGTAGCCAGCACATAACCACATTCACTAGACAACCATCAGTATACAGTGACAACAATGCACACTGGGCTGTGCTGCTCTATAGTAAATTAGTCAGTTTATTTTTATCTAAGTGGCATGCCAAAGATTAGGCCCATCCCACGTGGGATAAAAAGACACCACTATTTTCCAAACATGTATCATCCAGTAAGACATATACAAAACAGAGCAAAGATTACATTGTAATGTTGGTTTAAATGTATAAGAATGTGAAGTATGATAAATAGATGAAAAGGTGGGAATATTTTTAATTTGTAAGATTGTCACTGAAAAGTTGAAACACACCAATAAAATGTCTAAGATTTTGAAATATTTAAAGATTTTTTTTGAAAGCTGATGCTGGCTGTAATCTGTATGAAGAAAGAGAAATATGGATAGTAGGAAAAGAAGGAATGGGTTTATTTAGATGAATGTATTTTTTTTAAAGCTGACTGCTTTACTGGCTGTAATCTGTTTGAAGAAGGGGAGGTCGTAGGGTTAGTTGGAAAAGTGGAAATTGGCTTAATTGTGTAAAAGTCATCAAAACATTCTATATTACCAATTGTATTATTCCCTGTTAAGATACAGTTACCTTCTGGGGCTTTCATTTTGAATGGGAGGGGATTGGGGAAGGGGGAGAGAGGGTAAGAGATCATCATGAAAAAGCCCTTTTTCCTATGTGGGTCAAACTGTACTAATTAGCTCATCTCAATCAGCTGTTTGTCTGAGGATGGCAGCTGACATAAGTACCTATGCAGAAACTGTTTGGAAATCCTCTCGCCTTCAGGCCAATATAGCAAAATGTAGAAGTCATTTTGCTGCCGGAGCAACATTATTTGAAAGAAAACAGATTTACCTACAATTTGACTCCAAATCACATGTGAACTGTGGAAATTGCGGCAAGCAGACTTTTCTGCTGCAGTTAACTATAACTGTTGAGTCGGCAATCACAGGTGGCCATGGGGACAGTTCTTTCTAACTGACTGAAGTTTTACCTGAGGTGCACATCTCATACCCCTGCTTCCCAGACGTAATCGGTTACTGCCATCTCTGAAGATATATATTTGGTGTTAAATTTTGGTGAGTCGTGTTCAAAATGTGATGATGGCAGCAGGTTAAAAATGTGGTAATGTTTGCTAATTTTGTTGTCAGTTGACATGGAGCAGATGTGGCAGTTGGTTGGAGATACTCTCACTTTCAACTCCTATCGCCAAAAGTGTAAATTGGATTGCGTCCACAGTGACATTGTCTGAATGAGCACAAATTGCTCTATATTTAGACCGGAATTCATGTATGAAGAATACAAATTGTGGGAAAGAAAGCACAATTTGCACAATTGTACAACTGTTAGAGTGCCCTCCACTCTGACAGTTGGTCTCCCTATTCTAGCTCTGAACATTCCGTCCAATACACACCAACGCAAAATTGTGAGAAACATTTTTGCTAAGCTTCAAAGAAAGTTTAATATTTTAAAAAGTTTTAACATGATTTAAACGTTGAGTAATAGCAAGAATGTTCGGAAGATGTGGAACTTTTTAAAGTTTGAATGGAGTTTCTACATAAATGTATGAATGAGTAGATAACAGTTTAAAATACATGAAATTGCATCATTTTTTGCCAGATTTGGATATTCCGTTAAGTCATTTGGATTGGCAAAATTACATGTAAAACATGTAAAATGTTGAATATTTAATTATGAAAGATATGAATGAGAAATAGATATGGCAATAATTTCCTCATTGAGCTGAACGTTTTGATGTTTGATTTAAGTTTCTACGTTGAAGAATGTGGAAGGAGTTACGCGACACAAAAAAACACAGCGGAATAATAATAAATATTTAGAATAACATAGCTTCCAGCATTCAAACCAATAACAAACATTTCAAATGAACTCTACAGAGAAAATAAATGCTAAATACCAACAGTTTATCCTGATTAAGAGCTTTCTTTCTCTCTCATCTCAGGCTTTATCCAGGTAACCTGCTAATCTAAATGTTTCCGATGCCAACACCCAACTCAATCTTTGTGCATCATAACAAAATCAATATCTGTTGCAAGACAATCAAACTTCACTAACCGCCCACATGACTCATTATCATTTCCATTTTTCAAACAAAAACATACTGGACATGAGCCAGTCTGGCTCACACACATAAACATGGCACAAATAAAAACACTGTCCAAACAAAACAACTAAGGTCATTAACTGACAGCTGCTATTCAGTTTAAAGAAATCGGTACCCACTGGTCACAGAAGAGAAACTGTCAATCACAGCCTCGACGTCCAGGTCCTACCAGCAGGTTCTTCTATCACCACACCTGTTACTCAGGTGTGTCTGTAGCCGACGCAAAGCACGAATAGCTCCGTTGGCATGTAGCCGATGCGACTGGCGATGCCAGAGAGATAAACAACAGCTCCAATAAGTCCGTTAAAGCATCCTGATTCGGCCTTGGTGAGACATGTGCACTAACTTTTTTCTTTCAATATGGCGCTTTTGCCATGTGATGTTCATCACAGACCGTTAATTAGTCCACAATGTTGTGACATTTGTCTGCCTCACAGTCAACTTCGACCCTCTACTGTTGTACCGGAACAACAAATCAATTCATAACACACGACGACAGCGCAAACACTTTTTGATACTACAGGCTAGCATGTAGCTTAGCTAGCTAATTCCTCCAACCTTGGTTATCGCAGACAAACGTCTCTCTCGCTGACACATGAGCTATGAGCAACCAATCAAAAGACGAGGTCAACTGGGGTCGATTTTTGGCATTATTATTTAGCCTATTTTTATTTTTAATATGAATGGATATTGTGTTCAATTCACTTTCACATAAACGTTTTTTTGGATAATATATATAAAATATATATATTTAAAATATTATTATTATTATTTGACTTAGAGGTAATTTTGGTCCTTTTTCCGTGGGAGCTCTAGCGCCCCATTGCAGCTACGCCTGCCTGGGCTATCCTGTCCTATCTCTTTTTTTCACAGAACTGCGCTTTATGAAGATACTTTATCTATTGCGTCTCATCACTGAAGTCTTTTTTTACTGCTGACCTAAATATATTATGGGCTACTCGTCTAATTGGTCTGCTCTCATTGAATTATAGCCTAACTCTAAAATTTAATTTGACAGCCTCAGCTGTGCTTAGGCTCAGCTACAAGCCTGCTAAGCAGATGCTGTGCTTACAAATGGCATGTCTACATTCATGAGAAGAACTATGGGATAGTATATGCTGGTGTGAAACATGTAGCAATTAAGATGTGTTAGAAGTGTTGACTTGTTTGAGACAATGGATGAAAGTGGAGGGGAAAGTCTCTATCCTTTTGTGGACTGTGAATATTTATAACAGATTTGATAACAGTGCGCTTCTTGTCAAGTGGACCAACAGACTGGCCATCAATCCTCACCCGCAGCCACGCCATGAGTGTGGCTAGAATGATTTGGAGAAACATTTCAATGGAACCTGCCTCTGTGTCTGAGTCTCCTTGTCAAGGTCTGGAAGTAATCCACTCCTCTTCAATAAGAAAGAAAGAGGGGGAATACTCAACTTCGGAAAATGTTTTTTAGTGGGAACTAGGGAGAGATTATATACACAGGCATTAAAATACATAGGCTATATTCAAAACGTAATGATTGAACAGTTGATAAGAGAATATTGCTTATTTGGGAAAGCCCAATAAATGGAAAAACTTTCTTTTCTCTTTTCTTAAGGAACAAGGAGGAAATTAAACATAAAGAAAGGGGGGATCTGTGCAGGATTAATGGCTCCTGAGCATGTAGAACTCCCAAAACTGGAGATTTGATTGTCCTCCATTCATGCAGACCTCTTTTCATCCCTCAATCCACATTTAAACCTCCCTTCATCCCTCGGTCCTCTCCTATTTCTAGTGCCAGCGCCTGTCATCACTCGTACTTCCCTCCTGACCCGTTATCTTATTGTGCCCTGTCCTCTTTTCAAGAAAGACATTGATTAGCAGAGGGCACAGTGATTGACCGCTCTGTCAAGGAGCAGCTCATGGAGATTCAATCAGTCCATTGTAAGCATTAAGTGCCTCATACATTTATATCTGGAGATTAAAGATAAAAACGGAGCGGAGGGAAAAGGCTGGAAGATAGAAAGAGAAAGTAACTGCTGGTGTTAATCTGACATGTCTTTACAGTGAATTCCCTCTCTCCTACTATAACTGTGGTATACAGATGGTGCAGGATTGAGTCACACTGAAACAAGATAGATATGTTCCAGACTTGAAGCTTGATACGATCTATATGTCCTAAACCAGGAGAAGCCAGAAATAGACACATTTCTTTCCCTTCGGCCAATGTGCTCCTCACAATAGAGGAAACTGTTGCGGCAAAGAAAACACCAACACAACACCTTGTTCTTGTTGTCAGACATCAGTCTCCCATGTTTGACGGATGGTTATTGATCTCCATGCAAGAGGAGTCCACAGAGCCAGAGGGGCTCATTAACTCTGAGGGGTTTTCCTTTGATTACAGCACCACCTAGTGGCTACAAGAGCTCAGAGTTATTCCTCACTCTTCAATCACATCTGGATACATGCATTATTTCAAGCTAACAGCACATCTGTATCACACATGAATAAACACTGTGAGAGCAATCTGCGAAAATAAATAGATTCCGCAACATGAGAAAAATGCAAACAAAAAGAAAACTAAGAATGCGTAAATCTGAATCACTGGGGTGATTCGTTTGGGGAATTTAAAGTTATAAACATATTTTTTCACTTACCACTTGTGGTTTCCACAAATTTTGGGTTTCATCTCACCAGGTTTTGAGATAATTGTCTTTGACATTTCTGCAGTCATCACATAAAAATAAAGTTGAATGGAACACATCTTGTCGTGCTTAAAGCATTAAAGCAACTCAAATTTCCAGAAACTATTTCCTGGTTGTTCTTAATATTATTTAAACCATTTTTCTTTCTTGGATTTAGTTTTTACAGGATAAATAGGCCCAGTTCCAGGGTTCCACAAAGCCCTAAATCCTCACAGACTTTCAATTACATCATCTGAATCTTCAGCAAAGGGAGAAAGGGAAGGTGGCAAAGGGTCAGTATCCAGTTTGCAGGCTTATCCCCTAAAATCAACTAAACTCGAGGCTAAAAGTTGCCTGTGTGAAACAGGATTTGTCACTTTTTTTGTTGTCAGAATCAAAATCAGCTTTATTGCCCATGTATGCGTACGGAACAAGAAATTTGATTCCATTTTTTCCATACATATACAGAAATAGACAAATAGAACAGAAAACAGGGACAAAAAGTAGGATAAGGGAGGCATAAACATTCAGTTAAGGAGTAGTCACATTCTAGAAAGTAAAAAATAAGTCAAGTGTTTAACAATGTGTGTGTGTGTGTGTGTGTGTGTGTGTGTGTGTGTGTGTGTGTGTGTGTGTGTGTGTGTGTGTGTGTGTGTGTGTGTGTGTGTGTGTGTGTGTGTGTGTGTGTGTGTGTAAGGGGCTAAAGTATTCCAGGGTCATATCTTAGTCCAGTAAGGATGGGCTATGAACATGTAGTGTGAAAAGCAAGCTGTTTAATGAACAGGAGGGTTTGTTGGGCTTTTCCTGTTGGACCAAAGAAGTCCAAAGTTAAATACTATATAGAAAAAAAGTCCTCTTGACTCCTTCCATGTTTATAATTATTTCTTTCTTATGTCATAGTAATATATATTGTGGGTTATCCCCTTGAACTAATTATTGTGGACTTTATGAAAGTGTGTACGTACATAAGTATAAATTAACTGTTGATATTTTTTTTGGGGGGGGGATAGGATGCTGTGAGCACCACAAACTAAACTAAATCCACTTCCTTTGTTTTTCGGGGTAGCTGAAAAAGAAAATCCACGACGAATATCTCAAAACCTGGACAAATAAAACAAAAAACTATCTGCACGCTTAAATAGCACTTGAGATATTTGACATTTGGGTGAACTGACCCATTAAAGAACCTCCATCACCCATAAGTACCACCACTATTGAAGCTGTGCCTCCATTCTGGGGCTGCAGAACAGACACAAAAACACTAGAGGGCAGCCAATACTCATCTATGAACCCTGCAGTCCAGGTCTCTGACATCTCACCGGGCTGTCTGTTGCCTGCAGCTCCTCATTCAAACCGAATTACACTGTGAAATAGGATTACGTGTCGAGCAATGCAATGATTGAGCACAATTGTTGGCAGTTTGGCAGGAAAGCAGAATAAAAAAGAAAATACACAAACACGCATTCTTATTTGTCATGCTGGCGAGGCTTCTGTGAAATGACATTATTAGATAAGTCGATCCTGGGTGTCAAATGATGGGTATCTCAGCACACAGCATTTTTTTTTCAAGTGAGTAAAAAATAGCAGCCGCTTGTCTGGCTCCTCCCAAGAGAGAATACAGACTGAGTTATGGCCCTGTAATTATGTGCAGGAGTGAAAGAGTGTGTATGAATGAACGTGCCCCGTTTTAAAAGGCGTTTTATTGTAGTTGCTGTTTCTTCAGATTGTGGGCCAGGGAGCGGATCTCCCTTTATAGGTTTGCTGTTTCCTCTCCCAGAAAGCTCCCTGATACCCTGGGCAACTAAAGAGGCTGGCTCGCATTATACAGAGACACGTTTAGCTTCTGAAATAATCTCATAAAAAAGAAAAAGAGAAAGAGAGAGCGAGAGAGAGATCAAGCAACCTCCTTAGTCGATGAGCTCATTCCCATCTTTCATCAGCATCCCCTGCATCATAATGAGCAGTGAATCTGTATGTGTGCACACAGTCAGATGGGCGGGAGAGAGCAGCCGCCTTGAAGACTTCCCTGCAGCCAAACTCTTTGATGTCTTAGTCACACTAGACTGACGGGGCCTCATCTCCTCTGGTGACCCCCTCAGCCCTGACCTTGCACCTCCATGGGGTCAGGTCCCGAAGCGTTGGTCCCTTCGAGCCAATTAACCCCAGAACTGAGATCAATTAACCCGTTTACACAAGAGCTAGCAGATAACACCACATGCATTATTAGCAGGTGCAGAAAAACCACCAGATCAAAGGGTTTAAGATGGGCTGATCCGTGACAAAATAAAACTGATGGAAAAGGGGTCTGACCTGGTGACAGACAGATGCAGAACGAGTCTTCTTATGTGGTGGTTGTCGGATTGAACGAGCTGCAGAGGAAGAAGAGCAAATGGAAAGACTCAGCGAGATGGACAGAGCGAGAGAAACTCATCTATGAGTCTAATTAAGCAGAAATGGAGCTGTAGGGAGCCAGGGGAGCTGCGTAGTGAAATCTTGCATTTCACTCCATTAACCTGCTCCTAATGAACTGCGTGTTATTGGGGAAAGTCTTTATCAATCACACCCCCGCTGAGGTGATGGTCACTGGTTCATCGGTGCTCACAGGGAACGTCGATACTCTTCTGCGGGGCCCCAGATCGCAGGCCGATCTGTGGTGAGGACAAACAATCTGATTGTTACGTGCATGGAGTGACAGCACGAGTGAGGCTCGGGCTTTGTGACAAATTCCCATAGCTGGGGCTTTAACATCCTCAGATACCACATAACACAGGAGTTCCTTGTTGTTGTGACAAGCAAAACGCACCCAGTCTTTCCCAATCAATGATTTTCACCCGCCCATAGTGATGATTATACTTAATGACAGGCTTGGTGATGAGAAATTCCTATACAATGTTGTCAGAGGATTAGTGAGGCAGGCTGAAAAAAAAAAAAAGTGTCAGATATATTGGTTAGGGATTGGAAAAATAGAGGCAGATGCACTCGTACAAGTGGAACAGATGTTTATTGTTGTGCTGCTGCTGGTTATTCATTCTAATTATTTTTTACTTGATTCTATGCAGAATGAATTGAGCGGATGTGATCAGAGAAAAAGTGGCTGAAAGACAGAAGGAGGGAGATGCTGGGTAGGTGGAGAGAGAGAGAGAGAGAGAGAGATAAGGGAGGGGGGAGAAAAGAGGGAGAAAAGGGAGGAGAGAGAGAAAAGAGATCTCTGGTGAGAAGAGAGAGAGAGAGAGAGAGAGAGAGAGAGAGAGAGAGAGAGAGAGAGAGAGAGTATAAACTGTTTAAACGTGTGTTCGCTCTTTCCAGTCTCAGCATCGCTCGGTTCCTGCAGGAGGCTGCAGCTCCATCACTCCTGGATCTCCACTGGCACCAATGACCAGATACGACCTACTCACTCCATTTTCAGCCCATTTCACTCTGAGCTGGGATATCTTTGTTTGTTTGCATGGATGATAACAGCTTATTCGTGGATTTCTCACACCTCAACTAATTTGACTTAAACCCGGGATTGTTAAAAAAAAAAAAAAAAAAAAAGAAGAAGAAAAAAAAGAAAAAAGACAAAAAGGGTGACTCCAAGTGATTTCCAGCGGTGTTTTAGGTTTTTTTTTTTTGTTGGAAGCTGCAGTTCAGCTCAGCCTTGGACATGGGACCGTGCGTCAGCAGAGAGGGATCCGGTGCCGGAGGAACAACGTCTTCCTGAAGGAGGAAAAGCCCGTGTGCGGGAGTTTTTTTGTTTCATTTTTTTGGTTTTTTTGCTACCGGGGAGGGGGAGCTGTGGGTTTTACGCACCGAAATGATGCGTCCCAACCGCGGCTTCATCTTGCTCCTCCTCAACGGAACCGCTTGTTTGGTAAGGAATGAGTGGGAGTGGGGGGGGAAAGGTCACACGCTTGTCTTTACGCGTCTTTAGCTTTACCTTTTAGCAACCATGTAACACCTCGTAGCCTACCTGCGTCATGACGAACGGCGAGGTGTCTGCACCCAGGATTTACACCATAAACTTAAAAACTAGAGAATATAAGTAGACTAAAAAAATTCAGCTGAAAAACATGTGGAAACGTTAATTGAGATCTGAGAAGATGCTGGTCAAAATGATACATCACCAGAGTTGCAGGTCATTTGTGTTTCTTGTGGAGATCATTCTCGCCTGCTGTGCTCATAGTACCGGCTTCCAAACGCATCTGTGCAGATGTCCTTGCTATTTTGGCACACACTTATAATTAGGAAGTAAATAACATTCACTCTGACCCTGCTCAGCTCGGGTACGGCGGGTACTCGTGCTGGCCAAGCAGCGTGCTTAGCGCTCCGTGCCGCCGGTGTCCATCTGCAGTTCGCGTTATTTAGAGGCACATCAGCCGTTTAACCCAACATTCAGTCAACGTGTTCCGGTGACTTGAAAGGTATGTGACTGCACACACGAAAGTCTTAATAATCACAACAGGGAGAGTGAACATGTGTGCTAAATTAATTAAACTGCAGGCAGGTGTAAGCTTACAGTTTTTGATAAAACGAGAAAAAAAAGAGGCAAAATCATGTTAAAGCGTTCACCAGTTTAAGGTATGCACTGATTGTACTTCACCACAGCTTGTGTGAGCCAACCACACTGATAGCAAACGTATATGTCAACTGAAAAAAAAAGTGGTTTAATCCTGCATGCACACTGGCTTAAAATAAAGAACTTAGACACAAAATCTTTTTTTTATCAGATTTATTTGTAAATGAAATTCAAACAGTGCCACGTTGAACCGTGAGGTTGTAGAGTAATGCACATGTGGTTATACTGCGTGAGACATACTAGGATCTATAAGACAGTGAGGATGGAGTCCTTCTTCATATCTACACTAAGATGAGGCAAGCTGCTCTTCTTAGTTAAGTCGTTATTCTGAGGACTCTCACCGCTTTGTTAGATATGATTAAATGCAGGATTTATGCTGTGGGTGGTGAGATAACTTCAAGCTGAATGAAACGTCTCATCACAACATCTGTGATCTATTGTGCTAACTAATAATTAATGAGGTAAGACTAAAAACCTAACCTAAATACACTGTGTTACATTCCCTAAGGACCTCCACTGACCTATAACACCAGATGTGTAAACATGAACTGTTTCTGCAGTCTTAATGAATACCTCCAACATTACATAACCACACTATCGAATTTGGATCACCCACTCCTCCTTTCATGTATACATACGCTCGCCGATTTATTAAAAAGCAGCCTTTAATGAGAAATCAGCTCTTGATTCACATGAGAAAACTTGAACACCCTTCTGGTCGGAAACCCCTGGGCTGAGTATCACAGGGCTCAGGAAATGAGCAAGCTCCAAAAAAAATAATAATAATACAAAAAAGAAAATTGTCAGTGCAGTGGGAATATTCAAGTGAGGTTGAGTGCTTGTTTGATGCATCCGTTTGTGTCAGCATCCCTGCAAGGATGACCTTGTGGTTTTCATATTAAAGCATTCAGGTGCTCACAGGGAGGCAATGGCCCTTTTGGTGATTTGAGGTGTGACAGACAGGGCTTGTAAAAAGACTAAAGACACACAGATTTATTAAGTCGGGACACAGCTGTTTCAACAGATCTGAGAGAGAAGAGACCACACGCTGACTTAAAATATGGGGGATGATTGCCTTTTCAGCCGTTGTATAACTAGATAGAAGAGTGTGGGATAATAGGCTTAACACTGGCTCTTGTGTTGTCTTGGTTCTGGGAGCTCCAGGGCTACAGCCTATTGTAACCCAAAAGGTCTGTGGCTAATGATAATGAAATTAATTGGGCCTTTTCCTCCCTCTCCAGACCATGTATCTATGAAAAACGTACATGACATCCCACAGCAGGAGATCGTGGGTAATTCATTAGCCCCGTGACATTGATAAATTATGGAGCAATTAATAAATTAAGTAACTTTTTTATTATGCAACAGCTTCGTGATTAATAATCGCATAAGCCTACTATGCATTAAAATTCGATTTGGATGATTTTCTGTTGTAATAGCTCCGCAATTCCCAGAGAGGGTTTGGGTCTCTAGGGGCCTTTACCAAATGACTACTAATATAGACGACTATTAACACAAGGTGCCACTCCGGTTGTTGTTTATGTGATGAATGATGTGTCTCAAATGTTAATTATTCTCTGTATTTGAATGGAGGGTTGTGAATAATATAAACCATCTCAGTTGTGTAATTGACTGCTTGAGAAATTATGTTTATTTTTGGCAGCGGTTGGAGTTATTTTTCTTCTGTGATGCTCGGCAAGCTGACTGGATTTGTTTTAGCGAACTAAGTGGCTGATATGAATATATTAGGATAATAATAATCTTTGGGATATTTAGGAGGATAGTTTGAAATTGAGTGTCCTTTCACTTGCGGTCAGTTGTTTGTTAAGCACAGCCAAGATATTAAATATAGCTGCAACGATTAATTTCATTACCCAATTAATCTGCTTTTTAATTGAATTATTAAAGGCTCATCGTTTGGTGTATAAAATGTCAGAGAATTGTTAAAAGTGCTTAACAGCAAGCAACACATTTAAAAAGATGGAATATGCAATGTTTGAATTTTGCTTGAAAAATAACCTAAACGGTTAATCAATTATCAAACAAGTTGCTGATTATTCTGTCAATGTTGACAAATTGACTATTTCTTTTAGTTCTAATGTGAAAGTTTCAGGCTTTGTAAGGACATAATTCATCAATGAGCAGATGCAGCAGATGCAAGGTGAAATAGAGCAGGTACAGTAAAGAGTGGTGATGAGGTAGGTGAGAGGAGGTGTGGGTAAAGAGCTAAAAAAAGTATAAGTTAAACATCTGTCTCAGAGGTTTAATCACCTCATTGACATTCATCACATATTCTTTCTTCACTTTGCACAAAAGCATCTAAGAAAACGCACTTAATCCACATACAATTACAAATGCAGCAGTATGGCTAAACCAAAGAAAATCTGTGAGGGCTGAGGTCAACAATCTGAAACGCCTACAATAAAAAAAAACAAAGTGCAACAGAACAGGGCATTGAACCCGACTGCCCCAGAGAACTGCAGACTCTCTCTCCTCTGCAATTACTCAAAAAATCACTACTTTTCCGAGAAGTAAATTTTCATTCTTAATCAACATGTCTTGTCATTTCAAATATAAATATTTCAAAACTATTTATACTTTCCCTCATCACTCTACAACCAGACATAAATGTGTGGCCTTAATACACGTGCCTGCAATCAAAAGAGCTTATTAATGAAAGAATTCTGACCTTGTATGTGCTGTAACCTTCATGCGTAGTTGAGGAATCGCTGGGGATGCAGGCGCTAGGCTCTTCATACATCCTCATGTTGAGCTCACAGCTGCTCTTTCACACAGGTAGCCTCTCTGTGGCCATGAGAGACAGGACGGCTTTATACTCCCTCTGATTGCTTTCAGTGCACATGCAGACGCTGACCATCGTGCCTGATAGCTGAATTTCACCCCCGGAGCCCTGCACGGAGTGTCGTTTTTTTGCAGATTGAATTTCAATGAAGACAATAATATACATTCCAAGGTGTCTGTGCATGAAGGTAGTTTTAAAATATAAAGAAAACATTACACTTGTATGAATTTTCAAAAAAAAAAAGCATCCAGTGCTGTTACAGTGTCTTTTTCCACTTTTACCATCACCCTCTATTTGACTTTGCCATCAGCAAGGAAACACACACTTCTTTAATATGTCAATTAAATACGAACTCTTTTTCTTACATTGAAAGCCTCACAGAGCCAAAATCCTTTTCATGACAAAGACGGCATTGTGAATGGGCTGTACAGAGAGGGACACAGCAGTGAGACGCTTGAATCACAACATAGCAGTTCGACAACTGAGACAACAAAAGGCCCAATCGAAGCAGGACAGTTTGTAGTTTGTCTGGAAACTCCTGGTGCAACAATGCACAAAGGCACACTGTGCAAACCTGAGTATTTGAGTGTAAGATTAAAAAGCAGCGACTGGCCTGCGCTAATTCTATCCACATCTCTGCGTTTTGGCCAGTCACAAAGCCTTAGATTCATGCTTCTTAGGTACCTGTCCTCCTAGCAGGGTGGCTGACCTTGTCCACCCAGATGCATCCCCGGCTAAGCAGAAATACCACCTTAATCCTGAGAAAACAAATAGAGAAAACTCACTGTCTTATATTGCATGCAGACACAAATGTGAGACAGCAGCATCAGCAGCAGGAGCCGCAGAGTGAATTCATTTTTTGTTTTGTTTTGGGCTTTCTCGCTCTCTTGACTCTTCCTCTCTGCCATCACTGTTGCAATCTGCATGTCAGAGCTCATAAGCTTCTACTCTCCACCTCACATCCCACACAGACGCAGGAAACACAAAACCCATTCATAATTGTCACATTTCTATCATAAGGGAGAGTTTGGCTGCAGAGCCACAGTGGAAGCGGACAGAACAGTTTATTGTGCTGAACCATATCTGTCCTGTTCTTTCACCCATAAGGAGGTGATTGATTAATGATTTCAATATAGCTTGGTGAGCACACACCTTTCACAAAAGCTTGATCATTTACAGGTGATATGTATTATAGTTGTATCTTGTGTATGATAAAGTAACCTCAATGGTGACCATTTACAGAGCAGTAATGATTAGGTGACAGACATTCAACATAAAATATTTCAGCAACTATTTTGATAAACCGTTTCAGAAATCTTTCCAACAAAATTTTCAACCATTTGCTGCTTCCAGCTTCTCAAAATGTGTTATTTCTCTGTCCAATATAACATTCAAATGTATAACTTAAGATGTTGGACTGTTAGAATACTGCACATTTTATCGGAAAATTAAATAGTTCTTGATTACAGTCGTACCCATTATACCAAGCCAATGTTTTCCAAATCCTCAAACTGCACAATGTTCAGCGGATACATTATCATTTCAAAAACACTCAGCTTCGGCCATGACATTTATGAAAGCCAACTGCTTGTACCCTTTTATTGTGGATCCACATTTATACAATAATTTCACTTAGCAGAGACTTCACTTCGAGTGGACAATAATTAGTTACGTGGTGCATGATAAGATGAGTAGACCCCACCATGACAAAGTGTAGGTGAGACACTGGCGGTGCGGGTGACATGAGTTGGATGAAGATAAGATGATGGGATGTTGGGATAAGATGAAGGAGAAGGGTTGCATTGGTTCATACTGACATGTCAAATGACAGCTGCAGAGAGAACAGTTTCAAAATTTGAAAGCAAGGATATGATTGGCTTATAGTGAGCTGAGACAGACACTTCCACATAAGCTTAATTTGGTTTCCACAGATTGTTGTGTATTCTTGAAGCCACATAATTGGCCCCTTAGCTTTTTAAGCTCTGCCAGGACATCTGGTGTAACTGTATGATTGGGTTTCAAGCTATTTCACTCAACTTTATTTTTTTTAACGTTGATTTAAATTTTTGTATTGAAGAAATAAACAACCCAACAACGAGCAATGACAAAAACAACATATAAACACGAAGAACGGCCAAATGAGCAGGGCTGCTGGTGTTATAAAGCCTGTGGTGTAAAACAGCTTGAGTTATGGACAACCCCAGTAAGAGAGACCCCAGAGGTGCACCCCTCCCCTCCTGACCACCTGCCTAGGAAGCTGGCAGGGGAATGCCTGTCCCTCCCCCAACCTCCCCTCCTTCCCCCCCTCAGGCTCCCAGCAGCCCCACAGACAGAGACAGAGACAGACAGAGAGAGAGAGAGAGAGACGGACAGTGAGAAAGCATGCTCCCTGACACACTGACAGCCCTTCAAAGTGAAGCGCCGAGCTGTCCTGAAACAGAATACGCTGTCTGCTCAAAACCAGCACAATTTATTGTGGCATTGCTCTCTGGGAGTCTGTAGGGGAGAGAGAGAGAGAGAGAGAGAGAGAAAGAGAGAGAGAGAGAGCAGATCCTGGAAGACTATCTGTAGGATTGTCTGCAGGTTCATATAGTGGAGGGTGGATTACTGTGCACAGCTTAAAGAAAAACGACTCGTCGCCTTGGGTAGAATGAGTGAGTACGACTCCCAGGGGGTACAGATAAAGATGCGCTTGACGTTCACACGGAGGAATAACTAAGGGTGGGGAAATCCATAACAGACGTTTTAATTTCAGAGAGCTTCTGCTGGAACTGACAATAGTAAAAGTAGTTTTACTGCGTTGTGAAAATGTTATGGGAAGTGTCAATATAGAATGAAATCTTCATCTTTTCAAGTAGGCATCCCAACAATATTAGAAAAGGCGATGTGGGACCAGGGGAGTTGGGCTTTATTTGAAGGGGGAACATCAGTGCAGTTTAACACTGAACGAAACTCAGGCTTTTCTGATGCCGCAGGCTCTGAGGTTTCATGCTGACCTCATCGTGGTGTGACCGGAGCCGCTGGATACCACATCACTATGAGGCCGGGGAGCAAACGCCCATTTATATTCTCTCACAATCTGTAAACAGTCTGTTCTGCGTGAATGAACATGGAGTGTGCAGTTCACCAGCGCGCTGCCCGGTGACGGTACAGTGATTTTCAGGGTCAGAGTGGTGCACATGTCCAGACAAGGCCCGCTGAGGGTCTTTTTCGGGGGTTTCCAATTAAAGCAGCGCACAGCCAAAGGTACTTGGCCGAGCTTGAAAGAAATACTGTTTCAAGTGTGATAAATGGATAATAGGAACATTTATTTCTTTGTTGCAGAGTACAGTCATTTCTGAATTGAATTGAGAATGTATCTCCAGTTTAAGCAGTCATGCAATTCACAGTCACCCTGTGAGGAGATTTAGAGTTTTCTATTTATTGGGGAAAGGTTTGCTGACCTTTAGCGCAAAGAGATCTTTTTATCTGTTCATTAAAAAGTAACATGTTCACTACACTGTTACCTGTGTAGTTAAGGTCTGGCTAGGTTAAGGCAACGTATTATTTCCGTGGGATATCTACAAATAAGGGTGCATTCTTTTTCGTATGAATAGATACGAATGCTGGATGAGACCAGCCTGGTTAATGTTAAGGAAAGATTGCAGTAATAGTTAAGAGAAACCACCATTAACTCTTGGAAGGAGACACACTATGACCACAGTAGGTGTCAAAGTCACAATCTTTGTAGGTCCAAACATCCATCCCCATCTTCCTCACTTTAGAAGCAGGATAACAACAGCACACAACATTCAGTTAACACATTTAACTTCTGGGGAGGGCAGTTAGTGCTAGAGGTCACTTGTCCCTTAACTCATAGGTTGTTTTTAGAGTTCGAACAATGTCTTTTCCTCTGGTGATGTCATAAAGCAGTTGAGATGGACTGCAGTTCACACTTGTTGTCAGGAAGCGTGTCAAATGTTTCACAAGTAAGCACTTGTGATCAGATTTCACCTCCCTGCTCACATTTGGTGTTATCCGTATGGGACTGCTGCTAAACAGGAAAAAAGTTTGACTTCAGCTAAAGAAGCAGATTGCTGTGTTAGTTTTGATGCTTCACTGTTGTCTGAGCTGTGTGGCATAATGTAGTCTTATAATTATGCAGCCTGCAAAGCTAAGCAGAGCTTCAAACCAATCAGAGATGCTTTGCATTCGTGTTCACCATACAAATGTGAACTCATCTGTCAACCACATCCATATTTAAAGCTGTCCACTAATATCCTTTCAGTTCTACTTAAGTGTTAGCCGTTCACACAGTTACACTTTTTGATTTGACCTTTACTGAAGCAATTTAATGAAGAAGGAAGCATAATTAATTCAAGTTTAACGTTTGGGATTGATACTGGTATCTGTTCAGGTATTCATGCTTTTAAGCTCCAGGATTCAAAATCCAACAGAAAGACTGGAGCATTAAGTCAGACAGCGGGGCCATGACAAGACTGCATTCAATTGAAGCTTCTCATACCTGAACCTCCATTAGACAATAGCAGCATACCAGCTTTTACCAGACAGGTGAGCATGCTGTAGCAGCGCTTTAATCAGCTCAGCTCCATCAGTGCATGCTTTGCTTCCTGCTCCCTGGAGCTAAATTGGGGAGAACCAGGAGGAGGAACAGTCCCCTCTGCTCTGTCCTCGCTCCGCCAACTTGTCAATATCCTGTAATGTAAAAAGCTTGATAGTCAATTCAAAGCTTCTCTCTGAGCATACAAAATGAGCCCGACTCCCCTGGGACCACACAACTGAACATGTCCAAAATGAGCTGGGAAAGCAGGTGGAGGACAAAAAGAATAGATCGGGACAAGAGTTTAGAATAAAAACATTCAGTGTCGGGAGTTTGTCCATCGACTGCAGATCTAAGCTCCAGTGACCCCTAGAAGCCCAAGTAAATTATTCATTAAGAGTCAAATGGCTTGTTTCTTGTGAAATTACCTTTCCTTCCCTCCACGTTTCTTGGATCTACACTAGCCAGAAGAATAATTAGTTATAAGGGCACAGCCATTTTCAGACTTTAATCATGTAACTGAGAAGTCTCCTGCAGTGAGCATATTGGATCTGGAAACAGGGAGAGCAGACAGAGAGAAAAAAAAGAATAAAGCATTGACGAACACTTAAGCAATCTGTGCTGCCTGGGTCTTTAATTAAAAATTGATGTCATATTAGAGATGAAGAAAATGTTCAACTCAACAGCCAAAGGAAAATGGAGTGCTTATTGAACTTGTCAGATCCCCACGACAAGCACATGCTTTCAGCCCGGCTGGGTGGCTCTCCAGGAAGATTCTGTTTCAATCAGTTCATTTACTTTAATTCAGATTACAAATCTTTAAAAATAACAATTTCAAACTCTGAACAAACATCACGCCAAAGAAATATATACAGTACACAGACTAGTAAGCATGTGTTTAATAATCTGAAGTTCAAGACTTTTAAGATTTAAATTTCAAGATGAAGCAGATCTTAAATAAATGTGGAATTTTATCACATGTAGCCTGTTATATGTGACGTAAACATTTAAATATTTTCACTTACTAAAATAGATATATCAGTAAGAAAAAAAAAACATAGAACTTTGCACCTCTGCACATTTTAATGTATAATGTACATTGGGGAAAGAAATATTTGATCCATTACTCCATTAATACACTACTACAACAATGTAAAATACCAATACAGGTACAAGTCAAAATTGTATTTAAATCTGCAAGAGATGAGTTTTTGACCACTTGGGAGCAGCGTAAACGAGTTGTTAGTAGAATGTCACCTGTTATATTAATAAGCTAAACTTTTTAGCAAACGTTTGTTCATTTACAGAGCAACATTAGCATTCATTTGGAGTTGTGTTTCTTACCACCTGATGATTGTAAATCCAATATTCTCTCTCTTTTTAGCTCTAGTTTGATCTCTACCAACTCCTGATGGAAATACCTGGCTCTTTAGCCGATTAATGCTCCACTATGTTAACAAGTTATTACCTTTTTGGAAGCTATAAGAACATTGAGACTGAACCAAACCAGCAAACATTTGGGTCATAACATCCAAACAATAAGCTTAGAGACACTCAATCACTCCGTTGAGCTGAGCAGAACTACAAAGTCAGATGTTGATTCTCTACCGACCAAATTTCACAATGAGCACGGTCCTTTTATTCAATGTTATTACAAAAAAAGTACTGTTAAATGATCCTTTAATTAATTCATTATTTGGTCTATTTTATTTAAATTTCGAAATGCGTGTTGTCCTGAAATTGCTTGTTACTTCCAACCAACAATCTGAGACCCAAATAAATTGGATTTACAATTAAACAGAACAGGGACAAACAGCAAATTCTCATTGGCTAATTTGCAAGGAAAATCACTTTAACTATGAATCAATAATCAAAATAGTTTTTGATGGATTAATCAATAATTGTTTTAGCTCCAGTCTCCACGTCTTTGAAGTATAAAGTGTGCAGCTCTTGGTGGGATGTCTGCAACCCTCGTTCAAATCCAGGAACTTAACATGTTAAGTCTGAATGATCAAACTGAAGTGGGAGTCTGATCTTGGAACAAGATCCTTTGTTTGACACACTGGTCTGTCACCCGTCCCCTGCTTCTGGGAGAGTTATGGCACTGGTTTCGGCTAAGTGGCTCCCTGATCTCTCTGCTGCATTATGGCCGTAGTGTTCCTCTGACACCGGGGGAAAAGGGTTAAAACGGTGTACCTGTCACTGTAACAGGCTGATTATTGCCTGTGGAGCTGGCAGACTTGTGTGGATCGCTCCCCTCCCCTCACTCCCTGCTGGGAGAGAGGCCTGGGGCCGGTGCTCACTGAGGCTGAATGACTCACAATTACCACAGAGACGGAGCCTGCAGCCACCTCCCATCCTCTCCAGCCGTTTCACTGACTCACTTAGCACATATGACAAATGACAAAATCACCCCGAACCTCCGCCCCCTCACTAAGACCTGATTGCCCATCGCCCACACTTTGCCTACAGTACTTAAAGCTGGGATACATCTTGCCAAGCTTCATGAAACAAAACAAACTTAGTTTGAAAGTAACTTGTTCTGGACTTTGAAAGCAACATTTTAGGATATTACAATAGGTAGTTGGTGTATATTTTAGTATGGCAGCTTGAACATTAAACCTTTCACATTAAAGCTGAAGTCATTGAAATTCTAAAAAAATTTAACTCAAAAAAACACTTTTTTAATGTAACTAAAAAAAAAGATATTATTTGAGGTGCATCATCAAAGGATGACTTCTTGTACTGTGATTTAAACAAGAAAGCAAGTGGGAGGTATGAATATCCAAAGCGCACCACATGAGAGCTCAACTTTTAACAAAACAATGTTGAGGTGTGCAAGCTGAAATGTGAGGATATTCCACTACAGTGAAGCAGTGCATTCATCTTGTAACACAGTGAAATTAACAGTGAACTCTGGGTTTTCCTACGCCATCTCACTTGCTTACATTGCACAATTTGAAGGAGGGAAGTATGCTGATAGTTAAATCTTACACCTCATATACTCTCCCAGTTAAATGCAGAGTGGCGAGAGTGGTGTAGCAGTATGCAGTTTTCCAGAGTGGAGTGTAAAACTAGTGATTGTTATTATATTAAATGATGAAATAACTTGTGTGCTGCAGTAGAACGTGTGACCTCTGTGACCTCAGAGATGCATTGATTGTCCATTAGATCTCCTAGGGTTTGAAAAACTGTAAAAAGTGATATTACACAACATTCACCTGCAGAAATTATACCGCAACTGCATTTAAAACCTTAAAGGTGGTGTGGACGACCACACAGTATGTGCTCTCTCGCTGCACCTCTAATTGCAGCTCTGGCTCAGCGAACATTTCTTTTTTTTCAGAGCCACATTAAGCTCATTTTAAATTTGTCTTTCAAAATGATGCTGCACAGTGAATCTGACACCTCCAGCAGTGCCAGACGCTTAAATCTTCTGTTCAACAATAGCACAATGCTCACTTCATCCCCCCCTCTGAAGCCTGGCCTCTCAGGCTTTCTAATGAAGAGTGTGCAAAAGAGAGGGAGGCATGCCTTGCTCAAAATGTAAGCTACTGCAAAGCTTTCTGCAATATGTTTTCGCTCAGATACGAGTGCTGGCGCCATCTGAGAGTCACTCTAGACAAGCGGCGGGGCTGGCAAAATGATCAGGATCTTAAAAGCAATGGGGCAGTTTGATAGAAATCAAGAGTGACATATTTTTCAAGAACCCTAAAGGGCCTTTTTGTGGGACACCACAGGGGCTCTTAAGTGCTATCTGGGGAGGAAGGCAGAGTGGTACCCTCTGTGCTGTGAGGATCAATCAAACACAAACTAGTCCTTCAGTAAGAGCTGTGGGGAATGGTTTATTTTTTTGACCGGCCTCAACTCCCCCTCTGAAAAAAAACAAATAAATCTATATGTTTTAAGCTCTTCAAATATTTTTTTGTCCATAATTAATGACTTTGGGATTCTCAATGAAGCCATGAGAACTATCTGATTCAAGAGGAAGAAGTCCTCGTCAAGACAGTTATTGGCCCTCGTGGGGAGGCTTAAGGATCCGAGCGGCAGTGTAGCGTAGCAGCAGACAGGGAACAAGAGGACAGGGTGTCTGGCCCTCTAACACCCTCGTGGTAATAGGGCCAGATTAGAGGAAGAGGGGGCGGGGGGGTCCTCTTATCTGAATCCACACACCAGACCACAACCACATCAGCGGGAATCCTCGCAAAGGCAGTTGAAATGCGATACACGTTGTTATGAAAGGAAATACATGTTTTAGAGAGACAGAGAATCAATATCGCTGACTGACTGCAGTGCACACTAACAAATGTGAGCCGGCTCGAAAAACCTGCATAAAATGGAATAAAAATGAGTCAGACTTAATAATCCTGACTAAGCCTGTATAAGGAAGCCCTGGCAGTCAAGACAGTAGATGGATCAGAGCACAGACAGGAGTGCATGCATTATGCATCATCTTAAAATCTCTGCGGGTAGAGCGCGCATACACAAACTTATCCTGCATTTGCATCACTTATTGTTCACGTTTACAACTTAAAATTCAAAGTGTGTTTGTGTGTGTGTGTGTTCTCCACTGCCATATCCAAAGGGCACAATAAGGCTGTGACTTCCATTGGGCATTAGACAAAAGCTACCTGTTAATAGATCATTACCGTTGAATAATTATCCATTACTTTGCTCTTTCATTCACACACTCTTCACAAATCTACTGCTGAGCACAGCAGCACTGTCTTATCTCCCTCACTCCCATTCGCCCCCCCTCAGTTGATGTTAACATCTGACAGCTTTGTGTGTGTGCCGATACAGATACTTTTCGTTAATTAAAAAAGCCTTAATTGGACATTACACTTTATTCTTCTGCCCCCCGCTTGCCCACCTCCCCCTTCCTCAAACACTTTGATCCTCCGACCAAATCTTTGGAGGCAATAATAGTTTCCCCTGTTCTCAGACTCACAGCGCAGTGCTTAAGAAGCAAAAACCTCGCAACACAGCTTAGTCTGCTCTCTACTTTGAGTTTCTTCCTGTACGATTTTATATATGAACAATTTCTCCCCAATTAGATGACCTCATGTGACTTAATTTGACTGAAAATGAGATGAAACATTAATATGGAACCTTGGATGATGTTTTGCGAGTTTCTACATTGGCAGAATCCTGCTCCTTTTGGTTCATCCAGACATTATATAAGTACATAAATCAACCTCCAACCTCTGTTGTCAGAGAAACCACCTTAGAAAGCATTTCGTAATGACAGAGCTTTAGTGTTTTACAGGATTATAGACTTTGTAGAAAATTGTCCACCCTCACAAATATTGATTAAACCGCCCAAGACCACAGGATTAATGGACTTTATGTGAATTCAGTTTTGGTGTGGATTTTCTGTTTGAATCTGTTCTTTGATCCCTCTAGCCTCAAGTAGCTTCGAAGGAGCCATACGAGCCCATTACTAGGGAGCTTAGGGAATTACATCGGCTCTGTGAAAACTAGACATAAAGGAGCATTTTCTCTCACGCCCGCGTAAACAAGAGAATGTAATAATAGCAATACCTGCAAAATTTAAACCATTTATTTTTATATATAACATTGATAGAATGTCACGGTTACTACCACTAGAGGTATGAAAAGTAAATTAAGTATCGATTAAGCCTTTAATTTGTTTTCTGTCCACGTTTTCTTCCTTGCTGATAACTGCCTTCTTTCTTTCTCTATTTTCTTCTCCAATCCCCACCTCCACCTCCTCTCTCTCTAGGTGGCCTTGGGTCAAGAAGACGATTCCTCCAGCCCCAAGAGCTCCTCGGACGCCTCCTCCAAGACGGTGGGCCTCCTGAGCGAGCAGGCTCCCCTCTCGCCCCTGAGCCGATGGATGCTTCACAGTAAGAGCAGAGCTGCTAACACCACCTCTCTGGAGCTGCCCTACCGCTCCCCGGTCCCTTTCTCCAAGCAGGAGTTTTCTAAACAGGAGTTCTGGGAGATGTTGGGGAGCGACCTGCTCAAACCCGACGCCTCCAGCTCCAGGGTCAAGCGCCGGCCCATCGTTAAGACGGGCAAGTTCAAGAAGATGTTTGGCTGGGGAGACTTCTATTCCAATATCAAGACGGTGAGGCTTAACCTGCTGATCACCGGCAAGATTGTGGACCACGGCAACGGCACGTTCAGCGTCTACTTCCGCCACAACTCCACGGGCCAGGGCAACATCTCCGTCAGCCTGGTGCCACCTGTCAAGGCGGTGGAGTTTGACCTGGAGCGCCAGAGCGTGGTCTACCCTAAGGACTCAAAGATCTTCAACTGCCGCGTGGACTATGAAAAGGTGGATCGCAGCAAGCGCACGTCGCTGTGCAACTACGACCCGTCCAAGACCTGCTTCCAGGAGCAGATTCAGAGCCACGTGTCCTGGATTTGCTCAAAGCCTTTCAAGGTCATCTGTATCTACATTTCCTTCTACAGTACGGACTACCGCCTGGTCCAGAAGGTTTGCCCGGACTACAACTACCATAACGAGATGCCCTACCTGCCCTCGGGCTAGACTCGCAGGGGGGAGGAGAGGTGGGAGGGGAGAGGAAAAAGGGGGGTGAGTCGGAGTGACTGCAACACATGAGGAGTAAACCAGGGCTGTGAATCATCCTTAATGCCACTGTGGCAGCAAGACACCTTGAAAAAAAAAAAAACCTCTCTGTAGCCTGACTATTGTAAGATGTAAAAACATATATGCAAAACAAAAACGACGAGTATGCAGATAATGAGGCATTCGGAATGCGGAACTGCAGCATTCATTAACTGGACTGGTAGAGAAAATCAAACATGCACATTCTTACCTCAATCCAGTTTCTAAATGCCAACTTCTCGCCAGCTAACTCTCTCTCTTCCATTAAGTCATTTGTGAATGTGGTCTGAATGTCCTTTTAATCGCCCTTTACTATATCCCTCTCTTTTTTGCAAAGTCACGAGGCAGCATTTTCAGTGAAAGCGTACATTTAAACACTGCGATACGATTCACTGGAGTGTTGTATACAAATTCAGACTTTATTACAAACATCATACGGCGTTTTACATCACACGCTGTAAATGATAAATAATAATCTACCAGACGGAAAAACAAAGTGTTGTTTTTTCTCACAAAGAGCCGATGAATGTAAAGTGTGACCAACCACGCGATCATTAAGTTACACTCAAAGTATTTTGAAAGGGCATCTTTTTTTAATGTGAACTTTAAATCCAACCCAAAACAAGTTTATCTTCCTGCCCATCTATATCCATTGTCAATGTGTAGTTTACGTTCACAACCTGCCAAATCAAATCACAATGCATCTCTCAGTCATGTCACCTTCATTTCAATAAAAGAGGGAATAGGGGAAAGGTGAAAAAAATTATTAAAAAATTGCAAATAAAGGCAATTCAAAGATTCTTGGCAAGGGCTTAAGACAAGTTCAGTGCAAGGGAAATAACTAGATTCTGCATAGAGATAGAATTGGCCCTCCATACTTAAGAGAGAGAGAGAGAGAGGTGGGGGAATGAGAGAGGGAGAGACTCAGTGAGCTGTTTTAATTAAAGTGGAGAAGGAGACTTAGAGTATGCAGCTCCTTCTATTGTCCCCTCTGTATGAAAAAGATTACATTTTGTTGCCGTCAGGATTCCTGATTTCACGCCTTGATAGCTTTGACTGTGTGAGGCAGATTGCTCTCTCCCGACAAATACTGTGTTCTCTAAAGTCGGCCCGTTATCTTGAATAAATGAAAATATTATCATAATAATTACATATAATTTAATCTCCTTTAGAACTAATTAAGGTTTCAACGAGAGGGCGAGATGTATTCCTAGAAATCAAGTCAGCAGGTAGGAGGATAAGAGGACGTTCTCCGGCACAGTGGTGGGTTTTTTTTTTTTTTTGCGCGGAGCCGGCAGCCAAAGCTCAGCCCAAGAGTTAACTGCTCTCATTAAGATAAATGGCCACTGGCTGGCCCATCTCATGTTGCTCTCACAAACAATACCAGTGGGGAGAAGTGCACAATGGAGCCACGAATTATAGCCTGACACATTGCTGGTGAGAGGGCACAGTAACTTTCCTGGTGAACAGTCACAAGACAGGTGTGAAGAGTCATTAAACGGTAGCCGGTTTGATGCTAATGTGCTGTGATGTCAGGGATTTAGACGGTTTCTGTGCACACTTTGGCTTGGACTGCGCAGCGATGTCCCAGGTGGACCCGGGCAGCAGTGAGCGGTCACCATGAAGCTGTCCTCCTGTTTTGGGGGGGGGAGCATGAGGCCAGATATAATTGCATCGCCTTGGCTGCGCTGTTTGAGAGTGAGGAGCAGGAGTAGGAGGGAAAAACACAAAGTCGCAGGGCTAAAGATAGAAACAAAGACCTGTAAATCTGCACATCAAAGCTCTGCGTTTGGGGAGGGAGCTCCTCTCCGTAGAATGTGACCGAATTAACTTGCGGCCCAGAGCAAATGGCAACAATGCACGAGTCCGTCTGGGGACAGACAGCCGTGATAAAGGCTGTTCATCTGGCTAAGTCAAACCTCTGTCTCCTCTTGCATGTGATTGTTTTATGGAAACATTGTCTCACAATCAAAATCCTCACAGGGGGGATTTCTCCTAAAGTGGCTACCATCAATCAGAGTGCAGACTATGAGAAAAAAGCTTGAGCAGATTCAGATTCCTGCTACATCACAGTAATGCAGTATTTATTTGAAAACATGCGTAAAGAGTCCCAGTGGAACATGCAATATAGATGTAGGTCCTGTCTGCCGGATGAGATACGAGCTTGTAAAATGCATATCAACCGGCATGAATGAACCACTGCCTCTCGCTCTGTTCATTCATTTCCTCATCCTCCACCTCTCTCCGTCTTTTTCCCCACCATGCATGTTGTACACCAGCCACACGCCCCGCCGTCGTCACGCTCTGTCCTCTCCCTGTGTGTGACCCCGGCTGACTGGCTTTAAGCCTCCACACCCTCTCCACCTCCCTTACCCTGGCGTTGAACCCCGCTGTGGGTAGTTCCTCTTCGCTGCCCCGCCCGCCCTCCTGCGCACAGCGCTGAGCTGAGCTGGCTAATCTCTGTGAGCTTAACGCCGAGCCAACTGAACATCAGCATCGAGAACTCCCCTCTCTATCTATCTATTTCTATCTATATCTATATCCCATCAAACAAATGCGTGTGCACACAGAGTCTTAAGATGTGCTGGTTTAGGTATTTCCCTCTCTCCTGTTCAAAGCATCTTACATAAGCCCCTGGATTGTGAGGACATGAGATCTCCTCGAGAGCATGCCAACGGAGTGCCCGACACAGATACGCCTCAGTAACCTCAATACTCCTCTCCTCGCCTCCTGCAGGGCGTCCGGTGAGGAGCTGGATACTCACACATGTTGGAATCAAAGCTGGGCAACATGAGACCACAGCACTGAACTCATGTGGAAAAAAACAGAGACACATCTTGGGCTGTATGTTAGGAGGAAGCCCCCAACTCTGCTTCTCACCGATTCTCTCTGATTTACAGCAATACTCTCACTTAGACTCCACCCTCTCCGCCTCTCTCCGGGGCGAGTTAAAGAAAGGCTGCTGGACTAAGATTAACAAACAGTCGTGTTGCTGTGGGATGGACGGTGTTGTCACGGCAGCAGCCTTACAGTTGACCCATCTGATGCCAAGAGACATGTGGATATTTGGCCTTAGAGACTGCAAGACAACACTGGTCCCTTCAGCCAAGAATAGTGAAACTGATTGTCAAAAACATAAATATATACATATATATATATATATATAAATATATATATAAAAGCTAAAAGTCCTCAGATCTGAATAAAGTTGTATTTAAATGTGGGTCATGCAGTGGAGGTCGTCTGTTTTAACTTTTTGTTCCTCATGGTTTTGTTTCTCTATGTCATGTGGATGGTATACTGTATGGATGATATGATGGCAATTACTGTGGTTTTCAACATTCTAAAAATCAATAAAGTACACAGAAGTACTTAAACCACTTCAGTTGTAGGGGGGACAGACTCCTAGACTCTTATATCTGGTTGTGCTTCATGTATAGGAAGAGTGTGTCAACAATGCTGAAGTCTCTATTTTCTCATATTTGCATACCCATACTGTGTGCCACTGCCAACGGCAAAGAAAAGATGTGACACTTTTATTTTGCTGAGGGCGTTTGCAGATATACATGCAGGGAGAGAAATAGAAAGAGAAAAGGGGAAAAGAGAATAAAAAGGGGGTTGAAAGGGAGAGGAAGGAAATGTTTCAACTGGAATGATGCATGAACACAACTCCTTCCCCTAATTAGCAGCCCCACTCCCCACTTTGATTCTTTGTTGTGCGTCTTCTTACTCCCCGTTCATTTTAAGATGTAATTGACATTAAATTCACACTACTTCTTAATTAATTCCCAGAAAACTGTTAACGAGGGCATGGGTTCAAACATTCAGCTCACAACATCCCCTTTAAACAAGATCGATTAAGGCATGGCTGCCGGCAAAGCCAGGCCCTCCACCCCTCCTCTACGCCCCCTTGTTCCCATAAAAGTGCTGCTTGCCTCAGGATAACCTTGCCGGAGATGATGAAAGGGAGGCAAATAAGTCAACACGGAGACAGAAGAATGGAAATCTAATTTGGAGGAAAGCAGGATTGAGGTTAATGTGAAATCTGTTAGAGGAGCATACTGGGTCAAAGATGTGCAGTGACACACATACTGCAACATGTGCACACACACACACAAGAAGAGGGTGGACACTGCAGGCAACAATCATTGACAACGGACGTAAGACTTTCCAAGAAGTACAGAGGCTTTTGGTTGTCTACCAAAGAGAAAACAATTCAAGAGTGTGAGCTTCTCACATAGGGAAAGGGCATTTCAGCATGAGTAATGGGAAGCTGGACGATAGTCAATTGAGAAAATAACTAGTCATGGCGTGAGGAGGCGGGAGAAGGCGTGCAGAGCTTAAAATGATAAATAGACATTCAGAAAAATAACCTTGAAGTATGAAAACGTGCGTGTCTAGAGAAACTAGACAAAATATGTAACAAGAGACAAGGAGAGTGAGAGAAGACAGAAGGGAATGGCGCTGACTCAGTGTTGGCACTTTATTTCGAACAATAAGACTATCAGGTTTGCAATTTTATCCTGCAAACTATAATTATGTGATTAATTTCTCCTCCATGACATGTTACACCACAAAGTGTAATACTGCTCTGACGGTAGATATTGCACTCCACAGAATCATCCCCTCGCTAACGGTGTTGACAGAGTGGAAGCTCAACCGCAGCGCTCTCATTTCTTCACACTTTAAAATCATCGGCGAGGATTAGGCTGGTGTAGCAGTGCGGTGATACACAGAACCGGAGTGACACTGAGGTTTTATTAAAAATCTGATTTCATCAGTCATCTGTAACTAATATGATACAGGTTTCTCTGGCAGCCTGGAAGCTCCGCAATAAGGATAATCTCTCGCATAATTCTGTTTTTTAATCTGTTTTTGTAAAATTATTTCTTCATTTAAATGACCAATATATCCCAAAATCTCTTTCTATATTGAATATGCGTGTTGGGTCAGCCTGCCAACCCTTCTGAAAATGTCATTAGTCCGGGGTTTTATAGATTTTTGTGTCTCATTATAGTGTAAATGTGGTTCCAGGGGCTTATTTTCATGAAATTCTGCGCATATATGAATACATGCATCATACATATGTTTAATTAATAAAAAAAGACCAACCTATATATATATATATATATTGTATGACAAAAACCTAACCATTAAGACTCTGTAATCTGCTTCCACCTCATGTTGCACACCAGTCTGCAGATCTTATAGAAGCTGATTAGGGTTTTTGTTACCTGGATACCTTCTCCATCCAGATGCAATTTATCATGCCGTGCCTCGCTGCACTCTCCCTGAATTCAAATACAGTTGATGTTCTTTGATATTCTGGATTGTGTGTCTGGGTTGTCATGGTCATGCTCCTACTACGGGCACAAACCTGTAAAAGCATGCACGCACGCACGCACGCACGCACGCACGCACGCACGCACGCACGCACGCACACGCACACATACACGTTAAGTGGTTTCATGCTTCAGCATCCTAATAGTCTCTCTGCCCCACCATGCCAATCATGGAACCCCGGAGTAGAGCGGACAAGCGGGTGGGCCAAGTCTTCACCACAGAGCATTATGGGAGACGAGTTAGATCAGACAAGGACAAATACAGGATCAGCCTCTCAACCCCTCACAGCTCCTTCTCATGACGGAGTACTGCGGCCCCTATCACTGTATTTCCAGACAGAGCGGACACATGACGCAGGGCACACATGCTTGACGGAGGCCGTGAGAGAGGCTGGAAAATTATAGTGCAGGGGATGGGTTGAGTTGAAGACAGTGGGAGGGCGGTGGAGGCAGTGGGAGCTTGTTGCAAAAGAAAGCACAGATGGCCTAGGGCTACAACATGGTGGGTAGAGGAAAGAATAACTGAATAAACTAATTAGAGGGGCAGAATTTCACCCACACCTCCATGAAGTCAGCAATCCCTACCTCTGCTTGAAAAAATGTTTTTTTTATCTATAAATCATCCTTTACACACAGAAAGCAAGACTTTGACATGGAAATACTATTACCAAAAGCTCAGGGTTCGAAGCTTCGCTGCATCTTGTAACACAATAATGGGAAAAATGGAGTTTGGATAGCGAATAGCTTCACACGTCGACGTCAATGTGGAAATTCTGTGGGTGTCTGTGTCATGCAATGTGGCAGTATTGGCTGGAGGCCATGATGAAGACATTAGGGCTGTGATCTCTGTATTAGCCCTGAAAAAGAGGACATTTCCACTTAACTAAAAGAAGCGATGGAGAGGAGGGGTAATTTAAATTCAGTGACAAGGCTTTAAATACCAGCCAGGGATCACAGTTGTGCCCTTTGGCAAAGTAATTATTCACTCCCTAAGAAGACGATCAGGTGTGGATTTGTGGTCATGCACACGCACATGCTTTTGGCGAGGAGTGTGTCGGCATCCGTGTGTGTGTGTGTGTTCGAGTGAACCGGGAGGGAGCGAAGGAGGTGTGAAATGTTACAGTTTCTCCTATTTTCATGTAACTGAGAAGTGTTTATGCCAAACTCTTCAGAGGAGAGAAAGGGTGCTCAGCTACGGGCTTACATCAGGTTATAAACGTGAGAAGGAGGAGAGAGGAAGGCATAAAACAAGCGTCGCTAAAGGTTAGCTCTCCACTGCTCCATCACTGTCTCTCGCCAGCTTGTTCCCTCGTCCTGTCAATTTTTTTTTTTATTTCTTCCGTTATAACCTTCAACCAGAGGTGGCGTGATCACAGGAGGAGGAGCTCTCTGCTGCTAATGCCAGACTGAAGTCCAGCCCTTAGCTGATGGGGATGAGACTCTCACTGGGAAACTGTCCTTCAAAAACTGCATCCTGATGGGGTTTTTTTGGGCCCTGGTTTTGCTCCTATCTTTTCCCAACACATTCTGGCAACACTCCATATCCATCAAGCTCCCTGTATTGCCCCTAAGTTACCAAGCAGCCCCAAGACACACACGCACACACCCATTTCTGCAGGTTCGTTTTTTGCTGACAGTCCAGTCCTTACTGTGGTGTTGTGGGACTGTTGCTTGATAAGTCAAAGACAGAGTTGGGGGCCTTAATGAGTCTCATTATCTTCGGGGCTGTTCACAGGAGCTACCCCCTGCACACACACACACACACACACACACACACACACACACACACACACACACACACACACACACACACACACACACACACACACACACACACACACACACACACACACACACACACACACACACACACACACACACACACACACACACACGCACGCTCCTGCATAAGATCATCACAAACCCAACGTTGTGCAGACTCAGCTGCAGACATTCACCCAACACCTCAATCACTCTTCATTTGCCTCCTCTTCCTTGTCATATTTTCCTGCTTATTTGTAGAAGAGGAAACAAGGAGCGCTCTAGTGAAAAGCTTTATTTTGCTTTCTCTCTCCTCTAAATTTAGCTAAAGAGTAGTTGTGAAACATATCTGAGGCCCGTGTCCTGCGGGGGCCCTACAGGCACTCGCTGCAAATGACACAAATAAATGCCATAAAAGCAAAGCAAAGCTCACATTGCACTAAAATGCTCTGGATGGACAAACATTTGGCTCACCTCAGGAGTTTTTCCCCAAAACACGTAGCAACAAACGCTATAAGAGCGTCTTCATATCAAATGAAAAAGTTTGGCCATGGTCCCTCTGTAAAATATCTGAATAAACTTCCTGCTGCAAAGACCCAGTTTTATGGTTCTGAATGAAGTGACATCAGAAGCTGGGCTCTCCCGTTTACAACTCAGTAAAAAGAGAAGGCTACGAAGGAAAGCAGGTTCATTGCAGGAAGGTAATTGGAAAACTAGACTTTAATGTGACCTCTCAATGACAATGGATGGTCATGCAGTAGGTCTCAGTCTGACATTTTAGCAAATTATAAGAGGATCACAGCCTGCTGTTGATTAATTATTTCAGTTATAGTGTTGGAATGTCGAAAATGTCGGCCAAAAAAAGGACAAAGACTTAATGGCACCTTTGCAGCTCCTCCAGTGTGAATGATAGTGGTGGGTGAACTATTTAGATCTTTTATCTAAGTCAAAGCTGCAAAAAAAAAAAAAAAAAAATTCAATAAAAACTTGGAAAGTCAGAGTTACACATTTTACTCAAACGCAACATCAAGCAACACACATACTATCATCTTATGTTGATATCAGGGACACTAGCAACATAAGCAAACATTTACATACACTACATTTGTCCACCTGACGAATGTAAGTCCAATATTCACCCTTCCTTTGCTCTCTGTTATCCGGCTATTTAGCTGCTAAATGCTTCACTGTTCACCTAATAATCCCAAACATTATCTGTCTGCCATTTGGTGTAGTTTTTTTCTGAAAACTGCAGCTTTCCCTCATGGGATGAGGGAAAGTGAACAAAAACAGTTAAGCTGTAAAATTGTCAGTAAAACCAAAACAAGGAGCTGAAAGACACTAAAAGCTCCGTACAGCTCAGGGGAAAATGCAGATGTGTGGTCAATCTCTTTGTGTTTGATACTACAGGCAAACATTTTTTGCATGCAGTAGAAGGAGTCATGTTATCTCTTTTTAAAAGGAAAATGTGACTAGGGACGATTTAAGTAGAAATCCAAAAGTACTCTTTATGCAGAATGACTCAATTCTGTTGTTGAGTGTTATATATAACATTTTTTATCTTAATTCATACAACTACAATATAACAACTATAGATTTCAGATATATTAGAGAAAGTGGAGTAAAAAGTACAATAAAATCTAGTGTAGTAAGAGTACAAAGTAGTACTTGGCACAACAAAAATACTTCAGCCGACTTGAAAATCAACAGGCAGATGATTTTTTTTAGTGAAAGACACCAAAGATACTGCAACAGAATATGTACAGATATACTACACTCAGTACCTCAACATGCATGTGGTACTATCCCCCAGACCAGCTTATATTTAAGTATTTACATCCAAGGTAGTTTTGCCATTGTCCCTTTTCTCAAACAGTGTTCTCTATAATGTGCTGACACGCTGCTCATTTCAATGATAGATATCTCTATTCAGCAAATATTTTCCTGCTCATTACCTGCAGAATAACGTCAGCTTGTATCTGCTGCCTGTACCTTCTCGGATCCTATTTTACTGTAAAACAGGATTACAACTCCAAACCAATTTAGTACATTGGTCCTTAATAAAAGCCCGGTCGCCAGGAGAAAATGTTGCCATTGTATGTTTCTGCAAACCACGGATGTGTTGAAGGTCACCGCTTTTGCATTCGTTCAGAGAAATAGACGTAATACAACAAGCAACGAGCAGAGAAAGAGACTTAGTGTACTTAGTGACAGTTACTGAAGGTTACGTGGTATAATTATGAGGATAACAAGTGAGATAGTTAATTTGTGGTTGGTGGGAGGGTCAATGAAAAACAGGACTTTCACACAAGTCACCGCTGTACTTCCCCTGTGTGAAGCCAAAAGTAAATGTTAACTCTACGATTGTTACATAACGTAACAATGTCCACTAAGGGCTGTTTTTATTGATCCATGCTATTATTACTATTACTTAACCAAGTAGTCTTGTTGCCTAAACCTGACCAATCATTTTAAATGTTAACCACATGGCATTGTGTTTTCTGGTCCAGAAACTAAAACAAGCATATCCGTGGTTTGCAGAAACGTACTTGTTCTGGCGACAGGATTGTTAAAGCCTCTGAATGTCTCATAATGTTATGACGTAATCTGGCCAAACATGACTTCATCCGCTGTTCTGGGCTGAGCTGTAAACATTACCTCAACAAGAGCTCGCTGTACACGTCCTGACGTTAGCTATTTAAATAAATACTGCCACCAGGAGCTGATGCCATTAGCCTTACAATGCCGTAATGTGTCGACCTTCACCTTAAAGATTTTACCATACTGCTATAACTTCTATTTTGTCTTTTAAATAATTGGATTATTGAAGTTGCATGGGCCAGGGGATTCTAATTCATTGCTGGATGCCTCCTGCATTATGATGATTAATGGCTGAATCTGTAGAGGCCTCGTATTGGCTCCAGGTTGTCTTTTTCAGACACATACGTATAAAACTGCCTCAAATGTTTTCTACGGAGCGGTTTTAAATTCCGAGTGCGTTTCTGAAGATCTAAATCACGGTCAGAGCGCCTCCTCCACACACACACACACACACACACACACACACACACACACACACACACACACACACACACACACACACACACACACACACACACACACACACACACACACACACACACACACACACACACACACACACACACACACACACACACACACACACACACACACAGTTGGGCTGCTGGGGGAAGGCAATTCCTTGCACTGAAGGATTTCTTTCTGCATCAAACAAGTCAGGCAATTGGAATTATGACCAGGGTCAATGCTCCAGATGAAACAGAGAGTCTCCCCTCTCCTGCTAAATTCACTTTTCACCCTCCTCCCGCCTCGCCACTGTCCTTGACTCCTCTTGACCCTCCCACCTTGGGGGGAAATTGAGTTATTCAGTGGTACAGCTTTCCCCCTTCAGCCATAACTTTAAAAGCTGACCCTACCGCCTCTCGCAAACATGGTTGCCATATCGCTTGCTTATTGATGGAGGCTCTTTAACATGGTTCCTTTGTCTCTGCCTGGGGCCAGACAATATAAATCAACTCTACCAGTGTCTTCTTAATCCCCCTCCTACATGTCGACAATCTAGTAGAAGCTGACGGTTACCTTGAGTCAGGGGCAAAGGGCCACCGCGGCCATTGTATATACACACAGTGACATATCGCTGCTGGAGACTGCTATACAATCTGATCTACGGCTCTCACAGACTGAAGTGGAAGGAGGTCCCTTTCTCCTCTGACACCATCCATCACGACTATCACACAACAGGAAGGGCAGATTTGATGCACATAAATACAATTATGTCCACACAAGCACAAATACAAATGCCTACACATCTCTACATAAAGACATCCTAGTGTTTTCTTTAAGAAAGACACAGTCGCAAACAGAGACACTTGCAGGCGACTGATTAGTCAGCATTGGTGTGTGGGCGGAGATTTAAGGAGGGAGGGGAGGTAGATTGTGGGAGGGAGGTGTGTGTGGGTGATGCGGGGGAGGGCGGCATAGGACGAGGGCGGGGAAGTGGATGTTTTATGAGGCCCTTAACATTTACTTCCCCAGCGTTTCAATCCGCTGTGTCCATTAAGGACGGCTGCTCCTCCTACGTGTTCCCCATCCATCAAAGACCAAGAGACACGAGGCCTCCACACTGACGGACAGCTCGATATGATGGAGGGAGGGAGAGTCGGCACCAGGCAGGGGAGGGAGGGAGAGTGAAAACAGAGAAATGGAGGAAGAGAAAGAGGAAAAAAAGCAACATATAAGAGGAATACAGCTGAAAAACACAGTGATGGCCGAGAATGGCGACGGAAAAACACTCTCAGGTACGAACAAAATGCTCGGAAATGAGTTCCCTCGCAAAGGAGCTGAAGCAGCATTTTGTGCTTTGTTCAAGGTGGGCTGATGGCCCTTCGCAGGCACAGTCTGAAGCGCTACAGAAATTTTGTGACTCTGCACAATAAACCAAACTCACACTGCCTGCCGAACAACATTTTGCGACAAGCAGAGAAGTCAAAACAAGCCATAAATAAAAAGGGACACAGAGTAAATAAATGAGGTCTCCATTCACTGTGACAAAGTGTGAGAGGTGTGTGTGCGTGTGCGTGTGCGTGCGTGCGTGCGTGCGTGCGTGTGTGTGTGTGTGTGGGGGGGGGGGTCAGGGAGGGGTCCAGCTCTGTTCAGGGTTTAGTAATACGTGTAGCCTCTACAGGTCACTGCTATTAATTACAAATTTAGCCAGCTACGCTTTCATTAATCTAAATTTAGAGTCTAGACTCCCGCTTGATGCTGCCGCTTCTGAGCGCTGTGCCAACCGACCAATCACATAATAGATTTCCTGCCCTCTGGCCGACCGAAGACAAGGTCCACTATCTGCAAACTAATCATGGCCACAGTCTGACACTCTCAACCTGCTGGCAGCCAAGGTCAGCGGACTACTGACCACCATATACAGACTTGAGGCGGGAATTACTGCAAATCACAGTGGGAGGGTGAACATTTCGACCACTTGAAACGCATAATATCAGGCTTGTTAATGAGTACATGGAGTTAATGATCATTGCTGAGATGAACAGCTGGTTTGCGTTGCCGTTCGTCTGCTGTCGGCCTTTTATCTTAATTAACAGCACACATATGTGCAGCGATGTTCCCGCTCCGAGGCGGCCCCGGCACGCACTCACCCGAAAAAACATACGTAGGTCAGCCAAGGAAACATGGGGGAATTTGCTGTACAACAGATCAACAAGGAGAGACGGAAGACTGAGAGGGTAAATGAGACAGAGATGTAGAGTAGGGAACAGAGGAAGGGAGAAAGTTGCTGAAGGAGACAGAAAGAGAGAGAAAGGGAAGGCGGGAGGATGGGGATGGAGAATGAATGTGGGGGTGATACCATCCTGTAACCTTGTGTTCCCCCGGCCATGCTGCCCCTGGGCTGCTGTACCCCCCTCCAGCAATTAATCATCTGATACTGAGCTTACTCAACCGACAACCAGCTCCCCCACATCCTAATTAAGCTGGGAGAGGAGAGGAGAGGAGAGGAGAGGAGAGGAGAGGAGAGGAGAGGAGAGGCAAATCTGCAACTAAATAAAATAGATAAAGGAAAAGGATGGTTACTGACAATGCAGCAAAAGAGCAGCACATGTTCAATACAGTAGGGTAAGCTGGAAGCCAGAAGCAAATGAGAAAGAAAAACAGGGAAGAAATCCAAAAACCCAGTTCCTATGGATTGGTGGTGAACATAATGAAAAGCCTGTGCCAGCCTGCATCGAGGACCATCTATCTACCAGACTGGCGAAGCAGGCACCATGCTGGTGCCAAGGTTATTCTGCAAAGCTCAAAGACTGTGTGTGTGTGCGTGTGTGTAGGTGTTTGTGTGTATGTGTGTTAGGCCAAATTTAATTAAAAGAGTGTGTGTGCACACATGTGCTTATTTTGAGTTTGTGTGTTGCAAATGCTGCAAGATGTGTGAGTATATGTTTGTGTTTTAACTTGTTAGTAATTGCAAGTAGTAAGTATGCATGTGTGTACGTGTGTCTGTGTGTGTGTATGTGTGTGTGTGTGTGTGTGTGTGTGTGTGCATTACTTTTTTTTTTTCCGCAAAAGCCTTTTCATCTTTGGTCCAGGTTGCTGAGAGATTTCGATGTCCTCGCTCTTCTTCTTCCTGGCTGAGAGACACTTGCGTGTCCAGGCCACCTGCCAGCCAATTAGCTGAGCGGGCAGAAGCAGATGCCCGGTAGCAGGTGGACGTCCATCCCAACATCCCTGCCGCTTGCTAATGCTAATGGCTCTGATCTCAGGGACCACTGGAGTGGACCGCCAGGGGAGGCAGGTCAACTGTGGATTGAAATCACTGAGGCACAGCAGAGCCCTCTAGTGGGGATGTTAAAAAATCAGCATGTACAGTTGTTTTAATGCTAACTTCCTGGTATTACTTCTCGTTGGCAACAATACCTGGTAAAGTTTTGTTTTGTGGCTGGGGTTATTTCAAGGTGTCTGTTAGCTACTGTGTCTGTTGCCTCTTTTGTATGGGGCAGGTGCAGTTGTGCGAGGTTGGCAGTTCTATCCCCGGCTCCCATTGAACACATGTCAAGGTGTCTTTGAGCTACAAGTTGTTCCCCAGGCGCCTGAAAGCAGCCAACTGCTCCAAAAATGCTTAGGACGGGTTAAATATGGAGGTCAAATGTCATGTACGTACCTGTATGTTTATGACAATTGTATTCAAGTTTAAGTTTTATACAGCAAAGAAGGGTTGGATCAACCCCTAGGGGGCCCCCTCTTAAAAATGAGCGCCTACTTGTGGTACTGGATAAAAATATTTAGGAATATGTCAACGTTACAGTGTTTTAACTCAGTAACTCACATACTTCTAATGCAGTTTTAGGTTAGAATAAGTATGTGAGTTTTGTTTTCATTCAACACACAAACACCATCCTCCTGGGTGAAAGTCCTGTGTTTGACTCCGCCTCCTCCTTTCTATGAACCTCCGTGGACTCCGTGGAATTCCCTCGAAATATAATTGACAATGCAATTTTGTTGAATTAGTATGTATTTTTCAGGAGACCAGGCTGAATAGGCACATTGTAAACACAATCCCAACTAAAATATCAACTGTTAATATGCAGGAGTCACTTTCGGTCACTTACCAGTTCAGTTAATAATGTGCGTTAACAGTGAAAATTACAAAAATAAGTCAAACTTCATAGTGGAACAGAGGCTGTTGGTGCCCAGTTGGTAATGCAGCCTCTTAACAATGCAGAAGACACATTATGTTTTAACTAGTGTTCCCTTGTGTGTAACAAATTGGTAGCAGGGTAGGGTAAGCACAGGTGAAACCAATACTTCGCTCACTTTCACAATTTTTTTATAGTTGGACTAATACTTACTACTTACTATTAGTAAAATACATTTTCACACTTTCAGTCTTTTTTGTCTACAATTTTTGTGTAGTCAAGTTATTTTTCTATATTTCTATTTATTCTGAACAAATAATTGTTGGCACTGCCAGGAGAGTTAATTGCATGAACAACATGATTAAGATGTTCTTTGCAACGACCTTACACTGTGTAGAGCAAATGTGAAACCTTTTACCAACTGGCTGTAAGTTGTTACATCAGTCAGGACTGACACATGGAAATAGGATATTTCTGCACATAAATGTGGGGTTATTACTTTTGAAAGATGTGCTGCAGACATGCAAATATTTCATTTAGATTTTACGAGCATCTTTTTTCTGCATCTTCAAGCCACTGATACAGATTTTGAAAAATACAGTCACATTGTCCCCGAGTCGTTTTATCTGCAGCCCAGCCTTGTACTCTCCATCGATCCCTCCTTACTCTCCATCACTCTGCAGGGTGAATAATTAGCTCAGTCCACAGGTGGAGGCAGTGATGAGGTGGCTTTTTGTGATCGGACCCGAAATAGGCCTGCTCCTCTCCCCCTCGTAAAAATGCCCCGACCCTTTTTCACTTTTATAGATGGAGGAGTAATATATGGCTTTATTTACGAGGACAGGCTCTGACAGATTTAATATTTTAATTCGGTTTTACGACCTGAACGTAGGGACGCGCAGGACTCTTTATGAGCCGCCGGCGTGAATGGACGGAGCGGCGGGGACCACCGGGCGGAGACAGGAGGCCATGGTTGTGACAAATACGGCCATTCCTCATGTATCTCTGCCTAAATACCAAGCATATCTCTGCCTGCTCTAACCTCTGCCCACGCTCCTCCCCCGCATGTCTCTATCATCCGCCGACAGCCCTCCCCCCATTTCCACTCCACCCATAACTCCAATGAGAAGACACGGCCATGGAGCAGACAGTGCAAGTCTAATAGAGGGGAAATTGATGGTTCAAACGATTCAGGGCTGGTACTGAGGGGAGATTCATGTCAGAGACAACTCCGGGCTATTGGTTTAGAGATTGATGCATCAGAAGATACAGCCCCTAAACTTTCCAAGCTTTTCACGGCCTCAGCGATACCCTGCCAATACTCTCCGAGTTCAGGGTTCAGACTATTAACTGCTGATATTAGAGCAAGGCATTGGAGAGCTGATTGATGAATGCGATGATTCAAACTCTTCGGTGTAGATTGGTGGTCATTCTAAAAGCAGAAGTCAAATAGTTTTTCACAGTGAAAAAAAAAAAGATCTCCACACCCATCTAGTATGAAAAGTTTGATTACTTTTAATGGAAATCAATAGAGTTCCAGCCCCTGCTCTGCGAGAGAATTTTTAATCAAGAGAAATTCATTATTTTACCGAAGCACACACACACACACACACACACACACACACACACACACACACACACACACACACACACACACACACACACACACACACACACACACACACACACACACACACACACACACACACACACACACACACACACACTGATATCATCTGTCTTAAGAAAAAGAACCAATAATAATCAAGATAGCCTTCAACATGGACACCGTTTTGTTCCTATTTTACTGCCAATTAAAGAGTTAATCGTTTGACACAATACTAACTGTCCTCAGAGGTTGATTTAGTAAAACTTCCAAAACAGAACTTTGAGGAAAGAAATCAAGCAGGACTTCAAAGCGCCATATCTGGTGGGACTCAGAGCAGTTCCCATGGGAACGGGCAAATGAGCGTCTACACAGCCTCACCCCTCGAGCAGAGCACCAGGAGAACACAGTGATTATCGATCCGTCTGAGGGGCGAACAGCTCAACCAATCAATGCCTCCTTGAGTCCCCTAAGGATTGTGGGATAGGAGGAACAGTTTTGGGGGGGGGGGGGGGGGGTTGAAGTGGCATTGCCAGAGTGATTTCTGTCCAACAGAAATCACCGTGGGCTTGAAATTGGTTTAAAAGGTCTGGTGCCCCCGCCGCCTCCTCCCGGCCCAGCATCAAGGCGGAGCGCCACTTACAGGTATTAGTGTGATTATCCCCCCTGGGGATGGAGGTGAGGAGCCGGTCAGAGGGCTGAGCAGACCGGGACAGAGGCAATCAAAACACTTCACAGCTTTGTGAAGTCAAGCTATTACTGCTGAGCGTGCAGGCATTGTTTAGTGAGTTGTTAATAGGCACAGAGTATACTGATCAGGATACAGTAGAGAGTAAGAACAGTCCTGGAAAAATGTAACTTAACATGTGTGCTGAAACAATGACTTCATTAATCTATTAGATACTTGACAGATCATTAACTGACAACTATTTTTCTAATCATAGTATGAGTAATTATGAAGCAAAAACATTAAACACCTCTTGCTCCAGCTGCTCAAATGTGAGAACTTGTATCTTTTATCTGTTTTATATGTAACGGAGCAACTTTATCATTCATTTGGAGTCATGCTTTTGGCTACCTGGCTCATAACTCTCTTTTGACCTCTGTTTTTGTTCTTTTAGGCCACTATTCTATCCGTAATAATACAATTGTTTTCATTTCGATACTGAGAATGCAGCAACATTGCTAATATAATAGGTCCAAAAAGCAGCAGTCAGACAAACACCCAGGTTCAATCATGTGTCATGTATATGCTATTCATTTCTTACAAACTGTATTATGTTGCCTGGTTACGGTTTTTTTATGTAGGATGTGCTACATTTTTTAATGTCGTAGGTAGGGAAAAAAGATTTTGGTTTCTGTTATGTGATTATAAAGTAAACTGGTCTTGTCTTCTACTGTGCTACACACAAGCACAAACTTTTATTGACCTTTACCAAGTGCTGTGACTGCCTAAAAATACCTAATAAAAAAGTGTAATCTGTCTTTAGTTGTGGTGAGTGAATATTATATTGCAGGAGCAGATATTGTCGGAAAACAAATAAAAAATATTGTCAGTGAACGTTTTGCAAATTAAAACATCCATTTAATTATGTTGATTAAAAACATGAGCAGTGGCTTTATTTTTCAGTCAAAATAAAAATGAATTGTCAGATGGGGAAAGAAACTTGAGTAGATGATCATTGAGGTGTTTTTTTTTACAATATTCATTAGTTGCTTAAAATACCAAACAATTAAAGATTTTAAAAACCAGAGGGTGTTGTTACAGAGTTTGTTCAGTCTGTGGAGAGTATGGGCTCAGCGAGAAACTGATGTTTAGCTGTGGGCCTTCTTCTGCACTCAACAAGTCACCCACTGATCAAACTGAAGGCCAAGGATGGACCCCCCCCGGGAGTGGACTAAATAATTAACAGGCCTTTAATTAAACCTATAAGCGAGCAAATGACCCCCAGGGCCTCGGAGAGCCACGGGAGAGGGATTTGGAGGGGGAGGTGAGGGGTGTGTATGTGTGGTTGATATAAGATAGTAACAAACCAGGAGGAGAAAGTGGCCTGATGAGCACATACGGTAGCAGAGCCTGGTCAGCTCATTTACTTTGACATTTGAGCAGAGCCATCGCCGCAGGAAGCGACTGTAAGGAGGCCGATGCAGCGGCATCCGACCCACAGGACGGGCTGACACTCTGAGGACCATCCATCTGAGCCCAGGTGAATGAGACGAGAGAGGGCCGATCGATAAGGCAACAGTTTGATCGAGTGTTTGTGAGTGGCTGCATTTCCACCTATTGAGCTTTCTGCGTTTCTAATAAGGGGGAAGATTTATAATGGCAGCTAACTAATGACTTAGCACTTGAATGGTGAGCTGACAACCAGAGTGTGATAACCAGTGGAGCCAGACCTGCATTGGACAAATTAGGATTTTAAGGGCACAATACGAAACCCAAAAGTTAACCAGAAGATAGGGACCTGCAATTCCTCTCACGATAATAAGATTGTATTTAAATACAAGCATGTACTCAATAAAACACTAGTTATAAATGGTTTGTATGATTTTGTCAAAGATTCAGTCAAATTCTACAGGTATTTCTATGAAAATGTTTAAAATGTATGAGCTCTGTAAAGATACTAGAATGGCACTTTAACCATTATCTGCCTTTTTTTTTAGTAACACTTCATGCAATGAATTTAAGATGACGAGTAAATCACTTTAACATGAAATTTAAGATGTTTTTCTTTTTTAAAGGGCAACACTTTGCATTCATATGCAGTGTGGGCTATTTTTTTAAATTAATGTTCAGTATTTGTTAGCAATTTTACCTTCTTCCCTGAATGTGCATTTATATAATGATAGCTGTGTTTTACCATTTTGCCATTCATTAGCTGTTAATAAACCAGCTTCCACTAACTAAAGAACCAAAAAGAGTAACAACTGTTGATAGATAGTAAACACCTATATCTTACAACTACATTATAGTGTTTTATAAACCATTCAGTACAAGTTAATATACTGCTTATAAATTATCAATAGGGGAACTAATAGCAAAGTGTCTTTTTTAACATTTTTATCTTAAACTTCACATTATAGTAAAATCCAATCTTTATTCTTGTGACTTATTGAGATGGATTTGTCATCTATAATAAACTGCGTCAATAGCTGCTTCTACACTATATTGTCCAATTAGCCCTCCAGTTCCTACATGTCCAATTAGGTCTCCAATAATGACTCCTCTGCTCCAGTTCCACCAAATATTACACGACATGGAGCATACGATCTAAAAAACGCCATCATTTTCATCACCTAATATTGCAAAAATGGCAGTAAGATCATCTTTCTCATTGGTTACAGTGACAGCACTCTCATTTAATCAAATTAAATCTCAAGAAGCGTATCACGCCACACACCCCCTACGCACTCTCTCTCACACACACACACACACACACACACACACACTTCAATCTTCTCACATGCCTGCACACTCTTAGGTCCTTTCTTCTGCTTCCCAGTGGCACATGCACTCAGAGATTCAATCAATCACACCTTTGCTCAGACACACACAAATACACACACAGGGCAAAAGGCGCTCAGGCGGACTTGCTCTAAGTTCACCACCTGACCAATGATATCCATTGTCTTACCCATCAGCCCCTGTGGCATGCAGCAGAACAGAACACTCTCTTTCTCTCCATAAAAGCAACTTCTGAACCCGATGCATGCGCCTCGTTTTTAATGGTGGTAAAGAGGAAATTAATCTCTCCCTGGGCTGCCGTGGCAGGATATTAATCTAGCAGCTTCACTCATCTTCTCATCTCTTCGCCTGATAATCCCCTCCCCATCAACAACATATGCAAACCACAGGTGAATGAACGGAGTAATTGATAAGGATGTGAAACTCCCCTCGCATCTCTTCTGTCCTCATCTTTTTCTCTTTCGTCAGTCCCTCTCTTTGCCCATTGTTGCCGGTGTATAATTTGCACATCACTTATCACAAAATACTTGCATGACTTTTTTGTTGTTGTCGATGTCTAAGGGGAAATCAGTTAAGTAATGACTGCAGCTGCATTTAAACCTTTAATTTAGCATCACTTGTTGTTTGTTAAAAAAACTCAGGAATTATAGCTGTAATTACACTAAATGACATTCACAATTAATCACTACGTTCAAACCTCTTTCATTACCCGAATTTACTTGCTTAGCGATCATCACAGACATCTAAAACAACTACAAGAGAAAAATAAACACGTTCCCTGAGAATGAGGCCGTCTCCCTGTGGGCCAGTCTGCAACAAGTACGTCACCTGGTTTTGATCTGTGATTACAGCTCCCGTCCAGGGCCGATCAATATCATTTTTGAAAATACCACGACACAGCAGTGGGAAATGTAGCTGTGAGTCAGATATTACAAAACCTTAAAAAAGTATATATATATAAACAAGCAAATGAAGAACAAATTTGTGGTTCTGGAAAATGTTGGGATGAAGTGGTGAGATTAATCTTTTCTCTACACTTCAATGAAATCCACTCGGGGGTGTTTGACATGTAACAAATGAACGGGTGTTATTGTAAGAGACAAAATTATTCCTTTATGAATAGTGCTCCTATCGTTCCTAAGTGCATCCTCACAGCGTATCTGCCCCCTGGGTATATTAATTGTAGCTGAGAAGCCTACAGTGAGAGCCGATAAAGCAACATGATTCCTATCTGGGCATTAACCCCTGTGCTGCTCCCAGAGTTTACACCCACCGGACAAAAGCATGGGTGAAGCAGCCGTGTGGACCCTCGGGGAAACAAATAGGGCTGATAAAGCTAAGCTCATTATCTGCTACTGACACATCGGTCAGGGGTCAGGCCTAATCTGAGCCCCGAGGAGCCCCGACTCTTGGCCACTCGGCGACCTGGCTCGGTTACAGCCCTTAATCTGATCCGAGGTTAATGTGCTGTCTCTCTATGACAAAGGCAGAGGGAAGAAAAGCAGAAAAAACGCACCCTCTCGCTCTCCCCGGAGATCCAACACTTAGCCCACACGACTGAGCCACGGCTGAGAAGAAAAAAGATCACGGAGCAAAATAAATATCATTAACCCACAATTAAAATCCTGTTCTCTGTCCTGACATCCTTTATTGTTCTCATATCTCTGTCCAATTACAACATGCTGGAGTAATTATAGCTGCATTAAAAAGTAATGAAGTTATACGAGCAGGACCGTTTCCACAGGGCAATCTGACAGAAGGTAGAGAGGGGAGGGAAATCACTGACGCTGGCGGAGGATGAGGTGAAATGTCAAACAGATGACTCGGCAGCACCCAGGAGTATCCACAATTCAGCTGATTCTCCCTCATGGCAAACCGCAATCAATCACTCTGCCTCCCGGCTAGCCGTTTTTTAGCTTTTTAACTGGACAACACGATCCCGTAGCCATGGAGACAGGATCTCGCTGAGAGGGCACGGTATATAAATGGCTGCCTGGTCTTTGTAATGTGTGTTACGCTCATCCCTGCCCATGAGGTGAAATGTCAAACAGATGACTCGGCAGCACCCAGGAGTATCCACAATTCAGCTGATTCTCCCTCATGGCAAACCGCAATCAATCACTCTGCCTCCCGGCTAGCCATTATTTTTTAGCTTTTTAACTGGACAACACGATCCCGTAGCCATGGAGACAGGATCTCGCTGAGAGGGCACGGTATATAAATGGCTGCCTGGTCTTTGTAATGTGTGTTAACAGATTTGAGTTGGTAACGCACCCCTGCACCCGGTCAAGGCTATGACAGCAGAATGAGCAATAAATCTGTTTTGTTACTCTGAAGTATGTGTGTTTGTGTGTACATGTTTACACATGTTGCCATATAAACACACTTGTTTTTTGTGCGTGTGTGAATGGTCGGTGAGTTTCCTGAGTGAGGCTGTTAAGCGAGGGTCAGAGATGAGAGCGAGGCAATTTGGAGTTGGAAATGAGCGATGTCCTTTCTCATTTGAGCGCCGCGGAGGCCTCAGTCTCTCAGACGACACCTCGTCTTATATGCCAACGTGCCCATTGTGTCTCAGTGTCCCTCTGTTGTGTTTGTCTCTCAGTACGTTGAAGAAAGAGAGAGTGAGAGAGAGGCGGTAAAACAACTGTGAGCCACAGTGATTTGGAAATGAAATATCAGCCTCGGCCTGGGAAGAGGAGGTAATCTCGCTATTTTCGACCAAAAGACAGCAGCTGGTAAAAGACAGCAAGGTGGGAGAAAGACAGAGAAAGAAAAGAGGAGAGGAAGAAAAAAAAAAGTAACAGAAGGAGGGAATCAGGATGCTGGGATAGATGGAGCTTATGTGTGAGCTGCTCCACACATGAGTGGAGATCTGACACTGACACAGCACTGGTCCTGCTGGTCTGGGAGCTGCACAGAAAGCTGTGGCTCTGAGGGAAACACTCACATTCCCATGGATGGAAGAAGGATAGATGGATGCAGAGAGGGAGGAAACAATTCTGGAGGAAGAAATCCTAAAATGACAAGTGGAGTTTAAAGGATATATGGCTGAGTGGCTAAACAAGAAGAAGGATAAAAGATGATATGTTTTGTTGTTTTGCTGTATTAGTATAGAGTGCGGCAAGACGGAAAGGTCATAGGTCAATTTGAATTGACCTATGACACTATAGGTGCATTGTAGGTGCATTAACAAACTGAACTGGACTAGCTGGACCCTCTAGAAAGACATTTTGATCATTTCTCAGTGACTTCCAAAACTGATAAAATAACAAAAATAAAAGCCCAGTCAACAAAAGCTGACTGTTGGTCATAAACGGGAAGCCACAATGGGTTTCATGCAAAAGTCAAATATTTTGATCACTGATGCAACCATCCCAATTTCCACCCACTGTGTTTCTCTATCAAACACTATTTCCTCCTTTGATCCACAGAAAAGAGGCCCAGTTCCTGGAGCCGCTAGAGGGCTTGGTTACTTTGGGAACTTACACGTAGGTCGTGTTCGGGCATTTGCTCAAAAGACTGACACTATCTTGTGAGGACAGACTTGATTTACATACAGTTTTGTGTCCATACGACTTGTTCTCATTCCAAACTGGTCACATATGGAGGCTTGGTCAGGACCCCTTGGTGTCACTTAGATTTAGGCAACACAACATACAGATAAAATCCATTTCCGACTCATTTTGCATATTTGAAACAGATCAGCAAGACTAAAGAAAGCAAGAATGAAAAGGGCAAGCTATTAAACATAAAAAAATGAGTCTCTGCTCTTTTTATACGTACACAAATCACCTTCACCTGCTAAACCAGGTGCAATTGTGTCCGCCAGATTGAACAGCGTTGCCTTTTTATGAAATGTTTGACCTTAAAATCTTTTTATTAATTTACAGACTCATCTGTGTACAAGTTGAACAACATAATAATAAACTTGATCTATACAAAGGATGCTTAAGGATCTCTCTCTCCTTTGATTCCAATGCAGCTTCTCTGGCACTTCTATAGTTCTGCATTCTCCAGGGTCCATCAGGGAGGATTTGAAACTACATTACTGAGGTGTAAATGAGGGAATGTCAGCTAGACTTGTCAGGGCTGTCTGAGACACCTGGCACTATCTTTTATTATGAAGATTCTTTGGGATGGAGCAGAGACAATACCCGGGCTAACGACACGCCGATACAACACAACGAGATACTTGCAATAACGGCAGCGCACATGATGACTGGGATTGGCAACACAGGTCAACAACAGTGGATTCTTTGATAAGCATCAATCCAGCTGCCGGTCCTCTGGGGGCTTTGATCGAGTGGCTGTGTGTTGTTGTTGAGAGGCCGGCCGGGGATAGAGGTTGGCGGGGAACTGATAATGGGCTCCAGTGAATCACAAGAGATGAACCCCCACTGAGAGATGGAAGAGAGGGAGGAGGATGGAGGAGAGAGCAGCAGGGCAAATGAGTAAGAGAGGAGAGAGAAAAGGAAGGATGGAGCGGGCGAGATGAGGAGGGAGGCTTGTCTGGTGCCCTTCCCACCTCCCCCCCGCTGGATGACCAGCACACAGACAGCAAGGCATCATGACGGACACTCTCCTCCTCTAATGAGTCCCAGTCACAGCTGAACACACCGCTGTGCTTTACAGCCCCAACAGAAAGGCCTGCCTACGTGAAAAACTGACTGCGTCGCTACAATCACAAACAACACAACAAATACACAGAGTCAAATGGGGTCTTCCTGCACTATATCTCAAATATAATTATGTTTGAAAGGGCTGTTTTTTTTTTCCTCCCTCACCGCCATTGTAGGCGAACAGGACACCTGCGGCGCGTTCGCAGCACGCACTTGCTCTGCCTTGCTTTCGCCTCTGTGCCACCTGTTCTGTCGTCTCGGCGGATGAGCCATCCAAGTGCCTACGCCAGATAGCAGCGTATCACAGAGGCAGGCTCCTTTGGCTCCAGGGAAGAAGAAAAAAAAAAAAAGAAAAAAAAAAAAAAAAAACTTGTATCATGGAGCGCTCACTCACATTTCACATTCACTTAATCCATTCAGTAATCTCTTTATGCGTGTGACATGGCGGTATCAGTGGAGGATGTTGAGGTTACTGTCAGGGAATTTGATGCGAGTTCCCTTGTCACAGTCACTTTGGCTCGCTCCCGTCACTCAGCTCGCCGTGCCCTGAGGGCCGGCTGACAAGAGCGGTATCGGCAGGCGGCGAGGGATGCACAGGGCGCTCATTCCACATACAGGCCTCTGGATGCAAACCTGCCAAGTTCATATCGGAGAGGCACTGGTGCACACTCTGCTATGGCTCGTGGAAACGGTCTTGCATCAAATAAATGGCATTGATTTTGTGGAGCCCGAGTCTTTGTTGCTGTATGTATATTGATTTTGTCCATCTTTGACACGTCAGGCAGCGAGTGAGCAGTAATGTGAAAAATGACCCCCCCCTCTCTGCCAGGGAGCCAATGAGGTGATGCCAAAACACAGCAGGGAACCCTGCCATTAAAGCAATGCCCTATGCCCAGCCACATTACAGTCTATTATTTTCAAACTGGGGTCCCTTGATGCAATTGGCACTTACAAAAAAGGGATGCAGCAACTGCAACTCCCATTTTTCTAAACACCCTTTGAAAAGAAAAAACACAAACACACACGCAGGCGCACACAGCAAAAGTGTATGAGTGTAATCTAGTCCTCACCCTGAGTCTCCTGTGGGTGTCTGTGGTTTGCTGTGCCAGTGAAATGAAAGCAGGCCTCTCTAATAACAGCGAATTTAATACCAGCACAAGTCCCTTAATGAGAGTGCCCTGTGTTTGCTCTAGGCTCATATCCGCAGCACCAGTGGGAGAGGAGGCGAGAAAGGGAGGAAGGAGGGAAATGTAGTTAAAACTTCCCATTAGCATCACCTCCAGAGCAAGCGAGCATGCTCCCCAGGCAGCGGTGGGGAAGGGGGGGCGGCGGTCTGCACGTCTGAGCGTGGGGGTGGCACGGGGGGCCACAAGATGTCCGTCCTTGCCTCTGCACAGCTGGAGCTCCTCGGATGGCGGTGTGTGCCGCCATTAATAACACACAGAAATTACTATGGCGCTTATTAGAGAACAGCATGACACTGGAGATCAGATGAGAAAACAATCTGCTACAATGGCGAAGAGAGCGGACGACGATGATAAATTATGTAAAACAGGGAAATGGAAGATAAATTCAATGTTCCCCCATATAATCTGATGGCGGGTGAGGACCTAAGAATAAAAGATCAAAGGAGGAAGGGTGTGGGAGTGTGAAATCATTTTGAGAGTATGTGTGTGCATATTTGGTGGGGGGTGTAATATTGCATTACAAGCAAACATGAGACAGAGGAAATGAAAAACTTTCAGATGAAAGCGTTAACATCCAGTCAGGTGATGGAAATACTTCCACGATGGTCGAACAATTAACCAGCAATCCTTTAGCAATTAGCATGTCGGCCATAGGAGGAAACAAAACTAAACAAAAACAAGCCATCGCAATCATCTCTGCTTTAATAGTCTTGGTGAGGTCCCCTGAGTGTTTACTAAACAGAGTGATTGCAGTGGAGATTTGAATATTTAATAACAGGAAGAGATTGGAGAGGAGCAGCGTCTGGGGAGAACAACAATCCGTTTGGACTCGGTGGGCAAATGAGGGAAACTAGGCTGAGCTCATTGAATCTGTCCCTGTGGTATTAATGAATTTATAATGAATTTTATGGAATAGCCATAAATATACTTTGAAAACATGGAGACTGATATTCTGTCTCCATGCTTCATATGGAGACAGAATATCTGACTCTTTACGATGAAGGTGCCCTGTAACCACAGCTTTGGGTATTAGGGAGCAGACAGACAGATGTAAGGCTTATAGGGATTGGAGTATTCTCCGAGGTAGATTTGATAGAGACATTCATCCTCTGCCAGCTCCAGTAGAAAAAGCTTCTCTTCTGGGACACATTCGTTTTCAACGCAATACATCTCTCAATCCAACACATCTATCATATTAGTCACTTATAGGGATCCGACTCAACCGCACATGTGGATTAGGGTTTGTGTCTTATGGCATGTACAAAATCAAAACATGTAATCACATTAGTTTTTGAGTTCAAAGCCTCTGAAGTATTTTTAGCTGCAGACTCACCGCACCTATTAAACATCAAAACACCACCAGAGTACGACCTGAGCAATTGGAGTATCTTCAACCTTAGTCCAGGGATGTGCATGTTACCATAGAAACTGTTTAGATATTTAATTATGTCGAACCACAATCCAACACATACACACACGCACTCACACATCAACACGACCAAACATAATCATTTTGAATCTTCAAATATTAACTTCTCAGCTTGTAATAATAAAACCCAAAATTTTTGTTCCCGCAAAAAAATTCTGAATAAAAAAGACAGAGCCCTGTGGTTCAAGTCATTTTTGGGTTTAACTTTCCAGGCTGCTTTCTTAGGTCACATGACTGACACACTGTGCTCTGATAGGCTTTAAGTCGTTCTGACCGGATTCAGACCTGATTGCCTGTCCTCCTCCTGCTGAGACCAAATATTGCTATTTGACAATTTTTGACTTGACTTTTTAGATCTGAAGTCGAGTTCAGTGAAACCTTCCAGCCAAACTTTTTAAATGACAAACATTCCAGTTCCACTTACCTAATTGCTACAGCAAATACACAGTAATGTTGGCTTCATGAAAAAAAACACATTGCCACACACACACACACACACACACACACACACACACACACACACACACACACACACACACACACACACACACACACACACACACACACACACACACACACACACACACACACACACACACACACACACACACACACACAACACAAGGAGTGAGACGATTTCTTGCAGTCCAGGTCTATTAGGCAGGCATCAGGCATTCACTGTGGGCCAGGTCTGGCTGGGCTCCCAGGTTAGAGGACGTCTCCTCCTGGCCCTCTCTTACCATCTGCTCCGTCCAGAAGGCCTGCACCACTGGGGGAGGGGGGAAGCTGGCCCACCAGATACAGCCCAGAGGAGAGGAGAGGGGAGTGTGGTGGTGCGCTGGTGCTGACGGAGGACCAGAAAGGGCTGGAGGTGTGAAAAGGGGCTGTGCGAGAGGGGTGGAAGGGGTTGTTGGCGGGACAAGGAGGGGGACAGAGGGGGACAGACGGGGCAGGGCAGGGCTCAGGTGCCCTGAGGGGAGTTACAGGGTCATCTGTTAGCTGTCCACCTCTGACCAAAGCCATCTGCTGCAGGGAGACAGAGGGGAGGCAGAGGGGGGGACTTTGAAAAGAAGAAAAAAAACGGTGAAAAGGTCCAATGTGAGATCAAAATTTGTGTTCCACATTTTGGTTTTAATTAGTATTTCATATTGTACTCAGGCATGTCCGTTTTTTTGAACAAGGCAGGGTAATGGAGAAAGAGAAGGGTAATTGAGAAAGGGAGGAAATAACATTAATGATGGATTGAGTGGGCGAACGAGTGAGGGATGGGAAGAAATGATTCTTTTCTGCATGGATATGAGAGTTTAATTGGACACTGTGCTTTCAACTGGGCGGATGCAGAGGGCTGCTGCTGACGTAGGGAGTTTTGGAAAAATTGGGTTTGAAACAAGAGGGAAAATTTCCTCCCTGAAATGAGAGATGGAGCGATATGACAGAGCTAACACAGGACAAAGAAACAGGTCAGGCACTTCATCTGAACGTTACCTCCTCCCCTCTGCCAAATCCCATTCCAAAAGAAATATGCCACAGAGTTGGCAAAAGAAATTCATCACAGCATTGCATGCAGGCTTCTGATCTCTCATCCACTGGTATTATAATTGGCACTTCAGGAAAATGCAGCGAGGACGCCCAAGGATATAGAGAATGTATATCCTCGCTTGTCTGTCACAGCTATGTCCTCATTTTTGTCCCGCTCCCTCCGAGCCGAACTCGAGGAAATGCGGACTGGTGAAGGTGAGAGTAAAAGAATCATCAGGCGAGGCGGTGCTGGGGCTAAAGGATGGACAGAGCGTAACAGTGGACTAACACAGAGGGTAACTCCCCCATCAACCGCTGAGTGAGTTGAAATTTAGAAACGCTTTAGCTCCTGTCTCTTCACATTGAGGAAAAAAGAGTCCCTATTGTTTGTTTTATACTGAGGGCTTCATTCTAGTAAAGAGTTCAACATGGACTGTCAGACATTTTGAAGAAAATGATCAACAATTGATTGTCAAAGGTTAAAGATATAAACTTCATAAGGCGATCTAAATGAAATTCATCTCAACCAGCAATTCAAAATGCAAACACAGACTTATTGTATACAATTGATCATATCAGGGCTGCACATAGCATCAAAATCTGACATAATTCGACACAACAACAATGACAAACATGACACCACAGGTACTGTTTCCAACAATTTCTCTTAAAAAATGAGCGGATATTGACGGCCCTAAGAGTTTACCATCATATTGGCCTCCAACACATTAGGGTAAAAGCAATACATGATTATCCACATTTCTCTACAGTAATGATTCTTTTCATAGACATTACTCCCCTTTAGTGAGCACTGAAACACACACACACGTGGATTCAAACTGTTTCTATCTTTGCAGCTCTACACACTCGGTGCCTGGTAGTTATTTCCTATAATTGTTTTACTGATGCATGTCGTCTTCCTGGCAGCAGCATCAGTGGTTTGTTTGAAATACATAAGAAATCTTGAATTAATGCTTTAAGTGGCTGACAACTAAGTTGAAAGGGACTTGTTTGCCAAAGAAAATTGCTTTTAAAGTATTCAAAGGCCGCCAGAGGATCAAACTGCTTGGTATTTTAAGCTTCTGAGCGTTAGAGAACCTTTTTCTAACGAACAAAAAAAATGATTATAATAATTATTATTATTATCAATCAAAGATTTGTTGTTTGTGTCCACTAAAAATCTAAAACCTAGGGAGAATGAGGTCGGGGGTTGTTAACTATGACGTATAGGAGATCAATCCATGTTGATCATAATTAAAGGTAATAAATCACTTATTCATTATTTCCTATCTTTACAGAGCTTTGTTAAATACTCAATTCTGATTGGTCTATTAAGGCATTACTTCTTTATAACAAACCGCTGCTATAAATAACAGACTGTTGCCATGTAAGCAGTTCTGATCTTAAACATTGAGAGGGAACTTTTTGTAGCGGAGGTAATACAAATGTTTTAATCAATAAAATAATTAACTTATTATTCATAATTTCAATATTTTGGGTCATATTATTTTGCGGGTTCATATAATAATAATAATGAGTGGCTGGCTGTACAATATAACTTACGTATTGTACAGATTGAGTTGAGTTTGGGTCGAGCTCCTACTCCTACTGGATCCTACAATTCCCAATAATTTATATTCCACTTGCCTTCTAAATACCCACTTTTTTCAAACCCCACAATTCAAGTTTGTAATACAGAGTTATAATTCTTCTGATAAGTAAACTGAGCGTCTTTTGTAAAATTGGTGCAGTGTCCCTTTAATCGTAAGACCAGATAAACAGAGAGCAGCATAATGTCATCATCTGACAAATCCTGCGTTGTAGACAGTAAATGATAAAACAATAGTGGAACGTTTTCTGATAAATGGTCATATTAGCCGGAAACCCTACAGTCAAATAAAACTAATTATCAAAACTGATTATACCGCTGATTATTAAAGTTTCTGTGACAATAATTGTGTGAGTCCACAATTGTATGGTCAATTAAGCTTTGTGCTGATTTGAAGGGGTGGAAGACATACTGAGATATGCTTCCTTAAGTAAAAGTAGTAATACCACAGTGTAGAAATACTCTGCATTCCTCCTGCATTCAAAATTTTACTTAAGTAAAAGAACAAAAGTATTAGCATCAAACTATAGTTAAAGTACAAATAGTAAAAGTACTATGCAGAGTTCTTCAAAATAATATATATATATATTGTAGTGAAGTAAAAAATACAATATCTCCCTCTGAATTTAAGTAAAAAATGGAAATACTCAAGTAGCTTACCTTTTACTGAAGTACAGTAAATGTAAATGTAGTTAGTTACTTTCCTGCACTGCTTATTTCAAGTTAAGTGGGAACGATTTCTACTGGTCAAATTCATTGTGCAAACGGTTTAAAAATTGTCAAACTGTGTAAATTTGTCCCTTTAAACATGCAACTGATACAAACGTTATTTTTCATTGTGCTTTTCCCAAAAACACAGAAGTTGTTGAGTCAACTTCCTGATAGGTGGAGCTGACAGATGAGGGGCCACCGGCCTCCCACTGGGGGGGCCGTCGCACTGCCAGGCATGGCTGGTGATATCTGATTTTTATCATCGCTCCCCTGCCGTGCCACAATTAGCAGTCGTTAGCAGCTCTGGGGAGCGGGGGCGGGGGGGCGTTGAGGTAGGGGGACAGACTCCAACAGCATGGCGAGAGCTTATTGTGCTAATCAGGTCTGCTTCTCCGTCCCATGACTCTCCTCATCCACGCCTCTCCAGCAAACACGGCCCTTTTGATGTGTGTGTGGTCGTGATCGAACACAGAGGAGCTCGCGCCGCCACCACCACAGAATAACCACTTACATACAAACACTGTCATGTAGAGATTGAAGCCGATGAGATGGAGTACTTAACACAGGCAAGAAATCCCACAGGATCAATACTTAGCCAGAGTTATTACCCAGCGTATTACATTTATATTGGAACCACAGCTCTGAAAGGCCACCCTCGGTGAACCACGAGAAATTGATGTCAAAGGTGACTCCGCACGAAAGGAGCATAAAAGATAATGTGGAAGCAAAACCAAATATGAGCAGGATCCAGGCGGCAGGTTGGCATCATAAGTACGCTGGAGTAAACCTAGACGGCCGTTCTCACGGATAAAGACCAGCTGAATGGCCATATACGGCAAAGTAGGCCTCTGGAAAATGACATTGATGCATAGAGAAAAGCTACAGAAGAGGATTGACTTCTTTTCTTCTTCTTCTTTTTTTTCCTGTGGCAGGAGACTGACAGCTTGTCCTCTGCCGTGGCCCTCCACGGCTCTCTGAGCGGCGTGACGGCAACATCTCATCTCTCCTGCTGTGATTTGTGCGTCCGATCACAGAGACGACCACTTTTACAGCCGCTATACTGTCAGGGCTAAGCAGGATGTGGTATGCGGAGCCGGCGCTGTGTGTACTTCTCTGTGTGTGTGTGTGTGTGTGTGTGTGTGTGTGTGTGTGTGTGTGTGTGTGTGTGTGTGTGTGTGTGTGTTTTGTGTAGCTGCCTATGAAAGGAAGACATTAATTTGCTATATCATTTCATGCTGGGACAGCCCCCCCTCCCGTTTTTTCGCTCTACAGCTATAGCTCTATAGCCGGCCTGTCTGCCATAATAAACAGCTCGTGTTGGAGAACTGAATTTAAACCAGGGCCATATCGCATATTTCTGTACATGAGAGGAGGGGGCCTGAGAGAGAAACCCATCAATAAAGATGACACCGTTTAAGAGGCAGACAACCTTTACAAAAGAGCGCCTGGTTTAATGGGCTGGCCGCCTGGCTCATAAACCACAACCACATCCAACTGCAGCGGAGACTGAGAGCCAGCTTTACTCAAGGCTGCTGCAGAGAAATGTTGCCACTCCAGTAGCAACGATGGGTCTTTTTTTGCATGAATCGGTCACGACTGCAGGAAATCAAACCATCTCGGCCCAAGGACTGCCGAGCGATCAGCCGGGCTGAGGAAGCGATGTATGAGGTGCGTGCTGTGTGGCGTAGCTAACAGCCGCAGCTGATGACCACAATACAGCAGGTTTCTCAGGGCCAAAGTGTTCATCATGGCAGCCATTCTTAGTGGTTCTGTGCTTTTGTGGCATGATGTTGCCTAATGGTGCGCAATCAGAAGAAGACTGGCAATAAAGTCAAGCAATGTACATAAGCACAATTTTGCAGGACTTATACTTTACATGGCCTTTTGTTCAACTTAATATGTTAACTACACTGCATTTCTCCAGGAAATATTGTAGTTAATACTCCAGCTATACTTGAAGGAGGAGACTTTTTCATGTTTAGTATTCATTAGAGACTGATTAAATAGGATGAATTTCTATAAATTAAACTAGAGTTTTAAGATTAACACCACCTACATATCTAAGAATTTGTTCTTCTTAGCATCAAATGCTAATGATATAAGTGAGAGTGAGATTTAAGAGGCTAAAGCATTTTAAACCAGTCAAGTATAATACCATTTGTATGATACTAAAACAGTCTATGTGTTTGTAAATCAGTGCTGAAATCATATAAAACTGCAGATATTCATAGTGACAATACAGATGCTTATATATTGCTAGATAAAGTATTCTCAAGTAAGACACTGGCAATGGGAGAGGCACAAAGCCACTGGAATATCTACAAGTATATCCCATCATTTCAATGTAAATGTATGCAAATACATGCAAAACCAGACACTGACCTCAACTTGCCAGACACAAGCGCAGTAAATATCCAAATTTCTAAGTTTTAACCATTTTCTGTTTTGCCACCTGCCAAAAACACTCAACATTTTTTCTCATTAATATGCAAATGTAGGGAATCAGATTTGTGTGTTGGATTGAATTAATCCCTGCCACCCCCTCTGCTTCAACTGTAATCACAAATTACAGACAGGCATCTGACGGTAGGCTAAAGCCTTGAATCCTGTCAGAGGTTCTTTTACCTCGGGGGAGAAATCCCAATCAACACAACTGGTCAGACACACAGATACAGCAGAGCAGCATAGTAATGTGGCACATCTGCTGTCAGTTTCAAAAGGATATTAATTCTCCCCTTTCTCTTTCCCTTATCTCTCTGTTCTCGTAGCGTCGTTGTGGAGCTGCTACAGAAGGCCCATGCTGTGGCCGGCTTCCTGACATGTTAATCAGCGGGCAATTTGTTCACATTTAACAAGGGGGAGGTTTGAGGAGATAAAATGGCTCCATCCTCTCGGCGCAATTCCTTAAGATTTACAGTTAATGAGGAGGGTGCATGGGGAAAAAACTGAGATCAGACGGATGCCATTGCCTTTCATCCATCCATCCATCCATTATAAGTAAACCTTATCTTATTCAGGGCCAAGGCCAGGTCGCCACACTATCACACGGGCAGACACACTGAGACGGACAACCATACAGGATCACATGCTCCCATGCCCTACGTGCAAGTCAACAATAAACTGTGGGAGGAAGCTTGAGAAAACCCACACTGACACGGGGATTACATGCAAACTCCACACAGAAAAGCCAGCCAGGGGGTTAGAACCTTTAACTGTCTGGCTGTGAGAGGACAGTGCCAATGACTGCACCGTACCACTGTACCACCACACTATTCAGCCTCCTTTAAACTACTGATCCTATAACATGATGATGTGACTGCATTTGAATAGTCTTGCATAGCCAGACATCTCTTCGCAGGGCTGTGTCAGCGCTAAAGAAAGGTCTGATTTCACACGTTATCATTCTGGTATCGGGGTTGAAAAAGTTTGTTTGTTTCTCTTTAAACCAATCACAATCATCCTGGGCAGTGCTAAGCCCAGGATGCAGCGACTTTGCCCTTTCAAAAGTATAGCGCAGATAGCGGAAGGGGAGAAAAATGCCACATGAAATGCGTGGTCAATGGCAGGCTTACGTAGACCCACAGTGAGTCAGACTAGCCTTTAAAAACAGCAGGCAGACTCATCCAACCAACATGGATGGTCAAAAACAAGCCTGGTGAGTGCAAATAGTTTTTTTTCATTATGAATGTGTAATGCTCTGGAGAGAGTACTTCCACGATAGTTTGAGCTATGCATCCTGCTAAATCTCCCTCTTGTTTCTCATATCTGTAATATTATCCTGTAATTATTGAGTGTTTGCCGTTTTATGCATGTGTGCACATTTCCAGTTGCAAACCTGTTTACGTGTGCGCTATTGAATCTCGTGTAAATCCTAATTCAATTGAACATGTGTATTGTGTCTCCTCAGCAGCCTCTCCCAGACCCAGATGGTTGCATGATGAAATAATAAAATGACATGAACATCCAACCTGTGAGTGTCTGCTAAGCTGGGCAGACTGCTGAGACATCCACAAACAGAGTCACGCTGAAGGAGTGAGAGTGTGACGTCCCCCGTGAACAGCATCGGTAGTTACACTGCGAAAGAGGAGAGGCTACACGTGGGAAATACAGTGGGCCTCGTTCAGATGACAAAGGGGGACAGACAATGGGCATAGCGGCGTTATTTCAACTCCCCTCTGACAGTGCTCTAATTTAATGAGGCTCACTGTGAGCGCTCGGGTAAGTCTCTGTCTCACTTTGTCTGGAGCAAGGTCAATCTGCAAAACACAAGGGCACACAGAGGAAACAACAACAAAACAAAGCCAGGCCTTGTTCAGAAAAAAAAAAGAGAAAGTCAGATTACAAAACCACCAACAGTGCAAACAAGAAAGGCCACACTGGCAGCCCAGAATATCCAAATAATTAAACTATAATAGCAGACATGTTGTAAACACTGTTTGCTGTGCAGAGAGTTGTAATAGCATTTTACCGAAGAGAGAACCTGGCCAGAATATTAAACGGAGCCGCTCACCTCCCTGATGTGCTAAAGTGCGACAGTGCAAACACTGCTATCATGGTTGCAGTGACGACAGCCAAGCAACAACAACAATGATATCTTCCAAACAAACACACACACACACACACACACACACACACACACACACACACACACACACACACACACACACACACACACACACACACACACACACACACACACACACACACACACACACACACACACACACACACACACCACACAGACTAAGACAGACTGTAACTCCAGCCTCTTGGCTTCACCACGTCCTTCCTCCCTCCATCTGTCTGTCACCACAGACACGCACGCCATTCCAGGCAGCAGTCGCCTGGCAACATGGCTCATCCTCTGAACATATTTCCCAGTCCGGGGTAAGATATACACTTTCAGCTACAGTGTTATTTCATTAGAACAGAGCGTGTGGGTTTGTGTTTCTGCATCTTCGTCTCCAGCCACCTGCTTTTATTGGAGCCTGCCCCCGGAGTGTTTGCTGGGGGAATATTAAAAAGACGACTACCGTTGAACGGGATATTATAACATAATTAGCAGGGGTTCCGGGCTGGCACACCGCACAAAAACAGATGGCCTGCTAATTCTATTAGCAGGACAAAAATGGCCGTGTAGCTTTTAAAGCTGGTAGAGTGCTGTGACCTTCAAGCTCACAAAGTGGCCTGGTGCACAGACCTCCAAACTATTACATCTACTTTCACTGACCCCAGGCACTTATTTATGAACTGCCAGGACTTGAATGGGACAATCTTCAGTATGCAGTGGTCCCATATTATTCAGTTTTCATGTTTTGTTATCAAATATATGGAGCTTCTGGTAAGAATAATACAAATGTAGTTAAGCTGAGAAGCTATTAATAGAATACATTTAAGCACTTCAAAGTTCTTGCGATAGAAAATCTCACAACAATGGACTCTGATTGGCAGAAAATGGGACCTATTTCTTTACAGGGGATATTTTGACTTGTTTACCATTTTGACATGTCAAAAGCACAAGTGTTTATAACCAATAACAAAAACAACAGTTCAGTTCTATTCAAGTGTTAAAGTAAATCATGGCAGAGTGGCAGTGAGCCAGCATGACCAGCATCCTGAAAGTGAATCAGCTAAGGGAAATCCAGACATCATTAATTTGATCAATTATAACTGTGCTTTCCCTACAGTGACATGTGAAAATGTCTTCTATGTAAAAAGCCTATTTCAGCCACTCTAACTCAAATTAGTTTCTAAAAGGAGACTTTCCAGGCGACCTTTTTCAAAAGAGGCATTTTGACTTCTCATTGCAGGCAAAACAGGTGTTACCACTGACGTTAATCATAGCTCTGCTGCACTACTACATAATTCACGCCTAGTTCACAGCAGAAAAAGGCTAAATGAAGAAAGTAGGTGGTGCAAGAAGTTTATAGTATCTCGCAGGTTGTGCTCTGGCAACTGTTGGTTGTGGCTTTTGTACATGCCAAAGATGAGAAAAGTTTTAACAATGTTGCTTTTCATCCAGCAGTGCATGGTTGCATTACATAAGCTTTTGTGCAACTGTTTGTATAGCTTCTTTAGAATTAGAATTACACCTCTCAATGTTATTAAAGCTGGTGTGACAAAGACCTTTGGAGGCAAACCAGAACAAAACCCAAGCTTGATTTATAGTCGACACAAAGGCTTGATGGCACCACCTCAAAATGTGTTGGATGTATTGAACGCGGTCAGGCTGTATTGTGCTTTAATTACATTCCCCACCATATCTTTACATTCTTTCATTTAGGTTGGGATACAAGCAACAGTGTGAAAATCCTCCCAAAATCTTGTTTCATTACTGAATATGGGATAATCCATGCAGTGTGTTCTAAACGTGTGTTACAATAAAACGGAAGATAACTGAGGCTTTTTCTTGGCTCCTACAAACTGCACCGAGAACGAAAACTTCACATAATCAAATCACATTTTTCGTGTTCATCATTTCTTATCTTAGTAGCTGCAGTAGCCCCGATGGGAAGTTACATTCTGGGAGGTGCACATGTTCTTCACATTACTTTTGATCATACACTGTATATGTAGAAATAGTGAAACATTTGAATTGTTCATTTATATGAAAAGGAAGATAAGTTGTAGCCACATGAATTCATCTATACAGCATCAAAAGGAGCAGAAGAATTAAACATAACGCCACTGTCATTCCCGGTTCCTCATATATTTTATCTTCTCTCTTTTTTCAGTTTAACATCCTCACTTCGGCCACAGAAGCACTAAAAACACTGCAGCTCTGAAATGTTATCAGAGCATGAACCGTAACAGATATTACATTTTGAAATATTAAAAATGTCATCTTTTATGTTTTTTAATACAAAACCACATTCAAGACCACGTTAGTGTTTATGAATTTTTATCAGGACTGTCAGTGATTCGGATCAGCCTGGTCGAAGCAGCTCGTTCAAGACTGAAGGCACTGAATACTGAACGTACAGGCGTCGTGGAGGTAAAGCGGCTGAACGCCGTCTGACTGGCCACATTCAAACCTCTGCTCTGCCCCGAATACTGAGCAGGGCCTCAGCCTCTGACTGTCATTCTCACACCCACTCACTTTTCATCTTTTACCTCAGACCCGATATTCTCCCTCCCAGGTTTCAATATGCCGTCCTTCATCCTTCATTTCTCAGAAGATTCCATTTACCTCCTCTATATATTTCACTGACACATTTTCCATCCCTTTTTCGCTCTTTCTTTCAGTGCCCCCGCCCCCACCTCCCCACCTCCATCCCTTTGCTGTCCCTCTTCCTCTAAAGCAATCATCCTTCTTCCTTTCTCTCTTTATTTACATGACACAGAGGTTCTCTTAGAGGCAGGTGCGGATGGCAAAAGGCAGGCTTTTACAAAACGGTTCAGGTTTTAATATCTTCCCCTTGCTTTTCATCACAACCCAAGAGCTTCATAGCAGAACTAACAGTGCCCTCGTAATCGCATTGTCCTTCTGTAAATATCACGGGCCCAGTCTCATCTTTATTTTATTACCACCTCTATCACTAAAGACCCCCAGTGTGGACCAATATCGCTTAGGCTCCAGGGCCAGCCGACGGCAGTCTCATATCCTCCACCCCTGGCCTGCACTAAATACTGCTTTTGTAACACAAAGGACGAAAGCAATCATAAAACAGTTAGTCTAATATTACAAACCTTATCAGAACGATACTCAGAACAAATATATCGCTCATGTAATGTAAGAAAAATAATATTTAAAAAAGGAACATCAGTATTGGCTTTAACACGTTTATAGGAGGGTTTTTTAAAACAGTGGTACAGTGCGCCAATATACAACTTTTTGTTTTATTTATTTTTTTGTGAATTGGCTTGTGCCTTGATGGTTTAAAAACATCCAACCATCCCTTTTTATATTCTTAGTGGAATAATCCCTCAAAACAGTTACAGAAGAGGTGAATTCTGCTCAGTTGTCAAAGAACTGCAGAAACACAAACACAAACACTTCTATGGACCGAGCTGCTGTGGCTCAGTAGGTAGAGCGAACCATCCATTTACTGCAGGGTTGGAAGTTTGATTCCTGGCTCCATATGTTGAAGTAATCTCGACAAAGACACTAAAGCCAAATCACTACGGATGGTTGGGTGTTTGAGAAGCAAATCGTAAAGCACTTTGGATACTTTGGTGCTACATAAATGCAGTCTGTCCTCCACAACTTTTTTCAATCAATGTCAAATGGACTTGCAATAAAGCCACACAGGTAAATCTATCAGGCTGATATATAAAGGCTAATATTTCGATATTTCAGATATATCCTATATTTTTGTATATATGCTTTTTCCACCAATAACTAAACAAAAATGTATCAACAATTAGTTAATAAACCAACATTTTAGAAACAGTGTCACCATTACATATTACCACCAGAGAGCACAGACAAGTTGATTTTGCAGCTAAATGTCCCAATAAGTACGTATCTTAATCAAAATTCTTAAGGAAACTATTTACAAAATTCCTATCGGCTGATATATTGTTTTCTTTAACTTCCAAATTATCAGTATTGCCCAAAAATCCAGGAATAACGACTTGTGTATATAAATGTACTCCTTATGCAAATATTTTAGTGATTATAATACTGTAGTGGATGTTTTAGAAAATGGAAATATTATAGAATATATAATTTTAACTCAGTATTAAGTAGAGAAAATGCTGTCCATGTTAAGCTGCTGAAATATAAAGAATGTACTTGCCACAAGGACAAATATCAACTGACAAAAATACTTCAATCAACAGGGAAAAATTCAATGAAGGGAGCGAGGAGTTGTTAAGTAATAAATGTATTTGATTTAGTGTGCACCATAAAAACAAGTTGGGGAGATTAACGATGAGTCTTTTCGTCCCATCGTGACTTAATATATTATTTTACGGGGCTAATCACACCAAAAGCCTGATGGAGTCTAGACACGAGTGGGGCTAAGAGAGTGCAGAAAAAGCCTTGCTGAAGATCTGGAAGAAACATGTTGAAATATGACAACAAGTAAATAATTAGCTCACAGAGTTGAGGCAAAATCTGATTAAAGAGAAACGTGTGAGAGCCCTCAGTCAGCTGATTGAAAAAAAAAGAATTGAAATATAAAGTGACATAAGAATGTAAAGATAAAATCTGTACTGTAAATCTACATTTCCTCCCATTAGTAGGTCTAAATATTCAGACCTTTATTTATAAGCAATTCATCAATAACTGAATCGTTGCATAAAAAGCAGCACATGTGACAAACATCCGCACACAAGTTTTACTTCACACTTCGCCTGAACTTCCTCAGAGGCTGAACAGCTGTTTTGTCCAACAGAGATCTGAGCTGCATCTCTTCCTCAGCACAGAGGGGGAACAAGGAGGAGAGAACAGTTGGAACAAAGCAGACAATCCCCATCAGACCGAATATCAGCTGCTCTAAATAGTGCGTCAACAGCAGCCTCTCACATACTACTGCTCATATTAAACAGTGTGAAGAGAAATCTTCACCATCACATGTTCCCAGTCATGAGAAGTGTCTCTGAAGTTCCCATTGTGGAGTCCTTCAATAAAATCCCCCCCACACACAGTGTGCGTCATGTCATCAGCTGTTTATTAATGGATTCCCTCTGGAGCATCACATGCAACTCACAACTCACTGGCTGCTGCAGCACAGAAGTGATTCTCAACCTACATACTGTGCGGACAGTTTATGAAAGCTTTCACGCTGCTGTTCACTCTTTTCTGGAAGGAAATCCTCCCTGTTCGAGCACTGGCAATTATGTGTGTTATGTTCCGTTTGGAGTATATAGAAGAATAAAATGATGACATTGCATGGCTCCAAGAAACTTAAGCTATAATGCCAAAAACCACATGTCATGAGAAGTTATGTTTTACAGCTTTAATCTATGGTGAACTATTAGCTTAAGCATTAGACAGGATGCAATTACACACTTTAAATTAGCAGCAATGGAGCACTGCTACATATTGTACAAGGCATCATGCTCATTAGCTGGAGCGACAGTACCTTGATGATTATTATTCCCATCATTGGACA